>NC_140303.1:36134855-36734855 GCF_964211825.1 Aythya ferina | reverse complement strand
CACAGCAGCAGAAGGATTTCATAAGAACAGACACTTAGTCAAAGGATTGATAATCAAGTAAATTTATCTTTATCAAACATAATGCTGAGGGATTCTTTCTCACTGATAAATTGTGTGATTGTGTTGTCTGTAAAACAATAACATTTTGTACTTTGGTAACAAGGTTATGAAGATACAATGGAATAATTCTGGGGGCTGGAAGGCTCTACTGTGTAGATAACTAGATTGCTGCAAATATAAAATACACATTTTTATAGTGAATATTTTACAAATGAATTTATATCCTTAGATATAAGAATAATGAAATAACAGTAAAAAACAAGCACAGGGATCACCTTTCTGAAATGTGGAATTAAATAATGCATGTTGTATCTGATCAGACACATTTCCAAGCCTTCAACATCCATATACACCCTGTTGACTTCATTTTGTTTTTTACATGGTAGCAACTGGTACTATTCTTTGTAATATCATTTTCACAACTGAACTTGTTCTGCTTCCGTAAATTCACTGTGGACTTCAGTAATGGGTAAATGTCCAGGGAGATGCAGACATTCGCATAGCGCAGCCTTCTCTCTGATTAGGAAAGATGCTCCCTCGTTCCTCTGATTCCAGCTCTGGCTGAGTGTTTGTTTGTTTTTTTTTGTTTTTGCTGTCTGCTGAAACCAGAAAAATCTTTTTTCCTGCAACGTGCTGCAAGTGAAACAGGAACAGAACGGCATTTCCTTTTACAACCCAAACCCACTTCTGATCCTATGCAGGATCTAAGGAACTGTCTAGTCACAGCAATTGTTAAAAATCTTCTTTCTGCTGCGGCTTTCAGGCTCTTGAGATGTCCTCAGTATTCACAGAACACTGTTTTCTGCCTTTCTTGTAAAGACAGAAGTGTATACAGGAGATAAACAGGAAGCATATAGTTGTAATCGTCCCATTTCAGTGGAGCTGGCTAAGAACTTGAGGCTTTAGGCTAACATCAGTGGCAATAAAATATTTAGATTTTTAACTTAGTATTAAATATCATCAGCTAATTATATATGCATGAACTTATTTCATCTTCTTTACTTTTTGTTTATAAATTTCACTTTTTTTGATGATATAGCTAGTGCTTTTTTTCCGAAGTGGAGATTTTCCGAAGTGGAGATATTGCTTTGTAATTTCTTGTCACACAGGATGCCAATCAAGTTTACTTCCGTTAGAATAATTGACAGTAAATTTGCTACTTAGTTCAAGATATTAGTTTATTCATGCAAACATTTCATTCAGACTTCATCAAAAAAAAAAGCTAACAATAACAACAAAAAACACTAACATCAACTCAGAAAGACAAAAAAAAAAATCAGAAATCTTTCTTTTTACATAATGCACTTTGTATTATGTAATTAAAATTAGTTCTTCAGCCACCTTAAGACTTTTATCTGAGACAGAAATCATAGAAGGTTCATTGCAATAACATCACAATAAAATTAAAAAAATATCTTCCTTTAAACCTTTTTGTCTTCATAGTAAAGCAGGGGGCATAATTGTTGTGTTTTGCAACTCCTACTTTGATCTAACACTTTGTACTGCTGTGGGGTAAAGGATAAATAAAGGTCATGCTTTTCATAAATGAATAACAAATTGCATTAATCGAAGTAATCTGAAATGAGAAGCTGCATCTCTGATAGAATAAAAACCTGTTGCAGCATCTTTGCCACTTCTTTTTTTAGGAAAATATTTAAAGCACATCAGTTTGGCCTCTGTGTAGGTCTGCTTTCAGTATTTACTCTAGCATGGGTGCTTCAGTGCCTTATTGTAGCCTGCAGTGGAGATGCACAAAGGAGTGTGCCTGGGTCAGAATGTAATAAAGTCCTTGCTCTTTACATAGTACTTTATCAACAGCTCTTACAGAAAGGAATTTCATGTTTGCAAAAGCTGATAAAACTGTGATTATTATTTGCACTGTGGTGGGAATGGTAAATTAAAAATGTCCTCTGAATTGGTATTTTAATACATTATTTCTTTTTTTTTTTTCTTTTCTTTTCTTTTTTTTTTTTTTTTTTTTATACTTGTTTGAATGGCAGAATAAATGTCTAGCTCAAAAAAGTATTATCTGTAGTTTGTGGAAATATTTTTGTATTCTCAATACACAGAACTGAAACTGTAGATTTCTACCTAGAATTAAACGAATTTGATTAAAAACTTTCTTTTGACTTCAGCTTTGGAGTAGAACCTGGAACTCTGAAAACTTTATGGATCGTGTCAATATTACTAAATAAACAAAATGGAAGAACAAATCTTATGCTTCTCACTATTTGTCAGTAAGGTTGAATAAAATAAAATCTTGGTTTTATTTTACAAATTTTAATTGTGTTTTTAGTAAAGCACTTAATCTGACATTGAAAAACTACATGTAACAAGTCTTTTAAATGGAATAAATATCTTTTGCTAAAGTCAAAATTAAGCTATGTATATTTCTTAGTTCTAAAAAAAAAAAAAAAAAAGTGTTTTAATCTTTGTAAGTTATTTAATGAGGAGGATGCTATGCAAAAGGGATGGTCTGTCTGCACAGAGCTGAAGCTCTGCATTTTATCACCATGTCACCAAACAGCTGTGGTTTGATGTGTTGGGTCAGGCATTCACCATGACGGTTCTTGAGCTGCTGATAAAAGTTTGAACCATCTTTGCTTGTATAATTGCATAGAATCTCTGTCACACCATGTAAGCAAAAATAATGAGCTGATTGCAGAGTACATGGGGATACCTGCCACAATTTGCAGTTCCAGAGACTCACTCCTTTTGCCATTTTTTGGACTTGCTTGTATGTCATACAAAGATATTTTGCCCAAGTGATTTTTATATAAATACATATATATGGGGAGGTGTTTTTGTGCTTACATATAGGGAAAGAAATATAATGTGTTGGAAAAATCAATGCTGTTTCTCTTCTAGATAGGAATATCGTGAAGATAGTATGCATTTTCATTTGAAGACTCTTTTCAAGGATATAAAGGTTGCTCACTAAGTCTGTACAACTGGTTGCAAAATTCAGATTTCTTTTTTGTAGTAATAACCACTGCATTAGCTTCAAAACTGAACCCTTTGGGAAAAGACTTAGCAAGAGGTTTTGTTTGTCTGTTTGTTTTTAATTTAAGTGCATCAAATAACCCTGTGTCTTAAGTCTGGACAATTGGGCTTTTTTTGGTCAAGTCAAATATAACAAATAACAGTCTTCTCCTCAAAGGTTGCTATTTTGATATTGGACAACATGGAATAAATTGATGGAAAGAAAAAGAATGGACAGAGGAAGACAGGGAGGATGAGATCATGGTTGCATGAGTATGCATTTATTATAGACAGTTGGCAGCCAACATTGATAGGCATTAAGGGTTTTATTTGTTTGTTTTGATCGAACTGTAATATGAGGCATCTGACATTAGTGAGTGCTGTATGGTGGCTTTCAGTGTTTTTCAGAATTACAGGTGTGCCAAAGGCCTCACGTTGTGACAGTGATTCCTCTGGGTTGTAGGAATAGTTAGCCATGGATATGACTAACCTTTTTGAAGAATTTTTATTTTTTATATGCAGGGAAAAAGGTGAAGGAAACATTAATACCCTTTAATTTAAGGAGCATTTTCCTTTTATTTCCTGTGCAACACTGAAAAAAAAGGGGTCATCCTATCTAGTAAAGTTCATGGTAAGAGTTTGTTTTATAGATATTCTGTGGCACAAGTATCTTGTGTTTGGATATATTTTTATGATTAAAGATTTTTAAAAAATTGTAATATTCTTTAAGTAATAATGCTCAAGCTGGATTTAAATCGGACTCAGTGTGCAGATTTTAATTGTCATATAAGCAAGTTCTTTTATATATATATATAAATATTTGCAAAATAATTTCTTTTTTTGGAAAGGGTGACATCTTCTCCTTTACCTCTAATATGTTTGAGATGAAGATAAAGACTTGTGTGCCCAATACAAATATTTCTGATATATATTAGAATGAAATATTGTATGGTCAGTACTACCTACTGATTAAAATTAAAATGAATGTAATAATGCCCTTTGGTGAAAAGATACAAATAGATTGATAGCACTGGGTCATGTCATGAACTGCATATTCATATTGTCTAGACCATCCATTACGAATTGCAACTATATTGGTCTCAATATGAAATTCTACTACAAAACTGACCTGCATTTTACCTGCAAGAGACTACAGTGTGCTCTAGATCCTGTGAGCCAGCTTTGTCTGACATATGTCACCTTCTACAAAAAACATGCAATATGAATTTCCTTCCTTCCCTAAAGCTTTGTTTAAGGCTGACAATGTTAATTTGCATCTACATTATACCCCCAGGAAGTGTTCCCTAAAGTGTTGTTGTCCACCTCTGGGATTAAGCTGTCCAAACTTTTTGTGGAAGTCATTTTCCTTAAATACTCTGTATTGCCAAAGTAACTCCCCTCTTTATTGACACGTTTTTAAAACTGTAGTAATCTACTGCCTAGTGTCTTCATGGGAAAATGGTTAAGTGACCTTATTTTTGTGTAAAGATGCTTTATGAAGTTCTTAATACATGCAGCAGGCAGTCCTGGAAGGCGGGAAGGTTGTCGACTTTTGCCTTTGATGGAGGAGGTTCAATGAGACAGGTATCACAGCCTAATGCAGCCGCAGTGTTTTCCCCCAGCAGGTCTCTTAGTCCACACGCTTGATGGGATGCCTACTGCGGCTGAATTATGCTTTAATTTTAACAGTGGATGACTTAACTGCTTTGAAGTAAATAACTGGGTTTGATTTACAGTCTCAGCAGATTTATAAGAAGCTTTTGAATGTGCAGTTAAAAAAAAAAGAGACTGTTACAGCTATGTACCTCTATAAATCTGTCTTTATCGTTCAGTATGGATGTAGGCTACTGGGACCCCGTTACAAGTTTACAATCATTTGGCTATGTGCTTGAAACTCAGTAATGCAGAAATTAGAAATGATACGGTTTTTGACTATTCTTACTTGTTTCTGACAAGACTGGTGGCAGAAAATTCACTTATAAAAATCTAAGCCCTGGGATTAAAAGACAGGACCATTCACAAGGCCATTATGTCATTGTTTCACGCTTCTGCCTTGCACATCTTGGCATCATGGCCAAATCTGTGGCTCGAGACCCAGCAACAGAAATTCCACTTTTTTTTTTTACTCCTTCCAGAAACGTGATCCATTGTAAGGTAGGATCATTTTATAACATGACTAAAAGAAGAGCTATGCTAAAAGCTTCAGGGGTAGACTTTACTCCCCTACTGTAAAACCCCTGGCAAAGACCCATAGGCCAAGCATATCTGTGATCTACCATCAGCACATTTCCTCTGAATGCTCTGTAAATAGGGATTTGTTAGAGAATAAAGATGGGATTTTTGTTGTTGCTATTGTTTTGTAGGTCTTAGGGCTCCCAGTGGAAGGAAGGGGTTTATCATTAGACCTGCATTTCTCTGTCCGCTCAGACCCTCTCCGTGGGTCACCTCAGCCCATGAACTCAGCCTGTCGTAACAGTACTGCTTGGCTTGGCCTCCTTCTACGGAAAGGTGCAGCAAACGTACATAACTATCTACTGTACTGTTTAAGAGGCCACAAAATTGGATTGCATGCACATGTCTTGTCATCAGTGCTCAGGGGTTACCTTACAGATATGAGGACTGACAGGGGTCTTTTGGGGCAGCCTGTATCATGGCCTCTGCAGAGTCCTTTGACTGGTATGAATCTGCTAATTTCAGAAGCTCCAGAATCAGGTGAAGTTTCTGGAGTTAGACCTCTTCTTCAGATGTGGGCTGCATCCAGTAAAAGGATAAAAATACAGTCTTAAACATTTCGATTTTAATTTTAAACATAAACATGTTCTCTCCTGTATCTAGCTGAAGCTGAATGCTTGAGTCTCTGAGTGACTGGAGAGATGACGTCTCTGAGAGACTGGATGTCTTCATGAGCCATCAGGATGCTTTTATTAAGTATTCATAATATTTAGAATAGAATCATATTTAAAAAAAAATCTTCAGTTTGGAGAAGCTGCCATTGTCTCCATGTTCACATTTATAGGTTTTTAAAACATTATATTCTAATATCCTGTACAGGTGGAAGAATACCAACTGTATTTTTGACAGGAACCCAATTTATTGAATTTTAAATTATGTTACTTAGCAAACAAGAGGAAAAGCTTTCTTTTCTTCTGAGGAACTTGAAGTCTGGATGTTTTAAAGTGCTTATTTAAATGTAATGTTGTAGGTTTTGCATTGTACTCCTTACAAACACTATCTGAGAAGGCTGATTTATTTCAAAGGAATTTTGTGTTTGAGGATGAGTCATTTGCAAAAGATAGATGGGTATTCGTCATTTGATAATTCGCTTTTAAACATATGCAATAATCACTCAGGACATGGCTGTTTAAAGTTTAGACAACAATGTTGTCTAACTTATTGAATGGTGGCATATTTAATAAAAATATATTTTGTAAATGGTATTGCAGCACAGTTAAGGCCAGTTGCTGTCAATAGCAGAGGCACAGAAAAATCTATGACAATCTAACTTTCCCAAAGCACAGTGTCAGTATTGGGTTGTCTGAGCTGCTAATTAGGAGCATTATTCCCAGATGAGAGGCAAAGCCAAGGCAGATTTTACAGCCTGTCATTTAAGCGTGTTTTAAATACTGTTTACCTGGTAGCCTTTTTGGTGTCTGTTTTGGAAAAATAAAGGATTGCTACCATTAGTCTCATTACTCAAAACTTGTCAAAAATACTATCTTCAAGTTGCTTTCCCTTGTTCTTCAGAGTAAAATGTGTTGGTTCCATGTTAATTCTATATTTTTTTCCCCTCTAAATAGATAGTTAAATTGAACAGGTTTGTCCATGCCTGGCACTTTCATCGTTTGCTTACCTTACGCAATTCACAAAGTCTCACCTGATAAAATCTCGGCTTCCAGTCAAAGAAAAAAAAAAAAATCAAAGCAGTTTTCTGGTGGTGGAGAACTAAAACACATAAAAGTTGGAAAAATACACCCTCAAGGTTCAGGGAACATAGCACAAGGCAAAATATTTCAAATATGTTGTCCCATTTTTATATTATTTTTTATGACCTCATTTCTTGAGGTTTTAGTTTCCAGATTTTTATTTATTTGTTTATCTAAAGCTTTGTTTCTTTTTTACCTGTTTGGACTTCAGCAGAAAGCAGGAGATGCTTCCTTAGTTGAAACACAGTGAAGCTAACTTTCATGGCAGGCTGCTTTATGAAAGACAGCCCCAGAGGCACACAGTTCCTAACACTACAGGCTGTGGAGAAAGCGGGTGTGAAACTGCCTGTGAGGTCTGCAGATCTGTTGTCCCCTGTTGTCTTTGGTGGACAGGGGACAGAGGGTGACTCTTCCTGGCATGGGGTAGCACCACCCTGGTATTCGTATGATGCGTGACCATTAGGGACTGTACCAACACCTTCTATGTGTTAGGATGCTTGTTACAGAAACGTTAAGCTCATGAAAGTTTTATTAGAGCAATCCTCTCTCATTTCTCAGAATCATTTATTCCCCTAGCATATGGCCAGCCGTCCAAACAACTGTTGCACTGTCCTCAAAAATACCCTGCTTGTTGAGCCAATTATCATAGAATAAATTAAACAAGTGGCTCTTAGCAGACCTGGCTACCTGTGACAATGCCAGGCTGCTCTTTGCAGCATGGAGAGTCCTGTAAAATAAGCACTTGACATTTTGGTGTGCAGAAGCAGTGAGTACTTCCATCTTCACCTGTAGTTTCCAGGTAGTGTTTGTGGGGGTGTCAGGAAACTGCCCACCCACACTGGCTGTTATTTTATTGAACCACCACTACTTTAAAGCACTTCCATGTCCCTCATCTCCCGCATGCCAGCACAGAATACAGCATTACAGTCCTGTGTGGAAGTCTGGATGTTATATTGCTTCAGAAGAAACGTATATGGGCTATGAAATAAGAATTAATACCTAATTCTTTTTTAGCTTTTTGTGTAAATCAAAATAATACTTCCTTTAAGAGCAACTTTTAGGAAAGAAAAAATAAACTTTGTGACAAAAATGAATATTATTTCATAGCATTTTCAATTATATCCATTATTTTTAGGAAAATGCAAGCAAAAATACACACTAATACTATTATTTAAATAAGATCCAAAACCCTGCCTAAACATAAATAATGATTCATGATTTTGATGCTGATAAAGATATTTTACTGTAGATCATATACAATTTCTTTGAAACTATCAGTGTTGTCTCTATGCAATAAATAAAAAAGGTTTTATAAAAAGAACTTATTTCCCATAGCAATTGTCAATGAAATTGTTTCTCATTGAGTCTAGAGTGGATTTCCCAGTTCTTTATTGCAGTCATTCAGAACAAGGAAAACTGTAAGTATATAAGGCAGTAGAAGCTTAGTTCTTTCTCTTGAAATAGAGAGAGGTTGTCTATCTTTTTAATTATTAACCAGAAGCATATGGGGATCACACTAAGCATTTTTAATTTTAATTATATTTCATCCAGAATCATTCCTCTGTTCACTCAGAAGTTTCTATAAAAGACTCCAGCTACTTTAAGTTCCCCCGTGTCATGTGCTTAGATCATTTTGCATGTTAAAAATTGGAAATTTTTACTGAAGTGTATAAATGGAGAAAAGATGCTAATTTTTCTATTTCTACTCTTTATTCCACATTTGTAAAAAATAAAATCAATTAGCATAATATTTACGTTAATAGGCAGTGCCTGTGTTGAATCCTTGATTATTACAGCAGTAGCACAAATACAAGAATATAGCACTGTTTTTGCTCTTTTATGTTAACTGAATTGTGCAAGCCTTTATTTGAAATTAAAATGTGCACAGTACAAAATACATGTTTGAGATTTGAAATGAAAGAAGACAGTCATTCAGTATGATTCTGATTTTCATAAACTACATTTTGGCCGTAAGACATATATTTCTAGTACCATTGAAGACTTAGTCACCCTCATATAAAACTGTCATTCTCTCTAAAGGTATAATAATACATGTGAGTTAAAAATATATATATTTTTATATTTTTAAGCATATATATATATGCTTTCAGCCCCGCTTTTGCTAGTGCCCATGGTCTACGTAACGTCATCAACCAAAGTAGAGTTTAGACTATATGATATCTTACCATTTCTTTCTGAAGTCCTTAAGAGGAAACTCTGTTTTTTAGAAAGTACTAAAGGAAGGTTGATCACATTCGGTAGAAATACTCCATGGAAACTGTAATTAAAATAAGAAAGACCCGCAGAAATACGTACGAGATTGTTCAGAATAAATATGTGTGCTTTCAGGAGGGGCATTTCTTTTTAGAGATTTCTGAGGCTGTGTGAATGAAAGAAAAAAAAAAAGATTCATTACTTTAACGATGTCAGTGAACTAGCCATCTGTACATATTCAGTTTTAATATGTGAATATAAAAATAAGCAAGAAAATAATTCAGTAACATCTTGAGCACAAAAATATGTATTTTAAAAGTTCCCAGTGCAACCAAAACCTTATCTCTGTAGCATACAGTACATTTGACTTGTGTGATAACTGGAGAGCCATTCAAAGCATCTAAATGCATAGCTACTATAGTGAAACCATAGGGATTAAAAGTTTGATTCATGAAAACTGCCAGCTAAGTGGATTTTTCACATGGGATATGATTTTACAGAGGCGTAGACTTCAACAATTCTTTATAAGCTTCTCTTGTGAGCAATTGGATGTGTCCTATGCACAGCAGAGCTCCTGGTATGCAAAAGACAAAAGCTAAACCACAACACTGGTACCTAAAATACACAACATATTTGTGTTAGATGAACTGTTAAATGAAAATGCTACTGTGCATTAAATGTCTAAGTTAATTAATAGATTTCAGTGATGTACTGCTCCAGAAGGTTTATTTTAGAGAGATGTTCTCTCCATAGTGGGAGATCTCTCCTCCATTTCATGCAGTAGACTTCTGAAGAAAAATGTGAATTAATGTGGCTCTTTTTCTGGAAACTGTAATCGAGTCTTCTGGCATAGCATGCTTTGTAATGAACAGCTTTACAAGGAACGCAGTTGTAATGAGCCTATGTCTTGCAAATAGCCCGTGCTGCTGTTAGCTCCACACTCTTCCCAAAGATAACCTGCTGGGGAAGGGAAATGGGGCAAAGAGATGTTAAGAGCTCTGAATGCTTTTTGAAGTCTGTGACACAAAGGTTATCCAGTTAAATTGCTTCTAGGTGTCTCACTTTGCCTGGATTGCTGAGAAACCTCAGTTGCAACTATTGGATGCAAATGGTTATCCCTAGTGTGACCTTGAATTAATTTCCTTTTATTCCATAAATACCTGTTCAGTGCCATTTCTTGTTAATGACATGTTGAAAAACAATAGAAAAAAAAAATCAGTTAATATTTTATAGATGTGAGTATCATTATGTTAAGAGATCTAATAAACTGTATGTATCATGCCTTTCAAGTATGTGTCACACTTAGGTAAAACTAGGAACATTCCCACAGGTTGGAGAGAAGACAGCAGCCTCCTCCAGCAGGCTCTCCCTCTGCTTCCCAAAGTATAACAGTGTTCCAGAGCTCACACTGCAATAATTTATTTACTAATTTTATGTCTACAAATATTTAAAATCAAATCTCTTTTGTAAATGTCATTCTCAATAAGTAAGAAAAAAACAAACAAACATGTTTTTCTCCCTTTTGTATGAAATATTTGTTAGTGCTTACATATGTCTAATGTGCATAATATGTCTAGTGCACCTGACATTGACCTCCTCTGGAGGTTGGATCTGAGACTAAATGGAGCATTCCTTTATTCTGGCTCAGCGTGTCTTTATAATAGGAGCTATCAGAAGGGATAAGGCATAATATTCACTGTGAATTAAAAGGAAAATGAGTAGCAGAAGGGAAGAAATCTGAGATAGAAGAGACTGTAATGAACTGTGTAATAGGATGGCTGAGATGGAATAGAGATGGTGTCTTGACATTTTGTTGAGTAAATCTTGTTTATTTTATCTGCACTTTGAAGGACAGTGCATGAATCTTCATGTCTAAGTATTTAGCAAATGCATAACTCATAAAATCTCAGTTACTTTATACTAACTTTAAAGGCTTACTTTATATTCTCTAATACAAGATGGGTGTGATAGAAGCGACAGATTCTTATTCAAGTATGTGTGTGGGGACTAAAAAACTTGCGAAGGATGATAGAAATACATAAACTGAAAGTATAAAAATTAAAAGTATTGAAAAACCTGTGTGAAATACTATTTTATCACATTTTGTTTCTGTCATGAAATAATTTTATATTATATTAGCAGTATCTTGAAACCATCGTTATATAATAAATATATATTTTGAAAATGAAAGTTCATTCATATTGAACACTGAAAATATTTCAAAGGAAATGATGTTATAGTAGTTTGCTGTTTTTAATTTAAGAATAACCAAGTCTTCTGTCTTACAGGCTGATGTCAATTCGGTACTGTCAATGAGAATAGGAAGTAAAGAAATCTTAGTTAAATGAAATTGATAGTTATGTTCTTTGCACTTCTTTATACTTTTACTTAGTGTAAGAGTAAGACTATGTTTTAGACCAGTAGATTAACTTAAAAGAAAAATGCAGAGATTAGAAGACATTTACAAGAAATAGTTCCAGGATCCCACCAGAAAAAGCTCTTACTGTTTGGAAATGAGAACAGTAGTGCTAGGTGGTTGTGAAGCCACCTTAGCATCCCAAGAGGAAGACTCTTAGGTCATTGTTATGAAACTTCTCCAGCTACCAGGCAGACAGCTACTTTGATGCTAATCATTGTGACAGGTGAATCAGAAATCTTGCTGCATGCAGATTTACAAAACAACAAGAAAAGGAAAAAAAAAAAAAACAACAAAAAAAAACCACCACGGTCGGTGGTGTTGCTTCTGAGCATATCATTACAAAATTTCACAGACAGAATTTGAAATATTTAACAGAGCTATGAACAAATGTGTACCTTAGATGTCCTTGAAGTTGAAATGAGACTTTTGTGCTTAGAAAGGAACAACTCTCTCCAACTATTTTTTGTCCATAGAAAATTAAATTCTTTATTATATACAATATACCATGTATAAAATCTCATTGTAAAAACAGCTTGAGTTCTTTGGGTAGAGTGTTTGTTTGGTGAAGTTCTTTGTATTACAAACAGTTATTTGTATTACAATTGCACTTCTGAGCTTTCTCTTTATCCTTTGATTTTTTTGGCAGATGTACAGCAAATAGCAATCGACTGGATCACTGGGAATTTTTACTTTGTGGATCATGTCAGTGACAGGATCTTTGTCTGCAACCAGAATGGAATGGTGTGTGTCACACTCATTGAGCTGGATCTCAATAACCCTAAGGCCATAGCTGTTGATCCAACATCAGGGTAAGATTATTTATTTTCATTAGGAAATGTTGATCTTATATGATGTGCGCTGGTCTGTGTATTTGCTTCATTCTATCATTTTAAAAACTTTTTCAATGCTGTCCTGAATTACTTGCACAGTTGAACAAAGCAGTAACATGTAATGCACTTGCAGCAAGTACTTAACATATCTATATTAATCACCGCTTGTGCCTTGTAACTTTTCGAAGTGGAATTGGAAATGGAAAACAAATTTTATCTCTACTTGTTATAAGATTATTTTCTGTTATTCTGTAAATTATGTTTATAACTAGTGTACGGGGAAAAGGAACTTCTTATACCTTCTTCCCTCAGCTGCAGGAATATGGGAACTGGCTCTAAGAAGTTTAGTTACACAAAAGAGTGGAAGATTTTTTCCTCTGCTTTAGACGGTCAGCTATAATGATAAAAACACATTGTATTTGCTTTTCTTCTTCCATATTTATGTTCAACACCACCTGGGAATAAAGCTTTGCCTAAAATACAGGGCTCTAAAAATCTTCTATTCTATAACAGCCACCAGCTGGGAAAAGTTTTCAAGCAAACGATGAAGTAAAAGCATAGCTAAATAAGAATAATTAAGTTAATTTAAAAACTGTAAATTTCAGTGAGGATTTTGGAACAGAGATTTTATTTTGGTTTTATTAGGCTGTAAGTAGTTAAACCAAAATGCCTGGTGGAATACATCCTAAACAGCCATAAGCCCCTTCTCAATAAATACAAAAATATTTACTGTAGAACAGCTTGTCATCCATATGTGGACTTTTGTCACTCTTTATTTAAAGCCTGATTGAATATTAAGATGCATGATCACAATGACTTTAATTCTGACAAGAACAGCTTGCATGTAAAGTTTACAAAGAAGTTTTATAATGTAATTCTTGAGTATAGCTGTATTTCTATCTGCAGCAGATGGTGAGCTTGACTTGATCTGACTGCAGTGTTGTTTTAAAAGAAAAATAAAAAATGCGTGTTTAAATTGATTTTTCTTCAAGTTCTGATCTGAAAGAACTTGAAGCTTTCAGATTTGCCAGCAGCAGCCTTTTTTTTTTTCTATACATTTACTTGTATATTCTTTACGGGATTTACTAGATGAATCCACAGTTTGTCATTAGATAATCTTATCTGTCAGGGATCTAAGAATTATATCCTGCACTTTGATTCTGCAAGAAGGAATAGAACAGAAAAAAAAAGACTGGTTTTCCTTCTGTTTGTTCTTTGCTAGCTGCAAACCATTCTTATTCAGATAGTTGCCTTTTGCAGTGCCACATCTGAGAGCAATCATGTCTGCTTTAGTGTAGATGGAAGTGCTGGCCTGGAGGGAGACCATAAGTGATTATGTTATGTAATACTGTGATTCTTCATAGAGCTATACTGATTTATTTCATGATGGAAACACTGAGTGGATTTTTTTTTTTTTCCAGAATTCATATTTTGCATTTCATGAGTTATTTCTTTACAGCTTTAGTTGGCAATTATATTAATTATATGACATATGTTGTTATGTTAATAGGATATCTAACGTACATCTTAATTGATATTCCTCACTTTATGTATTACTTGTGCTTGTTAGTGACTGGGCTTTGGTACAAAATGCAAAGAGATAATCAAAACATTCTGGCTACTTAAAAATGTGTTTTCTTCCATTCTTTCTTCTCTATTTTTGCTTTTCATTTTACTTCATGCTGATTCTGATTGAGATATATTTCTGTGTCAAAGTATGAACATGGTATTGCTATCTAGGTAATTTGCTGATTATTTTTTTTAATTAATTAATTAATTAATTTAAATGTGAAGCCCAGGATGAGATTTTTTTTTTTTTTTTTTTTTTGTGGGCTTCTGTAAAAAAATACATTTTAAGGCATTAGATATAATTAGATTTTATGGTATTTGCTCCAGTAACATGTATTGCTGTTATAGTGCATTCACTGTCTCCAGCATTCTTCTAAAAGCTGAAAGTACATCCGCACAGAGAAGACCATTTCCTGCATTAAGGAATCCAGAGGTTGATCCTAAGCCTTTATGTCTATGACAGACTTCCCTGTAGTAGTACAAGGTCAAGCCCTGCTATTTTTATGTGCTCACATCTGAGCTGGTTTTAGTTGCATTCAGTTGTTACTTTACGAACCAGAAATTCTTCATTTATCATTAGAATAAAATGAGAGTAGGTGGAAAATTACTTAATCTTTTTTTTTTTTTTTTTTTTTTTTTTTTTGTGAGCGTGATGAATTTTATCTCTGTGAGTTTTGTTAGATGTTTAGGGGTGATGGTTTTATATACTCATGTGCTTACAGTTGAACTTGAACTACTAAGCTTATTTCACATCATACAGCAAATGAATGAGAACTCTTGTTATTTTTCTAAAACTGAATTTTAAGTTGAGAGAAGAAAGACTCCACTACTGAAAAAGCTCTTTTACGAGCAAGTTTTTTACATGTCTAATGTAAGCATATTATTTTGGTCTACAATTTCAGCAGTTTTACCAATATGAACTGTGTTCCTTTTTTAGTACTCCAGATGATGTCTAATGTAAGCCCACCTGAAACATTTAGGAAACCAAACAAACAAGAAGCAGCTAATTAATTATTTACCCAGCTAGAGGTTTTGCTGTACGAATACTCATCTGCTTCGTCATCTGATTTTCAGTTCAAAATAGCACAACATAATTACTGGAACCGTCACAGGGGGCTGTTACCCGAGGGAACGGCCAAGTTTCCACTGCCACTAGGAGTTGTTCAGAGTTCAGACTTGTCAGTGAAGTGTATGCTGAACTAAAAAGCTTCAGCAATGCTAGCAGAAAAACAAAGTGGCAATCAGAAACAGAGAGGAAGAATAAATTGTTTTGCAATAATATCGAATACCTTTGAAGTAAGATGCTTGGCTCCTAATGTTCATATTTTTGATAAATTTTAATATGGGACCTTGATGATCAAGAAACAGAAGCTATTACTCTGACTGGTCCTTGAAATTGGTGTACAGTTGATTATGGTACTGATGACTCACATGAAACAAATAGGAGCTGTGTTAGAAAGATTTTCACTGTAGCTGTGTTCTGTAGGTCTACTGTACTCACAGAGAATCCTTTCTAAAGGATTGTAGCTAGTTTGGCAATCAGCCTGTATAGTCATGGGACTTGGATCCCCATACATGTGTGATGGGGAAGGTGATATATATATATATTAAACTGACATGACAATAGATTTGTATTTATGTTCTCTCTAAGCTCTGCCACCAACAAGCTAGATGTCTATAGGCAAGGCATTTTATTTATTTATTTTTATTTTTTTATATTTCAGTCTCCCCTTGTATTTAATAGGGAGCATACAAAGTGTGTTGAATTTTAAAGAGTTTTGCACTTCCAAAACTGATCCAATCATAAAGGTATGTGTACAGAAAAAACACATAAGGTGAGATTACAGAGAGGATGTGCCGAGCGAAGCTGGCGAGTGGGAGGATGCATGGAGCAGAGTATAGAGGAACTGTGAGTGAAGAAATGGGTGAGACATACATGAATCACTACAAAGGAAGGGTGTAGCAGAAGGGGGAGAATAGGAAGGGGGAGAGAAGAATGGGAGAGGATGCTCAATTAGAGGCTGAAGGCATTGAAATGGGAGCTTGTAGCTACCATTTAAAAGTTGTATTAGTTACAATGGGGAGAGAAGTCTTACTGCTAAAGAGATTTGTAAAAAGAGCAAGCTCGCACTTTAATACTGCAACATTGTGTGTCATGTAAATATTTGAATAAATCTTTTAATCGGCTTTTCCTTCTGCTATGTTGTAGAAGTAATAATAAAAAAAGAACCCTGCTTATTTCTTTCATGGAACAACTGCAAATGCATACAGGGAGAGATTGTGATACGATGGCTGTTAAAAGCCATGTCTGTTAATGTGTTATGGTGTTATGTACCAATTCTTGGAAATGCTAATAAGTCAAGAAAAAAGAAAACAGCTGTATAACAGCAAAAAGAAAAGGAAAAAAAAAAAAAAAAGAAAAAGAAAAAGAAAATCTTTTTTACTTTAAGTATGCAATAGCAATCAGTTGCTAATCTTTCTGATCCACAAAGGTGAACAAGGGAAGAATTAATAGCTGAAGTTGTTTTTTTTTCCTCATCTCAGAAACTCAAAAAAGGATTATTCCATTAACTTCCTCTTAGATTCTAAGGACTGAAAGACTGAAAGCACAGTTTTACCGTGGCTAAAATCAAGCCATGTTATAAAAAGAAAAACAAAAACATAACAAAGTTCTTGAAATAGTTGGGCAAATTTCCTCAGTCTAAAATTTGAGAAAATGGGAGAAAGCACAGTGTGAGGTGGCATTTTGAGATGTGGTCTTCTGTATAAGGACTGAGCTGAGCAACATCCTTAAAATACTATGTTTAAAAGAAGCTCTAAAAAACTCCTAAGGAGCAGTTGCTTCTGTTCTTTAAGGTTTTTGTTTGCTTGCTTTTCTTGTATATCTATTGCACTTCTGATATAATTCTTGTATGGTTATTAGGAAGACATTGGAGGTATCATACGAACCCTGTTGTTGTCCAAAGTGATCAGCTGCAGTAGACTATTTTCTTAAGCTGCGTATGGTTGTCCTCCTGAGACATTTGTGGTTATTGGACAGCCCAAAATGTAATGTGAACTTCACTGAGCAGTTCACGTTAACAAAGTCAAAGGAATAGGGAAGTTTTTATATGTCACCAAATCAAAGTTTTCCTTGATAGAGAGTTTTGCTCAGGAAATGCACAGGAGTGCCTAGGGTGTGCAAAGGACATCCAGAGGATGAAAAACAACCATCCAGAGGGCAAAGAGATTTTTTCTTTTTTCTTTTTTTCACCTGTGAATGGAATGAGTTTTGGACTGACAATTCAACCTTTTGGCAGCATGGGAAGACTTGTAAGCTGGTATGAAATCTCCTGTGAGGTGGGATCTGAGAAGAAAATAAGAGAAACCTTTGCATGGGTCAAGTCTTTGATGAAGCATCTGACTAGACAGAGCCTTGAAATCCCGTGTTAGGAGTCCTGCAATAGCCAAAGAAGAACAAGTCAGCTGATGAGGCAACAGAGAGACACTTTCTGAATCAACTTTCCTGGAAGTCAGCTGATTTTCCCATTTATCCATAAAAGAAAATAATTATAATCACATGAGTGCATTATCTTCTAGACACAATGAATAATATTTGCACTTACATTTTATTTGCTTTGAATTAAGCATGATATAAGATCATATAAAGGGCACCAAAAAGTGTAGGGTTGGATTGGGCCATGCTGCAGCTTCCCCATGGGTAACAGGGCACCACTTGGGGCCCCAGCAAGGAACAGAACTGGCATCCGGGGCACTGGGACACGTAGCAGTGAGGGCTGTGTGAGGGTTTTGGATTTCAGTGAGGGTATTACAGATATCTGCAATTTAAACCCCTATGGACTTGTTTTAATAAGAAATGGTTCAATTTGAATACTTCCTTGTGTTTAGCATGATTGGTAAACAGGGCTGGCTGTGAAAAGCGTGGCCTTTCCCTTCACACCTGCTTTTAGAAAGTGGCCGAAGATGGTGTCATGCCAGAGAGATTGCTCAAAGAGAGAAAAATGTCTTAGAGCTGACCTGGTGGTGTGATAATTGGTGACTGGACTGGAGTGATTTCACAGACAAGGAAAGTCAGGGAGTTTGTTATCAACAGGAATCAAGTCTCTTACAGGGGAGGAGAGGAGCAAAAATTCAAAAAGCAGGGGAGGTCAAAACAGTAGTTATTTTTCTTCATTTGCTTCATTGTTATTTAGACAGGGGAGTCTTTTAGGATAAGAATAAAACATCTACACTTATTGTCTGCTGCCTTTTTTATTCTCTTTTTTCTCTCTTGTCTCTGCGCTTTTATAGCACCCACAAGGCTTGAGAGATATCTGCGTCTTAAAACTTTTTTTTCCTCTCAGATTAGTCACCATTTCCTGCTGATCAAAGAGGAGTGTTATAATCATTAAAGCTCACTTTTAAACAGCAAAATCATTAGTATTTTAATAACATGCCATTATTAAAAGAGTTCAGTTCCTCTTCTTGTCACAAAGCAATTTCAAAGAGCTGTAAGATACATATAAGGCACAGTAACTTTTAGAAAGTTTTAAAGGTGACCTGGGAAAGAATCCTCTTCAGAAAAAAAAAAAAATAATAATAATTAAAAAAGAAATCTTTATAATAATTAATGACAATCTGGAAGTTTTCATTAAGAATTCAGATTTTGTTGCTCATCCTCCCACTCCACCACCTCTTTCAGGCTGTGAGGTATAAGAAGTAGTGATCTTTTGAAATTATGTTTGCCTCTATTGCTATCTATTTAGTTCAAATGCTTGCTAAACATTTGAGAGAAGATTTTTTTTTCTGATTTTCAGAGAACTCAGGTTTCAGTTCTATGCCATTCCATCTGTTAATTTTAATTGTTGCTAACTAAACTGTGGCATAAAACTCTTTTTTAATTCTGTCACCTTTAAGTTTCCCACTGGACCTAATTTCCTTTGAAATTCTGTTTCTTCTGTAGTGGTACAGATCTGCTCACTAGGAAACTTTGCTGCTGCTGCGGCTCTTAATGACAAAAAGTAAAAAGTCATATCCTCATCTGCTCTTTCCTGAAATAATGCGATATGATTTAGCATGCATGTGCAAATAGAAAATAGAAGAAATAATGTTTTTTCTTCAATAAACTCAAAAATATTTGGATTTCTGAGCATTGAAAGAGACAAACTTGTATGTAAAAGTCAACAAATCAAGCTGACAAACATCCCCAGTCACCGATAAAGTGGGAAGAATCAAAATACCAAACATATTACATAACTGCATTAAAAGTGAAATCATTTACAAAGATAGGTTATATAGATGGATCTAAGTGACTACTACGTTCAAGATAACAAAAATAGAAGAAGCTTGAATAGATTTAGTACATGCATGTTTCAAGTATTTATATGAGTGCATTTATTATTGTGCATACTTAATCAAATACTACTGACATTAATAATTGATGACTATAATTAGCATCCAATCTTCCGTATACATAGGAAGATGCATAGGAAGATGTACTCTACTGGATACCCAAAACCTCAAATGCCACCAAAAATTGCATTCAAAAAAAAAAAAAAAAAAAAAAAAAAAAAAAGAGGTACTAATAACAGTGATAAACTCTGAATGAAAAGTAATATTTTTTTCTAGTGATCCTAAAAAAGAAAGAGTGAAAGATTGGCAAAGTGACTGCAAGTATTATTAGAATATCTGGCTGATGTTCTGAGTGGTGGCATCATCTAATAGCCAGGATTACTGCCCAATAAAAAGCTAACTGGTGGGAAACTGAAGAAAAGCCTATTGTAAAATGAACTAAAGTAAACCTTTTTTCTTTATTTTTCAGCATGTGCAATGATTTTAATAGGTATGTCATGTCTGGTAGGAAGAATATTTGAATGGTGTCAATAATTATGGAAAAATAATCAGTGGAAATAAAAAAAACAAACCTCAATAGATTACACTTTTCAGAAACACTTATGGAATCACAAAACATCCATAACTTGTAATAAATCTAAAAAAAAAATATGAAGTAAATTGAAGTGTTTTTTTTTTTAAGTTCTCAAAGGTTGCCTTTCAGCTAGGACCTTGAATGCAGCATCCCACCTCCCTCATTTCTCTGGGACCTGCCTGAAGATCTCAGCTGCCAGTTGACTACATCATCCTCTTTACCCAAACCGACTTTTTTTTTAAGGGGTATCCTTGGTGCTTTTTTTCCACTAAACATTTGAATTGTGTCAGCAAACCATCTGAACACATGAACAGCAACAGCACTCATAAAGCTCCGTGAATTTGATCACCTGGGGCAATTCACGGCTGATGCAACACATCCTCTCACTTTCTTTTTTAACTGTCTCCGTGTAATAATTAGTGTAGTTACTCTTAATTCTGCCCTTAGATCCCTGTCCTTCAGTCCTTAGCTAGTTAAGCTTCTGAACAAAACTCTCATCTTTCACCGAGATTACTCTGATTCTTTGAATTTGAATTCAGTATTTGTGAAGGAATAGAAAATAGGTGTGCTACTCTGCCAGGTATGGAAGCTTGAAGTCCTTTCTTTTTTACCTGCAATGTCCAGACAAAAGCTGCAAGATTTAAATCATCCTATCAATGATTTTCCTCCAGGATGAAAGCAATTAAGCCAGAGAGAATTGAGGCCACTTTGTTTCTCAATGAGAATATAAATGGGAGTTTAAGGCTTTATAATGCATGTACATTATGTTCATGTCCATCTGAATTCGCCTTTTATTTTATTTTTCTTATTACCTGATAGTCTTATTATCTAGCCATCTTCTGTAAGGTCATTTGTGTAGAAGACAAGTTCTGATATGAATTAGAGCACTGCATGAGTGGAAGCAAAGAAAAATATCTTACAAAAGAACTGCTAAAACCTGTCTTCTTTTAAAGGAGTTAGTTGCATTAGGCTGGACTCAGGGAGCGCTTATATATGCAGAGGGCAAGAAAGAGAGACACTCTCTCATTTTTTATTTTTTTTTCCAAAATATGAACAAAATGGAAGTAATCAAAAAAAAAAATAGTTCACCCATTTAATATAGCATGATGTTACAATGTTCCAAAAATCTTTTCTAGTAATGGTCACGCATTTCTTGTGTTGTTTTTACACCAGTCTTTCTATTCTAGCATGAAAAATTGTCAAAAAGACAGACTTTCTAATAAGCTATTGCCATACCATTCATTTCTTTCTTCACTGACAATAAATCACTGCCTCCATATATGCAGGGTTTCTAGTATAAAAACATTGGAATTACTCTGATACTGGATTAATCAGAATCACTCAAACTCAGAAAAAATGATGAAATCCGTTCAGTTAATTTACCATCTGTGTGATGATATCATCCCGATAGAAACTGCTGTTCTCTTGAGCTGTGTTACCTCTGTATATGGTTTTTCAGAGTTTTCCTGTGTTTTGTTTTCCTGAGGTTTCTCACATGTCAGTGTCCTCATTGCTTTGCTCACCAGCGTGTACATGCCGTGCTGAAGCTCTGCTGAAACACGACACTTTTGGTGGAGATACAGAAAAACTGGAGGAAATCTGGAGATAATAATAGGAAATAAAAGATATACAAAACATGACCTGCAGGAACTATGACAGTCTAATCTAGAGAAGAGGAGGTTGAGAAGAGCCATAACTATTTTTTTATAAATGGCTGCTTAAATATAAAGGTGGTTTATTGAAAGGTGATTAAAGAAAGGACAGGAAAAATCATTTTAATATGTTGCAAAGACTTCAGTAGATAAAGGCAGAATTTACTAGGCTGAATAGGTGTTGGCACATGACCCACATGGAAGTTGTAATCTCCTTCATCAGGGATGTTTAGGACTATGTCTGTCTGGCAGTGATATTCCAGCCTTGTGTTACCCTTTCTCAGTAAAGGAGGTGGTATCTGTGTGCATATCTATAAGCTTACAGTGTCAAATAATGGGATACTAGAAGAGTGGGTGTGAATAAATGTGTTTACTAGCATTTCAGTGTTGTTTAAAAAGCACATTTTAAAATATACTGAGACATTACCAAAGTAAATGTGTTTTGTTTCTCCACTTGAGGGGTTTGGAGACATTTGAAGTAAAATAAGGACCAAAGAAAAACACACCTCTTTGTCCTTTTCTTTTAGAGGTGGTGCAATTTACTGCAAATGAAACTGAAAAATGAAACTGAAACAGGAAATCTGCAGAAGTTTGTGTCCATGAGTGGCATCCTTGCCTTTTAAGAACTGCCTTTATTTTAACAGACTGCAGTGAAATTGTATGTTTAGAAGTTGTATTTACATTTGTGTCTGTAAAGCGGTATGAGCAGCCTTCTCCCATTGTGGTTGGTAAGAAGCATATAAAAAGCATCAAATAGATTTTACTTATTGTCTGGTACAGGTGACATTGTCTCAGCCATGGCATGGTGGTGCCTGTGACTGCTGCATGGCTAAACACGGCTAAGAAGCTAATTGCAGCGTTGGTTTGTGACCATAGTAGGTGCTGAGCAGCTTTTCTTTAAGGATGAGACCTTTTGAGTTACAGGCAATATTTCTCTTTCTCAACTGTAGCATTTTGAAAAATACAGCAAAATAACAGGGGACAACTTGCTTACTTCATTTTTTTTTTTTAAATTAAGATGTTCTACTGCTAGAAACTTTTTTTTTTTTTTTTTTTTTTGGCTTTAAGCTTGCTCATTGCCAGTCAATCTGAGCAAGCTAATTCGCTTTCATAGGTAAGACAACACACAGACACACACAAAATATGGTCCAAGTTTACAGTTGGCCTCAGGCTGAGTGTTTCTAAACTACAGAACTGATGTGTTTGGAAGGTGTCCAGACTGCCACTTGAAAACATGTCTACTTTGAATCAGTTGGTAATCAACTCTTTGGAGATGCAAACTGTTAGTGTAGACAAGCCTAGAAGAAAGCCAAGGAAAAAAAAAGACCTCTCATTAACTCTACTTCAGCTTTACACAGATCATTATTATTCATATTATTATTTGACAGCAAATTTAAAAACCCAAGCCTTACTACTCAGGGATTCACATTAACAGATTTTAAATGAAAAATTATATTAATTGGAGGATATTTGAAACTCACTGCCTTTTTTTACCTGCTGAAAAATAACCACTTACATTCTTTCAGTCTCTTAAAGTTTTATAAACTTAGTTATGCTTATAGACTTCTTCAGACACAGAAATTGCACAGCACCACCTCTTGGCTGATTTTACCCCGCAGAATGAGAATATATGGTGCTTTCTGCTGGCACGGCTCATTTGTCTGAGCATAAGGAGCAGAGAATAAGCAAACTGCTTTTCCAACAGGGATTACACTGACTTCAGCAGAAAATCAGACCTCTAACCAAAATATTTTAATTGGAACAGAAATTTGTTGACTACACCAAGCCAAGCTCTTGTTTGTGTTCCTGAGCATTTGACATGGTTTACTGATATGAATATGTTGCATCTTCGGAAACTTTAAGGGTGTTTTGCTTCTTTTTATTTATTTATTTATTTATTTATTTATTTATTAATGTATTAGCTTCCCTATTGAATTACTGTTTTGTGGTTTGTCACATAGGCACTTTTCTGAGCATGGTAATATTTTGTATTCCAGTATTTTAATATACATACCTCATACTTAAACAAATAAAAAATTTATGTCTGTTCTAAAATTTTCGAAAGTGAGACCTTAATATTGGCACCTAACTGCATGTTTAAACATATTGGTAGCTTAATTTTGAAAGATCTGAATGCCTACAGGCCATACTC
The DNA here is from genome assembly GCF_964211825.1 of Aythya ferina. Classification (NCBI taxonomy): domain Eukaryota; kingdom Metazoa; phylum Chordata; class Aves; order Anseriformes; family Anatidae; genus Aythya; species Aythya ferina. The sequence goes on along the minus strand of NC_140303.1, from coordinate 36,711,149 downwards.
AATCCTGCTAACAGCCAAGACTGTTTGGGGTTGGTTAAGTTAAGCTGCTTTTTTACTTGTGTAGTGTGCGTCTGTGCGTGATGTATACCTACAGCTCACATGCACAGTTGTTATTTCTCCTTCCCAGATGTCTTACAGGTTGTAGACCACAGTAACCGCCACACTTAATGAAGCTTTTCTCATTTGTTACTTTCATTTTGTGAAAAGGATGTTGTGAGTGAGGTAGGAGAGGTGTGAAGTGTAAACATATTTTCTCAGGAAAGGAAATTGAATTCTACTTAGGATTTTGTCCAAGATTTTAAGAGAGGCTTCCTGTCTGTGGCTGGTGAATTATCTTAGCCAAAAGTTACACAAGACACTACTGCTTTTGTATTTTACATTATATGAATATCCAGCAAGAGCCACCTGTGTCCTTGGTATGTGGAAGTTTTGACTGTGTTCAGCTGTCTGAAGTGATTGGGAAATGAGATGCTGAGCACATGGTGTCAAAGGCAAAGTGCTGTGCAATATCAGCCTTAGCATATTTTAAGTTGAGTGCTCATTAGCAGGTATGTTTGAGATTCTGCACTTAAATTCTGTGGTAAAATAGGGAGATTAATTCATTTCAGCTTGGGAGGGTTTTGTGAGGGAGTATTCATGAATATAACGGGAGTGGTAGGAGATGGGGGCGAACACCAGTGAAATGCCTGTTCAGGAATGAAGAGCTTTGTGCTCAGGGCAGGAGTTGAACAAAATGCATTTCTTTTGTAGGGCAGGAGGCTGCATATAACATATAGCAATAGTTGATAATGAATGAGGTGGTGTGTTTTGTGGTAACAATAGGAATGGCTGAAATCAAAGAATTTTGGTCATGTAGTGTGGTAATTTCAGAATATATTGGCAGTGTTGTTGAACTTAGCGATATGGTTTAGTGGAGGACTTGTTAGTTTTAGGTCAGAGGTTGGACTCAATGATCTTGAGGTCTCATCCAACCTAGATAATTCTGTGATCCTGTTTGATTCTGTGTAACACTTGCTAACATTTGAGTGCTTGATTTTGCACTTGTAACACTTCTGATGTAAGTTTTTGTGTTCTTAGCTCATGGTGTGGGGCTAAATTACATAAATCCATCCTTGTCCTGTTTCTAAGGAGAAAGAGATGAGAACTAGAGGTTGAGATGACATCTATTTTATCACCTTGTTTGAAGGCAAACAGCCTTGTAACATTCGTCAAGGAGTTTTTTATTTTTTATTTTCAATAAAATTTCAATAATATTTAGATAAGAGTTTCCAGGAACCTACATTAGTTGCCAAACTGTAAACCAGACCTGTGAAGGAACCCAAGATATACAAAAAGCAGCTTCAAAACAGGGGCTGAAACAGCAGTAACTGACTTAGCAAAACAGAGTTTTTCAAAACAAGATGTGTTCTACATTGTTATCCACTGTTCACTATTCCGAATAATAGTTTTCTTTTGCCCAGCAGAACTTTGGGAAGTGATTTCTACACTTCTATTTCTGTAAGGAAAGTTGGAAGACACAGAGAGCCACAGCTGCCAGAGTGTGGGCAGTGTCAGCTCTGGCTTGTCACCCCCTTAGTGTTAGGGTTGACTGCTTGCTTACATTGGCAGTAGTTGCTTATCAGCTCCAGAGAGTGTGAGCTGGCTTTTGACCCTTCTAAAAATTGAAAAGAAACAAAACAAACAAATAATAATAAAAAACATACAGGATAATTACAGTGAATAGCCACACATACACCATGAGGCTGGATAAGGATATTCGTAGCTTCCATCTAATGTACTCCTTGGAGATGTGGTTGCATTATCTGTTTCCCTGTTGCCAGTTAGTTACAGGAAATATAACTTGACTAAATTCCGTTAATAGTTTTCAGAAACATTAGCTTCAGAAATATTTCCATTTAGTCTGTAGTTAGTTAATCAAGTCTATGTTCCTGTGCCCGTACAAGCTATAAAGTTCTGCAATGAACATTTAATTGTAATTAACATCATTGACCAGTTAAACAACATAAGCAGTAACATATGCATGGGTGAGCGCTCTCTGCTTGCTGACAAAACAAGTTACACCAGATGGGGCCCTTGGTGCCTCTTGTGCCCCACGGTGCTTTCCGGGCTGTGTCAGATGGTGCTTGTGCTTTCTGTGAGAGCATTATTTTGAAATGGTTTGTTCTTTTTGTGTGCTTTTTTTGCCCAAAGATGAGCTAGATATATCACCTTGAAGGCATCAGCTTTAACAGATGAAGGTGGCAGGTGATGCTGCATATAAGAAGTAAATATTTTAATTTAAAGATCTGCTTGCATTTTAAGATAGCACGAAAATAATTAAAAACAACAATAACAACGAACCGACTGTGTACTCACTGCAGGCACTCACAGGCGTGCTCCACTCATCCTTTGCAATGTATGGCTCTTAATTATGCTCTTTTCTTCTTTTCCCTGTAAAACTAAATGCAATCATTAACTTTATTTCAAGTATCAAGTGAATTCCTGTTATAGTATTCAATTTAGGAAATACTTTTTGTCCCTAACAAACTCGATAGTTAATAGGATTGCAAGAGGGTGTAAGACCTGAAGTTGGGGGCTGATGTACAACAGCTGTTTGCTGGGGCAAACATTGCCATGGAGGCCGCGCATATGTCTTGTGGACAAAATAACAAAAGGTTTTGTCTGCCTGAATTCGTACATACATCACACCCCTGCAAGAAGCACGCATGCTGCTGCATTGTGACAGCATCAGCTCCGTCCTTAGGCTCCAGCAGTGGAGGTACCCTTAGCAGCAGCAAGGCTGAGAGGGGATTGCAGCAAGCTGCAGTCTTCTTTCTTCCTCTTCAGAGAAATGCAGTGCTGACATGCATATTGGTACAGCTTTTCCTGTTGTCTCTGCTGTCTCTAACACCAGCTAGTTAAAAAACTGCACACGGGCAGCTTTGGGCATTTGCATTCAAGTAAACGTATGCCTAAAAACGGCTGTACTGACTGTAATGTACAATAAGCTCCATAAGGCAAAACAGAGAAGCAGCTGCAGTCAAAATCTCCAGGAAATTCTGCTGTCAGCTTCTGCAACCAATTTAGAACATTGCAGAATAAATGTTCCTGGGTTTTAATGTTCCAAGGAGCACAACTAAACAAATACAGCATGGATTATCCGCTAATATATTAAATGGCAAACGTTATCTTGCAGAAAGATAAATATGTTTGGGTATCCTACAGAGAGGGATTGGAATCCCAGGCAGAAATACAAACTTACTTCCCCACATGTACAAAAGATAGTGCACCTCTGCAGCTGTTCAACAGCTGTCCCTTGAAGATAATGATACAAGGATAAGACAAACAACATGTAAGTATTTGGCAATTAATATACCTAGAAAGATGGTGGGGAGGAGGGGGATGGAACAAATCTGAAGGTGAATTACTGGCTCTGGACCACAGATAAAAACCCTAAAATCCCCCAAATAATGCCGAAAATATGAATGTGCTAAAATCACAAGAGTTTATTCTGTGTCAGAAACTGATCTATGGTTTCTGTGTATGTTGCATTGTGTTTCAACAGGTGATCTGCAGAAATTTTCAGACTGCCTATGAGGGTTTGCAAAAGGTGAATGAGAAAAGCAAGCTTATATGTAGATTGTTGTACTAAATATATATATATATATATATATATACATAGATATAAATATATGAGATTTCTTAAGAAAGCTGCCTTAGAGGTCCAGTTTTCTATTGGGAGGAAAAAATTGCATCTACAAATAACACGTTGAAAACCCTAGGGATATTACTATTAGAATCCTTAGTAATAAGAAAAAAAATCAAATAATATGCATATTAGATCTTATTTTAATAATTTCTAGGCCTAGAGCAGCATACAGTTTGATTGCAGTTTTTGTAACTCCTTTTTACTTATTATTCTCACATTTAAATGTACCATAAATGCTCAGATAAATAAATACAATGCAAATTACCACTTAATGCATTGAATGCCAAATATTGCCTTGCCAAATTCCAAATAAGCTGTCTATTTCTGTTTTGGCTTACCTCCATATTCACACATACTGGGGCTTAATGATGGGTACTTTATCCTATCATGCTATTTCCTTGCAGAAACGTTTCAGGGGAAAAGAAACTGTAATAAAGACATGAACATCACAACTACAGAGCCTTCTCTATTATCAAGTTTAAATATATGTTTTTTAGTGTCTCTAGGCCACTGTGTCTTCAATTTTGAAACATCACTTTGGAAAGCTCCCATTCCTTTCTGTTATCACATATTTTAGAAAAGTGCTTAAAAATGATATGGACAGATACGGAAAACACAATAAGAAATGCTGGGTTGTAGTCAGTGCAGTACAAATAATCTGAGATCAGAGAAGCAGATGGAAATGGAGATGGTGCAAATTGGATGAGATGGGACAAAAGCAAGAAGAGGATGTAGAAAGCCTTACTTGGGGACAAAAATAAGGAGAATATTAGGAAAAAAAAAAAAAGAAGAAGAATAAAGTGAAGAAAGTTTCAGGATGAAAAATAATACTAGGATGTCACAGATGGAGTTAACGTGGGTAGGTATCAGAATAAAGAAAAGACGTGTGTTCCCACACATTCATAAAAATTCATGCAATTTGTGGATTGCTCCCAGAGCACAGGGTTTGTTATGATTTATAGTTTTTAAGATGAGTTGGCCACAGCTCCAACCTGGCCTGTGTGCTGTAGAGAACTCCTCTCTTAGGCTGGTCAGCCTGCTGCCTCCCAGAGCCTACCATTTCATTTCTCTGTGCTTCCTTTACTTGAATTTTACTTGTTATCAGTAAAGTACTGCTGCAAAATCGGATAATGAAGTCTTACAGGCCTCTTAGAATAATAATAAAAAAAAAAAAACATGACAGCCAGTAATAACCAGGGGCACCTGGGCTGTATTTTCTCCTCAGCATGTGGTGGCTTCTAGAGCTCATATTCACAGTTTGCCATGGATGAGAAAGGTAATTTAGCCATTTTCTATCTGCTGAAAGAGAATATGGTAGATGGAAAAGCTATGACAGTAACTTTCATGTGTTTATGAAGTTGTAAGTTCTGTCCTACTGTCATGTAAGCAATTAGGTGCAGGTCTAAAATGTGCACATGTTGAATAATTCTTGGTAAAATTTTCACTCATCCAAGCAGCTAGAAAGCAACTGTGATCCTCTGTAAATGACACATTTGTTCAGTGTGTTCTTACATACAGTTGCACAGACAGTTATATGTCTTAAATGTGAGTCTATCCCAGTGCTAAGGAAAATGAAGGGAATACACGTCTCTTGTGAGGAAAAATCTTCCTCAGCGCTGTGGTATAAACCTCCTATTGTTAATCTTCTTTGGCTGAATTGCATATCAATTTAAGCAACCTCCTTTTGTTTAGGTGAGAAGAAAATAAGAGCAGTGAATGGCACACTTCATGTAAAACAGAATTTAAAAAATCATAGAAGCTTCTATTTTCCCTCACCCTTGGATGGGACCCAAATCCTTCTTGACGAGCCAAATCCCGTCTTTTTCACATCTGGTGTCCTGCTGATATTTTATTTTGCTGTTGTGATACTGCAGAGAGATAGAGCTCCTAGTTTGCAATTTGAAACCTACAGGTGTCGATAGGAAGCTTTTGCTACTGCAATATAGCATAGATTTCTACACATGGTAAGAAAGCCTCAAGATGAAGATTGCAGAGACTTCCTTTACTAAGTAGGCATCTTGCGAGTTTGGGAGATGATATTTAGTTTAGATTTAAAAGTAATGACTGTTACTGTCGGTGTCAAGTGTTGGGGAAAGATGCTTCTGTTTGGGCTTAGAAAAATGGGGGAGAAAAGAAGGTATACATAACATTTCTCAGATTTTGCATTCAAAATGAATAACATGAGAACTGCTCATGTACTACATGTACATCAATGAACTCAGTCTGATAGTTTCCATACTTTGTTTATCTTTCTCTAAAAACAAATAGTATAATTTTAAACCCAGTACAATCAAGCCCAATCTCTTGAAGTGCTAAACAAACTAACGCTGTGGCTGCAAGAGCTAACCCTCAAGTTTCAAGGGATAGTGATGGCCCGCTATCTTCTGCCTTCTCCATTTTCCTAATCTAATTATTAGGGAAAATGTACTTCAGATTTCAGATTCATAGAATTAGGTGTTTCTGGAAGCTGTCTTGGCTGGAATTATGCTATAAAGCCAGAGGAAGAGGTGAGATAGTGAAGTTTTATCTGGGAGGTGGCTCTTACTAACCATTCAGATTTTCTGCGGATACATGTATTATCTTGTCTGTAGCTATGAAATGTAATATCCTAAGTAGGAGTCTGATGAAACTTCAGACATCTCCACATAGCCCTCTTACTACATTCATTTATAGCAAAAAGTAGACTTCAAGAAACCTGGAAAATTCACTATGGATGATCCTTTCTGTGGTGCTGCTGGGTCTAGACAGGGCTTAGCATGTAGTGCCAGTTTTGGTTTATATGATTTTTGACTCCTCTTTCCTAACACACACCATCCTCCCAGTACAGAATATATACCCCAGGTAAGCTCACGTTTCTGTTACCCCCAGGAATGCTTTGAAGTGCACTCTTCAGAGCTCATGCCCTGACCTCTATAGGTAAAAAAAGAGAAAAGAGAGAGAAAAAAAAAATAGAGAAAAAAAAAAAAAAAAAGAAAAGAGAGAGAAAGTCTTAATGAAACCTTTCCAAAACAGATTCATTATCAAGCTCTGTAGCTGTGTGTGCAGGAGAAGGCAGAACCAGTTTGTGTTTATAAATTTCTGGTGTGTGTCACAGCCACATTAAGTCCTTCCCTTTTTCTGTAGCATGTCAAATTAATTTTGCATGAGCCAAATTATACAATTTTGAGGTTTTATACTTAATATTATTATAAATTATTTTACAGCAATGCAGAGCTTGGAAATTTAAGCAAATATTTGCTATAGTGAGCAAACAAGGTAATGTGAATACATCCCTGTCAGTTGATGATGTATTTCAGCTGTAGGCATGCTGCCTGATCAGTGTTTTGTATAGAGAACTTCATACAGATGGATAAAGCACAGGTGTAAGGGATGAAAAAAACTGAGTTTCTTTCCTGTTTTAGTACTTGTCAATTGTGTGAGCTCACTGCTCAACACCTCAACTTCATCAGCTCTAAAAATAGCTTACTTTCGCTCAGTGCTTTGAGAAGGATGAAAATTAATGAATATTTGTTATGAATGACTGATTAGTGACAGTATTCTTATTAGAAAAACTTGAAAAGAGGCTTAATAAATATCATCATTTTCATTCGTTTTACCCTGTGATTTTCCTGGCTTTCTTGGATCACTGACTTCATTATGTGACATTAGAAAATGTATTCTAAACCCAGATGCTAATACAACACGTGTCTTCTGCTCTTACTGATTCCATTTCTGTACTACAAACAGAATGCATTCCCATTAAAATTAAAACAAAGATCACTAATGTCCAGTGATCTGTTATGAGCATTTACATTCAATTATTTTTTTCTATAAATAGCTAGTGTTTTCATACCAAAATACCTTTGTGGTGTGCAGTTAAAAATAAAGAATAACTTTATCTCTAGGCTTTCTAGCATCAAGAATGGTTTTCAGGTGAGAATTACTTTTTAGCTTTATGAAGTGCTTCCAGGGAACTTTCTGTTAAAATGGATAGGAAAATATAAAGCATGATTTTATGACTTCTCCAGACACAGGGTCATAAAGGTGGAAGCCTCTGAACTTTAGCATGTTTTGTTTTTCCACATGGCAGCATACACACTTCAGCAATGTATGCATATGTTAAGACAGTTTAATGACTTTGAGTGTTTCTAAAGCAAAACTGCAGGGGAAAAGTTCTGTCTGCAACAGGTTGTGTGTCCCAGTTGTGGTGAACCTGGGAACTCTCAAAGTTATCGTGAAAGAAGGAACTTCCTGGGAATGCCACAGCCACAGGAGATGCTTGTACAACACCTGGGAGTACCAGGGTTAGGTATCTCCACTCCTCCAACACACCACACTGCTGTCCTACCAGTCACCTTCATTCTCTCACGCTGAAGCTTTTTACCTATGCATAAAGAAAGAAATAATTTTTATAGACAATTAAAGAGCTGTTAGAGCAGAGATGAGAATTTTTGCCTGTCATAAATCTTATTTGCCTGTCATCTTATTGCTTTTGTTTTTTATTTTTAATTAGTAATAGTAAGCACAAAAGCTTTGAAAGGAAATGTGGGGACAGATTCCCTGATATTGCAATGGATGCATACAGATTTGAAAATCACCTCTAGTTCATAAAAGATTTAAACCAGCTAGTGGGCTGTCTGTCACAGTATGGCATTGTAAACTCTGCCTTTTTAGCAGAAATTTTTATGTGATACCAAAATAATTGCTTGATAAAACATTCAACCAAAATTCCAAATGAGGAATAACGTAACCAATAAACAAAATAAATGTCCTGCTCTCCCCAATGTACACTTTTTGATTGAAATTTTCCTTACCTTTTAAATTGTCCTTAGTTTTTCAACTGCTACGTAGGTATTGAAATGAGTCTTAGCTTTTCTGAAGCATTGAGGTATTGAAATGAGTCTTAGCTTTTCTGAAGCATATTTAATAGCGTGTGGCTCAGATCGTAATTTATTGCCTGTTTACAGCAGTCTGATACTTGCAGATCAGATGTTCCAGTCTAGACTTGGAGTGGCAGAGCTTGAAGAGCATGTTTTGAACATACCGCGTCATACTTAATTAAGTTCAGCAATAGGACAGCCTGCATTACTAGTTTAATTAAAAACAAAACAACAACAGCAAAAACAGCAACAACAACAAAAGAAAGGTTATTGTTTTGCTTCGTAGTTAAATACAACTACTGTGCATCCTAGTTCAAAGTGCTTCATTCCCTTTAGTTGCTGTGTAGGGATTTGGAGGTCAGAACTCAGGTTGTGAATTCCTGTTTGACACTCACTTCCCAGCAATGAAGATGACATTTCAAAGATGTTTAGACACAGGAAGAAGGCAATCAGGATTCTTGAAAGCAACTGCATCCTTAATTCCCTGGGGGTTATCCTTTATATTGCCAAGGTTTTCTTTGGGATTTGGGCACCATACCATCTTCTGTGTTGATTGCCACTGCTGCTTACTGTGCCCGTCATGCTTTGACAAGTATACACACCATCAAGAAACAGGCTATATGAAGCAATTACTGGTTGCTGAACAAAGCAACACCTGTAAGGAACATAAAGTAGTATCTTTACTGTCCTGCTCTTTTCCCTCTTTTGGTATAAAAAGTGAAAAGCCCAGGAACACATCTTTTAAGGAGGTAAGAAAGGAAATAACTGCTTTATTTCAGGGGGCGTTTGTAGGTTCCAGCCCAGGCTATCTACCACCTTGTCACAGGCACCAGGAAGCAATTTGATTAAAATAGTTCTGGAAATTGTAAGGTTATTCACTGGGGTTTTTTCAGAGGAGGACAATTAAGTTGAAACAAAGTGGGGAAAAAAAAAAATCAACTTAATTTGTGCTCTGTTCACCTCAGGCTGATTAGAGTAAATTGACTGCCTTTGCAATTAATGTGCAAAGTAGATATTAATTATTTTTCTGATGGCAAATAAAATAATGTATAAATATAACAAAAATAGTCTTGAAATATATTTTATTAATTATGCCTGTGGACTGTTGCTTTCAGGCAAACAAGCAGCTCCCCAGCCCCCCTCCCCAAGACCCCCAAGGCTGTACTCTGATCCACTTCCCTCTGTTGTCAGTCTGTATCGAGTTTGGTTTAAAATAAGGAAATCAAACCTTCCTGCACACCATGATACGGTTTCAGACTTGAGGGGTTGTCTGCCTGAAAGTGAATCTTTTCTTCAAACTGCATCACTTGCTTTAATAAAAGCAATCTCCACTGATCAATCTTGCTCTGTTTTGTGCAGCTCCATTCCCTTTTTTGGGGTTGGAAAAAGAGGTTTTCAACTTCTCTTCTGCTGCCACCATGGAATGTGTGACATAATGTGCCCTGCATTATTAGTGGGGTTTATATTGTCTCTTCTTTTCCTAAAACAAAAGTTAATTTGCTAATTAATAAAGCTTCTTAGATTTAAAATGCAACTGGTGTGCCTGGTGGCCTGGAGGCCAAGGGGCAGGGAACTGCTTGAGTGAGTTAGTGAGCACTTATACAGACCATGAGACTGGGTGGGATGCATCATAAATACTTTGTTATCATATTTCATATATTTTCAGTGGCATGAGCTATAATTGTCAGATTTTTGAGTGTGATAATGTTCTAGGCATTGGTATTTAAGTTTGTGAGGTGGTTTGGAGAGCTCAGCTATAGATACATTGGTTCATGCCTACGTAACTTAATTACTTTGAACATTAATATAATCATATAGTTGGAAATAAATGCATATTTATTCTATGCTTCTGCAATTGTTCATGCCTTTTTTTTTCTGATTTAGTTATGTTCAGGAATCATCATCTTCCTCTTTAAATCTATGCAGCATAGGTTGATGTTTGAAAGAATTTATAGAGAACCAAGGTATGCAGGAATCACCTGGGAACACTGATTTTCCCCTCACTATGTACATATCTATATATGTAACTTGTCCACTATTTCCCTGAAATAGTCTTTTTTTTTTTTTTTTTCTTTTTTTTACATAATTTGGTTTAGTTTTCTTTCTGGGGGGTGGGAGATATGACTAAATCTCATCAATCATTTCTGCAAACAAAGATAATACATTTTACTGACACTTTAAAAAAGAAAAATGTAAGCTGAACTAGCTGCTGTTGCTCTGGATCAGGTGACAGCTTCAGTCACTTGCTTAATTAATTCCTTAAATTCAAAATTCTGTAACAAGCATGCTAAGTGTTTTACAGATATGACATTTCTATCAAGTCATGACAGCACAGGTTTTCACTGTTCTTGAAATGAGACAAGCTTCATGTGGCAAATAGTAGCAGGTGACTGAGTAAGGATTGGGATGATGCACTGAAATGAAATGAGAAATTTCAGGCCAACAACTCATGTTAAAAAATAATAATAATGAGCAAAATTTGAGCGATCTTTCAGATCTTTAAAATTTCAGACATGCAGCATCGCTTGTGGCAATTATCATCTTCCAAAAAACTGAAACCAAATGTGTTAATTCTGAATATTAGCAATTCCCCAAGCAAATTTCAGAAGAACAAAGGTAACATTTGTAGTCCTTCAGAAAGCTGAGAGAACACAGGATTAGAATTTGCCTATGAATATTATGTGAAGAAAAAAAAAAAAAAAGCCTACCAATTTGGTTTGCTGGTATTTTAAAATCACATTGTTTATGTATTAGCAACATCTTAGGTAGTATGGTTTTGGATGAGATTTTTTTTTTGGGGGGGTGTGGTAGGGAAGGAGGAATAAATACAAAAAACACTGTACATTTCAAGACAAAGTGGGGAGTACTGTTATAGACATTTGTAAAACATTCATTTTAGGAATGGTTGCAAAGTCTTTGCATGAATGGGAGATAGGAAAGGCCACTAAAGAATGTAAATTAGGTTAATCCCCGTTTGCCATGAGCAGTAATAATTCTTTATCAGTTTTCAAACTATTGTAAGAGTAAATTTTGATTGTCTACATGCCATTCATCGAACAGCTATGAACATACAAACACACACACACACAAATTTAACTTGACTGGCAGGTTCTGTGCCTGTGGTTTGTAGATAGTGGATCTTAATCAGTATTGTACCAAGAAAATATCATATTTTGTTTTCTTCCTGAGGGGAAGTTACCATATTAAGCTTCTCATATTTTCAGTTGATTATCAACTCGTGAATGAAATTCAACTCTGACTGGTTGACATTAATAACAGTGCTGTAATAAAGTATGAATTTGGATAAGGACATAATACCAAATTTTACTTTAAAAATTCAACATAAACGGAAGATAATAAATGTTTGTCATTCTCCTGTAAAATAATAAGAATTATGGAGTACTGTAAGTTATTCGTTTCCAGCGTTCATAGATTAGCATTAACATTTACAAAGACATGAGTGAAATCTGAATATTCTGATCTTTGCCTATCAAATCACTGCTCACACATAAAGAACAAAAAGCAATTCCTCCCAAATATCCCATTCATAAAAGGGGTCATTAGTGAGTAAACCCTACCCTAGAGTCATTCTATAACTCATGTCAGAATATTCTATGTTGCTGAATATGAAACTCAAAAAAAGATTAATCAAGATTAATTTAGTCTCCACTGAAAATTGTCAGGGAAGACAACAGTGTAAGCTGTTGAATGCAAACTATCTCTGACTAGATTCCCAGGAAAAGGTATTTTGTATGGTCAGCTTTCAGAAGGTTTGTGTATTTAGCAATTCCAGTGAATCCAAGATTACTGAAAAACCTTAGGATCCCCCAAACAACCTATTTTTCTTATTATAGCTTGGTTGAGGAAAAGTGACAATGTTGACGATTCCCATATTTAAGCAGCTGCATGAATGGGTGAGTTACACATTAAATTTATGAGTACATGATGAAAAGTTGTAGTAAAGAAAGAAAGATGTAGAGGTATCTAAGCTCCTCTTAGAAGTACTGTAACTATTGTACGTCTGATATCCTGAATAGGGGAATCCAACTTTGTGTTAATGCTCAGCTGTAGGAAGCTATTCTCAGTTCAATAAGGGGCATGAAAGGGTTTTGTAAGTCCTCAATAAATGAGGGGATATTTGGTTGCACCATTATGTTTGGCTGCAAAAATCATTTTATCACCGCATCTTAATATTCTGGTTGTCATCCCACTTGGATGCTCTGGCCTGTTTCTGCCTTTGTGGCTGAGCTTCTATGCGTTGTAATTCTTCTGTTGTGAAAATTGTGCCAGGAAGTACACGGTCCCAGTGAAAAGGGCTGGACAGCCGGAACAGTGATGCAGATGCACGTGGCTCTGCAGAGCCTAATTACTTTTTCTTGACTTATTAGCTACATGCAGAACTAGTATTGCAGGTCATTAGGTTGTAGTTCTTAATGTAGTTATTGGTGGACAGGTGGCTTGTTTTGTTTGCTTGTTTGTTTTTAAGCAGGAAATCAGCGGATGTTACAATATTACTGTGACTAAGAAGTAAGCAGCACCTGGTACTTCAGGGTTTTTATATTTTTATTTCATTATTTATTTATTTTATTTATTTATTTATTTTTCCTAAAGCTAGTGGGTTGCTTGCAGAGTAATGAAAGACTTTTTTTTTTTTTTTTTTTTTTTTTTTGCATTCAGCATTCAGTAAAAGTTTGAGGAAAATGTTAGGAAAACATTTGCTAACTAAAGCAGCATACATGGCCCTTTTTGGCCCGTTAGTATTTGTGTAACTTCTCTGTCACAGTGGAGATATAACTAGTAATGGCATAAGTCACCAGTGAGCTCTCAGTTGTGGCAATCTTTGGAAGTCAAAATGGAAATCTTGCTGTCGTTTATGTATTTGTGTTTCAAATCAGCATTCATGAGCTCTATCTCCTGTATTTATATCAGTCACTTTTCTATCCATTTTTTTATTAGTTCTAGTAATTAGGCACTAATTATTAGTAGTAATATAAATAATACCTTCCTGCTATGACTAGCTGCTGCAAATTAAAGGTTAAGACATTAAGGATGGAGTAACAACAGCAAAACACTGGAGTCTTTTCCATGGTGGAGTACGACCAATTTACTAGTCATTTAACCAACACCAAGTTCTTTTTTGTAACAGCTTAAGAACAATACATCAGAAAGATTTAAAGAGTCTTTGATCTCAGAAGAGATAAAATAACAAATAGAATATTTCCAATTGACTTTCAAATATTATGATTCTGTATAAATCATGCTTTTCTTTCTTTTTTTTTTTTTTTTTTTTCTTTCTACTTACTTGATAATTCCTTGTCTGTGATCTTTGTTTCAGACCAGCCTTTGTTTTTGTTTTTAATTTAACTTGTAATACAATTTTGGGGACAAAATGACTTGCTTAGTTGGCAGTTAATGGGTAAGATGAACTGCCTGTTTTTCTTTACAAGCTGCTAAATGCCAATGGGAGGCATGGCATCAAGTAATTCAGTTGTTGCTGACATAAAATAATGCTCTAGCTAAGAATCCATGGTGCAGAGCTTACGGGCTCTGCAGACGTGCATAAAGATGTGCCGTTAACAAGACTTGCACAACCTTGTTAACTTGCAGTGTCTGAAGCAATTTCTCCAGCAGAAGATACTTGGTCAGAACCTCAGGAGCTAGTACAAGTTCTAATGTTCACTTTGGAACTTGTTACCTTAAAAAATAGTTATATTAATGAAGGATGATTTCTAAATAGAAATGTGGAAGTGTTGTATGAGAATCTTATTTTTATTTTATTTTGCACAGCTTGTACATGTTTCTCTTGGTGAGCCTGCGTACCTCCTCATTGCTGCTCAAGGAGTAGAATAATCAGTTAGATTGGAGTAATTCCCTAACCTGTAACGTCTAGTGCGTTGTTACAAAGGAAAGCTGCATATGGCGATAATGATCTGTCCATTGCTGTCAAATATCAACTGTATCTTGTATTCTGGGCTATGCTAAATAGCCATGCGCACAACAGCAACGCAACAATTCATTGTGTTAGCAGTGTTTGCTTCTGTGGATCAAATATGAGATGTATTTGCTCACCTTTGGCATAAGGTGAGATTATTAGCATGTATAAAGATTGCGTTGAAGTATAGTGTATATGTTAATTATTATATGTGTGTTTAAAATACATTTTTAAGTGTAATTTTTGTCAAATCAGTTATTGCACAGGATGGCCTGTCTTTCTCCAAGATCATCTTCCACTTTGGTGTCATTAATTTTATTTAATGCTTTAATCTAAAAATCAGGAGCTGTGAGGCCAGTGGTATTGAAGAACTGCTGTCACTGTTCTTTAAGGTGTGTCTTCTCATTGCTGTAGTGAAAGGATGCTTAGAACCGCAGTAGTAGTTCCCACAGAAAAGCAGTCAGCTTCCACCGGTCTACAACTTTGTGATTTCCAGAGTTAGAAGCACGTCATTGGGTTTGAAAGCCACTGATACATTTTCCATTCACGAATTTGTTGGAGAGTAAATTCAACCCTTGCTGTGTAGAGCTAATTTATCATGACCTGAAATCATCAGTTTTAAAAGCTGGGGTCTGAAGCTTCTGGGACCTAAAGACTACACCTGTGAGTATAATCCTAGCCTTTCTCCAGTTCTGCATGCAAAGGAGGAGCCCCGAGGTTCCTAAAGCTTGCAAACTGGATTTTTGATTACTTTAATATAATCCCCTGTAATGATGATTATTGTAGCATTTTCTGTATGAGATGGATGAGACAGCTTCTCAAATGCCAGTTATTACTGACATTTAGTCTGGCATAGGTCATAAAATACCAATGAGGAAGAACTGTTAAAATGTATTTTTCACATTAATAATAAATATTTAAATAAATTAATATTGCAAACAATGCTTCCTTTTCCATTCTCTATAACTCTAATGCAAATTGAATTAGGTTGACAGAAATCACAAGTTTGAAAACCTAGCATTCTTAATTTAGAACAGAAATCTGTAGTGATTGATGTAGGTGATGTACAAAGCGTAACTTTAAATCCCAAACTGAATATTTAGTTTTGCATTTCATAGTGCCAAACAGTTCACAAACCTAAAATTCCTCATACTGGATTGAAAGGGTCATGTCTCAAATTCTGAGAAAGAAAAACCCTTGAGAAGCAGGATTATGTTTGTGAAATAATAGCCCACTCTGTCTACACAACCATTTTTAAAAAGCTGGCTACTGCCAGTGTTGTCTGCATTTGCTCCTTAGCTGAACTTAGTGAGCTGTAGCACGCTCCAGCCTGCGTTCCTGTTAGCCTGAATCTCACCAGGCTGGAGGTCAGGCACACTTTCATGGTTCTTATTTTATTATTTTATTTTATTTTATTTTATTTTATTTTATTTTATTTTATTTTATTTTATTTTATTTTATTTTATTTTATTTTATTTTATTTTATTTTATTTTATTTTATTTTATTTTATTTTATTTTATTTTATTTTATTTTATTTTTTCCCTGTAAGTACTGAACAATTAACAAAACTTTCTTTTTTTCTTCTTCATTTTTTTTTCCCCAAATCCTATTTTTTAAAAGCAATTTTCAACATTTTCTCTTTTCAGCTAAAGGAAAAGGCTGTTTACTGAGTTGAAGAAAAAAACAGTCTGAGTGCGTATAATAATATATAGTGAAAAATAGCATCAGGAAAAGTACTGTTTTCTGGCTATTTATCTGAGAACACTTCGGTACAATACTAATTAAACCTTCGAAAATAAGTCTTTGAGTGTGCATGTTCTGCTATGTACTTGTTTTCATGTAAGTATTATAAATGGTCAAATTGCACCATTTTGTTGTTCCAGAAATCATTCTAAGCAGAATAATATGAAATATTACACTGAAAAGAACTCTTTAGTTGTTTCTTTAAGGATATGTCAGACCCTGAGTTTCCAATGAAAATAGAATTTTAATTTTCTTTGGCAAAATTATTTCACCGTGTCTTGCACATCTCATAAAATACAGAGCAGTTTAAAATGACCATCTAATCCTCAGAAATAATTAGTTAAGATAATCCGAGAACTGTATTCAGCATCATGTTCTCTCCATGCTCAGTTACAGATTTTAAGAGAAGTGTGTGCATGATTTGGGTGTAAACACATATTTTATGAATATGTAAGTCTGTGTGTGAAATATTTTGGGGTTTATATAGACTATATTAAAAAATTAGACTTTTTATTATTATTTGGCTGTTGTGTCTTAAAAGTCTACTTAAGTGGTTATAGAAAACCATGTTACAGGACAGTCTGAGTGTTTTTAAAAACTGAATTTTCCCAGTGGATCAACACAGTAATTTGGCACAGCTGGTTTCTGATAAAATGGGAATAATCAATGGTTCTTTATTCTTACTTTAACTGATGAGTTTGTAGAAGCACACAACTGGATGAATTAAATAGTAATGTTCAAGAGCCTTAATGAGGCCCTAAATACATCTGCAATGTGTCTTGCAATTAAAAATAACATTTATTAAACCTTTGCATATTTTTAAGAAAAAAACATTGACATAGACATAAAAGACATTTGATTGACTTCCTAGAATTTTATATTTGGAATAAATTTTCAAAATACAGACAACATCTTTTTCTTCAGAATAAAGATAATATGTGATGAAAATGCACCAATGCTGCACAAAATTATTCAAGGTAATTACATTGCTTCAATTAAAGGGTATTGAATTGTATTTAGGCAGAATGGCAGATAAAGCAAGAATAACTATGGTATATGCTAAAGGATGCGGTTTTTCAAGATTATGTCTTATCACTTTAATCTTGATATTAGCCGGGGAAAAATGAATTTAACTATTTTGGCAAGAATGAATGTAACACAAAGTTTCTTTTCATTTGTATTCTATAGCAAAACCTATGAATTGGATTTTCATTTCTGTGGGTGTTTGTCTTTTGATTTATTGTTGTTGTATTTCAGATGTAGGTTTTTTAGCACATACAGAAATTCATGCCTCAATTCATATGTGCAGCAAGAAGGAGAACATAGTGGGCTGCATATGGGCTTGCTCCATATTTACTTTGTGTGTGAAGTATAGCTTGTGAGAGAAAAATGGAACTGTGTAAAGATATCATAAGAAAGAAAGTTAACTGTACATCTTACTGTCATATATTATTGCTGCTGCACTCAGAAATGGTAGATTGGAGAGTTATTTTGGTGGAAAATGAAGGATGCAAAACTTTTTAAGGGTCGTTATGACCTTTAAAAAAATGTACATTTGATTGTCATTCCTAAGGAAAAAGAAAATGAAGGCTTTTATCCCCTCAAAAGTGAAAAGGAAAGAATCAAACATGATAAATTCTATGCAGGATTTTGTCCCGATAAAGTAAAACAACAGGCATGCATTCAATTGAAGCAATGTAATAAATCACAGTCCTGAGTTATCGTGTTACATTCACTTTATAACACTTCTGAACATGCACATTTCTGTGTGTCTAAGGAAACGATATCGAGGTGTTCTCTTTTTTTTTTTTTTCTTCCTGCTGATGGAAGGCAAATTTTGTTTTGTGTTAGGTCTGTTTCTAATGATGGGCAATTAGAGTAGCAAAAAAAAAAGAAGAAAAAATAGTTGCAGTATTTTTCTCTTCTCCTGCATTGTGTTGCTCTGTTCATTAAGAACCAGATGGATTGTCACAATTTGTAGCTACCTTTTCAGTGAACCAGATAGGATTTTAATCCCTTCCCAAATTCACACCTGCTTACCCTGTTCCTTGCTCAAGCTGCTGTCTGTGTTAAAGCAAATAAGAAAACTTTTGTTTGAACTGGTGCTTTCTGTTTAAAAAGATATTTTATTACAAATGTTCCCCCTAAGGCTTTTGGTTGAGGTTTTGCTGTTTTTGCCTATGTTCTGTTGTGGAACAAATGGTGTGTTTGAGCTAGGCTTTGTGCAGTGCAAAGGAGTTGTCTAACCGAGTTTTATTTCTATCTGTTCAGCACTTTGCTGCTTCCTGTGTGACACTGAATCTACAGCTCCCTATGAGAAGATGCTATTATTATTTTACTATTTGCGCTCATTACTATAAATCCAAAATATTATGAACATTTGAAACGTGTGTCTTCCCGTTATTTTACAGAAATCAGGGAGGAGCTGTAATAGAATTTCACTCCTATGAGCCCACAAAATACCCACTCAACATTTAATTCCAAAAACAGCTACAAAAGATAAAACATGACACTGGAGAAACTCCTGGTTGTTACTCCTGCTAAAATACTAAAATAGCATGAATTTTCAAGGTGAAGTTATTCTTACAGTGTTGGATGCTGCATTGTACTAGGAAAAATAAAATAAAATAATAATGATAATAAGCCCAAATCCAAAGGGCTTTTGCCCAAAATGTAGCAAATGTTTTAAATTTGATGTGTAAGCAAGTACCTAAGACTCATCTGGTACGCTAATGACCATGGTTCATTTACCACCATGTGTCAAGTCAGTGTGGCTGATATATTTTCCTTTAGATGCAGATGAAAAAGAGAACTACTGAGTCCAGGAATGAGCTTAAATGTCAAAAAGGAAAAAATGTTCCTGCACCATGCTATAAAACATACTATTAATTAAGTGCAATTTTATTTAAATCAAATTACATTCATTTAGGTTACATGCAGAAGAAATCATATACAAGACTACATGACAGTCCCCTTCTGAGCATACAGCTAAAAGATCACCCGATACCACAAGCTTTAGTTTACCAGTGGAGCATTTCACAGATATTTTCATGCAGTCATTTTATTTAATTAGCTGATCACCTCTTCCAAAGAAGGTTCCCTGTTCATCACAGTCTGCATAATTTTAGTTATCCTGCAGTGTATCTTGCTGTATTTACAGTGTGTCCTAGAGTGTATCTGGCTGGTGCCAATCAATTCCAAAGGTCTGCTTATTAGTTTTAAAACAGGTTTTATTATTATTATTATTTATTTCATGTTATTAAATTTCATCCCATATCTGATACTCTAATTCAGAGTTTTTCCCATGCTGTAATCCCTCCTCAAAGTGAGAAAAAAAGCCGATAACTTGGCGCCACTCGTACATTCCAAAGCATACAGTTAGTTTTTTTTTTCATTCAACAAGACTTCTCCCAAGATTAACAGAATATCTTAGAAGCTTTCTGTCTTGATAATGATCCTTTTGGTGTAATTTCTGGAAATTAAATACCCCCCTTTCAACTCCTATTGAGATATACTGCAAATCTTTTCCTTTAATCTGAATAGATCTGGTCCACGGCAGTAACTTTGTCTAAGAAAGTGGCCTTCTCTCTGTATACATTATATTAATTTACACCTGCTGAAACTTCATTTCATTTGACTCTGCCCCATGAACCACCAAGCTCTTTCTCATTCTTCCTTCAAAATCTACCCCAGCAGTTTCCATCTTTTTGAAACTAAGCTAGTGAACCTGTAAGTACTTCAGAAGAACAACTTTTCTGGTTCTTCAGCTTAAGTAAAATGTGCTATCTTTTAAATGTCAGTACATTTGTAAGCCTTATTTTTTTTCCTACCACGTAGTGCTTATGCTAACAAACCCTTATCTCAGGTAACAGAAAACCAGAGGAAGAGAGAAGATGTGGAGGCAGAAAGTGGTATTTTCACTGTCATTTGACTGCTGTGTGGCATTTTCCATGGGTTGGGCCTCACTGACAACAGTGTAAACGTGAGCTTTAGGTAACCCTATAGGATGTGGAAGCAGAGGAAAAACCTTGAGTGAAAATAGCATATCAGTTACTGGGAAAGTTGTGGAGGTGTGGATTTCTTTGAGACAAGCAAAGTGCCGGTGCTGGTCCAGTCAGTCAGGCACTGTAAGAGTTTGAAGGGGTCATTTGAGATCTGGGCTTTCTCTAATGACTCCTAAAACTTAGGGCATCTGGAGTGACACAGGTGAGAGGACAGGGAGAGACCGAGGTACCCCACGAGAGAGTCTGAGGCACCCAGGTCTCCTCCAGCCCTGGCCTGAGGATAGGCTGTGACTGTTTTGCTACCCAGCCCACTCATTCATTTGGTCCTAAATCACAATGTGCAATCAGATATGTGATAGTTTATTTTCTACATTTGTTTGTCTTGCTTGAGCATTCCTGAAACTGTCCTTTGCTTGTTGTCATGGGGGATTTAGGTTACTGTATGATAACACATTCCAGTTCCAGAGATGCATTGAAGGAACACCTGAGGTTTAAGAGCCAACTTGGGAGTTAGAGGATCTATAAGAACTACAAATAGGCTGGCTTGCATGTTGTCCAGGGAACAATTTAAAGTCTGGGACCTGGCAGCTGAATACATAAGCTTCTGGACATGGTTACGAGTGTACCTCTTTCCTATTACAAAGAGGAATGAGAGATTGAGGAGGGTAATAAAGAATGAAAAATAATAATGACACAAATAAACTCAACCGTGAAGCACAGTTGTATGTGTCAGGAAAAAAAACTTGCAAATTGTTTCATCATACCATGTATTGTTCCATGCATTTTTTATTTTTCTTTGCCAGAGAGTTGCAGAATTGTGAGATTGTGTCCCCTGAAAATTGTCTGATTGTGCTATCCATTATATGGCTTCTTAGGTGCATAAGAAGTTAAGATTTCTGTCATTCAAATGGCCAAATGTAGCTTTATGATGGGCACATATTTCTTTCAAGGCTAATGAGATAGGCAGATCATGAATGCTGTGATTGAAAGCTTGGAAAAGAGAAGTAAGTGACAAAAAAGAAGTTGGGGGAAATAAACAACAGCGATAAGGGAGGCATATCATGTTTTACAGCTGAAGAAAGTAACTATCTGGGTCTGAAAGGAAATTCCTATTCAGGACAGATGTCTTCTGTCAGAAAAGAGCAGCAGGCCTCTTAAGACCCATCTTACTAGTTGGGGGAGAGGGTGATGGGAAGGGAAGGGAAGGGAAGGGAAGGGAAGGGAAGGGAAGGGAAGGGAAGGGAAGGGAAGGGAAGGGAAGGGAAGGGAAGGGAAGGGAAGGGAAGGGAAGGGAAGGGAAGGGAAGGGAAGGGAAGGGAAGGGAAGGGAAGGGAAGGGAAGGGAAGGGAAGGGAAGGGAAGGGAAGGGAAGGGAAGGGAAGGGAAGGGAAGATGAATCTGTTACCACAGGTATAAGAAC
The DNA here is from genome assembly GCF_964211825.1 of Aythya ferina. Taxonomy (NCBI): domain Eukaryota; kingdom Metazoa; phylum Chordata; class Aves; order Anseriformes; family Anatidae; genus Aythya; species Aythya ferina. Next base: position 36,689,503 of record NC_140303.1, on the reverse strand, counting down.
AGGGACTGGGAAACCCACTGTTACTGTTGTCTGCTGATGGCATTCTTTAGAATTTGTTTTTATTTGGTAACATGACTTTACTGTTGTTTGCAGTCGATGGGTTTGTCATTTGAAGATATTTTGAAATGTTACAGAGATTTTGTTGTTCAGATGGTGGGGGAGTAATCCCTGTTTTTTCCTAGCTGAAATCACTCTTATTGGAAAAACTCCAACCATAAGTTTTTAAGACTTAGCTGTTCAGTTATGGAACGGGTTACACTTCATAGCCTGAAGAAAGTCATCTGAAAACTGGGAAATCAGCAGAGGGAGGAGGATGCATGTAATAGCTGGTGATAGGATGACTGTAAATCAGCAGTGTAATAGAGCTGTGAAAATAGCAAATGCCATGCAGTGATGGATGAATCTCCAGCAGATGCAGGGAAGTTACGGTGCCTTTGTATAGACACCAGCAAGCTCCTCTCTGGAACACCGTATCCAGTGCTGACCATGCACTGGTCAATAACATGACCTAAAATTGTAATAACTGCAGAGAAGGGCAACATAAAAAGCCTGCCTTATGAGATGAGACAGATTGACTTTGTTTGCTTAGCTCTAGCTGCTCAGTAGACAGTGGAAGAATTTGATTGCCATAGAGAAATACATCCAGAGGGAAAGACAGGTGAAAAGAACTGTTTAAGCCAAATATGTGTGCTGCAAAAATCATTAGATTATAATTTAGTCTTGAAGAAATTGTCATTAAAATATTAGATGTAGATTCATACCTGTTAGAACAAACCATTCTGGAAGAGAATTCTGAAAGAATCATTGGGACAAAACAGCAAAATACTTTAATGAGTTTGAGAAGTTTGAAAAAAGAGTAATATTTGATGCCTGCAAAGCACCTGGACTTGATGAAGAATATGACCCCTCTTAGTCTTAATTACCAATGAGCAGAATATGCATCTTGGACAGTTTCAAGGAGCTGGGAGATTATTCAGAAATTCTGTGCGTGAAGATGTCTGGAACTCTCAAAGAATGAAATGCCTTAAAAAAAATCAGTTTACTGCCATCATTTTTACTATTTTGTAGCTGCCCCAGACAGCATCCTCATTGGTAGTCTCAGGTTATAAGGGCTGTAGTGAACACAGGTCTCCGTGTCCCTGTTAGAGCTGGTCCCTCAAGGTCAGTACTAATGTGTAGTGCTTGGGTTGTACAGGCAAATGCAAATGGTATTCATTCTGAAATTGCTCTGTGACTTGATGAAAGATTTCACCATCCTCTGCTGAAAATGGATAAGCAACTCCAGCATCATTTGTGAGCAGGAGAATTAGTCTAAGTTGCAATAAATACCACTACAACATATTTTTGAGAACTCCCAAGGAAAGGAAAGACAGTGTAATTGTGGGTCAGCTTCATGTGTTAGAAATGCAATTCTGATTTAAACCTCATTCTAAAAATCTTTACTAGTATTAAAATACAGAATTGTATTTCAAGATTACATGGTAAAGTATCTAATTTCCTTAATTTAATTTTCAGTATGCTTTGATCATACAACAGCAGTTAGGCAATTATTTTCTTGTTCTATCTTTTGCCTCTATATTAAAAGATAAAGTTTTATTACTGTCAGTCTTCAGGAGAAGAGTCCTTATTTTTAAAATAAAAAGTATCTTATTTACACATTAAGTCATGATAGCTCCCTTAGCACAAATGGTGTTAATGTAAACCAGGTATTTAGAAAATTAAGAAATGACCTCACCATCCCTGAAAGGTGGACAAGCAACTTAAATTAGATTCTCTTTACTGTATCTATTTGTTTTGACATACATTTTTTTTCTGAACTAAAAAGAGATCAGTTGTAAATGGCCCAGAGAGAAATAGCTGCAAAAGGCAAAGAATTATCATTTCTAACTTGTGAATTAGTTTGTTTTCTGACATCACATAGAAACATTAATCTTGTGCAAGAATACTGTGCACTAAGCAATCAAGTGAAGAGTCAGCTTGAAGTCAAGCTTCAGGTCTTTGTAGCTGCTCTGCGTATGTACGTATATATAAAAGGATCTATATATACACCAACAGAGATATACATGTAGGTGTGTATATATATATGCATAAGTATACACATATGTGTATATATATATGCAGAAATGCATACAGATGTATGTGTGTTTGATCTCAGCAACAACACAGTTTGGTTCTGTGATTGCAAAATGAGCTTTGATTTGAATAATTGAATCTTGAGATACAAAGTTCCATTAAATAATCCACATCTGATCCCCAAAAGTAAAGATTGTCAACTAGAGTACATGTAATGCTTTAACAACTTATTTTAAATGTAATAGGTATTGATTTTGTTATTGCTGATTAAATACATATACACACAGATAGTCACATAGTTTTTTTTGTTTGTTTGTTTGTTTTTTGGCTGTTTTCATTCCAAATGAAATATTTGCTTTGCAGACATATTTTTTTACTTTGCATATCATCTGTAGCGTGCACATTTTGATTATATGGGCCAGAATGTTAAATGTGTGCTTTTTAAAATGCTCTTAAAGTACAGCTGGGATACAAAATTACAACAAAGGACGAGACAGGAATTCAAAACTATTTTGATTAATCAGATTCCCAGTCAGGAATGGAGTTATCCCTCAAGAATGTTATAGGTAAAGTTTACTCTGCCTTATGGCCTTGTGATGGACTACTTGACCTTTCAAATTCTCCTCAAGTCCTACTTTATGATTCTGTGATCAATTCATTTTAACATTTGACAGCTGCTGTACTTACAGATAATTCTTATGCCTTCAATATTTTTACTGATGTTCTAATTTGTGTATTTTTCCAATGAAACACTCTTTAACTACATTTAAATTGTATTCTTATTTATTTGAAGATATTAATAATAAATGACATGGGTCTCATTTAGCTATTCAGCAACCATGTATTCTTTCTAGCTTAAAACATACTACAATGCTGAATTTCTATGAGATGTTACAAGGCTATAAATTACTGCTTTTCAACATAAACACGCCTTATATAGTGTTGATGCAGTGTTATTACCAGAAATGGTAATAACTAGGAGATAATTCACTTCATTTGCAAATGAAATCCTGATTCTCCAGGTAGTTTAAGTAACATTCCCTCTGGAATCATATTATTCTTTATAACATGTTAAAATCATGACAAGGCGGTCTTTGATAATAAGTGCAATTTAATCTCAAAAATAGTTAATCTAGTTAAAATATTGTCAGGTTAATCAGGATTGATTTGTGTGTACTAAATCTACTGAATTCTAATGAAGTATTGGGTTGAGAATCTTCACTAGGAATTTTTACATCTTAGATAGTTTCCTATTACTCTTAATGGAATGGCTGATTGGATTTGTGGAAATATTTTAAAAATTTTTTTATAGTTGGTAGTCCTGTCCTGAATATTCCAAGGTGATATAAATGCACTACAGCCTAATGCATCTTTAGAAACATATTTTCAAAAGCCTGATGGTGTGGATCACTGTATTTGTAATACCTTGTATGTAACAAATTGTTCTACAAACCATCCAAGTGCTTCATGGTTTTGCCACTCTCTGGTACTTATAACTATCTTACCATATTTTTAATAAATAGTGGATATATAGATATATTTAACGTACTAATATAGTCTCTGTACATATGTATACTGACCATTTAAAAACAAATTGAGTACTACATGAGGGGTGTACCTGTGGTGTAAGGAAATGCATTTAGAACTTCTGTACCTTCTGCTTTAAGAAAATGTCATGTAATTGTGAATTTGCTAGAGGATGTGTTGAATTTTTTGTTAATCACTGATTGTCAGTGTAGATTAGGTACAGACCCTGAAACAACAAAGAATGAAAATTTATTTTGTATAGTGCCACCAGGAGCTTTGCACAATGCTCACACCCTTTGAAACTTACAACATTTTATTTTCTTTCTGCAGAAAGCTTTTCTTTACAGACTATGGAAACGTTGCCAAGGTTGAGAGATGTGACATGGATGGAATGAACAGGACATGGATAGTAGACTCTAAAATTGAACAGCCAACTGCTCTTGCACTAGACCTCATCAATAAATATGTGTACTGGGTTGACATCTATCTGGATAATGTGGAAGTTGTAGACTATGAAGGGAGAAAGAGACATACAGTAATTAAAGGCAGACAAGTAGGTATTTATTTGAAAATGTAAGAAAATTATACCAATAAATGAACATGCATAATGCTAACAGTAATTTGAGATTTTTTAATCTTTTTGCTTCATATGCATTAGACATTAAAAGAACCACCTACATGTTTTGTTTTCTACAGGTTTTTGTTTTTAGCATATTTTGCAACCTATAAACAAACTTCCATTCAGTGCTTCATTAACAATGCACCATGCAAGTCAGTCCTCATTGTAAAAGTCTTCAGGAGAAAAAATATGAGGCAATGGAAATATACTAGGGAATTATTAACGTCAGGAAGTTATCATGGCCAGTTCAGGAAGGGGAGACTAAGAGGCAGAAGAATATTCAAGAAACAGGAGAATAGCAAAAGATATTCATCTTTTCAGACCAATCTGGATGCCCTTATATCATATTTTGTTGATGGCAATGGTGTTTTTCCCAGTTGATCCAGATGTTCAGAGTCATAAATACAAATGCTAAGACCGTATGAGTTTTTGAACAGGAATATATCAATCCAGTAGTGTTGTTTCAGGGTGGAGAATGGAGTAGTAGGTAGCAATTCCACACAGTTGCAAGGCTCATGGAAACTGAGGGAAAATTAGCAAAGACCAAGCAATTGGCTGATTGTTACTTAGATCCTTCGAGCTGGTGTGGGCACATCTGCTTCTGCCTAAGGTTAAACAGGATGTGCAAAAATACATGCAGATACCTATTTACCTATTCTGCTGTAATTCTTTATTTGCTTCTAGGTACATACTGTTTACCAAAACTCAAATAATTGGCATAATCAGCAAAGTATTCTAAAGAAATTTTAGGGATTAAACTTTATTTCATAAGTACAAGCATATCAAAAGGCATGCTTTCCAAATGATACAGCCTTTCTGATTGATAGCCTGGATGGCTTTCAAAGGATTGTTCTTTATAGCAAGCATTTCCAGTCATGCATAAGATAGCTGAAAATCTTTATGAGAAGTAAAAACCGCCGAAACGAATAAATTAAATAAAAATTAATTAAGGCATTATAACGTGCATTGTAAAGAGTCACATTGTTAATATTGTAAATATAAAGCTCTCATGGGAGTCAAATAATAAAGCTTTAAATTGTGTGCAAATGGTAATAGGAAAGAAAGAGGATTATAATGCAGAGGAGAATTCAACAATTTGGTACAGATTCATCATTATTTTCAAGTCTGTTTTCTTTTTTATCTCTGGTCTTACTCTAATTGGATTGTATTTCTATTGGGTCTTAATGAAATACTTCAATTGATTTCAGTTGTTTTCTTTTAAATGGCTAAAAGCAGAATACAATGGCAAGATTTGGTCAGCTGGGGGTAATTTCCAGGAAGGGCTGATGCACTGATGATATTTGATGCACAACAGGTTTTGGATTGTTTTTGTTTTTCTTTTGTGAGGTATGTCTGAATTTGGGAGTAAATCAGCTGAGTAAATACTTTGTGGTGAATAATTTATTGATTACACTAGTAAGATATTCAGCTTGTGAACATCTGCCAGCCAACTCTTGCTTTCAATATTGCTCAGTGAGATATTTTAAATATTCCAAATCTAGAGATCAAGCATAACCTCTAGATTATTGAACACATCATATCTGAGCTGTTACTGGCTAATTGACTAAATTTAGGTAATTTTTAATCAGTGTGCCCATGCGCATCAGAGATGAATAAAATTTTAGAATTTGTTTTTTGAGAAACAAGCAGTAGAGTGTGACGAAAAACATATTCAAGTCTATCAAACAAAAGAATCACAGGTATAGCTTGGTAAACTGTGTCTTTATTTATTTACTTAAAAAAAGAAGGAAAGTTCAGATAGACTATTCTGCACTATTTACCTGTATTTTATTATATCACAATGAAAAAATACATTAATTCAACTCATAAACTCTTTTAAATATCTGTATTTACTAGATTTATTAGTTAATGCTAGAGAATTGTTGTTAATAATATTAGTTAATATTAGGTATTAATAATTAATATTAGTTAATACTAATATAAACTGTTGTGCTTAACACAGTATGCAGGTGTTTTTAATTTAAAAGACAGAGAACCAAGGAAATTCAAAGGCTAAATGAATACAGGTTGCTAAATACTCTTATTTTTCTTCCTTTCTTATATTAAACTTTAGTCACTATAAACTGTCGATTAAAAGAGTGTGAACTACATTTGTAGTGTAGTTTCCGTGTATTTTTTACTAATTTTATCAACATACTGAGAAACTATTTTGTGTAGTTTGCCATGTGCATTTCACATTATTATTTAATGTTCATAAAACATAGCTATACCTACAATATTCAGCCAAAATAATGATTTTTTTTCCTCTCTCTCTTTTCCAGGTTAGGCATCTTTGTGGTTTGGCAGTATTTGAAAACTATTTATATGCAGTTAATTCAGATAACTTCAGCATTTTACAGATAAACAGATATAATGGCACTGATGTTCAGTCTCTTACAAGACTTGACAATGCTAAAGGGATTCGTGTGTACCAGAAAAGAACTCAAACAGCAGGTGAGATAAAAATTCCTCTTTCTAGGAAATTTAAACTGAGTTAATAGGTGAATGTGTGTTGAAGACTATTCTTCCATAAAGATGTCACACAAGGTGCAGTGAAAATCTGACACTACAGCAGAACTCTCTGTGACTTCTTCATCTTCCTAGTCTTCTGTCTTCTTCACTGCCAGTTTTCACCCTTCCCTGACCTCCTATCACTACTGGTTCCTGAACATTCAGCTTGGAGAACGGCCTAAGAGCCCTGGTTTGCAAGTGCTCTGGATCCACACACTCAGCCTTTCAGAATTTAACACTCAAAATTGTTGTGTCCAATACTTCCCACCTGGTTAGGTATCTGACCTTGGAGATTCCTCGTTTCTCTGGACCTGCTTTCTGCACAGGCTATACCCCCTGAGAGAGTCAAAATTCCTTCCCTCAGTCTTTGGAGTTGCCAAAAAGAATGGAGATGTAGTCAGGTAGCCCTCCAGCCTGTCAGCAGAGTCATTGGTGAGACAGGAAATGGTTGTTAAGTTTTCCTTCACTTTGATAAATGCAGTCTTTGACTTTTGTCAAAGAAAACCCCATTTTAGTCTATACTGAAAAACTTTTAAAATCTCAGAATTTTTGGTCAAATAGCAAATTCTGAGGTCCGTATGACTTGAATCATAGGTCTGATTGCATATCAGAACATCAGTATGATTTGTGGGCACTTTGCACAAAGTTAATAAGATCCAAAATGTTAACAATGTTAACAGTAATAGTTCATGAGCTTTTTTTTTTTTTTTTTTTTTAAATATATGACTGATAGCAGTAAATACTAGAATACTTGTTGTGACTGTTGGGATGTAAAAGCTAACACACCAATTCTAGTGATTAACATCAATGTTATTAAAGAGCCTGACTGCTTTTAGAGATGTTTCTGAAGTGATAGCAAACTATAACTGATTGGGTGAACTAATTTTTACTCTATATCTGAATGCATTGATTTTGCAGATGTCAGCCTCTGAAGGAGGCCGCAGAGACTCTCTTCTTGCTATTGGCCTCCCTCTTGTACCCCTGAGGGAGTCAGAGAGGTTGAGTATAGTATAGGAGAGACATGAGCACAGTGTAATCTTTTATTACATCCTGTGATTAATCTGTTTTTCTTGCCCTTTGTTCACTCTGCAGCTCCTTTTGTTTTGAATGGACATGTTTGTTGCTTGTCAAGATTTGCTGTAAAGGCTGTCTGAACTTGGTAGAGTTTCTGTATACCTTTAACAATACTGATCTTAAACCACTGGACTACTTTTTTAAAATACATAAATAAAACAACTAAGAAGCTTGAGGGGAAGGAGAAAGATAGGAAAAGCAGTTTTTGAGCTAAAATACTGTTGTCCTCTTCAGTGTAGTAAATGCAAAATAGAATTATAGTTTTTGTTTTGTTTTGTTTTCTGATCTTATTTACCTTAAATAATTTTTAAAAGTGTATTTTATATATTTATCTGCTAATTTAGAGCTGTGCTTTAGTTGGATTTCTGTCCTAAATATGGGGAAAATGCTACAAGACTTAATTTGTTCTTTAGTTTCTGCACAGGTATCTCCCCCAGAAATTTGCTGTCTAATGTTGTTGAATGAATAGTGAACTGGAATGGGGTATTTGGCATGAGATTCACTCTGCTCTCAAACAAAACAAAACAAACAAACAAACAAAAAGAATCAAACAAACAAATAAAGGTAAAGAAAGTCATATAACTCAGCATAGTGTTGCCCAGCAAACAACTCTATAGAAACTCATTCAGAAAGGAGTTATCCCATACAGCATGGTAGGCTTGATAGGCACAAGATGGTCCTTTGGATATATGCATTTGTCCCCTTTGGGTATCACCTTAAAAAACACCTTATTTTGTAATTATATTGTGAGGAAAGACTTATCATGATAAAAAAAAAAAAAAAAAAAATCCCTTTTTTCCCTGTCTAAATTTTTCTACATGCTGATGCATATAGAAATGTTATCTTACCATAACTGGATTTCCATTGTGCTGTTTTTTGCTCATTGTAGTCAGAAGCCATGCATGTGAGGCGGACCCATATGGAATGCCAGGGGGATGTTCACACATCTGTCTGCTCAGCAGCAACTACAAAACACGGACTTGTCGCTGCAGGACTGGCTTCATCTTGGGAAGCGATGGCAGGTCATGCAAAAGTATGTTACTGAAAGCAAACAGTTTGCCAGATGCTAATATTTCAGGTCTTAGTTAATGTGTTGTTTAACTTGAAATCAATAACAATATGGGCTGTCACATGGGCAGTTTTCAGGTAAAACTGCTTTGCAACGTGTACTTGACATTTGATTCATTTACTCTTTTCACTCCTTAAAATGGTTTCACAGTTCACAGAAGTGACAAATCAGGGATGCTCTTTAAAAGACTTCAAAAAATCATCACAAGTTCCCAGTTTTACTCTTTTTTAAAGTATAAACTATGCATTTATATTTTATAGGAAGAAATTCTTCATTCAGAGGGTGGTGAGGCCCTGGACCAGGCTGCCCAGAGAAGCTGTGGCTGCCCCATCCCTGGAGGTGTTCAAGGCCAGCCTGAATAGGGCTTTGGGCAGCCTGGTCTGGTGGGAGGTGTCCCTGCCCATGGGGGGGGGGGGGGGGGGGGAGGGAGGAAACTAGGTGGTCTTTAAGTTCCCTTCCAACCCAAACCATTCTGTGATTCTATGAGTCTATTTTTGTCTGATTTCTTGTTCAAATGACATTGATTTAGTTCAAAAGAAAGGCATGCAACTAAATGCTTTGATGGATGGTGGTAGATAACTGCATTTGACCTCAGTCAATCTTCTCCCTGTTTGCATGAACAATTCCAGCAAAAAAAAAAAAACAACACTGAGAGGCATTGGGAAAAGAATATGTTTTAGACAATTTTAAGAGCTATACTTATAGTATGAAGTATTAAGGATTTTTGTAAGTATCTTTAAGAAAATCTCCTTAACAAACTTCAGTTATTCGAAATTAACCTACCTAATGAAATTGTAAAAAAAAGAAGTAGGAAATATCAGTATCCATGTTTTGTATCTCAGTATGAAGGAAGTCAGCATGTCAATTTGTTATATTCCTTCCCATCTGAAAGAATTTTACTGTAACTTTTTGTTTGCTTCTGAGAAACTTCAGGTGAAAAAAAAATGGTGTTTTGAATTTGCTGAAGTTTACAGTCTTGTTAGATCTAATGATTGCTTCAGTCGTGGTCTACATTACCCTGATAGATCCTAATGAATTGTAAAATTAAATGTCTGCAGTGCTATATATGTGCATTTTACATTAGATGCAAAGTTATTCTGTGATCTAGCATTTCTTTTCAGTGTGAACTTTTATAGAAAAAATAATTAGATGTAAGCAGCTCACTGAAGTAATTTGTATTTTAATTAAGGTAATGTAATTAGCTAGATTTCTTGAGTTTAGATACCTTTGGAATATATGAAAGTTTAATTTTTGGTATTGAATAACGCTCCTGCTCCCCCACTAATTGTGCTGGTTAATTAAACAGTGACATTATGCACTGTAAAGAAGATTAGGCAGCATCAGTTGTTTATGTTTGTAATCTTTCTTTTGCAGGACCAAAGAATGAATTGTTTCTTTTTTATGGGAAGGGACGCCCAGGAATAATACGGGGAATGGACCTGAATACCAAAGTATCTGATGAATACATGATCCCTATAGAAAACTTAGTCAATCCTCGTGCCCTGGACTTCCATGCCGAAACCAATTACATTTACTTTGCTGATACTACCAGTTTCCTAATTGGACGACAGAAAATTGATGGCACAGAGCGAGAAACAATCCTCAAAGATGGTAGGCAATGCTAACTGATAGTGACATTCAGAGAATCTCACTCAGGAGAAGTTGAACTGACCTTTACAGATAATTTAAAACTTTGTTTAAATCACCTATTGAAAACAGACCCAAACTAGACCTTGAACAGAGTTGGAGACATTTATTTTTTTTAGAACTTCCTATTTATTTTTCTATACTGCAGGAATGCTAAGTTTGGTTAAATTGCTCTGCTGCAAATTCTTTCTGTTTAGCCTATACTCCTACATTTCCACTGCATTCTTTCAGTAGGTACAGTGGATCCATAATGTAATTCCTGTAATTGTTTACTAAACTATCCAATGTCCTTATGAATATTGTGAGACTTCTTACTTACAACCTGTATCACAATGTGGTTTCTGGAGTTTATTCAAGTAGATTGGCAGAGGAAGACTTTCTGTAGTACTATCACTTGAAAACTAATTAGGGGGAAAAGAAAAAAAAAAAAAAAGTGATTTCTCTTTGTCTTTCCTGATGTATTTTTCCTTGTATCTGTGGAAGCAACAGGAAAATCTAAACACTATTGAGAATCTGAACTAAGATACTTGTACTGTATATTATAGCAAGTAGAAAAACTATCAGCAGTTCTCTAGTTTCCACCTCTCTCACCATACTGTGCAGAGTCTCCCTGGTCTAGAGGCACATCTCTTCATATTAAATGCTATTTCACTAACTAAGCCTTTAGTTTGTCAATCCTTCTTTTTCTTTAACAGACATTTTTCATGAAAGACTGCTTCAGCAAGATGTAGCTACTGCCTCAGTTGAAATACATTCTGCAGTAATTATTTTCTAGTACTCAAGAAAAAAAAAAGCAGCATGAATATCCATCTTGCTCTTCATAGAGCTTAACGTCTCTATTTGTAAATTGAAGCTTGAGACTGTGAAAGTAACTAAAATACTTTTGCATTAATGGAGGGATTTTCATTCCCCATGATTCATAACCCATGTTTTAATCCTGCTGTCTCAGAGACAACTCCCCCATTTGCAGCGCTCTGGTGCTTTTTTTGGTATAAGGTCTCTCCTCTCTACAGACCTCAAAGTCTGCATGCAGATCCCTTCAGGAGTAGCTACGAGGAGCTTGGTGATAGCATAATAAATGGTGGCTGTCTGAGTAAATAATGAACACTCAGGTGCCAATCTGGTAATTCTTCACTGTGTGTATGGAAATGGGTAACATACATCACTGAATCTCTACTGCTGAACTTTAACTAAACAACAGACATTTCATTTTACAACAAGCTAATCCAAATGTGGAGTGCAGGTAGAGTGGACAGTATATAGACTTAAACATTCACGGTCATACCAAAGAGTATCCTTGCTGAAAGGTGTCAGACAGGTTGAGGTTAGCCTAATCAAACATGCAAACATGAATAAACATTGTATACCAGATCAACAACTTGATGAGATTCTTTTAAATAATTTTTAACTGTAATTTCTACTCTTCGTAAATACAACATAGCAAAATGCCAAAGTACTGCCAAAAGAGATGTGCATTACTTAATGATGTATTGTTAGTGTTCCTAATATTTAAAAATAAATAAAATCAGTGTCATTCTTTCCTCACTCATTTTCCAGAAGCTTACATTGTTAGTTAGAACTTGATGTATTTTCATAACTTTAAGGAATGTTTAAAGAACACTTGTTAATGTATTTATCATGATTTTAAAAATTAATATGGCCTCCAGCCATACCACCTCAGCTTTTATTTCTGTCAGCTCTCAAGAGCTCAGCAGGGATAGATTAAATCATTCCTTGGTGGAAGGCTACTGGAGAAAATCAGGTGTGTCAGGAGGTGGTTTAATATTCGCTCTGTACAGCATGCTGCTAAGGAGCTCTATCTGTGTCATTTCTCAGATGAGAAGTTGTCATTTTTTGTGACTATCAGGTTTTGCAAGAACAGATATGCTAGCTCAAACAACACTGTAACTCAGATAATTACAGTTTGCCTACATGAGAGCCTGATCCTACAAGCTGTTGACTGGCAATTGAGAACGCTGAGCACCTAACACTGCTGGAGTTTGATTTCCGATACAGCTTCAGCTGTGATTTCTTATTCTTCACTTTGGAAAATAAACTGCTGTGTAGTATTGATAACTGTTTGACAGCCCACAGCAAGGCCTATCCCACAGTTGGCAGCACAACTGCAGTAAGTGTACTTTCATCAGCAACAGAAAATGCTGTAATAAAAGTTTCAGACTTGCTTTTTAAATACATTTTTTAAATTTAAAAAATGGAACAAACCAGAAATTTTTTAAAGGGACTTAAGTATTGTTCAGTTGGACCGCCACAAACACACACTCTCCCTCTTTTATTCTTCCTTTTTTAAAAAAAACATTTCTTTGACTCCCTGATGTTATTTGAGGTCACTGTAAGCCTTAATGATTTATATCATGGAAAACTTGGAAATATTAGCAAGGATGGGCAAAGGCTAACTTTTTGTTTAAACAAGGTAACGGTAAGTCTACACAGATCTTTGGAATCTATCTATCTAGCTGGTTGGTATACAGAAGAACTATTTTAAAAAATGTATATGCTTGTGTTATGTGTAGTATTTTAGGCAACATTAGTGCACATGATTTAACTGATATTAATGGAGCTCGGCCATTCTGTATGAAATTGCATACTGTGCTTATAATCTCTTATACATTTAAAACCAATATGGCAAATTGTTGCCTTTAGAAATATGAGTTTTTAAAAATCTTATATTTGTATTTGAGCTTCAGTTCCCATGTTAAAAAATAAAATAAAAATCTCATCTAAATAAGGAAGCTTTAGATGTTACATATCTTTAATTCCTGTTACTGTTCAGGTCACTGCAGTGGTACAGTGTATTTTGCAGTTCAAGGTTTAAATTTAGAAATCAGACAAAAAAAAAAAAAAAACTGTGAAAAAAAAGTGTGAAATACATCGCAGCTTTACATGCATACACCGCCATTTACATACATCTCCACAAGTGTTAAAGTTAACATAGGCAATATGCTCGGGATAGAATGATTACACACACTAGAGAGACTTCTAATCCCACATTGTTAACTTGTTTGAGACAAGCAACTTGATAGGGATATAGTGACATTATAACTCTAAAAAACATTGTTCAATGAAAGGACTGTGAAGTCACTTGTCATTATAATCTCAATAGCATTGTAAGATGACACCTTTTATAGATGCTTTTATTGCATCCAAGTCTATAAAAAGCCCAATACTTCATTTTTGGGATAAAACTCATATTTTATCTTGGTGTGTTTTTGATGGTACCCTGTACATTATCTATGGGTTATAGTAAGCAGTAAGTTTTTTGCAGTCTGTTAAATAAGTTATGTATATTGTGACTAGGTACAAGTGCCTTACATTCCCATCTGTTATGAAGAATTTCACTGGTTTCTTGTGGGGAATGGAATAATTTATTAGAGCGTCAGTAAAGGTGTTTGTCATCTAAAAAAAATAGTATTGGTGAAGAGTTTGTCCCAAGGAAAACAGGTCTGATATGTTGCAAAAAAACCCTCATAGTTATGCTGAAATTATTAAACTTAGTAAGTATGGCCTTTCCATTAGTGCTTACTAATTGTATTATGGGGAGGCATCTTTTGTGATGAAATTTGAAAGTTTTAGGGTATGGCATTAGCCTTGCACAATTTTGTTGTGGTAAAGATAACTCAGACTATCAAGCTGAGCTGTGCCAAATCATGTAGGAGTGATATAGGAGGACGAGGGATTCCACCTACAGTTTTACCTCAGAAGACTACTACAGTGAGCAAAGCTTTGGGAAGACCCTGGGGTGGGTGGCAGTCAGGTAACCACTGGGTACCACCACTTGGGCCTGTCTCAGACCTCTTTCATGTGCCTCCTCTTGCTGGTGGCTGGTGTTTGGCTCAGAACAACCCTGAGGTGCTCACAACCAGACCCAGAAACCTTGGGAACCCAGCAATAGAAGGACACCCCCAGCTGCCACACGGTGGTGGGGTGGGGGTGGCAGGCAGTGTTGAAGCATTGGTTGAGTTGAGATGGAGCAAGAAAAGCATGCCCCAAAACTAATGGGATTGTCAAGGGCTGGTTACATGTAAAGGTGTTTTGTGGGCGCTGAGAGGTGGGGATGCTGCTGGGGCACACTGTTTGCATGTGTATTGTTTGCTGTGTTAATGATGCTCCTGTACGTAGATGTGGAGAATTACTCAAACTGTCGTCATGTTCTTGCTTCTGTCCTTTGCATGGTCAATGTATATACAATGTATATTTTGCTTGTTTTTTTTGTTTGTTTGTTTGTTTGTTTTTTTTAAATAATGATATTTTTTTATTTGTGTAAAAACAAGATAATTTAGATGGAATACTACAGTTAATCCTCAAAGCTTCTCCTGACTCGGGTGATATAACAATTTGGGGTTAAAGTTAAGACTTAAGTAGGATTTTGTTAAATAGTGTTTTGTCTGAGTCTGATTACAGTTAGCATATGCAGGGCTTATGGCCTAATACACAAATTTTATGGCCAGTAGGTTGTCTTCAGCAAAAATTAATTCTGACAGACACAGCAAACTTCAGTATTGTAATTCAGCAAATATAATTAATTCAATAAAATAATCTAATTTAGCTATATGTATAAGATATTGTCCATTATTGACATTAATGGATAGTGTTAGAACATGAATGTATAATATTAATATTTTATTACTGCCCCTCTCTTCTCTCTCAGATCTCGATAATGTAGAAGGCATAGCAGTGGACTGGATTGGAAATAATCTTTATTGGACAAATGATGGCCACAGGAAAACAATTGCTGTAGCCAGACTGGAAAAGGCTGCTCAGAGTCGGAAAACTTTGTTGGAGGGAGACATGTCCCACCCTAGAGGAATTGTTGTTGATCCTGTCAATGGGTATGGAGTAGTCTATCATGTTTAATTCATATCTTTATAGGATAAATACAGGATTGAATTTTGCTTAGGATGGGTCTGTATAGCCAAATGGTAGTCTAAAATTCTGCAGTAGTCTAGTGTATATCTCTAATTCCTGTCAAGAATTCTTGCCTGAAGCCTTGAGAAGAATGTGTATGCTCAGACACAGCTGAACCTATGTCAAGTTAATTTGAATGTGATTCACTTTTTGCTTGAACAAATTGAGTGTATCAGACCTGTATGTATTTTTAATATTAGGTGAACTTTATAATACTCTTCTTTATTTCTCTCTTTTTAAGTCTCTATTTCTCAAGTTAATTAAAATCATATCCTTGTACACATTAGTTTACAAAAATAAATGAGACAGGTATTTTTCATTACTAATATAATAGGTTGTGATAGGCTGCATAATAAAAAGAACATTATATTAGTGTGTTATGGTTGTGGTATACCTAAAAATTCAGATACATTTATTCAGAAAATTGTCACTGGGGAATGATTTAGGCAGGTAAATCTAGTGTGGCTGGATTGATTGCTGTTTTTCTAGTACTAGAATGTATTTACACTATCAGGTTTTCACTTTTGAGCTTGTCCTTGAGGAATGGAAGTGACTGTGGACAGGCTATAATTAATTAAGGTCAGATAGTAAGAATGTAAAATCAGACCACAAACCATAACCATACCTACAATTACTTTGTTAAATTTTCCAGCTCAGTAAATGCATCGCACAGGAAATAGTGTATGAAGATGTATTATCTAGAAAGGACTATTATATAAAACACTTCTCTAATAAAATAACTTGCCCTTCATGATCATGCTTCCCATGGAAGCTTTTCCTGAGGGATAGCGTTTATTATGGCATTCTAATTATGTTTAGAAAATATTAGTCTTGATTTAACCAACACAGAAGTATTAACTGCATTTTGAGATACAATTAAAGCACGTTAATGTAAACGTCCATTACTGTAAGCATGTTTTAGTTTATGACATGATAACTAGAATAAGTACAGACAAAAAGTTAACGGGGGAAAGCTCATTAATTGCTCTTTAGCAGTCGTGTAAATAGGTATAAAACATATTTTGGCCTTCAGTATAAATTCCATACTGGCCTGTGTCTTTCCTTGAGCTTTACAGCATATATAGGTTTTAAAATTCTGTGGTTAAATGTGGTGTTTTTTGAGTTAGACATACAGTGAGATTTGTAAGCATCATGGATCAAAAATTTGTTTATGTTCTTAGCATATACTTGGAAAGATACTAAAAGAACCCAATACAACTTTCTTCGTGTTAGAATCATGTTAAATAGAGAAGAAACAAAAGATGTACGCCTTCATATCTCTAAATCTGTGTAATGAAGGTGTAACATTATTTTTTTTCCAATTTCTTAGATAAAAAACAAACTGATCAAAACAAATTATTCTTAAACATAAAAGTGATGTGAATAAAATGCTTGCCCAGTAGATTTGAAATTGTTTTTTAATCTGATTGGATTTGTCAGGAAAAACGTTTTTTTTTCTTCATTTCTTTCCTTCCTTTGGACACATGGAGACAATCAGGATTAAAATTCCAGGATTTTGTTCTTTAAAGTACCAACAAATTAGGTGGATTGGGATTACAGAAATTATTTCAGAAAGGTTGATTTCAACAGATTTATGATTCTAAAATTAGGTGAGACACCTAAATACCTAAGAAGTTACGACACCTTTAATACTTGGTAGTAGCACCATATTTGTTTAAGAAACATATGCTGTTTTTACTCTATTTAATATTTAATAATGGCAAATCTATATTTGGCTTTAAAGTATACATCTGTTATAAAGTATTTTCCTCATATTAACATTACCTTCTATCACAGGATCTGGAAAGGTGTTTAGGGGCTTCATACATTACATACTGGCTTCTATGTGTTTCTTTCCATGAACCTGAACAAAACATGAATGTGTTTTTCTTTTTGTAAGAAAAATGTGGTACTTCTTAGCATATTTTCTACCCTCAGCTTTTGTATAAGTTCAGGTTATGTATTTTAAGTTGTTGAAATCAGAATTGTCACCAGCAAATTCTGTAATAATGTATCATAAATACCCTAATACAATAAAAAAAAAAGAAACAAAAATTAAAAGTAAACACAGGGTGTGTTTATAATGGCCAGTAGAGAGTGTCTCAATCTAAGTGAATACTGTTAGATGACTTACTGCAATGTTTGCTTGATTTTTGAGAGTAGGTACTTATTTGTTGTAGTTGTTTTCGTTATCTACACTGCTGCACTTAAAACCGCGAAAATTGCCTACTAGCCCAACTAGATAATTTTCAAATACTTCTAGACATCTATTTCTAAATACTTTTGTAATGGATAGACTGCTCCTAATAGTTTCAGAGTAATTTGGCTGCTTTCACGTGGGATGTGAAGTTCACAGAACATCAAGGTTATCCTGTAGCTATTCAACTAGAGTGCAACTAATTCATGTATTGAAGCTTTTTGATATAGTATTAAGTATAATAAAAAAAAAAATAATCAGCTTTGCATCAAAAGGCAAATTAGACTTAAAAACAAATAAACAAACAAAAACCCACAAACTACACAACAGCTAAAGTTCAAATTTCATGACAAAGTCAGTAAAATACTGATTAAAAAATCATAATTCTGGTGTGATTAAGAAAGGTCTTAATTTTTTCACTTCTCATGTCAGTCCATTTGGTGTTTGTGTAATTCATTACAATATGAGAAAAAATCCTTAAGTGTCATTTTAGCTGCATCCAGAATACATGGAAATTAAATATCATATAGCAGTGGAAAGGCATGCAAAGACTTGCAAAAGACAAAATTGCTCTGGCTTGTGGGTATACTGTTTCAAACTTCCGTTAAAAGTCTACAGTATTATTCACATTATTAAAATGGTATCTAAATGTTCATTTTTTATGATTTCATAGCTGGATGTATTGGACGGACTGGGAAGAAGATGAAATAGATGACAGTGTGGGAAGAATTGAGAAGGCATGGATGGATGGCTACAGTCGGCAGATTTTTGTAACATCAAAGATGCTATGGCCAAATGGTTTAACTCTGGACTATCATGCCAATGTGTTATACTGGTGTGATGCCTATTATGATCACATTGAAAGGATATTTTTGAATGGAACTGACAGAAAGGTAAAAGAAAAATACTGCTGCTTTGCCACAGGCGTGCTCTTTCTCTGGATTTTATTGTGTTATGTTAAAAATACTTTTCAAGCTTTTTAAAGTCTCTGTAACCCTGTGGCATGTCCAGTGTAATTTCTGTTGAAACAAGCGATGTTGGCAGTCTCCTGCAGAAGAATAAAATATAGCTTAAAGTTTTCATCTTTACTTTAGAAAGTGACACAAAAGTTGTTATTTTTTTATTAATATATTTTTCTAATGTGACAATGAATTTCATCTGGATTGATCCACCAAACTACAGAGAGCTTTTCAGTAAAAAAAATAAATAAATAAATAATAAAAAAAAAGTCTTTTGACTCTGCCAGAGCAAGGCTTTCGTTTGGCTTTACTGCTTTTGATGAATCTTGGGACATTATTTGAACATTTGCAGTACTATGTAGAGAGGAAACACTCAACAAGTACAGTCAACGATAGAGAGAGATTGTTTTAGTTATTACTAATGGCTATATTACCTAGATACAAATCTTTATAGAAGTCCTATGTTGTTTTCTAGAAGGAACAAGCACAGAATAGACATATGGAAAACAGATGAAGCTTTAGACTGGAAACTAATCAAATGGGGGAGGTTTAGCATCTGTTTCATAAAATTAGTACCTTGACAATTGAAATGTTTTCTTTGGCATTAGTAGAGAGTGGCTGGCATTAAGTCCTTTTACTTCCGTGTAAGCATTTTTTTCACAAATTCACTCGTCCTTTATTCATGATTCCCTCCATATGATGTCCATATGATAGGACCAATACACAGATCTCTAGTACTGAAAATAGTGACTGTAGACACCGTTCTCCTTGGTACTCGACCCTGTGCAAGCACATACTGCTTTTAAAATCAGTATATTGGATTATCTGCTCTTAAACCTGTATCAATGCAGTAGTGTTGCAGTTTGTCACAATAACTAGGTTGGGATTTACATTTAGTGTTTTTACTTTTGCTCCAAATCCATTATGGTCCTGTAATGGAGGGAGCAGGAGGGTAAGTGTACTGGCAGCAAGGCAATTTAATCAAAGATCTTTGTCTACTTGCCATGTTAGACTTGTTGGAAAGTTCCTGGACAGAACAGGTCTAAACAAGTAAATACAGCTGCCATGAATTACACATGGATTACTAGTGAGAGATGCTGTTTTTGCCTCCTGCTGTAATTGCTGAATAATAAGAAGCACCTGTCTTTACAGGCTTTATATTGAAGTGTCACAGAATTGTTCTGTTAGTGGTGGTTGTTGTTGTTGATTTTTAAAGGTTTTCTTACATAATCCTGTGATTTAAATAAACTTTGGAGACGTCTGAGTAAATTGTATGCATCCAAAAATGACTAGAAGATACTTGCTTTTGATGCTGGGTCCTTTGTTATTTATTCCAGGATATTCTGGTTAAAATATAACTGGGTCAGTAGCATCTTTAATTCTGTAAGTGTTGATATAGTGAAGACTTGGGGGCTGGGGAATTTCGAAATTGATTCCACCAGTAGTTGGTGGGTGATTGACTGATGAATTAATTTTTATCAAAAGCAGTTAACTGAAGTGTTTTGACCATTAAATAAATTAATAATAAATAAATACATTCCAAACCCAAATAGAAAAATTGAAGGGGAAAGCAAGATGCTGTTTCGTCACCTCAAAGCAGTTGTATTTTAACAGTTTATTTATTCTCTTGGGTATGTGTCTCTAAATAGAGACAAGGTACAGAATCTGATGAACTGCTTCACTGTTTCTAGAGGCAAGATAGAAATACACTATTGGGCATTAGTTCAAGGAAGTAGCCCAGCCAACAGAAGAATACTGAAATTTAATCATCCCAAACAACAGCTGCTATGATGAAGTATAAAGGTGGCATTCCCAGAAGTAGATGATGTACAATTTTGCTGTCTTCTATGTCTTTATAATTTAAATCATTCAAATTAATGCAATTTTCATGATGGTAAATTAAAACTTTTTTTTTTTTTAAGCTTTGTTTTAATTCTGTAGGAATTACAAATATTTTTAAACTATTCCTCTTTATCAGACAGCTCTTGTGTAGTTGTATTTCTTGTTAGCGAGCCCTGAGACTAGATCTATAGCAAAGACATGGGTTTACATTCCTGCAGTCTGTAAAACAGAGACAAGATTTGGTAATAATTTGTACTTCTGTTTATGTTAATTAACCAGAGGCAAAAGATCTGTGGAGAAAAATAGTTTTTGCTGTTATGGGAACCAACAGTGGCATGTTTTGTTTTGTTTTGTTTTTAAGTTACCCCAACCCAAGATAATGGAGAATTTAATAAGCAAAAATAAATAAGTAGTCTCCGCTCTTTGCTTCACACTTGAACAAAAACAAGCAACTCATACACATTGTTCTTTGCTTTTGGTAGAAGCAGGAGTGCTGAATTAAAAACCTAGTTGAGGTAAAAGTCACTCTGAAATATGAGATTGATTGTTTATAGGAGAAGAGGACTTCAACAACATTTTAGAAGAAGCAAATATTTGATATCTTTTTACTGAACATAATAATTGTATGTTTACCTGCAATCCTATGCATTATTAGTTAGGATCCATTTAAAATGAGTGTATATGAAGTTATGAAGTTAACTGTTGCTGGTGCACAGAACAGCTTTACACTAATGTCATTGCATTAAATTGCTATATCCACATATTGCTAATCTCCTAGTCTCAGATTTCCTGTTTTCTATTTTATGTTCACTGTAAAGTATGCTAAGAAAAAATAATTATTTTAGCCTTGCCAATGATCACTAATTAATTGCAGGTAGTCTATAGTGGAAAAGATCTGAATCATCCTTTTGGACTATCGCATCATGGAAATCGTGTTTACTGGACAGATTATATGAATGGATCTATTTTCCAGTTGGATCTGGTTACAGGAAATGTGACACTGCTAAGAAGTGAGAGACCACCTTTGTTTGGGCTTCAGATTTATGACCCGCGCAAACAGCAAGGTATTAATAAGATATAATTTCTCAAAGCTTTAATACAAAGTAATATTTTCCATGTTGGTTATGGCATGACAAAGACACTTCTTAATATTTCAGTCCATTGATGTTAAAATTGATCATTTTGTACTTATTAACAGTGAGCCAAATTAGTATAACTAACTGTATTTCTTCTGTGTTTATTACTGTTTTTCTTGTGTGTGAAAGAGACACTGAAAATATAAAACAGAATGGATAATATGTATGCATTGGCTCATGCACATACAATACTAAGTTACTTCTTGTTGGGTAAGATCTTCAGGTGCTGTTATACAGAATCCAAGTCAGTGGCCTTTGAGAATAGTGGAAGAGTAGGTTGTTTATACTACTTGTGTGAGTAGAGAAATGAGATAGAAAGCCATAAAGTAGTACAGATAGAGTTTAGAAAATACACACAATTTAATTTACATTTGTATTTTACTGAAGAAAACTTTGGAATCTGTTTACTGCATACGGAATTTAGATAAGTGTTGAATATTTGCTTTCTTTAGTGAGAACATATTTCTATCTGATGTCTGCTACCAGAGATTGAAAGAATTAAACTAAATATCAGGAATGAGTATAAGTAAAATACTGTTTTAAAAGTGGTCTGTGTTAAATAATAATAACTATAGATCTCAAAAAGAAAAATGTCAAGCCTATTGGGCTATCATTTTTGACATGTACAAGTAGAACAGTGTTTCCAGTTCCACGGTTCCTACAGAAAATCGGAAACTAAGATGTTTGCAGTCCTGCAACATTTGATCCTGTACATGAACCAAAAAAACCAACCAACCAACCAACCAACCAAACAAACAAAAAAAAAAAAAACACAGAAAATAGAAATTTCACCATTTATCTCAATTCTCAATGCTATTTAGTACAGATACAACTTTAATGTGTACTTTGCTCAGCCGTAATAGCCAGCACATTAAAATGGTGGAGTTTTCTTTTAGGTTTACAGGACATCTCATAGATACCTTGTCACCATGCTTAAAACTCAGCTGTATTTTCACAGTATCATCACCAGTATGCAGCAGTGCATGTTAGAACACCTGACAGCTGTCAGTAACTTTGTGTGAACTGCATATGGCTTTTGGGAAGAAACAACAGGGGAAAAGAAAGCAAAGAAAAGCAGATGTGTTCATCAAAGAGTAGTGGAATGTCTGCCTTGAATTCTATCTGCCATGATCTCATTATACATGTACTTCTAATTTCTGTTTCTCTTTTTTTCTTAGTCTACATTTGTAGTCACATTGTTTGAACATGTGCAACTGCAATTATAATTCAGACCTTTCTATATATACTGTTGGATTTCTTAAAACTACTACATTCATGGCAATCTGTCAGCACATGTAGATGTAACATATTAAATAGTTTCCAACATTTATTCATCTCCTAAAATGTGAGATAAAGTGCTATGAGCTAATGATGTAATTGCTTTTTATTCTTACAAGCTATTGCAACCTGTAACTGAAATTATTTTTGTATTATAAGCTGTAGTAATCAAACTATGAGAATAATGTTTCCCTAAATGGAGAGGATAATAGTCAAAGGATCTTAAAATGCTTACATACTCAAAAAAGAAAAATAAAAACAAACATACAAACAAAACTTGTTCTAGCATGGCTGTTAGTTTTAAAGTTCCTTTTCTTGCTTTTACAGGTGATAATGCATGTCGTGTTAACAATGGAGGTTGCAGTACTCTTTGTTTAGCCATTCCTGGAGGAAGAGTTTGTGCCTGTGCTGATAATCAGTTTTTGGAGGAAAACAGTACAACTTGCACAAGTAAGCTTTTTAAAGAGTTCACTGGAAAATATTTTAAAATGTCTGATATGTTAACGGATTTAAATATTTCACTTACCTCTTTTACAAAATATCAGAAATACAAGGAAATTTCAAGTTAATAATCTATATGAACTGGTTTCAGATTATTATATGGTCTTCATATCTTTAGTTGAAATCAGGCATAGAAAATGTTAGTTCTCAAGCTGTTCATAAAATCCATCAAGCAGATATTTATATACATAGCATGTAGGCTATGCAAATTTTGCCGTCTTTTCCTTTCATCTCTGCCTTGGACATTTTCATTGAAACACCAAAACATATATATATAAATAATAAAACATGGAATTTAAAATTAAAGTTAATATCAGATAGTATATGCATTTAAAAAAAAAATAATTAAAAAAAAGATTACACGCTATTTTGTAACTTAAAATTCTGATTGATCTTTTTGATCTCATTTGTTTAGTTCTTTAAGTGTAGTGTGTGAAATTTTACATAGCTCTCCAGCTATAGACCTGGTACAGCTGAGTAAAGCAAAAGAATTATTTCATAGCACGATGAACATTATTGAGTTTACAATTACCTTGAATTTGACCCAAATGCATGGCAGGCAGAGCCATCTCTGTTGTTAAAGAAAACTTTTCTTTTAGCAGAAAATACTGGAAGGTGGATTTACCACTGGTAAGATGGAATGTAAGCATTAGGAAGAGAGGCTAGACACTTTCAGATCTCAATGAAGCATCTTTCCTCCTTTTTTTTCCCATCTGACTTCAGTGCCCAGCTCTTTCCAAAGACTTTGGTGTTCCTGATAGGGTCATAGAGGGATGTGTTGTATTTTACACACTAAAGATTCTGAACCTTATGTTGAGAAATATATCTGTCTGGATTTACCAGTAAGCTTGTAGCTTGCTACTTAATTCTACTGCCATAGAATGTTATCCTTTTCTTGCTGAGTTTGTACCAGTGCATAATGCAGGTGTTTGAGTTGTTGCTTGGATACAAGAATCAGCTTTTCAGTAATCATTTCCTAGCCTTTAAATGTGCAACAGAATTTTGATTGTCTGTGAGAATGTTTTCTTTTCATTGTCAGTGAGGCATTACAATATTTTATATGGGTATTTTTACACTATCATCTTATGCATTAATTAAAAAAAAATGCCATTCTGTTATGAGTTCTTCCATTTGTTAAAAATATACTACCTCAGCTATACACTCAGGTCTGCATGCTGCTACAGGCTTCAGGATGTATTAGCTAAAAAATAAAAAGTTTATTAAAAACTTCTCTGAAGAGTGCAAACAAAAAAAATCTGTATGTATCAAGCTGATATATTACATGTGCTTCTTGGATATTTTTCCTAGTTAAACAGGGAGAAGTGCTACCACAGCTGTGCAAAGCTGAACAGTTTCAGTGCAACAATAAGCGCTGTATCCAGGATCGCTGGCGCTGTGATGGGGATGATGACTGCTTGGACGGCAGTGATGAGCATTCTGAAATTTGCTGTATGTATTCTTTGAAATTTTAACCCACATTTCATACTTTATTTAAAAATCTGGAAACAAAATAATACATCTGTATTAAGCACAAGCAATATCCTTAAGTCATTTATGTAAATCTTTCATTTTCTTGTTTATAATAATAGTAGTATTTTTAAATGACACTCATACTAGTTTCATAGCTTAGTACAAGAGCAGTATGTCAGTCATAATGATTTTGATTTTGGCATTGTCATTTCTAATTCTTTCTGTGTAGGGATTTTTTGCTTTGTTTCCAATTATTGCACTTTTTAAATACAGTCATAGAATAGTTGAGGTTGGAAGGGGCCTCAGGTTGTCTCTAGTTCAACCTTCTTAAGCTGGGTCAGCCTCACCTTGACAGCTGCCTTAGTAGGCAGTTCAAGGTGAAGTACAGTACCTGATGGCAGGGAATGAAGATGAGAGATAAACACATCTCCACAGTGCCCACATGCTGAACAAAAGGTAATCGACGCAAATTGAAAAGTGGGAAATTTCATCTGAACACAATAAAACATTTTTATACTGTGAGAGTGGTCAAACATTGCAACGGGTTGCCCATCTACGGATATATTTGAAACTCAAAAGGACGTGGTTCTGGGAAACCTCCTCTGGTTGACCCAGCCTGAGTGGGGGGATTGCGCTAGGTGATCTCAAGAAGTCCCTCCCTACCTTAAAGGATTCTGTAATTCTATAATGTTTTATTTATATAAGAAGAAAGAACACAGTACTTCCAGTTATAGCAAGATGTAATCTGTCTTTAAAAATTCAGTTTCAGTAGAGCTATAGTATTGTTGTTATCTTTACTTTAGAGTCCCAGTGTTGAAATGAGAATAGTAGAAAGCATACCAATTATGTATCTGTGTCATTCCTGGAAAGGAGAGTTGCAGCTGTGAAAATTCCTCTTTCCTTCCTCAGTTTGTTGCAATGCTTGCCTATTTCTATCATTAGATCATTTCCCTAAACCAAGTGTTCTTTACAGATATGAAAATTCATCACTTATTTTCCTATCAGTTGTAGACATGATGAACTCTTCTGCTGTGAAGCATTGTTCTCTTTGTCTGAAAACTTCTGTCATGGTCTCTCATTCTTTTCTCTCTGAGACAAAACAATTCTAATTTGTTCTTTTTATTTTCATTTTTTATTTTTTCCTTTTTTTTTTTTAAAAAAATTTTGTTTACTAGTTTGTTTAGATTTGCTATTTATTGAATGTTGTCAAATGATCCTTGGGGTTGGGTGTCCAAAATTGGATGTATGAACTTCTGCTGAGGTCTTTATGAACATGATGAGGCTAAGAGAATTTGTTTGTGAGGATTGAGAGTGGTGTTTACATATCCTTGGGTAAATCTTGGTTGTTTCACACAGGCTTGATGTTGATACATACTGAGTTTGTCATCCTTTGTAATCCCTTGGTCTTCTTCTTCATGGCTGTTAAATAGACAATTATTCTTTTATCCTACATTTGATAGTTCCATGTAGTAGTTGTACTGATTTAAATCCTAATTCTTGTCAAGACATTTGTCCAGTTGATCTGAACTGTAGTGCTTACTAACATTACAATACAGGGGATTCTTGTGCTTAAATAAGGAGTTCAACTAATAAAAAGAGTGAGAAGGAAAATCTTTTGGCAGAGTTGAATTGATTCTCATTTAAATTAGTGTAATTTAGACCAATTCATTGATCAAAGCTCGTAATACTAAAGGGATTTATACAGATATAAATGAAATCGTAATCTGGTCCCAAACCTGTACATGACATATAGTTAAAGAGTCCACTATGATAGCAGTAATCCCTTTTCAACAGTTGCTATAGTAACTTCAATAGATTTTTTTTTTTAATTAGCCTGAACTATTTGCAGTTATGAATAGAATACACACTCATTAAATATATATAAGCAAAAGCCTTAAATACCATTTAAAATAATATCTATGTATCTAATAATAAAGTCAGATTTTTAAAAAAGTCTTTCGTTTTTACTTTTATCACATGTGATAGCACTTTTATTTGCCAGTCAGATTGCAAACTAGGTTGCTTCATAAGTGTAATACAACTTGGAATACCTTTTTGCTCAGATTATTAATTAATCTCTATCTCAAATATGCTTGCACCCTCCACACAAAACACTCATGAAGGGTTCATGTGCTGTTGGTATCACACTCACTCTGTGTTGTTTTCAATGCAAAGAATAGGTAGAAAGGTCAAAGATAAAAGCTACTGAAATGTCAAGGATAAGCCTGCAAGATGTCTTTTCATTTTAAATACCATTTGTTTCCAGATATATGTTAAACTTTAAAAAAAGAGACTCTGGATGGCTGAGTAGGTGGAAGAGAACATGAGATTCTATTTTTTTATTTTATTTTTTATTTATTTTTTTAACCCAGCATTTGAAACTGTGTATAGTTTATTGCTCTTGTGTAGATGAGCAAGATCTGCTAATAATAGACCCTATTATTAGCATAAAAGAAGAAGAACATACATACTTGTCACATCTGGAAAAGGAGGTCAGCAGTATTTACATAATTTTTGTGCTTTCAGAGTCTTCCTTCTTCCAGCGATATTTGGTAGCTAGCAAAAACAGGTTTGTGAGGTACCTTTTTCACTCTTGAATATCAGATTTTTTGTCACTTTTACACTGCATCATATTTTACTTTTTGACACCTGAATTTCTCTGGTAAGTAAAAAGGAGATATATATATGGCCATTGATAGTAGCGTGCATCATTTCAAACACATTTTATAACCTGCTCAAATCTCTGCTCACTGTTGTATAATATTTTGGATATGTGCTTAGCAATTTACATCCTTGTTCACTTTGGTGTTCTGTTTTGTTTTGCTTATATGTGCTTCAGTTTTCAAACCTCATTTTAGATGGATTAAAAGCAACTCAATGACATCCTTTTTTAAGGAAATGGCAATATTGTGGCAGCAAAGCCCTGCTAATGCAACAAAGCCTAATGCCAAACTTCACAGAGGATCATTATTTTAAATCAAAACTGAGAACTGAGTTAACTTGTATTCATTCTCCAGTTCCCAGTTCCTCAGGTAGCATGTGTCCCTGTAGTCTACCAATATTATTTGTGAATGATGTGGAGGACAAGCCGTAATGGCATTTGAATACTCAACATATTTCCTGCAACCCTGTGAGGATTCTTGAATGTTTCATCTTTGCCCTTCAGAATCTGACATTGATTGTCTTTTTTTTCTCTGTATTGGAACGTCTTCCAGCACCACTCCTGTTCTGTGTATTCCCCGTATCTTCACTCAGTGACTTCAGTCTGCCTTTTTTTTCTGTCTGGTTATAAACTGCCCCTTGTCCTTATGTGGGTGTTTTGAGAATCTGTAAACTGCCATCAAGACAAGGCACTCAGATCTTTTTGTGCTTTCCTACTCGTATTTGATTTGTACCAATATTAACATTTTTGTAGTGTTTCTCTTTCTTTTGGCTTTTAAGAAACCTGCCTGTCTTTCTTTTCCCATACATACGTTCCATGTAAATAAATAAACCTGTACTGACTTGGTTTTGGGTGAATTGAAAAAAAAAAAAATGTATTCTGTCTAGGCACGGCATACTGAATGTTTAGATCCATACTTAGTGTTCCAAACATGCAATGACTGTTTTGGATCTCATTTTGGAATTTGGGCATGCTCTCAGGTGGCTCATGTTTTTAAGGTAGTCTTGAGTTTTTTTAAATACTTATTAGTAAGTGTTTGTTCCTTTACTCTTAAAAGAAAAGGTGTCTGAAATTTGTTTTGTTAGACATAATCCTCTAGCATCCATGTATTTGTACTAGAGAAAAAGAATTAGCCCTCTGTTAAAAATTAGATAGTTTTCAATGATGAGTAGCAAATTTCCCAGGCTTACAGCAAAGTCAGTGACTTATGCAGAGGGAAAGGTCTATTCAACATCTGTGTATAGGTTACCTAGAAATTAACAAGTTTAAGCAAATGTATTTATTTTATGGTTTATACTATTTTGGTTAATTCAACTTTACTAGAATTTAAGATAGCTAAAGTATGTATGTATGCAATTAAATTTTAAGATAGTTGGAGCCATATTTGTTCATTTCCTTAGTGTAACATAATAAAAATTTGGTGATATCTGGCTGCTGATAAACTTGGCTCATGTGAGAGAAGTATTCAGTTGCAAACAAAAAAAAATTGTGTACAATTCTAGAAAGATTTACTTTTGTCATTTTAAACCTATTGTGAAATTGCCTTTTTCTTGATACGTGTGGTGTTTTTATTCATGTTGCCATATATCTATACCTAAATCACTGTCAAATTTTATATATATAATGTATATATATTTCTTTGAGGATTTTATATTTGTAATATTATTTACACAGAATATAAATGTGAGCTTGATGGCAAACAATGGATCCAACAATTTACCAGTTTTTGTTACTTTTTGCAACATAAATCCTTAGATCAATTTTTACTGTATTACTTTTTAAAAATTGTTTTAATCTTCTTTTTCCATTATATTTCAATGTTTTTATTTTTATTCCGAAAAAAATATATAGCCCTGTTCCACCCCAAATTAGGTCCTGCATACACTGAAGAAAATATGTAAAATTTCCTGTTCAGTTCAAGGTGATTTTAGGCAAATATCTTTCAGTATTATATAACGCAAATTACAAGAGATGACATCTGTTAGCAAATGTGATGGATATGTGCATCCAGTCCAGGTCATTTGAGTGCTATACTCCCATGCATGTACCCTGTCATGTATATGGTATAGGTTTACTAGGTTACCAGCTGGGCAATAAAAGTTCTTTTATGTATCCTTTGTGTTTTAAGCCTATTGAAATTCTCAGGTGATTAAATTCTCTGATAAACCTTCAACTTCATGTTTCCATGTACCAAATGTAGCCTGAAACAGAACTGTTGTTGGATAGCTATCATTATATTTTCAGCTGGTGTTAACTACTGTAGCTCAAATAACGTGAAGCTCTAATCTATTATATATTAGAGGCATGCAGGCTACACCTTGCATTTGCACTTTTTTGGAAACATTTTTTTCTGTTCACTTTTAACGCCTTTTCATTTGTACGTGTAAGATGCTACTACCTTTTGTCATTTAGTCATTACTATAAGAGGATTTCCATATTGACACCAGTGTGTTAGGAATTTCTTTCCTATTTATTTTTTAATTTATGTTTAAGTACTCAAAAATTTTTATTGACTGCATTGCTGAACTATTTTTATATTGTAGCAATGATAACCATGCTAACCACATCATCATTAAGTACAATTTAATATACTGTTTTCAGCTGCTTTTCTGATCATTTTCTTAGGAGAAATGCTTTTCTGTTTTTCTTTTTCCAGTCAATCACAGTTGTCCTGACGATCAGTTTAAATGCCAAAATAATCGCTGCATTCCCAAGAGATGGCTTTGTGATGGAGCTAATGATTGTGGTAATAATGAAGATGAATCAAATAAAACCTGTGCAGGTAAAAACTTTACTTAATTCCAGCTCTACAAACTATTCAGGACTGCTCTGAGCTGAACTGAACCAGTCTACTTTTAGTAATCTGATTATTGCCATTTTAAATTAATTCAGATGTTGATGCACCTAAGGCTGGAATACAAATTATGTTTCACTTAATCCTTGTGCTTGACTGTGCTTTCCAAAGTAATTCAGCACTTAATCTATCCATATAAGTTGACTGTCAAAGCACTACTTAGTTGCATACTTGTCCCTACTAAATCTTTTTTGGCAGTTAGAATTGTTTGTTAACAAGCTGTGATGAGTAAATTTTATTTTATGCTGACAAAACCATAATTTCTTACTCAAACTCCTTTTGGTATCTTGAAAATTGTTTTCATTTGCATTTGCAATTTATTAACTATATAATAGATTTATAAGGAAATACCAAGAAGAAAATTGTTTACTAATTCCACTAAAATAAATCATGGAGTTCCAAATCTTGAAGTGATGGTTGCTGCTGGTCAGTAGTGTACACTAAACAATCATTATGTACAAAATATCAGACATCAATAAGCTGATGGCCATTTTAAATTAAAATCCAGTGATAGCATGTACCTGAACTCAGTTTGCTTGATTTAAATTTTCCTTTTCTGTGTACTGGTTGTTATTTGTGTGATCTGGCTAAAAAACATCTAGCACAAATACAGACCTCTAAAGTCCTTGTCACCATTACAGTGTTACTGCAGATCTTCATGTATCTTGATATCATTTCATATTCAATTGTATGATTGCAGAATAAGAGTCTGATTTGAAGACCATGCTTTGCATCCCTGGGTGCAAAATTCCTTGAATTTTGTGTTCTTTTTCCTTTTATTTTTGCACTGGCAAATGCTATTCACATTTAGAATAGTTCTTTGAACTATTTTAAGCTTGTATTCTATTTTGTTTGGGGCTATTTTTGTGAAGAAAAAGGTAAACTGAGTATAACAAATGAAAAAATACTCTCTTGATTTTTAGGGTTTCTAATATATGAGTCTTTTTTAAGAGTACAGTCAAATATAAATGAACTTCCAAAGCTTAAATCTGGAAGCAAAGTCTGCGTCATTATCACTGGCATTGTAGTTACAGGTTCACATTTTGAATAAACACATAAATAGTGTCAGCTTTATATGTTAGATTGATGATTGATGATATTCATCAACTTTCAAAACCATTTCAGTAGTTACATAGTATAATTTCATTTAATGATCTTTGTTTCTTCAGAGAAAAGACATACATCATATACTTTAATGAATCATTACAGTTTCGTATTTGCAAATGCAAAGATTCCAGGAACAGTAAAGCCAGGCATGTTATACACACTATATTTTTTCTGTGTAAATAAGAATCCCAGTAATCATTGTTTATCTTATGAAAAACTGTTTGTAAATAAAAGACTTAAGATTCAAATTACAAACTAGAATATTTCATACCCTGCTTTTTGTTTATTTCAACTCTAGCACTCTTATTTTATCAAGTATTACTACTCTTCTACCACCTAGTTTTGTATATTTACGTGTAAAAGAGTGTTTTCTTCAACACAGGGAAACCACTAAGAACTATACAATACAGAGGTAGAACACGGTCCTGCAGATTACCTCAATTTTCTCTGAAATCAAAGGAGGTGAATGATGTTTAGTCAGACAAAGTAAAATGAAAGGCCAGGAGAGATTTGCAACTTCTACATACAGTCATGCACCAAAAGACCTAACAGATTTAGTCCATTTCCCTTGTATTTTTGGAGTGTTTTGTCTTGACAGCAAGAACATGTCAAATTGACCAGTTTGCTTGTGGGAATGGACGCTGTATTCCAACATCATGGCTGTGTGACAGGGAGGATGACTGCGGAGATGAAACTGATGAAATGACATCCTGTGGTAAGTGAATTTTCTCTTGATAACAGGTAAAGTTATTCTACAGAAAGTTCTATATATAAGGTTCTCTTTTAATGCAAGCTGACACATAGAAAGAGTCTGAGGGTCTTCTTTTTCTTTTTATATGAACTGAAGATACTCTTTCTGAAATAACAAATACAATTTATTTGATTAATAAATAAACCAAACAAAGACTGCATATTCTATTAATGAGTTTTTAACTACAATACCAAATATGCAGATCAGTTAATACATTTCTAATTTACAATCCATTATTAAATACTGTCACCTTCATAAACTGATCTTTATCTCAGCCACATACCTGGGCCCACTCAGCATAGTTTGATGTCAATAAATCAATGTGGTATTTTGCAGAAAATGGAATCTTTCTTGGTTATATAATGAGATACTAATTAGCAGCTCTG
Organism: Aythya ferina; assembly: GCF_964211825.1. Lineage (NCBI taxonomy): Eukaryota > Metazoa > Chordata > Aves > Anseriformes > Anatidae > Aythya > Aythya ferina. Next base: position 36,656,917 of record NC_140303.1, on the reverse strand, counting down.
ATGATTCCTGCTTTACTGAGATACTGCAAAGAGAGATGCACTCTTTCTAATCAGCTGCTTCCAAGCAATTAAAGTTTTTATAAGTCAGCATGACTGCCTTCATCTGTTTGACAGGTCACAGGTAACTGCCATGAGTCTGAGTGCAAAAAGGTCAATGAGCTGTCTGCAAAATATTGTATCAGGGTGTTACCTGTTTACAAGGTAATATTTATGATATTATTTGACTTAGTAGTATGGATTAGTAAATCAATCCACTTACTAATATGGATTAGTAAGTGTGTTGCAATATCATAGGACATGTTTCTGGACTGACTTATGAAGAGTTTTTGAGAAAGAATGCTGAGACAGAATATTTTAGTAGCATCAACCATGCAAACATGAAGTAATAGGTTGTACACAAAGTAAATAAATAAATATAAATTATATTTGTTAGAATACTTAGTAATTTGATCTGTATTTTTTTCTCAGATGTGTTTGATATTCTAACTTGGCTCACTGTTACGAAAATACATTGTTTCGTAATCAAAATCAAACTATGAAAACACTATTGTTGATTTTTTTCCTTTTTTTTTTTTTTTCTCTTTTGAAAATTCTTACTGATGTAAACTTTCAGCATTGTTAGAGTTCTGTTACTGATAACAGTTTTTCTGCAAAACTCTTAATATCAATGAAGCCCTTCCAGTGGAAAGCAAGAAAAAAGCACATGGAGAGTAGATGTATGAATGAGAGTGGCTGATACCCCTGTGCTCCATAAACATAAATCTCAAGGTCCTCAGCTGCCAGAAAATCAATAGAGTACGATCCAATCAGTAAATTCTGTTGATTCATAATCCTTTAAGTTTGTTTAATTTTCAATTATGCATGACTGGCAATCAGCTAATACCCATTAGTTGAGTTTACATTGTTACTTTTTAAGGCCATGTGTAATTTTCAGCACTATTTTCTTTTATAACTGCATTCAAGATCTTTCGAAAATTTTATATGTACATAGTCATAGTTTCATGGAGTATTAACTTGTTTTCTCTTGTCTTGTTTCTCATTACTTTTTAACAATTTGTTAAGAAAAAAAGGTTATTTGATATTGAAAGTACTTGATATCTGATCAATAGATGAGAAATTTGATAAAACAGAAAAAAAAAAAAAAAAAAAAAACCAACAAACAAAAGCATTATGTGAGTGAAAATGCTTTAAGGTAGGCTTCTAATTGCCATGCTTCAAATCAAGTAAGATCTGTTGCTTGCCGTGTACAGAGATAGAGAAGGTGATTGTAGTGGACTTGCTGAATTTTAGCCTCTGAAATTATGGTGTTTTCTGTAATGGTACAGCAAGGCACTTGGTACAATAATAGTTTCTGTGACTGGCCATACTTTGTGTTCTTGGTCAATTTATAAATCTTAATATTATCTTTGTAAGTTCTTCCCATGTTTGGTATGGTATATCCTGTCATCTTATCTGGAATATTTCTTCAGATCATTTAATCAACAATTATTTTACCTGCTGTCTTTCAGTTTAGCCAAATTTTACCTATGTGCCATATTTTAGGATTTTGTTCATTTATGCCTGAGTACTCTGATTATAAAATATGTCAAATATTTTATTTTTTTATTCTGCCTTACAATTTGATGGCTAATGGGTAAAGGCATTGCCACTATCAAAAATATTTAGCTTTCCAATATTCTTTTATGAAACAGTTTAAAATTCATCTTGTATTTAATAGTTACAATTACAGATAGTTTTTTACCTGCATCAGTCTTCAGCTATGAATAACTTTTGGCTTATATTGGTTATGTGTAACTTATATATAATTATGCCAGTCTATAGCTTTGGTGAGCAGGATGGGAAAGGTGATGCCAGTATCAAAATTCATTTTTTCTTAAAATACAACTATTGCTAAGAATCATGGTGTTCCTGAAGACCCTCGTTATTTTTCTCCTGACTTAAGATTGTGTTTAGTGTCCATTTTTCTATCTGTCATGCTATTTGCAGTCAATAACCAAAAGGCAAAAAAAGCATCAAAGAAACAGAGCTTTTACAGAACAGCTGGATAGCAAAAAGAAATAAGATTGGTGTCTACACTGTGCAGAAAGTTCCCTGTAAGCTCAAGAGGCACCTGTGTCGTTTTGTGTGTCTGCTGGGCAGTCAGCACAGGGATGACTGTGAGTCAGCTTCAGGAGGTGACAGCAAGGGTTGGTGTTGTGTCTGTCCTCCAGGATGTAAGAGGGAGCTGTAGAGTCCGGAGGTTTGAGAATTAAATATTGGAGATACTGGAAAACATCCTTGCAAAGACTGTGGTGATCTGAGAGACATGATATGCGTGCACGTGTAAGGGCAATCACAAGTAATTTTGATTAGTTTCGGTCTCTTTATACAAGCATTCATATAAGGAAAGGGTGAAAATGACATTTATTATAAGGATTAAATTTTTAGAAAAAAAAAAAATGGGACAGCTAAAAATACAAAAAAAAAATGCTTTCAGCTTTGCTTAAAGCATCTAAGCTAGGCATCATCAGCCTTGAACATCTAGATTATTTGTATCAGAACAGATTTTTGGTTGTCACTGTAATGTGTTCCCCCAAGAAACAAATGTTTTGTTTAACAACAACAAAAGACTCTAAGAGTGATTGACAAACTTTTGTCACTGGTGTTAAATTTTCTTCCTACCTCTTTCTTGTGTTGAAGCAGAAGAATAATCACTTTAGTCTTACAATGTTCTTGGTGATCTCTAAATATTACTAGTTGATGTAGCTGGTTTGTTGCTTTATGTGTGATATTTTTTAAGCTAAAACCATCTCTGAGCTGCTATAAAAATAATAGCTTTTGTGTTAGCTATAGCACATTTTCTGCAACAAAGACAGCAAAAGACAGCAAATCTAAGTCAGAGACTCATTGAATAAATATTTCACTTCTTGTTGTAAAAAAATGCTATGTTTATGTAGCATGTTTAAAAAAAATCACAAAAATGATTCACTACTTAGTGATTATATGATTCTCAAAATCTTTGTGAAGTTTAGCTTTATTTCAGCTCAGTTGTAAAAACACTAGAACAATCTAATGTAGCTGGAGACACCTAATGAGGATTCCACTTGGTGATTTGCTGTAGTTTGGCAGCTTTGTTGTAGCTGACAGGGCTATGCCTCATTTCAGATGTTACTTTCTGTTGCATTTAGGATGTTCTTTGTAGGAACTTCCAACGAGAAATTCCTCAGTGAAGGAAGAACTTAACTTTAGATGTTCAAGTGGATTGGTAATACCCAGAACACCATGATGCACATTGAGCCAGGCTTGGGCATAAGCTCCATGTCTACAGAAATGATGATTGTCAAGTGCTTTGCTTATACACCTCCAGTGTTTATTGCTGGTACCAAAAGCTGCTCAGAAGGAATTCATAGGCACCAAAAAATCATACTAGAGTTCTGCATATGTAAAAACCATCCCTACAGGCAGTTCATAGAAAAGAGGTATCTTTCCCATATATTCAGCTACAATCAGCTCAACTAAACCATTGTCTATGGTTTGTGTTAGGTATCTAACACTTTCTGAGAAGCATCTTACTCTCTTTAATGTCTCTACAGAGAGTTTAGGCTCATCCACACTCGTTTTGAATCAAGTTAAAATTCCAAATTATTTCTCATGAATATGTAGGTTTTGTAAGGTGGCTCTCGTATTTTCCAAATGGAATGGATACAAGCACAGTTTAACATGTAAATAGTATGAATGTGCATACCTAGCTATGTCATTGGTTTTAGAAGAAAAAGAAATCTGAAAAAACTCATTTTATGCAAAAGCATAGTAGACAATCTTAAAAACAACGTTCATTGTAATGAGCATAGAGATGACTCTCTATGAATGATGTCTGTTTTCTACTTTTTTTTTTTTTTTACAGGAATACACGTAGGAAATGATTGTAAATACTGACATTTTAATTTTGCATTCTATTATGTCATTGTGCAGTTACTTTTATTTCTTGAGTGTTCTTTTACTTTGTACTTAACCTTCTAATTTTATAGTCTTCTATTTCCTGTCCTTTACTGGCAATTATTGCAATTGAGGAACCTTTTATATATAAATAAAAATGCTGAAAACTCAGTTTGTATCAGTCATAAAACTAATGGCAAAGACAGGCCTGGTCTCATGGGAGTATAGGACCATGACATATGACACAGAATAATACACTTCAGTGGTCCACATTGATGAAGGATAGGTATTGGATGGTGTTTATTGTTAAAAGCCTTTTCTCCCCCCCCCCCCCTTTATTTTTTTTCTCACTTTTTCCTCCTTTTCAAATTGCCTCAGGCAAGTGCAGATGTTTTTATAATGTATTCGACTTGTGTAATTTATGCATGCAGAAGGGTGAAAGAATCTCACTGAAGATGATGTACATTAAATAATTTTTGTTTTTGAACACTTTCACAGAATTCCCAACATGTGAACCATTAACTCAATTTATTTGCAAAAACGGAAGATGCATTAGCAGCAAATGGCTCTGTGATTCAGGCAAGTATTGAGTGTTCTTAACCTGAAATGAGTAGGGTAGATCTTACTTTGGTATTCATTCTTTTCTTATGAGACTAATATTACCAGTTTGTCTTGCAACTGGTTCAGAGAATAAGTATAGTTGTTCTAAATCATTGACCTAATATAGAAAGCAGCAAAACTGAAGGAATATTCAGGAAACAGTGCAGTAGGATATGGTGATAGTTGCAAATAGTGTACTATGTAAATTGAATTATGATGCAATCTTCAATTATTTAAAAACAAAAGCAAAAACAAAATATTGTTTATAAAAGTATTTTCTACTTTCAGAAAACAAAGCTGTTCCAGTAACAAAATACGTAATTTGTTGTTTGTGGGCAAGTTCCACTTGCCCACAAACAACAACAAACAAACAGCAACAAAGAGGGAAGGTCAGGAAGACTTTATGATATAGTTACTTCTTTTGTCCTAAAGAGAATATATCTGAATGACAGCTATTCACATGAATATTTTTCCAGAGCTTGTGATGTGGGAGGGATACCATGCCAGTTCTAACAACATTGGGTTGGTTCTTCATCCACCACATAATTTGATATTACTATAATTTTATGAAGCTGACTGGAATTCATAGCTGTAAATGGACAAAATCCCCCAAATTATCACAGTGTGCTTGCTGAAGTTCTGTATAAGGAAACCCTTTAGTGTTTATCTAACATACTTATTTTTTCCCTCTCTTGGTGATCACAATCAAATTACAGGAACTGTCTTACAATTGTTGTAAAGACTACAACGTTAAAGTAATGAGAAACTACATTTCACCCTTACTTACATGCTGCTATCTTGCTCTACCTCTCACTGTTGCAAGTGCATAGAAGAAAAAAAAAGTAATACTGTTACAAATAATTGTTGACATCAGACTTTCATTTTGACTTATATACGGTTCTATGCTTGCTTGCTTAGACATGTGTTTAACTGTCTAACTTAAGGAATCACTGAGAATAAAACAAAATTGTTTCATTTGGGAGCATCTGTAGTTATGTGCCTAAAGAAATGAAGAAAATCTACAGCCCCCTAACACTTTACTGGTATCTCTGACTGGATAGCTAAGTGTGAATAAGTGTAAGGGGCTTAGACTATCCAAAATGACAGAGGGGTAAGAGACAGAGTTAAGGAACTACATGTTCCTGCACACGTAGGCCTTGCAGAGATCTTGACAGGCTAGAATGCTGGGCAGTCATCAACTGCATGAAGTTCCGCAAGAGAAAGTTCCAGATTCTGCACCTCGGAAGGGGCAACCCTGGCTGCATGTACAAGCTGGGGGACTGGCGGCTGGAGAGCAGCCCTATGGAAGAGGATCTAGGGGTTCTGGTGGATGGCAAGTTGAAGAAGAGTCAACAGCATGCCCTGACAGCCAAAATGGTCAACCTTATCTTGGGGTGCGTTGGTGCGGCCTCCCCTCATGTACTGTGTGCAGTTTTGGGCACCACAGCATAAAAAGGACATAAAACTAGTAGAGTACATCCAAACGAGGGCTGTGAAAACAGTGAAGGGTTTAGAGGTGAAGCTCTGTATGTCTGTATGAGGAGCAGCTGAGGTCCTTTGGTTTGTTCAGCCAGAGCAGAGCAGGCTGAGGGGAGGCTTCATGGCAGTCTCCCTCACGAGGGGAGCGGAGGGGCAGGCGCTGAGCTCTGCTCACTGGGGACAGTGACAGGACCTGAGGGAATGGCATGGAGCTGGGACAGGGGAGGGGCAGGCTGGGGGTTAGGGGAAGGTTCTGCACCCAGACAGGGTTGTTGGGCCCTGAACAGGCTCCCCTGGAAAGTGGTCATGGCACTGAGCCTGCTGAAGTTCAAGAAGCATTTGTACAACACTCTCAGGTATAGGGTCTGATTTTTGGGTAGTCCTGTGTGGAATCAGGAGTTGGACTTGATGATCTTTATTGGTGTCCTCCAACTCAAGATATTCTCTAATTCTGTGTATTAGAAATAAGTTTACTGTACTCTTATGGGGAGTTAACAAACAGACTATTTTATTTACCACACTTTATTTTTTCTCACCTTTCAGAAATAGTTTGTTTCTCCTGACATCTTTTACTCAGATTTTGTATCTTTTAAAATTAAAAAAAATAAAAATTAATATTTGCAGATGATGACTGTGGCGATGGAAGTGATGAACTGGGCTGTATTCATTCATGTTCTGCTGATCAGTTCAGGTGCTATAACGGCAGATGTATCCCAAGCCATTGGGCATGCGATGGTGACAATGACTGTGGAGACTTTAGTGATGAAACAAAAACAAACTGCACCAAGGAAGGTAGCTATTTTCTTCTTCCCATATTTTATTACTGGTAAATACAGAGAATGTATTATTATACATTCAAATGATTGAATTTACATTTTTGAATTATTTTTTTTTAAATTTACATTCAAACAAAGGACCCTAGTTAAGCTACATACTGTATTTCTCTTGTATTTCCAATAGCAATGAAGCAGTGAAGAAGTCCCTAACTAGCAATAAACACACTACAAATTATGGTGTTAAGTTTATAACGCCAATATTAATTTCTGATAGTATTGCTGAAGCATAGAAATGTTTTAACAAACTACAGTCACCATCAAATGTCATACTTTGTGTATATTTGGGTGGGGAAGGAAGGGGACCATGCTTGTGGCAAAGGATAAAGAATAAACTGATAAAAGGAAGCTAATGTATTTTTCTCTCATAGTTTTCTATCATAGTGATCAATCATAGAGATTTTCCCACAACAAAATAATTGTACTTGATTTTATTGGTCCTTTTGATGATCCTGCATTCTATCTCCAGACCTCATACAAACAGATGGATTAGCAGGATTGTTGTACATAAATTCTTAATTTTTATATATTTGAAAATGTATTATTATTTATGTGTATTAAAATAACTGATCTGGTACTATTCATTTGCCTCCCTTGTTCACTCCCATCTCTTTTTATACAATACCACATTACATTGGGACTTAAGTCGCTCTCTGAAATAGGTGTTTTCATTTTTCTAAGAAACTCCCTCTCCTGGAAGATGCAATGGGAAGGAATTTCAATGCAGTCCTGATGGGAATTGTGTTCCTGAGTTGTGGCGCTGTGATGGAGAAAAGGACTGTGAAGATGGTAGTGATGAAAAAGGCTGTAATGGAACCATACGACTGTGTGATGAAAAAACAAAGTTCTCCTGCAAGAGTACAGGTATATATTCACAAATATGTTTTGCTCTCACTTATACTGTGTTTGTGTTTCTGCATGTGACTTGGTCATAAAGGTACTATGTGAATAGTGGTTTTAGTGTTTAATGCTACTGAGGTTACGCGTACCAGAATAGCATGAATATGCTTCCCTAATCTGTTTTCTGATTTATGATATAAAATGGATGGTTTTTGAGATTATGTAAAGCTGTGACTGTTCTCTTGATAGTACATTAAAACAAATATATAAATGTAGCATTTAATAATGATTTAAATTCCAAGTATTTCCTTCCATTTTCTGTCTTCGGCACTACAAGTGATTTCATTGAAATTATATAAAGTAATTAGTTAGAAGACTTCAAAGAATTAGAACTACAGCATTGGAAATTATAATGACAACGTTGAAAGAAAAATGTATTCACCGAGAATGCTTAATATCTAGTCTTGCTACTTGCTTTAAAAATCTGAAAAGAATATGACTAGCTAATGTTTACATTAGGATATTTTGCAAAATCACACTTAAAAGGAATATGAAATGTATATAGATCATAATTGTATTAATCATTTTTTCAATTTATTTCAAAGCTTAATGAAATATAGGCGGTAAAATAACTTTTAAAAATAAAATTTAAATTGCAATATATATAATTAGTAGTAATTGTAGCTTCCATTAGTAATGGAAAGAAGAGCATGTCCTAGTGTCTGTGTTATAGCTGAGCATGATAAATGTTGCAAATTAGTTATGTGAACTCTGACTAAGAGTATTTGCAAATGTGTATGGATATAGTAAAATACTTATTCAAATCTACAGTATGAACAGAGTTATTTTTTAATAATTTTTTAATACTTCAGGATGTCTTAGAAATGCTTGGTTGCTTGCTGCTACTTGGCTTTTAAAGTTACAGAAATCATAACATCTGAATAAATATGAAAATAAAAAATATGAAACAGGATTATTTTCTTTTAACAGAATAGTCTTTTCCCTAAAATAGCCTGATGAGAACCCTGAAAGAAGAAAGGCACTTCCTTATGAAGTATAATATCTTATTTTCTGAAGCTAAAATAGTTTCAAACTATTCTTCCTCATTATACATTTAACCATGTTTATAATCATGTGCAATGAGTGTAATGTCTCAGTCAGTTTGTGGTATGGAGGATGAAATGTGGATTCTCTGGCAGCAAAAAATGTATTTTCATCAAACATTTGCTGAATTTAAGGATATATGGCTTTCACTTACAGGAAAACTTGATCATGCTTGGTGGTGGTGTGGAACCATCACTATTGGAATCAGTTCTGACAGTTCTATCAATAACTTTTTTTTCATCGTTTTCCTTCCACCAGTCCTGGAAGGAGCAAAATTGCTGCTCCAGAGGAGAAATGTTAGTAATACTTTGTAACAAGAAGCTGCAAAATCAAATTTTTATTTAGTTACTTTTCAATTTAATTCTGGATGGTGGGACAAATGAATATTAATGGTGTTATGAGAAATAGTTTATGTCATAATCCTCTCATGATTCTCTCAGGTTTCAGAACATCATTTTCTCTGCGGATTATTTTAAAGAAATTATAATGTCTAGCTCTTCACACTTGTGAGAATCTTTCATACTAAGAGAAGTGGGCTAATTTTTCCCTAGGTGGTAGTGTCCAATTTACTAATTCAAAATATAATAGGTCTGCTTCAAAAGAAGGGTAAATTAATCTGTTAATTTACATTAACGGATTTCAGATTGACATTTCTCATTTTTGCTGGAACATCATGCAGTTGTTTGTGGAGATGTGATAAACAAAGTTAGAGTTCTGAGCAGCAGTAGTGTAGGAGGTACATTAACTACCTTAGATTAACTGCTGTTGGGCTGCTTCTAGTCCACTTTCTGCTTTTAAATTAAATTAGACTACTTCTAAGTTAGTTTAGGCTAAATTAGATTAAGCTAAAATTAAACTAACTATTCTAAATTCAGATTCTGTCCTACAATTTTTTACAGGTATGTACCTCAACTCAGATTTATGTACTGCAAAAATCTAAACTTTTTATTCTGTTTCCTACTTGCAGATTGGACCAAAACTAAAATCTGTGCAATCTCACTTAAAAATTGCTCTAATGATAGTAGTATTCAAGTACTTCTTTGAAGACAAATGTAAGAAAGTCATGAATACTTCAGTTTAGTAAGCAATATATCTGAACTATATTGTACATTTTTCATGCTTAGGGCTTTTTGTATTTTGTTGAAGAAGCAGTTAATTCTGTAGCTTACCATTTTTAATGCTATCCCGTGGGCTATCATTTTGTACATTTTTTTCCCCATGTGTTAATAATACGCCAGAGGAAAAAAATTGAAGGAAGAAGTAGGATTTATTTGAGTGGAAAAATAAGGAATGTACACAGAGAGGAAGTAACCAGTTGGTGATCATTACAGTGATGTTGGAAGAGAAGGACAACAGTAAATAATACTGTCTGAATACAGAATATAAGAGTCAAAATGGAAGATTGTGATATGGGATGAGCAGATGAGAAAAAAATTTCTTTTGTCTCATCCAGGAGATATTTATAAGCATCTGCTTTGAACAAAAAGCTTTTAAATAGCAGAAATTAGTTTAAGAAATTAGTTTAAGAAAGTCTCAAGTGTGTACTACAAAGCAAGTAAGATCGTTGACTGACTGGCATAGTTGCTGCATTTTGTTGACCATGTAAGTTTAGAACATATGCGTTTTTGAGTGAATGAGTTTGGGTCCATTCCATAAGTTAGGAAGGCATTACAGCTTTCAGCAGTTAGGAGCAACACTAAGAGGAAAATGAATGCAATTAACTGTCCATCAAAGCATCTTTCCTACAGTTTAATAGATCATCAATCCAAAAACTCCCTGGGTTCGGTAGACTGACAAAGACTGAATGGTGTGTAAAAAGTTAATTCTCTGTTGTACTTGCTAACAGTTGTATTAAATGGGGAAAAAAAAAAAAAAAAAAAAAAAGCTGGAAAGCTGGAGAAGCACTTGAATGAGTCTTTTACCCGTAGTTCTTGGTTCAGAACTTCTGATGTACTACTTTACATTTATTTTTTCTGTATTACGCTAACAAGGTGTGGCAAAGAAAAGATATATCCATTCAGGCAATTAACTTATCATAGAATTTTATAGAAATGGTTTCTAGAAACCAAAAATGTAAGATTCAGTAAGGGGCAGTAAAGCAAAAATAATTGAGTGAATTTGAAGTAATGATTTCAAGAGAGTCATAATATTTCATTAGGTCTGTCTCTTTAGAATTCTGTCAAAGATTAATTCCTTGTAAGTATATTCTACTTAAGAACATGTCATAGCTGTCATAGTGGTAGCTAAATCATTTAGTTTAAAATATATCTTCATTAAGGTAAGAGAAAGGTAGGCAAACTGATTTGCTCTGTAAACATTTGTATGTATAAAAGATTAAAGAAAAAAAAATAAGAAAGAAAAACAGATTGCTTCTCTACTAGAAGCAACATCAATTTACTTTGGGACCTGGCATTTGCTCGGTATTCATGTCTTCCATTAGCTTTCATTCTACTGCTGTGTTAGAATAATGTATAAAATCAATGTTCATTTCAAGATAATAATGAATATAGGCATGTTTTGAAGCAATTTTGATTGCATGTGAGAATAGACAGTGTACATGTTATGAGTACAGCTTTATTTCCTTGTGTCTGTTCATTCCTTTCTTTTTTGGATATCTGGGACTTTGACACCTTGGTAGGGTGTTTGGAACTTTGACCATTACTGAAAAAGTAGAAACATCTCTCCCTGTTTAAATTTTCATGTGATTTTGTACTGGTAAAATTATGTTCTGTTGTTTAAACCACATTCTTTGTACTGTGATCCTGAAATTTCAATTCTTTTTGTTGTTCACCGAAAGTGAAAGCAGCTTTGTGGGATGCTGCAGAAACATATTTTTTCTTTTTTCTTTTACCAACGTATTGTATCATTCTGTGAAGATGGTACCTCTGCCACTGAAAGAAGGTGACAACAAACAGGAACCATTATTTTCATCTTAAGCTAACCAGCAAACAATTCTTTTTAAAAAAAATCAGCTACTGTGTTATGGCAGATAGTAGAATGACAGTTAGGGATGGGTGCTATATTTTGTAGACAGCGTTACAGAATTTCTTTCAAGGTGTTTTTATATGGGACCATGTCATTTGTAACACAGAGTAACTGATGGCCTGTAGTGGACCAGGTACTGGGGTGCATTTAATGGGATGAGAATTTTATTCTAGCTGATTATTTCACTCGCTTGCTTCCCCCACAATGTCATATTCAGTCTCAATTTTCTGTTGGAGATATGGTTGCCAAACTGGGAAGGCTGAACAAAAATTCACGTTAGTTCATGCTATGCAGCAGTTTGCAGTTACCAGTCTTGCATTATGTCTTGATCATGACCAGCCATTAGCTGGGCATCCACAGGCATTGTTCTCAGTTGTTTTCATGCTTCCAGGATCTTCTTTCCCATTCCAGACAGCCTCTCTAAGTAGTTTATAGGCAGAAGCACAGTGCAAGATCAGCTTCTTAATCAGTTCTATTTGACGTCTCCATATTAATTGGAGAAATAAGTCCATATCAAATTTTTTCAGTCCAGGTGTTACCAAAATTTAAAACCAGCTTTTTTTCTGGTTGTAGCTAGCAAGTAACAAGCTTATGCTTGAGTTCAAAAATACAGTTTGGGACGTGACTATGCGCACGTGCACACATATATACACAGGTATGTGCATACATACATTCACTGTCTGTTATTCTTTACCTGTTACAAACCCTGGCTTCAGTGATTCTAGGTTAATACCTGTATGTTTTTTTTAAGATCATTACCACATTCTCAGTCAAAAGGCTGTCTTGCATCTCTAAATATTAGTTGTCAGCACAGAGGTGTTGTTTTTTTTTCTGTTTTGTTGTTGTGTTTTTTTCCTTTTAAAGACTGAAAGATCTGAACACTGCTTTGGTAATACTAAAATCCTGTCAGATGTTTCATCTGTTACAGTTATTCTGTGTAAAAGATAATCATTTCTCTGTTGTGTTCTGGGAATGTATTGTTTATACTTCCTAGAAAGATTTTGTTCCCCAAACCCACATAAATAGAATGTTATATCTTGAAACATTGCTCCTATGGAAGGCTGTTGGACTAGAAGATAAATGAGGAGAGAAGAAGAAAAGCTGAAGTAAATAAATAAATAAATAAATAAATAAATAAATATATAATAATAAAAACCAGTACTATTTCGAATATTTAACTGACATTATGCAGATATGTCCTGCCTGTAAGCATTTATATTCAGCACAGAAAAAGTCAGGGTTGATCCTGTGTAATGTTACTGACTTTTTTTTTTTTTCCAAAGCTTGCTTCCAGTCTGATTTCCTGTGTTTATTTTGTGTCTTTTTTCTCCAAGGGAGATGCATTAGCAAAGCGTGGCTATGTGATGGCGATATTGATTGTGAGGATCAGTCTGATGAGGATAATTGCGAGGGCTATATGTGTGGACCACCAAAATACCCTTGTGCTAATGATACCTCCATCTGCCTACAGCCTGAGAAGCTCTGCAATGGGAGAAGAGATTGTCCTGATGGATCTGATGAAGGCGATCTTTGTGGTATTTGCTTTAGACACATTTTCCTGATTCCTTGATACTGTCTGTCATAATATTTTCTTTCAAACAAAAGTTCTCATGTTAATCTTACTGAAATTTTATCACAGTAGCCTGTGTGAGGATTTTTATTTATTTATTTATTTTAATTTAAATCATGCTGTTCTTCTCCTTATCTATCTTTTTTTTTTTTTTTTTTCAAATATGGGGAAACATAGCTGTGTAGGTAAGTCTTTCGTTTTCTGGAGGTAAACAACTTAAGGGGGTATAAATGAAAGCACTGAACCTAACGTGCAGTTCTCTCAAATTACAAAAGCTTGAGTTGATGGAATCCTGTCAGTAGCTGTATAGGAGATCATGAAGAAATGTATTAGGATGGCTAGAAGGCATTAACATTTCTCTTTGATGGTAACATCATTTCAAGATGCTCTCAAGCATTTTCACTCTGTAGAATCAGTCTTCACCAGGAGACCCTTCAATGGGCTGTGCTGAGTCACCTTAATTGTTTAGCGTAGCTGAGTGAGTTCACTGGCTGGGCAAAACCTGCTGGAGAAGGCAAGACATTGTCTTGCTCTGTTGGTTTGCAGACTGTGCTGTTAGAGGGATTGTTAAATTCACTGTACCTCTGGAATACGTTAAAATTATGTGGTAGCCCCAAATTTTCCATACTGTCACCTGTTAGTGCATCATTTAAAATCCAGGTGAAAGAATATATAGAGTAAGATAATTTATATTATTTCTGTGCTGTTGCTTTATTTGGACAATCATCTCTCTACTAGTAGTAGACAATCATGGCATCTATATCCTGTTGGACACAATATAGGGCCCAGCTTGTCTTTTAACAATTGTTACAACTTCTAGATGGTGTGCTAGTCAACAACAGGCATTTTAGCTGTTGTTAATTATTTAGTGTTAAAACAAACCCAAGCATAAGGTGAAGAATATATTCAGGATGTATGGTTTGTCAGGCTGCACCTTTGCATGTTAGATATTTTAAAGAGCTTGATCCTTTTTTTTGTCTTTAAAAAAAAAAAAAAAAAAAAGAAATCTGAACATAGGACTATTAGAAGAAAGTCATTTTTATTGCTTTTTTTTTTTTTTTTTTAATTGGGAAGGGAATAATTCTTGTTTAGCAAACTGTTTTATAAATCTTACCACAAGTGAACAGGGCTTTCAAAAACTTGGTAGAATCAAACAAAATAACTAAAGACACAAATAGATTAAAAAATAAAAGTGAAGCCTCGATTCCAGTGCAACAATGGACCAGTTTGGCACTGCCATTGATTCTGTGATTATCAGTAGTACTGTGAGGTAAGGAGTAATTCTAGTGTTTTGTTTTTTTTGCTTCAGAGATCACAGATTTTCTTACAGACCACGGTACACAACTGCCATGCTTTAAATTCAGATTCTTCAAAGGTTTCACAAATCACCACCAATTCATTTAGGAGAGCTTTGCAGATCATCAGTTATGTGCATAATATAATGTGAGAGCATTGACACAGATGATGCAGAAATAGTACTCTCTGGTAGTTGTTAATGGAAGAGAAGGATAAATAAATCCTTATTTGTTTTTGTTTATTTATTTATTTTTAATTCTTACTTGTACATGTTTCTTTGACAACGAGTCATTTATGATATAGATACCCAATGACTAAGAGCTGAGCCCCTCCCAAACCCAGAAGTTCCAAGTATTTGGAGGCAAGGGAAGTACTTGGGAGTACTTTAATGTATGTGTGTTTATTTCTCTATAGATCACCCTGCGGCTAACTCTGTATGGACACTCTGTTTCTTTAGTGAAAGAAATAATATGCGTGAAAGTCTGTGAAGATGAGTGTGTATGTGTATATATATGTATTGTACATCTGTCATGCTAAAATCTCGAAAGGTTGCAGGAAAGCTACAGTGCTGAATACTTAAAAATTACATGTAAATAATTTTAAAAATAAATATACAAAGCTGTTTAGCAGATTTAAAATTCAGTTTGCTTTTCTTAGAGGCTTTTCATATGTTTTATTAGACCCGGTGTCTTTAAGAAGTATACAATATAACTGATGTCCCTTGCAGTCTTTAATACTTTAATTTTTCCATGTTATTTCAGATGAATGTTCACTTAATAATGGTGGATGTAGCCATCAGTGTTCTGTGGTTCCTGGAGGAAGAATTGTGTGTTCCTGCCCAGCAGGATTCAGTCTTAGTATAGACAATAAAACTTGTGAAATCATGGATTATTGTACCAAACACCTTAAGTGTAGTCAAGTATGTGAACAGCATAAAAATACTGTCAAGTGCTCCTGTTATGAAGGCTGGAAGCTCAGTAAGGATGGAGAAAATTGCATTAGTACTGGTAAGTTGAATTCAGTTCACTGTTCCAGACATTAATAGCTGTTATGTCCATTTAGTGGTAGGTTTTTGTTTGTTCATTTTTTCCCCATTTTTTAATATTAAGTATAGGTTTGGACAGTGAAAATTTAGGGCTGATAGGAATCTGAAAAACTCATCAAAGGTGACACTGTTCGTGATGCAGGATGAAGGAATAATGCAGTATTAGTTCTTTATAAAAGATCCCATAGAATGCTAATGCCAAATAATTTTTGAGTCGTTCAGAGTTTTAAACAGTTTTTAGGTATAGTTTTGATGCAGGGGAGTTGTATTTATGTTTATGTATGTGTAAGAATATAAATATATATAAGGAATATAGGGTATTTTCTATTTATTTTCAATAACATTATCAGTCTGTGACATCTTGGTATTGATTGGTGAAGTAAAAGATCAGTCTTCTAATATGTAAATAAAAACAATTAACTTCAACAGAGTGCCTTGTCTTATTACATACAGACTCAAAAAGCCAACAGTTTCAAAAAGCCAACATCTTTAGCAATTATTACTTCTTCTGTTTTAAATAACACATATGTGAACAAAAGAATTCACCATGTTCCAGTTTGTTTATCACTTGGAGACCATACAAAGAAAAATGAGTAAAATATTTAGAGAATCAAAGAACGTTGACTAAGATTGCAGAAAACATACTTTGAGTTCTCTTACTAGCTTGCTTTTGCAGAAAGAGGCAGTCTTCCTGCCATGACTCCGCTCCCCACTTTCAAGTTATGCTGTTTCTATTATTTTGCAGTGGTTTTCTGCCAGTAGCAAGACACAGTAAATGACAGCCTGTAGTGAATTTGCATACTGGGCTTTGTTTAAGAACTGTGAGATTAGAATTTTTGCTGTACTTGATCATTGCAATCATTCACCCTCCTTCCAGCATTACATTTGCTAGGTCTCAACCTGCTTTTCCAGAAGGGGGATCACTGCTGGTTTAGGAGAATGAGATTTAAAAATGAGTTTATTCATCGTTGAGTTGCTGGTCTTGAGCATTACTGGTCAGAGTCCTTGGGCATCCCTTAGAATCTCTCTCCATGCATCCCTCTGTTCTCCAGAAGCTTTCCCTATTTTCAGGATATTTATGACACTTTTACTTCTTGATCAGTCTTTATTTTAAAGAAATCTTTAAATCTTTATTTTAGTACTGCCATTTCTGAGCATTCAAAAAACCACACATTCTTACTGGATTCTACAAAAAAAAAAAAAAAAAAAAAAAAAAAAAAAAGGATAAAAAATGTTATAAAATGACATAATCATTGTAGAGGAATGCTTGAAAGTAACTTTAAATTAAACCAAATTAGCAGTATTTGAAAACTAAGGGAAAAATAAAAATTAGAAAAAGAAAAAATGAAATAGACTCACTTGTGCTGAAAAGTAAGAAAATTGAGACAGAGTAAGGCTTCTTAGCTTTTCTTAGGGCCATGCGGTATTTCTGTTTAATATTTAGTCGTGTTAGCAGGAATATAAAGTTACAAATTGACTTTTCACATCTTATCAATGAATTTAATATTAAATATATGATCTGAGACTGAGGATGTCAGCTGGTGTAAAGAAAGATGATACGTTTCTTTAAAGGTATAAAGATTATATTCTAATGCCATCAAAACAGCAACAAAATTATTCTGTATTAAAAGTGTCATATACTTTTACAATTAATAATAAAGTCTTGACCCCTTTTAGTTTCTTTCATTTAAGGGTATGGTAAATACTCCAAAGGATACAACCTCTCATACATTAGTTGCTGACTGTGTGAAGAGCACTTTAGTAAACTAGTCAAGTGAGCCCAATTTTGGTCTCATCTGTGCATTTTTAAGTCTCAAAATGTCCATGCAATTTATATCTCTGTGCATGAGTTCTTACAAAAACATAAAACAAAGGCTTATAGTTGTCTACTACAACTAGAGTTGCAAGTGATTTTGTGAAGGTCAACAGTCCCCAGTAATGTCCAAAGTCTTCAATATTGCCAGTTGATATAAAGTAAGTCTTAGAATAGCCATATTTGTTTGTAAATGCCTTAAACTTGGAGTATAAGTGTATTATGTTAGAGCAGTAACCAATAATCATTCATCCAGGAGAAAAAATGTTCAGAAGAAAATTATTACCTTGCCCTTAGCTACATTTTTTTTTGGTATCTAAAACAGCACTTTCCTATATATAGACAAGCAGTTCTGTAGTACACAGCAGTAACATGTAACATTAGTATGCAGCACTTCATTTTTTTAAGACACTTTACAAAATATTTAGCTGAGTGTCCATCAAAAATATAATGGGGATAATAATAGACTGAAAATACAGCAATTATTATGATCCACCCCCCCCTTTTTTTTTACGTGGCATATCAGAATCAAAAAGTCTGTTTGCCAGAGGAATCTAATGAGTAACTGGGGTAATAGAATGAGTTATAGAAAAATAAGTAAATAGAAATATTAATTTGAGCATTTTTTTAAGGTTCTCTGTTAATGTCTCTTGCAATGCCATTCTCTTCCATTCCCCTGTTTTCTCTTATTTCTGCATATGTTCTCTTCAGTTCTTGAGGGCTTTAAATGCTGTACTGTTTTTCTCCTTCAGAGTTTCTTCGCTTTCCATATTTCATGTTTTCAACTAGTTTGCTTTTACTGTTCTGACATGTACCGTTACATTACTGACTTCCCAAAGAATAAATGTTTCATTCACTTTTAAAATTGTATCGATTGAACTGAAAGTATGCTATAGGGCTTCATTATTCAAATAGAAAGTCAATATAAATTATATATTTCCATACACTTCTTCCTACTTTCTGTTGGAACATCCTTCAAAATAAGTTGTGCTGATATATTGCACTTGAACTCTTTTAGATGTTAATAGGAAGGAAAAAACTGTTCTTGAAAGATATTTAAATTTCATTTTTATGTTCCACCTTTCAGAACTTCATATAATAAAAGTTTGATGAACTCAGAAACATATAGTATAGATTTCATTAAGAAGTGACTCTTAGCCTTTCCTAAGCTGTAGAAACTCTACTATGTGTATTTTTAAGCAATGTAAAACTTCTTATATATATATATACTTCTTATAACTTTATATAAACTTCTTATATATATATATGTATATATATATATGTATATATATATATGTATATGTATATATATATACATATATATATATATACATGTATATATATATATGTATATATATATATATTTTATTTTTTTTTTCTAAATTCTTTACAAAGTTACCATTTTCTTTTGAGGTAAATTTCAGAAAACCATAGTGAAGTTGCTTGCTTATCCTACTGTTCTTACAGTAAGATTCAAGGAAATAATAGGCATTAATTTGGGAAACAAATGTTTCAGTTAACATTTTTTTCAAAACTTTCAAGTTAAAACCACTGGAAAAGGTGAGGCATTAGTCTTTCTATACTGTGTTTTTTAAGTGTGTTATTCATGCAATTCTCTTCTACCAGAATTTTTTCTTCCATCTGTTGATGCAGATTGTGCTTCATCTTTATATCACGTATTTCATATACTCACTCTATATGATAAAAAAGCTTGGTGCATTCATGAAATCAGTAGTTACAGAAATATATGGTTTTTGTCTACTATATTGCTATCGATGACCATTCTTAAAAGGAAAAAGAAAAATGAGATCAGGAAAGAAGAGAATCAAGATCCATTTCATTGAATTCATCCAAGGAAAGAGTGCGTGAAAATACATGTAATTAATTGGTAAAATACAGATTATTTGCTCTCAATTTTATAATTCACTGAAATTCAGCTCATTCATAGTTATAAAATTATGACATTGGAAAGAACATCAAACACAGTAGGATGCTGCTATTGTTTATCTGCTTTCAAAGACCTTCAAGACACCTTCAATGGTGAACTCCCAGTTTCACAGAGGTGGTACGTTTCAGTGCCTCACTCTCCCTTAAGATTTCTTTCTGGCTTTTCTGAGTCATCTTGCTCCAGTTTAAGCCTTTAATCCTTGGCCCACTTGTTATTTATATGGAAAACAAGATTTTTCCCATTTCCATATTATCAGCCTCTTAAGTCTTTGAAGAATTTTATGTACTTCCACTCATCATCTTACTCTGATCCTTTTTAGACTAAGCAGTCCCAGTTCGTTCTTTCTTTTTCTGCAGGTCATGCTTTCTAAACCTATTAAAATGCTTGCTAATTTCCTCTTAAATTCCTGTAGTTGATTCACATTCTTTAAGAGTCATGCTCAGAACAGGGTACAGTATTGTAGATTGTCTTCTCTAAAGCTTAGGGGCATATCTTAGCATATCTTTTAAATATGATATAAAGATTTATACCAGATTTATTTCATATGCAACCCTTGTGATGACCATATTTATAGTGCCATGCCATTGCTGATATAGGTTCAGCTTGATAATTTCCTATATTCTTCCCTACTGGTCTGGAATCCCATCAATTACATAATTTTATGCAGCTTATTATTCAAGCTTTATGCACCTTGAATGGTACTTAATAGACACATAGTTACAGGGGGTTGGTAAAATTTGGGACCACTCCAATCGTACAGACAACTGTGATTCATTGTTATGTCATGTAAAGCAGAATGATGGCTGGATTTGAGCTCACAACTCACTAGCCAGCCTTCTAGTCAAAAGCAAAGGTATTCTTGTAACTTGCTAAAGGGTTCTTCGGTTTTCAGGTCTCACCTTGTTTGTGCTCAGGCTCTCATTTTATGGTCTTTTACTTTCAAGTTATAATCATTAGTGCTAGCCATTTGTCTGTATTTAAATATCCTTGTCATAGAGGAACCTGAGTAAAACTGGTTTCTGCCTACTTTCGGACTTCTTTCTGGAGAAATTTTTAATCTGCAATCCTTGTCTCATGTTTATCACAGTATATATATATATATATATGTATATATATATATATATATACTATATATATATAGTATATATATATACATATATATATATACACAATAGTGTATTTATATTTATAAATACAAATATTGATATAAATATAAATATATATATTACATTAATATATTAATTTATATTATATAAATGAATTATTTATAAATTAATATTTATATATCTATATCTATCTATCTATATATGTGTATATATATATATATTTAATTTAGTATCACGCTGGTGTCTTGATTGTATATCAGTCACAATAACCAAAGACCTGAATGTATATCTTTGTAATGTTTCAGGAAGGGAAAGGAAGAGGGAAAAAAAAAATTTGATCTGCTCATTTAACTCCAAAAGTCCCAAACACCCAAACGGTGTTACTTTGCCTACATGTATTTTCTTAGCCATTTCTTTTTGTTGATTTACATTCTAAGTTTATATATGTATATATATATATATATATTACTTATATATAAACATAGAATGTAAATCAACATCGCACAACATATATATATATATGTTGATTTACATACTAAGTACTATATGTTAAATTTGATAAGATCACATTGAACTCTAATCCTTTTCATCATTGTATCTGATGATTTGCACCTTACATTATTTAGTTTGAGGTAGACTTCCCCTTGTTGAATGGAAAAAAAGCCACCAAGGGAGCACATATTTGTTAGTTTTCTTTTTCTTTTTTTTTTTTTTTTTTTCAGTTGTGGTGCTCGTTACTGAGAAACATAGAAGAAACTACTGCTGTTTTATATCATGTGTCTTCTTATGCATTGGAGTTGCCTAAAACACAGGTTGTTATTAGCCTGTGGTTTCTTGCATAACAGCTGCCAATTTATCAGAAATTGAGGAGTGCCCTTAAGCTGTTTCTCAGGTTCAGATCACTGAAACTTGTGAAACGGCTACTAACATTAGTGATCCTGTTCTTCATTAAATTATTCAACCACAGCACAGCTTTGAAAAATTGGCTTTGCAGAAAGCTAGCCATTGCTTTAACAAACACAAGGATCATTTGGAAAGGCCAAGGCAGATTATGACCAAGTACATCAGCAGAAACATAGCTCTAGAGAGATACCTACTCTTTCAACTTAAAAAAAAAAAATAAATGTACACTTGTATTGCATTCTCGGAGAAATAACTGCAAAAGAAAAAGAAAACCACTTTCTGGTGGCTCAGTGTGAAAAACTTTGTTTATTAATGTTTATTAACTTTAGCGGTAGGTGGGTTTGGTGATGGGGTATACCAGTAAGTACATAAAAAAAATTTCCTTGCTTGGTAGTTTACGGTGAATTTTTTTTTAGGCACTTCAATTTAAAAAAAAAAAAAAGAAAAAAAAAAAGTTATATATATTATTATATATGTCAAATGTTTTCAGCTACCTGGCTTTGGAACAATGTATAATTTAATGGATTAATATTTTCTGAAGCTTTTGAGAAAACAGATTTTAATTTTGATAACTCAAGTCTTTTAAAAGATCTTATGTAACTGTTTTTGGTGGAGCTATATGGTTCAATAGTTGAATTTGATATTTCTGATTTTAATGCTTTAGTGTCTGTAGTTGTGATCAAAGATAATATTAGAATGGAGAAGTGGGAAGTCTGAAAGGACTAAAAATATAAAATACATTCAAAGACTCTCTATAAGAAAGTTAATTGTTTTAATCAACTGTTTCTCTTGATAAAATACTCTGCTGTTCTTATTCAAATTGTAATTTATAGCAATATATAACAATCTCTTCTCTATCATTCTTTTGAAATGTATAATCTTCTGCTTCCAGATCCATTTGAGGCTTTCATAATTTTTTCTATTCGACATGAGATCAGAAAAATTGATCTTCACAAACGTGACTACAGCCTCTTGGTTCCTGGTTTAAGAAATACAATAGCACTTGATTTTCATTTCAGTCAGAGTTTACTGTACTGGACAGATGTGGTAGAAGACAAAATTTACAGAGGCAAGCTTTCTGATACTGGAGGTATGAACTTAATCTTTAATTTCTTAACAGTAAAAACAACTGCAGTTAAATTGTAACTGAGCTACCACCATTCACACAAAGAGAATCTTTGATGGCATTCTGCCTTTAAAAGGGTGTGTATCTAGATTGGTGCATTACTAGAAAAAAAATTTGTTATAAAAGTTTCCTTTTGCAATACACTGTAGGGAGGGAGGAAACTGGCAACCTCAAAGGGCTGATATTTCTTCCTGATCCAATGCGTTCGATATCTTTTTTTTTTTCTTTTTTCATTTTTTGCAATTTAGCTTCCCCATATTAAAAAAGTACAAGAAATGTACTGTGGGGCACCAAGCACCTGTCTAAAAATTTTGTTCCAGTGTTTGATTACCCTCACAGTAAACAACTTTTTCTTAATGTCCAGTCTGAATCTCCCCTGGAGCAGCTTTGTGCCATTCCCATGTGTTCTGTCATTGGTTATCAGGAAGAACAGACCAGAAGAGACTTCTGCACTTCCCCACCTTAGGAAGTTGGAGAGAGCAATGAGATGTCTGATAAAAATGCAAGAATTTATCAGATGTCTGATAAATGATCAGGTTTCACTAGGTGAAAGATTTTGCTTTGTAGTTTCATAGAATTCAGAAAGAGTTGTTCTTTTCTCTGGCAAAGTAATTATGGCCGATAACTCAATAGAATTTAATAATATATTTGAAAGTATTTATACATAATATTCTTAATTAAACTATTTATTCAGGTGCTTTCACTCCTGTGTGAGCTAACTGATGGAAGTATCTAAAATTTGCTGTTATAACAGTTCACATATGCACTCATACTTACGTTCTCTGACATAGTTTCTTTTTCCTCTTAGTAGATGGTGTTTGTGGGTACATTTATATCCATGGGTGCAGACTAGGACAGAAGTAGCCTACAGGGCTAAGTATGTAAAGAGAGCCAAAGACTTGCCACTTTCCATTAATGTTTGTGGTGGTTGTGTGAAACTAGTAAGGCAGACTGTTGTCATCACATTGTGTTGCAATCACACTGTATCAAAGGCCAGGTGACTTCTCTGCTGTATTAAATATATATATATGTATATATATAAATTACACTGCACTCCTGGAATTCCTGAGGGCTAACAAAATGCTTCTGTAGTTACTGTTTGTGCAGAATCACTTGGAGATCCAAAGACAGTTTATGGTGGGAAAGAGATCTTTGTAAACAGAATGATTGTACTTGTGAATTCAAAGGAAAAAAGTTATTTTTTCTTGTAGAGCTTTTCAAACTGTGTAGTCCAAACAGGGTTCTCCCTGCTTTTTCTGTCTTCATCATAATCTTTCAGTTTTCTCTTTTTCTGATTGACAAGAAAGTTAAAGAGCTGCATGAAATTTGTCTGGTATATCTAGTCAGTTGGAGACAGAGCACAAACGTGTCCTTCACAGATACTGTAAAAGAGATCCCTGCTATTAGGGCACAAGAATGTCTGCTGTGTGACTCCATGTGAGCTCTGGCCTTCACTGAAATTTTCAGGGTTTTACTTGTTCAACTGTCAAAGAATTAAAATTTTCAATTAATGTAGAATGAAATTTATTTGTATACTGCCAGAAATGTACTTATTTACACCTGTCTATCCCATTGCCAAAGAAAAAATGTCACATGGAATGAAAGAGCACTGTCATCCATTGGATTAATCAAGAGCTCACTCCAAGAGCATGAATCCCTCTCTCTCTCTTTCTCTCTTTTAAGGTGTTAGTGCCATTGAGGTGGTAGTACAACATGGCCTGGCCACACCTGAAGGTCTTACTGTAGACTGGATTGCAGGAAATATATACTGGATAGACAGTAATTTGGACCAAATAGAAGTTGCAAAACTAGATGGTACTTTGCGAACAACATTAATAGCAGGAGCTATGGAACATCCAAGGGCTATTGCTTTGGATCCCAGATACGGGTAATTATAAAAAACAAAATAAAACATTTTTTCATGTTGCAAAATATTAAAAATAATAATAATAATAATTAGGTTTAAATATGAAATAATTTGATTTCCTTTTTGCTGTAAGTTATAAAACCTAACTTGTTTGTAATAATGTCTGAAACAGTATTTTGAATGAAATACCATCTGTTACAGTGTGTTCTGCCCCAATGAAAAGGGTTAAGAAAAGGTAATTCAGGAGATACAATTTGTTGACAAAATACTTCTCTTGCTGAGTGATTGTTTCATTTAATTTTGTAGTGAAGATGATAATAACTGGAGCTTGTGGCCTGTTAATGGACAGATTTAGATATTGCCAAGACAATTTTTCTGACTTTGATATTTGTGTGACTATAAAAACATAGTTTAGATGACTGAAGTCAAGGAAGGTAAATCCCACCTTTTTTGTTTTGTTCTTGATCTTTAAAATGGAAATAATGTTTGCGAACTTGCTAGTAAGCTTATTTACAGAGTGCATAGCTTATCTTAAAGAGAGCTTTAAAACGGGACATCCTATTGGCAGAAGAACTGGCAGATAAATTGTTCAAATTAAATCACTGGGGGAAAACAAACAAACAAACAAGCAAACAAACCCACTACCAAATCAAATCACCAATCTTCTTGAAAATGAAGGCTTAATATGTCTTTTGGAAAACTAGAGGCATTTGTATACTACATTTTGTTAGAAGTAGTGAAAGAATAAAATCTTTGAACACAGATAGGAATAGCTCTTCAGTCTTTTCACAAGTAAATATGAATACAGAAACACTGATAATTTAAAGTAGCTGTTTGTTTTAGGATTGCACAAATGCTGTAGCTCTGTGGAGATGAGGCTGCCACAGCTTCATGTCTTCAATTCCAACCAGTATTTTGACTGAGCATGTACTCTCAGTCCATGCATACACACACATATACAACATACGTAAACATACATACATATACACATGACTGACCAGATAGGTGGACAAAGGCGAAAACATTAAGCACAGACATGAACAGCACCAGTGGTCTTGTCCTAGTAGGTATATATATACACAACATGCATGCAGAGTAGAGGACCCAACTAGGAAAGGAGATAGAAATATCACTTAGCAGGAAGACAAGAACAAGAGGTGCAGAATATGGTCAGTCAAGAGGACTGAGCAGTAGCCCATTTGCATGTGACTGGCCCATTTATACCCTCACAAAATATTTCAATATAGTATGTATTAGTGTTCACAGGCACTAAGTGGAAAGTCACATTTATTTCATTTAAAAAATGTGGGTGATTGAACCTTTTTTTCAACTTATTTGTCATTGAGCCATTTAAATTCTTTCAAATGCTTCAAAGATGTTCTTATGTTTGTTTTCCTTGTGTCTCACCAGAATTCTGTTTTGGACAGACTGGGATGCAAATTTTCCTCGCATTGAATCTGCTTCTATGAGTGGAGCAGAAAGAAAGATCATATATAAAGATATGGATACTGGAGCCTGGCCTAATGGCCTTACAGTAGATCACTTTGAAAAGAGAATAGTATGGACAGATGCCAGGTAAAGTGATACCAGAATTCTTGGTTATCTTTAAAAATCCTTATTCTTACATACAAAAATGTGAGATACATTGTAAGTGGAATGTAGATATGTACATTCTGAACATAAAGAGTCTTATGTGTGAATGTAGTTTATGGACATTCCTCTCGTTGAATTATTATTATACATAATTACTTTGTTGGTCAGCAATTTGTCTTTAGCAGTCTTTGGTGCATAGACATTGACTGTGGGAGTGTGTCAATGTATGACTGTATGGGAGTACATTTGATGCATTCAGTGAATGAACAGTGTAAGGATAAGGTCTTAATACATTTTGCACCAATTTCACAATGACAGTGTGATTTTTTAATTAGTATTATTCTTATGTAATCTTAAGTTTGGGTTTATCTTCTAGATCAGATGCTATTTACTCTGCGTTATATGATGGAACCAGCATGATAGAAATTATACGGGGTCATGAATATCTTTCT
Organism: Aythya ferina; assembly: GCF_964211825.1. Classification (NCBI taxonomy): domain Eukaryota; kingdom Metazoa; phylum Chordata; class Aves; order Anseriformes; family Anatidae; genus Aythya; species Aythya ferina. The sequence continues at coordinate 36,630,442 of NC_140303.1, read as the reverse complement.
CACCCTTTCGCTGTTTCCTTGTATGGGAGTGAAGTGTATTGGACAGATTGGCGGACCAATACACTTGCAAAAGCCAATAAATGGACTGGCCAGAATGTCAGTGTAATACAAAAAACAAGTGCTCAACCATTTGATCTTCAGATATATCACCCAAGTCGTCAACCACAAGGTGAGTATTTATAGAACACTTAATTATTATTTATATGAGGGGAACAAAGTACTCTTTTATATACTACTATATGTATATGGATTTGCATTGAACTGACTTTTTACTTAAATGTCATGTTCATCACTAATGTTCCTTGGGTAGTAACAGAATCTTTATTCAGGCGAGAACTAACGTGAGATCAGTGTCTGTGAATGCTGCCCATGTGAACTCTTGCTCTTGATCTGTTAAAAATATAGTGCAGAACAACATACGTGTATATTTAAAAAGCTTTAAATGTAATGTGTTTGGTTTTGTTTTGTAACTGAAGTAACTATAACTAGTCTGTCAAAAGCAAACATAACAATATTAGCTGTCATGCTTCTTTCTAAAGGAAAACTATTTTTTTCTGTAAAATAAACTGTGTGCAACTTCCAGTAGTAAATATTGTTTTAGTGTTACAATTTTCTTAATTTGGCACTCACTTCTCTATCTCTACTAGCTTCTCAGTCCCACTGTTCATACTTAGGACTACATAATTTACATTCCACCAGCAGAGAATACCATTTACAGGTGCAGTTGGATCTTGCCCCTAAACAGATGCTTTTCCAAAGCATGTCCTATTCACTTAACAACTTTTATCTTTAAATAACATTAACAACTTCCAATTTCAAATTACAATAGTTATGTTTTTAGTGGAAGTTTTAGGTCAACCTTCTGGAGGCATCAGTTCAGAGCTGACAATGTCAGGTAACATGAAAACTTATTTTTGGTTTGGGTAACAATCAAAACTGAATGGAAGTTCACCTTAATTAAATAATATAAAATTCTTTAATTATTTCTTGTTACATTATTTTGTAACTTCCCAATTTCATCTGTAAATAACTTACCTCTCAATATGCATACATACCATTTCAACTTTATACTAGCTTTTATAGCATAACACCTAATTATACCAGAACACTGCTGTACAATCATGCTAAGGCTTTGTCATTAGAGATAAATGTAATCTGGACAGTTTTAAGTTTTGAGATGAGTAAAATTCAGTCTTGAGTTATAGTAGCTGAAGAATACTAAATACGCAGCTACTATTAGATTGTCTGATTTAGGGAAATATTCCTTTTAATTCCTGGCGAAAAATGGAAGACTCTGCTAGTAACAAAACCAATAATTAGAACCAAATTAATTATAGAAGGATATTTTTTGAAAGATGAGGTAGTAGTTGAAGTAGTAATGAAGGGATATAATAAGATGCTGAGCAGAAGGAAGTGTTCTTTAGTAAATATCTTCTGTATTTTGTTGAAAGTATGCTTGGAGATCAGTATCCCAGTAGAATCCCCATGTAAAATGAAGAACTAAGTGATGTTTCAATACAGATATAGCTGCGTGAATAAGCCAATGTTTAAAATATATCTAAAGTTATAAAATCATGTATACAACAGGCAGACAATATTATGATGTTGCTGATAGCTTTGAAACCCATACCTGGAAAGAGATACGTTAGAGTATCGATCAAAAAGAGATCTGAACTGAGAACTTCTTAATCACAGCTGGAGTGCCAGCTTTTTCAAGATAGTCCAACTCTTCTATATAGCTTTTCTATACAACTGTAGCACTACTGTTTTATTAGTTGTATAAGCCAGTGGAGGGAAGAATTAGTCTATGTAATCTTTTTAATATATTTTTATATCAATTTCTCATGGGTTATTTTTAAACAACAAAACAGATCATCCAAAAGAAAGCAAGTCATGTTTAATGAATGAAGTGAGTTGCCATGTTATTAATTATACACGTGTTAAAGTTTACTGCAGCAACTATTCCTCTGCTGTGGTCTTAGTCTTATGTATCCTATTAGCTGTTAATTCTTCCCTGGTAACTTCATTGTCTCTAATTCTCCATGTTTAACCTGTCTTTGACTTTTGATATGTTATTTAGTCAAAATGGGCGGATAAAGATTAAAGTTTAGATAAAGGATAAAGATTATATAAAGCATGAATAATATATGTTTTACAGCTATCACATCTATAATAATGCATAATTAATATGCAAATATATACTTAAATGTATATATATTTGTACAAATGTGTACTTCCCATGTGTACATTTGCATGTATATGTACATTTTTTCTCCTATTTTTGTAGCTTTGAGTTCAATGTTCCGTTCTGACATGCTTGAGATAACACCAGGTGCATTATCTATTAATACATCATGTTTTGTTATTTATGGCCATATCTAGGCCATATTTACATATAACTACATAGCTGTAGCTTCTACCTGTGAAAGCTCTTGCAATGTGGCCTGGAAAACACTGATGCTGCAAAAATCAATTGGGCATGCACATGTTTTTATTGTGAGGCATTACAAAGTGACTTAATTTGTATGTGAATATAGGAAAGTAAAAAATGCCACTGGAGTGTAAGCACGAGTCAAAAAATGTTCTATAATCTCTGGTTTAATTTCAACTCCTGTTCCAAAAAGTTGATGGTAATAGAAAACAGTGTAAAATTTGTATCATGTTATGTCACATATTCTGTCCAATACCTTCAAATGTGTGGAATAAATAAGCATCTCTGTAGATCACTTTCAAGTAAGGCTTTTTGCCATTTTCTATAATTAGTCACTTCTTCCAGTTTGGTGTTTGAGGACCTGTGTTCTATATTCAGTGTTTTCACAGTAGCAGAAGAGTCCCCATTAGACTTTTCTTACTGTTAGAAAAAACAACTAAATTCTGTTTCAGTTTGGACTAGTGCCAGGCAACTTTGTGGGAGATGATCTTTCTTTAGAGAGAGACTGTAGCCTAGGGAGATGATAGTCCATTGTCACAGATATCTTGGCCTAAGGGAAGGTATAAGACAAGTTTTCAGCCATAATTTGCCAGCATCAAGAAGTTTCAACATCAAGTTGTGTAATTTTAACTTTGATTTTTATGATGCATAAAATACCAAATTCAATTTATGGTTGGCCATCTGGGTTTATTTTAAATAATTTTCCTTCCTTCCTTCCTTCGAATTTGTAGCAACTGTGCAGTAAAACAAAATAATGCACAGTTTCAAATTCCAAAATGAAATTAACATTACGTTTTCATGGGAAAATGTCAAAATAAATACAGCATAGAAAGACAAGCAGTTTCTAGTCTCAGATACATAGGTATGTATCTGGGTCACCTATATGGGTGAAAGGTTATTAGTTTGTTTTTTTAAGATCATGTTTCTTATTTTGATTGAAATAAAGTACAGCAGAGCTACAAATTACTGTAGCGTAAAGCTAAAAGTGTTTCAGTTAATCTAGGACAGGTGCTAGTTTAAGGTAATAAAGTTTTAGTGAGATATTTTTATGGGCAATAGGTTCACCTGTTAGTAAAAACACAAATGTTGGACGACTCCTTGATATCATGCAGCATGATGTCACATGTCAGAAATATGTGTTTGGGACCTACTTATCTTACAGAATGAAAACAGTGTGTCAAGAATGCTATAAACATAGAAAAATGCAGATTTTCTAAGAAAAGTATTTTCTCAACTACCATTATATTCAAAAAATCCACTTCCTTCAAAGAATAAGGTCTTCTATTTTAGGCATGAGAAGCTGTATTTGTACCACAAGGATAGTGGTGGGAGGGGTAAACAGCGTATTGGGAGGATCACAGCTTGTAAAAATTTAGAAAGCTGTGGTTTCCTCACACATTCCCATTCTTTTTTCATTAACAATTTGTATTAGTTCTTTAAAAAATAAATATTTGTGACATTATATTTTTTCATTAATAATTTGTATTCAGTTAAAAAAAAAAAGGACTGTGACATTATTTTTGTATTTTGCAGATAAAATTTTTATAGACTGGAAATTAAGACAAGCAGTAGAAAAGTTGCTGAATAAAAAGCATACTGGTACCACGGGGCTTATTTTGTAATTAAAACATGGAAATCATTTAACTTCCTAGCACTGTTTTACTACAATATTCTGTTTAGGCTTGTGTTGTCTTTTGCTGAAATGTAGCATATGAGCAGAGATTTGGCTTTTTCATTTGGGGTGGGATTTTTAAGATTGTATGCGTTTGAGAATTTATCATAAGTTTCTTGTATACATTGTTTTTACTTCGAAATGATCAAGATTGATAATGTATTATAAATCCTGCAAAATATATACAACATTTCCAAAGTTTAAATTGGATTCCTCTGTGCCTTCTGCAAGTTTCATTTTTGTTTTAGGAATTATAAAAACATTCTTTCCTACATTTGTCTTCCCCAGCTCAACATCAGCTCTCTGTCAGTTGAAGCTGATCAGTGCCTAAAGTGGGGTCCTGAGGGAAGATAACAGCCATGCTCTTCCCATATAGCCTGTCAGCTTCCAGTAAGCTGTAACTCAGTGATTTTTTCAACCTCACATGGTATCTTTGTGCTTTAAAGGCTTTAAACGCTTTGACAGATTTTTCATGCATGAACCTTTCTTTTTTTGACTTGAATTTAAATAAACTCTGGATATTTGCAACTTTTTGGACAAGTGTCTCAGTTGTGTAACTGTGCACTGTGTGAAAGACAACCTCATAATGGTCATCATGGCCCTAACAGCTGATATTTCTGTTCAGTGTGTCCTAGCTCTTGTAATATGAGGGGTATTGGACAGTCATTTCATAAGCAAAATATAAATTCTGTTACTTCAGAAAAGGATCAAGGACATATAGATGCTAGTTCTGTGCTCATCCTTGTATCTATAACTGGGGATTGTTTTTTTTTTTGTTTGTTTTGTTTTGTTTTTCCATGTATATTGCAGTATATATATTGAATTTTGTCAGCCATTTCATTTCTCAGTTACTCATTCACATAACTTTTCACTGCTGTAGCTTTTCACCATTGGATTTCAATTAATTCTTTGTCACTTCTCTCTTATTTTACTTAATTTAACAGTAAATTTCTAATTCTGAGGATAGTTTTCTATAAAATATAGCACCCACTATCTAAAAGTACCATTGCCTTTGGCTTTCCCATATCATTTGTGCCCTGTACGATCTTTCTTATTCTTTTACATCTGTGCTTCTCATCCGACTGGTATATCAGTATGCTTTTTTAAAGTCAGGAATTCCATATATTCTGTATTCTTTGTATTGAACTTATCTCATTAATTTCAATTTTCTCTGTTCATGATTCTTGTTGTACCCTTTCATCTTAAACTGTGTACTCTCCTGTACCTGTCAGCCTTCTTGCAGATTTCTGTTTGAAAGAAAAATGAGAAAATTTTACGTGCAAATGTGAACAGCCTGATTTTGTTTAGCTTTAAGTGAAGCCCATTCCTTTGGGTGGCTAAACTGGACATGGCGGGGAGGAAGAGGAAACAGAGAGATTCATTAACAAGAGCTTCAGAACTGCCATAAAGCTGTTATGCTGTATACAGTAGAGTACCATGAAGAACCATGCTATCTTTGAGCTACTGCTATTCCCTTTGTCTATTATGGTTCATGATGAATGTATGAATGATACTGACTAAATCTTTGAGTGACTCAAAACTGAAATTGAAATAGAGAATATAGATTATAAATAGATATATGAGAACTAGTGCATTTTCTGATCAGGGCTAACTTGTAAATTCCAAAAATTAATGCTGAAATAATCAGATACAATCAGGTAGTATAAAGATTTTATCTTGACCGAGTACTGTAGAATGGTCTCTGGACCTATGAAAAGCAATACTACAGGAAATATTGATGGTGAGCAGAGTGTTAGATCTATAACTGGTTTTAAATAATACGGAGAATAGATTGTCAGCGATTTAAAAGTATCCTTTTGATGTAAGTAAAGTGCATATATCTGAAAGTGTAGGCAGAATTTAATCATGTCATCCACCATTAAAGTAGAATATTATTTATTTTTTTTTCCTGGCTGCAATCTGATGCCAAAAAGGGAAGGGTTCAATATGAAGCTAATATAAGTTGGTCCATAGTGCATGCATATTCAGAGGTTGTCAGGGTAATCTTTCATTTGTCAACTGGTGATAGAACATCTGGAGCTTTTTAAGGGTTACTGGTCAAGAAAAATAAACATTTTGTTTAAATAATGTTTTAGACAGCAGTCAAGAAGACTGCAAAGAAGATGATGAAGAGTGACGTGTCTAACTGTGCACACTACTGTAAGAGCACGAGATTGACAAGCAATCAGGAGTGGAAATCAATTAAATAATGCAAAAGGCTGACTAGTTGGATGAAAACACCAGTTCTGTGGGTTGCCGTGATCAAAAGGAAAATAGATTGGTTGAAATGATTAGGAAAGGAATAAAGAACCACACAGTGTACTGTGATGCTGTGTAAATCCATAGCACTCCTGCATCTTGAATGCTGTAAGCAGATCATATAAAAGATACAGAGAAAGCTTGACAGGCTGATCAAAAGTATGTGAAAGGTTTTTGTAAAGGTAAGGTGCTGCTTCTTGAAATAAAGCTTATAGGCAGGCTTCTCTGCAAAAGAAGTGTGTGAAATTCTAAATGGCATGGAGAAGATAAGTAAGGATTGGTTTTATGGTGATTCACGATAGAATTAGAAGTGTTAGAACTAGCACAAGGAAATGAAAGAGCCAAAGTTTTGTGAGTCAGTCAGGCCAATAGCATACCTATTTTTCTTCAAGAGAATTGTTTTTTTTTTATTAAAAAGTAAAGAATGGACTTAACTGTTACTCAATGAAAGCAGTATGAATGAAAAAGGAATATATACATGTGCTTGTATACACGATTTTTAGATTATGGCAGTTTACTCTAAAATCAAATATAGCCATCACATAAAGATAAAAGGGCATTTACAGTCTGTTACAGTTAAAGAAGATATTAAATTATTAACCAAGACTGAATATGTTTAAGTCTACTGACCCAGCTGAATTCTTATCAGATTTAGAAATGATGACAAAGAGGATGCGTGATGTTTCTTTTCAATAAGCCTTGGAATAACAGGAAAAATAGCAAAGACTGGGAAAAAGCTATTTAGCCTCCAGTGCTACTAGTGATTGAAAGGGACTTAATGGAAAAATAAAAAAATAAAAAAATAAAAGTGATTTTTTTGATACAATGATGGAGATGCTGGATAGAATTTTATTAACCCATTAATCAGAGGTTTTGAAATTTTCATTCCGTGTTTGTGTAGAAATGAATGAAGATAACAATAGTTTCCAGGTTTTGTAACACTAAGAAGTCTTCTTCAATTAGTTTGCTTGTTGGTCTTTAAAGCAATTTCAGCACATCTTGATCAGAGAAATGTAGGAAGTTGCTTGAAGAAAAAAAAAAATTACATTTAGTAGAGGTTTTTCTTGAAAAAAGTAGAGGTTTTGCATGTTTTCAAATCAACTTTTCATGTTAGATTTTCCACTAATATTCTAATTAGTAGGTCAAATTGAGGGGAAGCATTGAATTTATTGAAGTTCATCTCGCGGTCTAAGCTTTGGCTCTAGACAAAATGAAATGTATTGTTTATGTCCTCACTGACAGTTTTTATTCCATGCCTCCTGGTTAGGAGTATGCAATTGTTCATATTTAAATATTATAAATAAACTGCAAAATTAATATCTCACTGGGAAAACTTTATCCATTGACTTCATGAAGTTGGAATAGTAAATTTTGTGACTGCCCAAACTTTAAAAAAATCTGGCCATGATTTCATTATCAGCCTAGGAAAAATGATTACAAGTACAAGCTCAGTAGTCCTGGTCATTCTTCAAAGAGAATTTTCACCACTCTCTCACCAGTATAGCTTATGCTGCTTTGACAAAAGAGGTACCTTAACACCAGCAAATGAGACAAGGTTAATAGCATGGCAGCTAAAATAGGACCTTGTACGATCAAATTTTAATGTCACAAAAAGACACATCACTGGCAATTATTGCTAACTTAGCAAAATATTTTAATACAGCTTTCTGTAATATTAGAAGCAGCTACTAACTCAGTACAGTTACAATTTCATTTGGCCCTTGACTGTCTTTAATGAGGAATGAGTTATTGCAATTTAAAATTTTGTTTGAGGAATATTGCGTGATGATACTAAATATACAACAAGAAACTAAATAAGGGTGTTCCTCTCCTCAAGCTATAAACAAAGGAAGAGGTCCAAGAGTAAAATCAGTAAGAAGGTGAGAAGGCCATTAAACTTCATAAGTTCATATTGATCACATTTTGAGCAGTTAGCTTTTAAATGTCATTTAGCTATAAATTTCAGTGAGAAATTTGAAGGAGTTAACAAAGATTAGGCCTTACAGTGTATAGTTACTAACAGATTTTAGTATTGCACTTTAAAATGAGGTGTACATTTTGATATCTGATTACATTTCTATGTAAATATTTATTTCTCTTTGCTGTGTTACTCCAGATTTAGATGAATAAAGTATTTCTCACTTCTCAGAATACTAATATTAAAAATCTTATTAAAAAATCTTGAACTACTAATGAGTTAAATTTTCTCCTAGAATCTTGTTTGTTTTTAGTGAAAAGCTAGTAAATCAACTTAGGATTAAAATGGTAATCATGATCTAATGAGAAAATATTTGGTACTACAAGAATGGTGACTAGTTCCAAATGTTATTTTTATATTTTGTTTCCCTGTACAATTTTAGCTTCCAATCCATGTGCTGCTAATGAGGGCAGAGGTCCATGTTCTCATATGTGTCTGATCAATCACAACAGAAGTGCTGCATGTGCATGTCCACATCTGATGAAACTTTCTTTAGACAAGAAAACATGTTATGGTAAGTTTTCCTCTCAAGGCGTGACAATTGTATTAAGACTTTGAACTGGACAAATTAAAATAGCCTTAGAAAAAGTCTCTACAGAGCATTTTAAGGATAGATTAAAAGAGACATCTCCTTTTTCAGAACTGACAACTTATTCTCATATATGGGTTATGTGTAACGTTGATACTTATTACCATGATCATATTTTCTATTGCTTGTGTGTATGACATGTCAGTAGAACTTACCTCTGCAAAACAGAAGGATTTATGGTGTAAGGTTAATCATCAAAAAATGATGAGTCAATTAAGATGAATATTAAAAAGACACTTAATATCTTTAATGTCTTTAATGTCTGTCTGTTTTTCTAAAATTGTTTTAGTTTCATTTACAAGGATTAAGAAAACAAAACGAAGAGCAAATGTTAGACATATAGACTTGTAGGAGAATTTTATTTAAAAAAAAAATATAATAAACACTTTAAAGCTATAAAAGACCACTGAATGTCAAACAATTGTGTCCATTATCTGTACAACCTTGTAATATACACCTTGTAATATTCTGCATATACATTCTAGAATTTCTACTGAGTTTTGTTGATTGCGGAACTTTCCTGTTACAGCGATAGTCTGCTCCCCTGAAATATACCAAACGTTAATAGTTGTTACAATATGCAAATTAAACTCTTTTTGATTGGGATAAGTGCAATAGAAAAATTTAAATGTTATTCAAGATTTTTCCCTAGTCTTTCACTAGACTGTATTGATTTAGTGGAACAGTAACATCACATCTAGTATACGAAATTAATATATTTTTCCCGTGATTTTTTGTGCTCTATAGCATTTCTCAAATGTTACTAGGCGCAGGTTTTCTGGAGATATTAAGTAATTCATACAAACTCTATTTACACATTTGTAACCTGATTTTAAACGAATAACTTTGACTTCTGCTAACAATGATATAAAGAGGATGAGGTGATGTTTTCCTGTCTTCTAACAGAAAGGAAGAAATTTCTTCTTTATGCAAGGCATTCTGAAATAAGAGGAGTGGACATAGAGAACCCGTACTTCAACTTCATCACAGCCTTCACTGTTCCTGACATTGACGATGTGACAGTCATAGATTTTGATGCTGTTGAGGAACGGTTGTACTGGACTGATGTGAAAACACAGACCATCAAGCGTGCCTTCATTAATGGGACTGGCTTAGAAACCATTATTTCAAGAGGTAAATAGCATAATATTGAATTACAAATAAATAATTTTAGGTAAATGTTCATGTGTTCTAAGTGTTAATATTCTTGTTTGGTATACTTTTCACTGGTATTGGATAATTCATATAAACAATAAGAGAACAATTTAAAAAGCAGAACTGTCTGACAGGGACTATCTGGAGGCAAATTGTTGAGTGTATATTTGAAGGGAAAGAGAAGAAAAGAAATAACTCTTGTAAGATCAGACATTTTTCATTTTGAGAGCAAATGAAAAAAATGAAAAAACTTTTTCAGAATAGGTAACCCAAGGGGGGAAAAAAATTCTTTCCCAGTTGTCACTTTAGAAGAAATTTCTTCTGTATTAGCAAACTTTAGAAAGTCATTGGACAAGCATGGCAATATCCCCACTTGACTATATAGATTGATAAATTAATTTATTTTTGTGGGTATCTTTATTTTTCCTCTGCTATCCCCGAGGAGACAATTTTCAGTACCAATCAGTAGAACAAGTTTTACAGTGTCTCTTGAAGTTCTTCTCTACATCATGAACTGAGGTGTCCAAAAGAGAATTTGGTTGGTTGGTTGGTTTGGTTTTAAATGGTAGTAGAATTACACCATTGTTTTACTGTATAAAACATACAGTGAAAAATTAAGAAACTTATCAAAAAGCTTAATGAAATTGACTCACCATGTGTTTCTGTTTATCATTATCATAATATTTATTATTAATATTTAGCATTATTTCATAGCTTTATATATACTTTTAGTTGATGTTAGCTTCTGTTGCAGACTTGATAAAATTTGCAAAATTATCACGTTCTGATGTATCCAGACTTTATAAGGACTACTTATTTTGTGTGAATGATCTCATTTGCTAACAGTTACATTTTTATACTTGTCATAAAAAATTAAGAAGCTTTATAGGCATACAGTAGTAGGATTCCCATTGGATGAAGTCTCATACCAGTGTCACAAGGATGCTGAAGTCATACTTTAATCATTTTAAGAGGATGAAATCCTTGTTTTTCTAGTTCTTCCAACCAAAAAAAAAAAAAAAAAGAAAAGAAAAAAAAAAGAAGGAAACAGTTTAAAATAGGTCAAGGCTGTGTTTTCAGTGTCTTTTGATGCATTCTTGAAAGCTGGAAAATTTTCTAATGCACAATAACCATTTGACCTTACATGTATGCAGGCCAAGCCAAACTAACAGCCATATTAATTTGTCAGTGGCAATAATTCTGTCAGTGAAAGTAACCAAGTTAAATTACAAACTATGTAATTTAAATATGTAAAAAAAGTACAAACTATGAACTATAATGAAATCACCCTTGGCCTGCTTCCTCACCTACAAAGATGCAGTATGAACCACTGCTAAGCCTAGGGAGAACATCACTTTGCTACCTTGGTATTAAGTAGTGATTTTATACCCAGCATTTAAGGCAGATATTAGCAGATGTTACCATTCTTAATGAATATGTTAATGAAGGCTTTCACATGCAAAGAGACTTGTGAAGCTATCTAATTAATCATATCTTATTCATATTTTGCTAGCTCAACTTGTACTGGCTACCATCAGAGGTTGATTCCTTCTAATAGGCTTGCTTCTTCTAAATGCTGCGGTGCCTATTCTTGTTAGTCATTGATCTCCCATGAAAAGTCTTGCATATTTAATCAAAATTATTTGTGATAGACTCTGGAGAGAGCTATCTGTGCAGACTTTATCTGCACAGACTTTAAAATACATTGTTTCAGAAATTATCTTTCTTTCTCATTTTTCCTTATTTTGAAGTTCATATTCAGTTCATATCTACAATAAGAATAGTAGTTTCCTCCAGTGGCTCTTGATAAACTACACTTTAAGCTTTAATCAGTGAATACAAGTAGATTTCTTGCTACTTTGTTTTAGGGCTAGGGTGTTCTTAACAGCTGCATGACATCCTTCCTTTTCAAAGCCTAAGGAGGAAGTTAAGTCTTTCATCAAAGTATTAGATACCAGCTCCAGAACCAAAAAAAAAAAAAAAAAAGCCTCTTCAGAGCTGTAGCTACCTACCTACTTATGTGGTGTTGAACCATTTACAGTGATAAAGAAAGTAGGCTTTTAAACTTCAGCATTGCTTTGTTTTAGAAAGCTTCTTAGTATTCTATATGTTAAGTATGACTTGCGACTACACAAATATGAACCTTTTTCTTATTTCACAAGTAATTTTATGGTTATTAAATGTGATCTTTAAACTACCTAATCGAAGCTAACTCATTCTACATTATCATCTTTTCAAAAAAAAACACTTTTTAATAGCTCACTGAGTAATAAATACTTTCTTAAATAGAGGAATGCACTATGGAAATACTGAGTCTGTCTTATTATTATTTTTGAACAATAGGTTTTATGTTATTTTCTTAGGACTATTAAGGGAGGATTTCACAAATCCTTAATGCAAATTCCATGTTACTTATTCAGATGTGTCAGGTTCAAGAAGAACATGATTATTCATTCTCAAAAACCAGTTTGCAAATACATATTCTCAAAGTATTGCACACATTTATTTAAAAAATGTAGAATATATTGTGTGCTTGTTTTTTTGTTTGTTTGTTTGTTTGGTGGTTTTGTTTTGTTTTGTTTTTGTTTTTGTTTTTTTCCCCTCAAAGACAGAGACTAGCCTAGAAAGAAAATCAAAAGAACAACTGCTTCTAATTTTTGCAGATATTCAGAGCATCAGAGGTCTTGCAGTTGATTGGATATCACGGAATTTATACTGGATTAGCTCAGAATTTGATGAAACACAAATTAATGTGGCACATTTAGACGGTTCCTTGAAAACCTCAATCATCCATGGAATTGATAAACCTCAGTGTCTTGCAGTTCACCCAGTAAAAGGGTAAGATATCTGTGGTTTTAATAATTAAACTGTTCTAAAGCTCATCAGACGATTTCTTCTTCATTCAGATTTTTTTTTGCCCATTTTGTTGTCTTTTAAACTTGAACTAAATGTATCCATTTGAAAGATTTTTCTGAGAATTTCTTAACTGAATAATGTTTCCCTACTAAAGCTTAGTATTAATTAAATTGTGTAATTGCTATTTGTATATTTTGCTTACTTCTAAATTTATAAACATGTTTTCACTTCTGGTGCATTAAAAACATTGTGTACACAAAGCGACATTTTCAATATGTTTATTTTCTTCTTAAGTAAGCTTTATTGGACCGATGGAAACACAATTAACATGGCAAACATGGATGGCAGCAACAGCAAAATTCTCTTTCAGAATCAAAAAGATCCTGTTGGTAAATACCATTTTTGCTGTTTCTTTTTTTTATTCAATAGTACTTTAATACAAATAATATGTTGAAATGCTGTGTAAATATACCGTGATGTTTTTCATGTACTTTCTAAAAGTGATAAGAACATGCATAAAGGCATGGAAAACACTAATGTATTTTTGTGTTTCACCATTTTTGGCCCATTCTAATTGAGTTGAAATCTATTGTAATGCATTAAGTATACTCTACTCTACACTTTAGGACATGGATTAAAAAAAAAAAAAAAAAAAAAAGTGTAGAGAGTGGGATTTTAATTAATTTAATCAATGTGAGAGGATTCTTTTACTGGTGGAAATTTGGAACTATCCTCAACAGAATCCCAGCCCCAGCTACACAATGAAAAGATAATTTGGCTCTTAATTTTTTTATGTATAGAGAGCAGAAATTGGAGAATGCATTTGATATGACTTAACCTAATTTTTAATATTTGAGAATTAATATAATTGGTGGTAAATTGGAGCACTTTCTTGAAAATTATATCTTCTCTATGTGTGATAGTTTTTTGGTGTTGTTCATATTCCTTTCTTTTTGTGATTTCATTTTTGTTTAGGGAGTTAAAGTAGTTATCTCAATTACCATTGCCAGATTAAAAGCCCATCTATAAAGTGTTTATATTTTAAATAATTTATGGCTTTTGATAACTGAATGTATTAAACTTTCAGAAGCAAAAAAATGAATGATATAAAATAGAGCAAACACAACATGCATTTTAGACAATACATCCAAAGAATTTTATAGAAAACATTTGGCAACTGTTTTATTTTTGGTTTGATTTGATTTCTGTCCACCTGAAAAAACAGTTGTCTGTTTATTTGGAGGAAAAGAGTGGTAAAGTCACTAATTTTGAGGTGAAGCATAAAGTCATATATTTGGACAATATTAAGAAGTAAGGCTGTGTGCAACCTATTGCACTGAATATCCTGTGATCATAGGTCACAAGGTCCTAAATTGCAGTCCTTATGGTTTCTGTCATTGAGTTTGTTCTGAGTAGCAGTAAAGCCACTGAACCAAATGCATGGTAGAGTGGTAAGTACTCCTCTTTTTCTGTGAATATATCAGTACAGTCAAAGGCTGCATGTGCAAATCTGTGTGGGTTTTGTGACATTTTTCTTCATGCACATAGAGTCTCAGTGGTATGAGATGGACTATTCATACAGTTAAACATTCCTGTAAGCCCGTAGGACTGAGTAGTGTGACATATGCTTTTTCACCACAGAGCTGTGAGATTTTTTTTTTTCCCTGTAGTATTAGATTAATTTAACACCTCTGAGATCTGAGTTACTTGAATAGGTTTCATTCCAGATTGAAAGTTCTTTTACATAATAATGGGACAAAGGAGACCATAGTGATTTAGTTGTTTCTCCCTTCTTCTTGCCTGTCTGAAAGTGTGATAAGTCATAAAACATGTAGTAAGTAAATTGTGTGTGTATATATGTATGTAAAGGGAAAGTAAAGTTTGCACCTGTCTATTGCTGAAATACTTCATAATTGGTAGACATCTTGGCTCAGTTTTATTGTCAGTCAGGATGAACAATGAAAAGAGGTTCCGTTGTATATCTGAGGAAAAATCAGATACATTGTTTTGTAAATAAAACAAGTGTTAAATTTCCAACATCATACTCTAAATACCCATGCATGTGCAAAATACCAGTTTTAATGGCTTAAATCATCATTATTGTTAGCACAAGAAGTTCCATACTAAGAACAAGAAGAAAACTGCTGAAGAGCCAAAGTAGCATTTCATTTCAAGCCAAGAAACTGTGTTTTCCTATAAGGAATACTCCAGCTCATGTAGTGCTAGTTTGGAGTATTTGGAGAATGAGGTGAATGATCTAATAAGTGAATTCACGGGTGGATTATTGAAAAATATATGGCTTATTAAGATGTCCTGAACATTTGTTTTCTTCAGTTGTCTTGAAAACAATTTTTTTTTTCTCAGTTTGAGTTTGGTTTTGAAAGAAAGAGATAATTTCAGTTAAAATATTTTGTATTAACACCAACATGTGTAGATTAAATATTTTGGAAACTGATAATCTTACAAAGAAAATGTTGTCTCGTATTTTTCTCTTAAGATGCTAGTTAAAATTTAATAGTCATTTTGCAGTTCTAAAAGCCTCAAATACTGACATATATAGATCAGTTGAAAAAAAAAAAAAAACAAAAAACAAAACAAAAAAAAAAAACCTAGTCAATGGAGTTCCATTAAATTACTTTCTTAGGGATTCAGATTTCTTGCTATATTTATCTTCCTGCTTTGTGAGGCAGATCATTTGATCATGGAACTTATCTTCAGTTAAGGAGTTTGTTGTAAAGCTCTAGAGATAAAAAGCATGCTTCCATTGGATTTTTTTAAGGAAACAGTATTATTAAATTATGGAATATTGTATTCCTATTAAGAATGTGCAAGAGATGACACTCTCTGGAGAATATTTTTAATCTTTTATTTCAATGATTCTTATTAACATACCTGTATTTTAACTGACACATAAGTGTCAGTTTTCAATATTAAAAACTTAAATTAATTTAAAAATGTCAGTTTTTATGATATTAAATTATTTTGATCTTATTTGTGAGGATCTTATTTTTGATCTTATTTATACCATTTGTATAATTATTTTTCTGACTTCATTTTGACTGTCTAGTTTAATTTTAGACCTGACCAAGACCTGATCTTCAGTCCATTCATTTGCTGCTTAATGTTGTGGTGGAAGGAGGAATTGGAGAAGGCTTCAGGTTATTAATTGTACCAGGTTAGGTCTATGTGCAGTAAAATTACATGTAAGAGCAGGTCACCGCTATGACAGTTCTTTCAGGATATTGCAGTATGTTTTCTTTTACATAATTTACTCAAAATAGATGTGTGAGCTCACTCTTAAGAATAGTAGCAGTTCTCATCTAGGTGATGATTCTAGGCTCTTTGAAGCACTCTGAGTTTGTAGCGGTGGTATAACACTACAGGAAAGCATTCCAAGAAAACAAGCTGTGGTAGACTTGGGTAGCCTACCCAAGCAGCCCCAATAGATGGGGCTGTTACTTCTATCAGATATACCATGTTTTGGTATACCCATGCATAGAAACATTACTTTAATAACTAAAATAGTAGAAAACCTGGCAACGTAACATTGTAATTGCTGTATAGGTAACATTCATAGCAACCCCATTAATAGACCTGTCTGCATGAAATCAGTGAGCAGCTATCTGGTAGCAGGCAGGACTTACGGGGAATAGAAAATTCTATCCATATGGTAGTAAGGAAACCTTAATATTTATTTGTGTGTTACCCTTTTAAATCCATGGCAAGGTTCATTCAGGTTCTCAGGAAAGTTTCCTATGTACTGCAAGTATCTCCAAGGTCTGTGGTACTACCCCTTCACTTTGATCAGTGCTTATTTTACAAGCTGGGGATCACTTCTGTGCAAAGAGATGTTGCAAGATCAGTCTGCTGAGGCAATACTCGGTATCCTCTCTTTAGCTTTTGTTGTTTTTCCTCTGGGTGATACACTTGCAGAGAGCAGAACAAATATCAGTAACTGTAAAGGAACTGGAAGACTACATTTGAAAAGCTTACAAAGTGGACACCTTTTGGCTTACTATGTCAGCTGTGCGTAAAGTAGTGTCCTGATGCAAGTTCTTAGTACTGCAGCACATGGCGCTGCTTTCTTCTGTCAGAATTCTTAAAATTTATCTGACTTTCTACAGAGAAGCAGATTACAGGATGGAAGGAGAGTATTTCGTGCCTTCTAGAAGCTGACCTTTGTAGTGAAATACAGTATTTTTTGGCAATCATCTGCTACCTAATACGAGTTCTGGGAAAAGTCTAATACCAAAGCAAATTATTATGGCATGTATTGTCACCATGCCAAGTGTATTTCACTGTGGAAAATCTCCTGCTGCAATTTCTTCAACAGTTTTAAAGGATTTGAGAAGTCTGAAATATATTGTCTTTTAGTTCTTTGCACTTTACTCCAGAATATTATATGCTTTGTTTACTTAGTAGGCTATTCTGCAAATATTTTTATTTCTAAATTCTCTTGCTTCTAATTCCAAAGAGCTGATCATGAAGACAGTTTACTATGAAATTAAATTAAAATTAGTAACTATAAATTTATTGAGTACTGTCATTAAGTTTTGTTGTTTTTTTTTTTTTTTAAATTTTTGTCAGCATTCTAAACAGAAGACTATGCATTTAGGGAGAGAACAGACTCTTCTTAGTTCTTAAAATCACACACACAGAAAGATTGTTTTAAGAATATACATTCATAATTGCAGAATAAAAATGTTGGCTTCTGGTTGGCATTTGATAGTAGTTAATGACATCTCTTAGGACCTCAGTTCCTTCAAGTAGCTCTCTGCCATATGATACTTTCATGAGTCAGTCGCTGATTGACTTCTGTAGATGTTTGGAGAAATAAAGGCAGAAATATTTCAAGAAGCATGTTGTTTTCACTAAAAATGTCTGAGCTTATTTGGTTTTCTTGATTTGTTTTTTAACATTTGAGTAGATAAATAACAATTTTATGTATTTTTTTTTTTTGTTGAACACATTTTTGTTGTTAAAACAGCTTAATGTTAAATGTAGATTAGGCTTTCAAACAACAGTTAAAATTGCATATGTTAATTACAGGCTTATCAATAGATTATGTGGAGAACAAACTTTACTGGATAAGTTCAGGAAATGGAACCATAAATAGATGCAACTTGGATGGTGGTAATCTTGAAATAATAGAGTCCATGAAAGAAGACTTACCAAAAGCCACAGCTTTAACCATTATGGGTAAGTACAGTTATAATAGCAATAATTTTCAAACAATTGGAAGCTAATTAATTATGAACTGTCAAAAATTTGTAAAAGTTATTGTTGTTTTAATGTAGATAATGCATACAGCAAAAGTGAGACTTGGTTTTGTAAGAAACATTTTCATAAATAGATGAGTTGGATTTTCAAATATCTGCTAATATTATTTGTATTCAATCAACTTTTTTCTTTTTTATGCATTTCACTTTAGAAATATTGGGATAATTTAAATATTTTTAAACTTAAAAAAAAAAAAAAAACAACAAAAGAAAACAAAACAGAAGAGAGGTAACATAAGTAAAAATTCTTAAATGGAGTATTTAAGTTGGAGAATGCTGAATATTATGAGAATATATCTTTGTCAATCCAAATGCTTCTTATATGTACCTTCATCTCTTGCCCTTTCTAGGGTACAGTGTGTTAAGAAATTACAGTTTAAATCAGAACTAGTGTTTTATTTACTTCTAAATGCCTTTCTCACCTTTATTCTGGTTTAATTCAACATGATTTATATTTATCTTGGATTTTCCACAAATAAATTCTGTTTATGACTAGATTTTTGTTGGTATAGTTGACTCATCAACTACCAGTCTCTTTAAAAATGTATTTTATTTGATTAACTGTATAGTGCACATATAGCTGGTGTAATTTTGAAAAATTCTTCAAAGGAACCCCAAAGACTTTATACACACAGTGTAAGTTGTTATATTTTAAAGTAAAAGCTGCTTAAAGAAGTTTTTATTGTGAAACTATTTGGCCAGTATTGAGCTGTAAATGCTGTCAAAATCAGTTAGAAAGGGGATGTTTTTTATATATGCATTCATAAACAAAAGCAAGTTTTGTGTCAGAAGGAGTCATGAATGTTAATATGGAAAAATCATCTTTCATTTATTTGATTGTGACTCTGAATTGAATGAACAGATGACCTTTACTTCAGGGAACTGTTGAAGGTCTTTAATATGAGATGTTGTAAAGAACATTTGTCCAATACTGTCACTGAAACATATATGGTATCGTCTTCATCTGTGCTTCACAGAAGCTACAGCAGTGATGATCCATTTGGGATATAGAATAAAGAGTTTACAGCTATCATTTAAAGAAGAGTGTTTCATTTGTGTTTGTATGAAAGTAGATTTTTTGCCGGTGTGGAGAGGCAAGAACTTCTACAGCTTAGTTTTTAAACATATATTCATACAATATCACTAGTTTGTGGTACATTGTTTTTGTGGGTGATGACAAACCTTCCTATTCAAAATTGATAAACACAATATGTGTTTATTTTTTTCTGTTTGTTCTGCTTTTTTGTTTTGTCTTATTTAGGAGCCATAGTTTTGATAAACTGCAATATGACATTTCAGTATGAGTGTATTGATACAGTATTGTTTTTATTGATACAGTATTGCATGCTCTGACTGAAAAACATGAAAGATTTCTGTATTTGTTTCTCCTGTGTATTTTTATTCTGTGGAACATCCATCTATTTTCTTGAAGTGATGATAGCTTTATATCAGCTTCTTATATTTACACATTTTTGTGTGTAAAACAAGTCAGAGCAGAAAAAAACTTTTTCTTTTTTTTTTTTTTTGGGGCGGGGGTAGTTAATGTTTAGCAACTAAAATGAAAATAGACATGACGTATGTGCCAAAAATCTTAACCGTTTTCTGGCATTTGGGTTCCACTCAGTGTTAGAGTCCTGTAGGCTTTTGCTATCTTTTGCATTTTTCTGTCTTCAGCATTTGGTACCTAACCAGATAAAAGCAGTATTTTGGAGAACTTCAATTTTTTGTTAATATTATGTTATGATCATATCATGTCATATCATTGATCTATGTTTCCACTGGGGCAGATAGAAGAGATGGAGTTCAGTATTTTCAGACACTTGTGGTAAAGTAGTCTCGACAGGTCATAATACTTTGGTCAGTTATTTTTGATTGTTAGAAACATTATTGTTCTAAACAGCTAAAACCAGGAAAGATTGGAGGGAATCTCACTTCATTGCGAAGACAGAACTAGTTGGTTTTATTGCAGTGGCCATAATGTGATGAGATAGCCCTGATTCTTACAGAGGGCAGCTGTCTGGCCAGCTTTTTGCTCAGAAAACTAACACGTCTTTTGACAATGTCCAGGAGATTTAAGGAGATTTTCTTATAGTTTACAATCCTGAAAATTTTTTGTAACTAACCACTGTAAACTGTTTGGAAGCTAACTGCTACTGTTTCAGGTATTTACTGTCCTTTCCAGACTCTGATTAACATTTTCTGACTATTAGATCCTTTAAAATCATGCTAACAAAAAAGTTGATGACAAGGTTTATCTTTGAGAGAAATGGAAACAAGCTACGTAATTCATGTCTTTCTGTATTTTGGATCTTTGGATCTATTGTTTTTCTACTCAACAGTGTCAGTCATTTTCCATACACTAAGCTCCAGAATTCCTAGTCTTCTGGTTCCTGCCTTTGCCACTTCTTTTTTGATGTATGATATGTAAGAGATGAAAATTATATTCCATATGAAAGCAAAATGTTTGAATATATACAAAATTACTAGTTTTCCCTTGCCCTTAGACATATAAAAAATTAATTTTGCCCAGCAACATCTTACAAAGATGTTGCTATCAATCCATGATGAAGTCACATTTTCTGGTCTGCTCTTCCCAACTTTTTTTTGCAAAAGCACATTCCTTCTGTGCAAGTCAGTGAGTGCAACATCAGTTGTTTTTTACTTAAATTACTATTCAGAAATATATGTTAATACTTTGTACAGTACATCCCACTGTTCATTGTCTTGCATGTGGTCAATGGCAGTTTTCTTCTGCCACTGTACTGACAATTCATTTTATTGTGTTCAACTCCTGTGAAGTTTCTTGTGGTCTTTTACAAGCTTTTCTAATTCATCATACTCATTTCCATGCATAATTTTTAACACCTACTACAGACACCATTTACAGGTTGATACAGAATATATCTACTTTTACAGAAGTTTGGGATGTTCCATGTGAGAGAATCTACAATCTGGTACTCTTTTCAAGATTTAGAAAATGAGAAAACATTTTCTATACTTGTCTTAAGATTTGACTGAGTTTAAGGTATAATATTCCATATCTGATTCTGGCACTTTTCCTGGTAGCTCCTGTCTCTGTGTAATCAAATTACATAGCTGTATTTGGCATTCTGTATAAAGTCTCATTTCCTGTCTTCCAAGATGCTTTGTGATTATGGTTCCTTGACTCTAACTGAAACTCGCTGGAAACTTACTCCTGTGTGAGAATTTTATGTATTTCTGGATTGATGAGCAAAGTCATTATACAGCAAGATTTTGATTACAAAGGGGCTTGCAGTAATATCTAAAATATTTCCAAATTGATGTAGTCTTCCTTGAATGTCCCTAAATCAAAAATTGAACACTGATAGAGAAGTATTGATTAGTTACTGTAAGGTTGTAGCTGAGAAGAAAACGATGTTGAAATCTTCCATGAGAGATATTTGGATGGATTTTGTATCAGGTCCTCACAGAAGTAGTTTACACAAAATCCAGCTCACTTAATTAGAAAATTGGAATATGATATAGTAGAAACCTCAAAGGAAATGTTCTATGGTGATAAATAGTAACATTTCCCTTGTCATTCTTCAGTAGCATAAAATACAGTAACTGAACATAGTGAATGATTCTATGAGTGCATAATATTCTATTGAAAGTCATTCAGCAATGCAACCAAATTGGAGATATATATTAGCTTCTCCAAAAGGAATGCAGATATTAGAACAATCTCTTTTCAACACAAACTGTATATAATACAGCCATCAAGGTGTGCGACCAAACAAACAAGCAGACAATAACAATTACAGTATTTAATTTTGGACAGAAAATCTTGGTTCATATTACTAAAATATATTTGTGCTGACATTTACTCTAAGTCATATGGTTAGTTGATATATTGGTTGTTTGATTTTTCTTCCTTTTTTTTTTTTTTTTTTTTCATTTTCACTACACAGAGTTTAAAAAAAAACCACTACAATCCATTTCAAGTAACTCAAATGGTGGAAGCTGTGACTTTGCTGAATGTAACTGTGAAATCAAAGGGGCTGCTTAGATCGGGAAACTTCAAATACATACACCTTAATTTTCCAAGTCATCAGTCTTCTAATTGCTGTAACACCATTCATTACATTAGCATTAATATATGAAATATATCTAGGCAATTTGCCCAGTTCTAAGTACAGTACATAGTTGTCTTCCATAAATACTCAAACTATCATTAATGAAAACTAATGGTCCATCAAAATTTGCATTCGGAGTACTGCTTGAAATCTCCAAAGGACTGTCCACAATGCTAGTGTAGCAGTTTTTGGCATTTGAAATTGCTGTTTCCCAATATGTTGCTGTGCTTAATGCTAATTACCCAACAAAATGGATAAATACAACAATTTTAATATATATGATAACACAGTTTCAGCAACAAGATTGTAATTAGTGATCGAGCAACATTGTTGTTAACATAATCAAACAAATCATTTAACTTGAGTTTGATATTTAAAGATTTCAAATAGAGTTGCTATTTCTTCTTTGCTATTTTCTAGAAGAAAATTGTTTTTATGCTAGCCAAGTGGGTTTACATAATAATCAATTTATTTAAAAAATAGAAACAGATTAATTCAGCCTAATGAATAACCTTTTTTTGTGTGTGTGTGTGTGTGAGTCGGTGTTGTGGTAGGTATCACATATCCAGTGGTTTTCAAACAACTAAAACCTGTATTTTTTAGATCTAAGTCTGTAATATTGGGGGTTGGAGGATGGTTTGACCAGATAATCTTGAAGGTCTTTTCCAACCTTTATAAATCTATGATTTTACAACTGAACAGCTAATACCAGTTAATGCTTCTTGGTTGGTAGTTTTAAGAGATTCTT
The DNA here is from genome assembly GCF_964211825.1 of Aythya ferina. Lineage (NCBI taxonomy): Eukaryota > Metazoa > Chordata > Aves > Anseriformes > Anatidae > Aythya > Aythya ferina. The sequence continues at coordinate 36,607,378 of NC_140303.1, read as the reverse complement.
CTTCAAGAGGCCTGTAGTTCAAAAATTGATTATTATTGTTTTAAAATACATCTGAAATGACCAGATTTGCATGAGTTTCATCTCCTTAAATTTTCAGATTGCCTTTCTCCTTTAATTCCCCATATTGTATCCATATCTCTTTCAAAATCTTGTAGTGCACCATAAAACCTCTGTGCTATATAAAAATGAATACTAGCTCAGAAAGATCTTGCAAGTTATATTTCTAAATAGTATTTATCCAGGTTTCATGTTAACAAGGATGGAAGAAGAAGATAAAAGAATTATTATGAAGTGTATTTTGGCTATTCTCTTGTGATCTGTTTTGATTTGTACTTTTTAATATAGATTTTTAACTTATTATAGATGTCGTAGGAAACTACATAACCTCTGCATTTGCAGTCCAGTACTCTAAGGGCTAGTAATGAATTTGTGTTGTGCTGATTCATTCTCTATTTCTTGAGTCTGTTGTGAAGGGAGGAAAAAAAGAACTCTATGATCTTACACGTCTGACATCACTGATGGAAATTGTCTAGATGCTATTCCCTTGAGCAGCAATTGCTTCATCTAGTAACATAGTAAGCTAAAGAGGCACATCACTGAACATCCTGTTGGTGATACAGAAATGGTTTGGCTCTATGCTAATACCTAAAGGGAGAAAGGAAACTATGTGTTAAGGATAATTAGTGCTGATTGAACCTCCTGATTAAGCAAATTTCATGCTTTCATCTCATGGTAAAAGAATATGCAAAGTTGGTTATTTGGGGATTATGCCTGTTTGCTCTCCAGAGATAGTCATCAGATTGCAGTTTTGGTAGGCTGTTAAACCATAGCCAAACATGAGTTTCACACAAAAATACTAAAGAAACGCCTAAGAATTTGGTCACCTCTTTGTAGTAAATGCTACAAAACATCAAAATTGTATACATTTTGCTCTCTTTCTGTACTCCAGCCTTATAGCTAATTTTATGGGTGGGTTTTGATACATAAAACTGTAGGTTCTGATATATACCATGCACACGACAGTCAATGCCAAAATTATTTAATTGGCTAATGTGATTAATGCTGAAATACAGGTTTTGAATACTGAAATATCTTAGAATCATAGAATGGTATGAGTTGAAAGGGACCTTAAAGATCATCTAATTCCAAGCCCCTGCCATGGGGAGGGACACCTTCCACTAGACCAGGTTGCTCAAAGCCCCATCCAGCCGAGATCAAAGCCCCATTCAACACATGTAAAATTATTTCATGGAAAAAGCTGAACTAAGCTTATAGGATAGACAATCCATTATTGTGGGTCATAATCTCATGTAACAAAACACACAAACAAACAAAAGCCCTCCAATTTTCATGTGGACTATATCATTCAGTTACCACTATATTCTTAACTCACATCTAAGTCTTTTTGTTGTTATAATTCATTCCATCAAAATTGAGCACAGTAATTTCTTGTTCAAAAGATTTTTATAAGCTACTATTAATTTAACAGAAAGGTATCACAGGCCGATCTTTTCAGTCAGTAAATTCTAGCACCTTTGGATGTGTAGGATGATAAATTTCATTTAAAATTAATATAGAAATAAAATTAACATAGAGTATGCCAAGTTGGAAAGGACCCACAAGGATCACTTAGTCCAGTTCCTGGCTCCACACAGGACCACCCCAAAATCAGACCCTATGTCTGAGAGCATTGTCCAAATGCTTCTTGAACTCCAGCAGCTCGGTGCCACAACCACTGCCTTGAGAAGCCTGTTCCAGTGCCCGACCACCCTCTCAGTTTCACTGGAGATTTCCATTTATATCTCCAAATCTTCATATTCAGGATATTTCAATTCTGTAGACTGTTCTGTCAAAACATACGTGTGCAAACCACTCAGTAAATGCTTTTCTTCCTTTATATTTTCAAAGTTTATATTATTTTGTGGAAGTACAGTTACTGCAATGGAAATTATTTTTCAGGTCTGCAACTTTCATCATGAAACACTCAGCTATCTGGCTCTCTATATTAATTGTCTTAAATATTAAAACTGCATCATAGGCAACAATTCATTTAACTGATAGGAACATGAACTGGAAATGAAGTTAACACACAATATTTGTTGGAAATGCAGTGTTCCCAAAGATTAAAAGTTTTTTGATATAGTGTTTTACTTCTAGTTCATCTGCAGTAATAACTTTGTCTTTCTGAAATGAAAATACTGATGATGTTAAACTTGCAATTATATGGACTTGCTCCGTTTAATTATTTCATTTAAGATCTTTAAAAGATACATAGCTATTTGGAGAAAAAAAAGGAAATGTTCATATATTTTTCTTCATGTAGAACATTGCTGCAAGATAGTATTTCACAGTCATTAATATTTTAAGTGTTATGAGTGAAATGTTAACTCACTGCAAAGCTGTATATTTTATTAACCTAAACATGTCCATATACTACCATGTACATTCTTCCAGTTTAAAAATACACATAGGAAAGTGAAGATAATTCTGAAGAAATTCAGAGATCTGCTATAATTTCTTTTACTTTCTCTGTTGTTTTACCTTTACCTTTCCTGGTTAAATGTAATATTCACATGAGACCCATATTTTATTGCCCTCAAGACTGTTGGTCAAGTCTAAATCTGAGGTAAGATGCTATTAAAGTGGCAACTTTTCCAAAAGGCTGAGAGAAGAAGGGAGTTACTAGAACTTGCTTTTATGACACTTTTTTAAACTGAGAGATAAACAGATAGGTGAATGAAACCTTGCTTCTTTACTAAAGCTTACTAGAAAGGTAGTACCAGGACTACATTTTATTTGCTTAATTAAATTTGCCAACAAAATTGATTAAACTTATTTATTAATGCAAATATAGGAAATCATCTGTGGCTGAGGGTTGGGGCAGAAGTATAGCTTCAAATTTATAACATAAAAATCTGTATCTTTCTGAAGTGATAAACTACAGAGCCAGTCACAAAGGTGGCTGACTTCACTAAGTCAATAGAAACAACCTGCAATGAGTTGGAAGGAGATCATCTTACCGCTTTGAGGGAAAGCGAGAAACTGGTACTGTGAAATACATTACAGACTGTGGAACTTACATGTCAGCCTCATACTTGGAGGCCATCACATCAAAGATCTGTGTATATTCTAGAGGCATTGAGGAGTAATGTGTTCAGGACATGAAACAAGTTTGGCTATGGTTTTCATGTCAGTGTTTGGGCATTAGTTCATTGGAGTTAGAGTTTGAAAAAGCTACATAAAATTATATCGTGATGCATTGGAAGGTAGAGTCTGCTTTTCGTTTTTTCCATGATTTGTTACTTATTGATTATTATTTGTTTTTAATTAAAAATTGAAAGCATTAAAATCAAATTTGTTCACTTGTAAAAAAAAAATTATTCTACAGGGTAAAATCAGCAGAATTTCCATTAGGTAGGCATTTTAATTTAGGATTTTCTGTACAAGTACCCTCAAATGAGCAGCTTTTGAAGCAGAAGTGAAACTGGTGAAGAGTGAAGACTGGTTTCCTGTCTCCTGCATCTTAAAAACAAAGTAATTTTGGTTTTTATCTCTATTTTTCTCCCAGTAATGCTTTCAATGGAAAACTCCACATCTTCCTTTATCCTAAGAGCTCAGATCAGTTTTTCTCCTCATCTTCTGCCCCATTCTGCTGCAAGGACCTTCCTCTGTTCTCAATTCCAATTTTTGCTATCACAATACCCCGTTTTCCTCTCATATTTTTAAGTGTCTACACTTTTTTTTTCTCTCCACTCCATTCTCTGTCTTCTCTGTGTCAAAACAAAGCACATGCTGTTGCCTCTCTGGAACTGTTCATAAAGTGATAAGCTGACCAGTATATGTGTGCCAGCAAATGGAAGGGATTTGACCATTCAATTACTCAGCTATTTTGCAGTATACTGGGGCTCAGGCAGACAAGAGTTTGTACTGGGTGGCTTGTGAGCTTGTTGAGAAAGTATGACATATACATGTTCTTCAGTTGTCCTTCATAAGGAAATCTGTGTTTTGATAAAGATTGTGTTATCTTTGCATTGGTTATTTTTTTTTTCTTATTTTTTTAAATAGTAATTAGCAACTAGCAGAAATAACATACACATTTATTGTGAAAAATGATATACGGGATATTGATGTTCCTGTTGCACCTCATAGAAACGGTTAGCAGTGCTTTGCATTGGATTTGTTTGGCTGACTAGAAATATCAGGAAATTCTTCGCTGAAGTAATGCTTTTATGCAATGTCTGAAGGATGACATTAAGAGTTAGCATTGGCTAAGTGTTTTCTGTATGTTTGGTATGCTCTGTGTTTCAGTCTCTACCAGACAGGAAAGGACTATTTTGCTTTGCTTCCAGCAACCATTGAGATTGATGAATAGATGGGAACAAGCTGGCTGAAATTAATTGTGATAAAAAATGAAAAGATTATGTTATAAGGGAAACAACTGAAGGACTTGGCATTAGTTAGGTAAGGAGCTCTTCACTGTGAACATTGTGTTGGAAAGAATTAGCAGAGTTCTCATTTTGGAAGTAAGTTTACATTAGCTAGTGTTTAGTCTTAAAATTAGACAGTAAGCATTATTATTATTATTTTTGATCTGACAGAAGCTTACTTGCCTTTCAGTAACACACTTCTGTAATTTCAGTGCATTCTTCACTTTGCTGTAGATTGAACTATTCTAAGCTATTGCCACGTACCTCGTGGAAGAATATTTATGTAGAAGATGTTAGTTTACACTAAACAAATCATCTCACATTCAATGTGTAATGCTAATGCCTGTGTGTGCGAAATTTAAACACTTTTTTTTTCCTCTCTTGGCACATGGCAAGTCACAAAAGCATGTCATGGTTGATTTCAATACTGTGATTCTGAAGTTTTGATAGTCTCAGATGTGGAGCAAGGGTGAGCAGTCCTTGGGTATCCCTAGTTTTTGATACTTTACTAGTCCCTGCCAGTAGCTGTCCCAGAAGCTATGCCATACTACAGAGCCATTGTCATCCTAGTGTTTTCTTTGGGCAGGAAGTAGGTGGTGTGGAAAGTTTTTATAAGGTCTTGATGTCATCCTTCAGAGCTATAAAAAAGCTAATAACTGAGGCTTTTTGTATGGATAGAAATATAAAGAAATAGCGAGAAGACTTACTTAAGTGCATTTCTGGAGTTCTGATTTCCTCTCGTTTCAGTCTTTTCTGTCTTCTAAGCCTTAGCAATAGGGAATAAAAGTGTTCTACAAGAGCTGCTGGGAAGGTTTTCAAGTGTATATTTCATATACTTTTCTTCTGTTTGCATTATTTGCTCTTGATGTGTTTCTTGATAAGTCATCTTTGTTTTGTTTTGTTTCTTTTGGCTCTGTGCTTGTTGTGACCTCTATTGTAGCCCACTTATATAGCTGCAAGAAACACGAAGTATTAAAAACTTGGTAGGAATATTGCCCCAGTAAAGGTTTGAGGTAACATAGTTTATATTGACCTAAACCATCAACACTAGGGCATCTTGTTAGCTTTTGTTAGATGAATATAATGCTAACAAGCTCTTTAACTGCAGAAGCTCTTTAACTGCAGAGCTACTTGCAATCCAGCAGATGAAGAGTCAGTCTCAAAGTTGTATGATGAAAAATGGCATTGATGAATGTTGTAGTTTTCTGAACAAAACTAAACATTATCTAATGTTGTTATTTAAATGATATTTCACCAAAAAAAATTTCCTGAAGTGAAGTAAGTGACATGGAGACAATATACATCTCATGTATATATTTCAGTTCCTTGAAATTTCTTTCAAATAGCTTGTCTTCCTACACTGTTGTTTTAATTGTTATGAAGCGCATTATTTTTGCATCAATATGACATTTGTATCTTAATTTATTTTTAATGAAATTTCACATTCCACAATAACTGATATGGCTACAGGAAAATGTTCAAATGTCGTGTTTCTATCATCATTTCACTTAAAATACTGTCTAAAAATACTGTCTACATTTAAACAAAATATTTGTGACTCAAGTCACTTTAAATCCCACCCTTGAAAAATATGCTGCAATTGTGCATCCTGTGAGAATTTTCTGTTATTAATTTTTGACAAGTCCTTCATGCCACTTACGTATTCTGTATATGTGGATTGATGAGGATGATTTGAATTTTTATGCTAGTATGTCCATAGTATGACATTTTTTTCTGTTATTTTAATATCTCATGTAACTTATGATTAAAAATGTTTATTATTAATGTAAGTTGGTGTTTTCAATAATTTCTTAGTCACTTACAAGATTCTTACTAATTTTTATAATAATTCTAATACTTATTAATTTGAGCAATCAAGACAGTGAATGCCTAAAACATGAGTTCCTGTCATCTCTATGTACATAATGAATGGTTATATCAAACTCTGAGAACAAACCCTGTTTAGCAATAGTATTTGATATGTGAATAATGTTTTGTAACTTTCAGTTATAAATTGGATATAATTCACAGGTTTTCCACTTCATAATATGTGAAAATATTTCACCTATAGAGAAAAAAAAAAAAAAAAAAAAAAAAAGACCAAAATTATTATTATTGTTGTTATTGTTATTATTATTATTATTTATTTATTTTTTAAAGAAACATTTAATTTGTTCTTTGAGTAATTTTTGCCTACAATTGATCTGAAAATTACATTGAAAATTACATTGAAAATCCTCCATCTCCCCTTAGATTTCAAACATAAGTAATTCAATAATGTTCCTCTTAATTTTAAAATTTTGAAAATTTTACAGATAAAAAGCTTTGGTGGGCAGACCAGAATTTAGCTCAGATTGGTACATGTAACAAAAGAGATGGAAGAAACCCAGCTGTCCTACGAAACAAAACTTCAGGTGTTGTGCATATGAAAGTGTATGATAAGGCAGCACAGCAAGGTATGTAAAATTTTAAGCACGTTTAACCAGCTCTTAGGTTACGTAGTACCTTTTCTTGTGTTATTTTCCATCCATTCTTTGAACACAGTAACATTCATTTCATTATAATTCCGTTATAAAATACTTTTAAATATTTAATTATTGAATAAATTATTGAATATAAGATCATTGATTTAGTACATCTGCCTGATGTGTTTTAATTTATTAGATGTTTTCCACAGTTCATGCTGTAATGAGTGTTGAAGTTCCTTAAAGTCTAAGTTTAAAATTTTTAGTCAGAAAATAAGAGCAGGTGTGTAAACAGTCTCAAATTTTTGAAAGTTTAAACAAATAAAGTATTAACAGAGAATTTGTTAATATTCTAAATTATCTATTGGTTTTAAGACAGCTTAATTCATTTAAATTGACAGAAATTATGGCAGTATAAATCAAAATTTAGACAACAACAAAATGGGGGAATATTACTAATCCTGCCAAAACTTAGATGGCAAAGTGGGAATTAAAATAATAAGAAAAAGTGTAATTTGGGATCATGCACACAGTTTTATGAATTTGGAGGTGATTAGAGATGAAAACATTTGGGAGATTCTTTAGAAAGAGATTATTTCTGATTCCAGCTGCTTTCAAAGTGCTGATGGTTGCACTGAAAGTGATGACGATGAGATCTACAAATGATTTCGTTTTGTGGAGAAGCTTCCAAAAGAACACAGGATGGAGCTAAAGCGTCTGATATTTGGTGGAAAATAAGTAGTCTAAGCATGGAGCTATGCTGTCTGATGGACAATATGTAGTCCAAAGATCTCATTAGCTAGCTTTTAGGTAGGGAGAAATATTTAATATCTGGTTTTATTAACGTACACAAGACTTGTGCTTAAGTAGAGTTGGTGTCTTTGTTAGATACATTGTGTTGTGTTGAACATTTGGTGTCTCCTTATATTTCCAGTATGAAGGTTATATCTCATAAAGTGTTCTTGTTACTAACCCAGCATTCTATTTCTTGGCCTGTGTGTGTTACTGAGTGTACTCAGAAAGTAGTGAACAAGGGTCACATTTCATTTGAGAAAAATCTGGCACTGAGGCTTATCCGTTGTTGGGTACTACAACAAGATAAAAGTCCTACGTTGACCAAATACATTTGTGTGATCCTAAGACCACTTAACACAGTGGGACTCAAGATCCTTAACAATAACACTGATTTTGACCTAAAGCAGAGAATTAATACAAATATTTTAAGTCTGTAAAATAAGTTACTTAGAAACAAGAGGGTTCTGCTTTTTTTCTATTGCAGTTGAAAGTCACACCATGTTTTCTCATTGTACAGTTGCTAGATTTTTCACTCAGAAATTTCTCCCTGGTTGGACGCCACCTTTATACTTGGTAAATACACTAACTGATATACTAGAATTGTATATTGATCTACATAATTTGCTATCTTTATCATTATTAATCTTCTATAACTAATTTTAGAACTTCTAACATCATCTCACAGAACACAAGTGTGAAAGAAAGGCTTTTGGGGCTGCTCCACTTCTTCCACTATATTAGATCGTATATTAGAGCTTTGTGTGTTGACAAAGCCATTTAAGTTTTACCTTTTTTTTTTTAACCTTTTTTCTTCCACTTTTGAATGGGAGATGAATGCTACAAAGGGCACAGGTATGAATAAAGTGTTCTTAAAGGTGGCAATAACTTGCTTTTGCATGTATGACTTATGTGTGCATCAGCAGTCAGACCCAAATCTTAGATACGCATCATTTGGGTGTTCTAAAATCTTTTATTTGAATGATTAAGATTCAGTCAGGGTGGTTAGTCATTAAAATTACAGTTAGCCATGGAAAAGTTAATCAACAGATTTGCTCCATAGGAATTTCAACCTTTTCTCTCAAAGATCACATATTCATCACCAGTTTGTCATGCTCAAGATGTCCATCAAGAAGTCTATGAAAATGTGAGATTAGTTTCATTATTCTCAGCCCTCATTTTCAGGGCCCAATGTTATTAATTCAGTTCCATATTGAGCTTTTCCCTTGAACACTTGCCATTTTACCAAATCTAGGAAATACCAAATGTGCTTTGGAAGTCTTGCCCTTAGTTTTAAATGTTGGAGAATCACAGAATGGTTGATGTCTCAGGTGTCTTTCGTATTCGTATAGTTCAATCATTAGTGCATATTTATGACTTCAGATGAAGAAATATCTCAAAGTTACGAATACAGAAATAAATGCAATAAGTACTTCTTAGATTCATACGGGTTTGGTAACTTGCAGTCAACTAATTCCTTGTATGTCATAGTTGACTTAAGTGTTTCTTCGTGATGCTTCAAATTACTGAGTTGTATTTATTGTACTTTGTACAAAGTTCATTGTACATCTTATTAAAAAGTATGTATTAAAATGAAATGTTCTAATTAAGAAGTAGGATCAGAGAGCTATGAGATCACATTGGAGTGTGTGTAAATTATACTAGACAAGTGGTAGTTCATGAAGATGCAAGATTTGTATAACATTTGAATTAATAAAATATGATCCATGTTTTGCTGATGGTCTTGAATAAGTTATGCCTTCTGGACTAAAGTTAGTGAGATTTCAGTATTGCTACTCATAAACTTAATATGACATTTTCAGTTTTATCATATGTTTTTTCTATAAAAAAGGCATTATTCAAAAAAATGTTATTTGTAACGGTGAGGGGAAAAAAAGAAACACAACTCAGTGCACAGGTAAAATACTATGACTGTAGCATGACAAAATGCATGAATAATAGTATAGCCTGAAGTATTTTGTGCATATTTCCACTGCAAAGACTTTACCTGAACAAAATTTGGTTCTGTTAATATTAATAAATTGATGACAACACTCATTTTTAGTCAGGATTATACTGTTAAAATTTTGCTGCCTCTTGTGTCTTCTCCCCTGTTATGTTCTAGGCAGCAATTCTTGTCAGTTAAACAATGGTGGATGTTCCCAGCTCTGTTTACCTACATCAGAAACCACCAGGACCTGTGTTTGTACAGTAGGCTACAACCTTCAAAAAAACCGCATGTCATGCAAAGGTAAAACTGCTTTCAGTATTTACTTTATCTAACTTCAGTTTTATGGAAACACTGTAAGCAATATACAAAGAAACTTTATTTATTCATTTTAATTCATTTAACCATACTTAATATGTATGATTCAAGCTGCAACAGAGAAAAAGGAGTGTTTACTGTGGTTAAGACAGAATTTCAATATGACTTTTAATTTATTCTTTTAGTTCTGCATAACTTTTTGTGGAAGCTCTAAGGAATATTTTTCACATTTTTTCCTAATGCAGACAGAAAAGCAGATCACCTTTCCCATCATTTGGTCAATAATATATATTTGATCTAGGCCATATCTTAAATCTAAATTACAGACTGCAGTATTTGAAATGTTTGATATCTACTGTTATTGTATTGCCCTTAGTATAAAGTAAAATAATAATAATAATAATAACAACAACAACAACAACAATAATAATAATAATACATTATTTAATTAAAATATAGTTATTTATTGTATATAATATATTATATCATTATATATATTATATAATATATATTATGTGTTATTATTATTTTATTTATTATTTTTTTCTATTTGAGGAGGAGAAAATGAAAACAGCTTACATCTAAAGTTTTACTTTTTGCCTGAATAATACAAAACAGTAAAAGGCACTTTATTGTTGAGGTGTGCTATAGTTGTATACATTTTGTATTATTTATTCCTATAGGAATAAATATAGAAATTATTTATTCCTTAGGAATAAATAGGGACATAAATAGGGAATTGCTGCCTCATCTAACTCATGATAGAGAATACGTAGAAACAGTTAAGCAACATGAATGTGGCTTTTCTACTACTTCAGTGCTTGTCATATGTAACTTAATAACATGGTCTTAACAATTTTTATTTATTTTTTCTAATATAGTTCTTTTAATTTTACTTCAGATACTCATAACTTGCAGTTGTGGGTTAAAGTAAAACTGGTGGATATTGTGTATCTGAAGTTTTCTTCCTTTATACTGCATTCTAGATAATAACAGATATTAGGACTAAATTTTCTTCTAATTTTAATTTTAACTATTTTTATTCTTTCTTAAAAACTCAGACAAAAACTGAGAAGTACTGTTCTGCACATACCATATTTGTTTAGTATTGCTCATTTCATTTGCGAGCTAGGTTTCTTATTGTTTAAACGAAATTTGGTAATTCTCTATCTGAAACTTTGTGGTTCGTATTGTGTTCTATGAGCTAGCTTTTTACAAAGAAATAAATTTATTAAAAAATGTGTGAAGAAAAAGGAACTTTTCCTGTATCATAGTTGGACTTCTTAAAAATTCCAAGTTGCATATCATTATGCTGTGTAATTTCCCTTAAACTTAGAAGTGTTCTATTATATGAACTTTGAGATTAATGCAACAAAGTACTTGTTATAATTCTATTTGTGGAAAGGTGTGATTCATCTCAACTGTTTCTTCCCACTTAATAGAAATAGATGCTTCTGGAGTGCAACTAACACAAATGTAAACATTTAAAATACATCACATGCATTTCTCCCTTAAACTATGCATTTCTGTGTTGTCTGTAAAGGAAGTGTGCATGATTAAATGAGGTGAGAGGAATCTCATGCCTCAGAAGATAATTTATACAGTCTTGAGTCCTGCTTTCTACAAGTTCTGTAAAACTGTCCCTTGAATATATAAAGTGCACTGAAAATAATAATGCATATGATAAAAAATTTATGCACTGAAAATATTCTTAAATTTCTCATAATTCAAAGTATTTTCTTCTTAGCTTTATTTTTCATTAAAGCTAATTACTTAATCATAAGATGGTGCTTGCTTTAAATGTACAATAATTTCCTTCTATTGTAAAATAGAAGGAATGTGTATTTGTAATTTAATTATAAATATGCCATAATAATTCATGAATGTGTTTTCAAAGAGCTGGATTTATCATTCTAGAAAATTATGGAGCTGTATTGGAAAATTATGTCTAGCACGTGTTAATTCCTCAGGTCTTGTTGATTAGGAGTCTCCATTTTGTTCTCATTACCTATTTGATTTTCCCCTTAGGTGTTGAATCATTTCTTATGTATTCTGTTCATGAAGGGATTAGAGGAATACCTCTTGATCCAAATGATAAAATGGATGCTTTAATGCCTGTATCCGGAACTTCATTTGCTGTGGGCATAGACTTTCATGCAGGTAAATATTTTGTATAGTTTATCATATAAGTGGAAGATATCTTATCCCATTCCTATAAATGGGAAAGAAATAAAAACAAATAAATAAATAATTGCAACTATGTATGGAGGAAGTAGAAGTTGACTGTATATTACAATAGAGTAATAAAATCATTAATAGTTTTGAAAGAACACATTCTTATTGCTGAGCCCCTTTCAGTTCTGCAGTAGTTAACCTCAGAAGGGACTTGAGACTTTGAAGATTTTGCTTTTCTCAGAAGCAGAGTCTTCTCAATTCTTCATTCAGTTTTGTTGTACTTAGTGTGAGCTGGGAACCCAGAGCCACTGTCACACATTTTTCCCCAGATTTCTGTCTATAGTTTGTCCCTGCTCTTACTCATGCTATCATTGTGCCTCTAGGCATTTGTATCTGTGGCAGGTATGTAAAGGTGCAAAGGAGAATAGATTGTACTCTGTTAGTTGAAATAATTGGTTTGAACATTTACAGACTAAGCTCACAAGGCCTAGGAAAAAGGGTAATTCTCAATGAGTACTTCTTATGTTGACTCTTGAGCTACCAAATTTTTATTGGCAAAATGCATGGAGTTCATTTTAACTGTTTGCTAATAAGCTGCCTGAGGACTGTACTGGAGTACAAGGCAGTGGATACTAATGCTCAACACTCAGCAAAATACTCGTAGAAGCTGCAGAAAATTGCAGATAGTTGTTTCCTGTTTTGTGGCCATGGTCATTCCCAGGTACTACTTCTCTTTTCAGATTCCAGCAATAGAATAGAATAAAATAGAATAAAATAGAATAGATAAATATCTGCTGAAGGCTTCAAATTGAGTATAGGCTTTCCTTCCATCTGTCTGAAGCCAGAACTGACTTCAGGAAGCAGATGCTGAAGGGAATTTTCATCCCCATTTCTATTAATTTCCGAGTAATTTGGAAAATAAAACAGGTTTGTACAATTATGATATCAAGTGACACCCGACAGACAGCATTGATGCATAGTTCTGTGCAATGTCATCCACTTTTATAAGTCTATAGCAGAATAAAGGCCAGTTGCTCAATTTGTATTCCTATTGCCTTGTTTCCCATGACATGGGTTTTCAGTGGTTGAGTCCTACTGAGAACGTTATGTTTTACTGAGATACACAGGACTTTGATTATTAGCATAAGAGAACCCCTGAAAATTGGTGTCTTAATAAAATTAGAGGGGCTTATCACTTGGATCATTTGGATCTATCTCCAAATGTAAACTGGAACTCAGCAAATGTTGTAATATTATTTGTATCTGAAACCCACAGGGATCCTTATTAGTTTAGTGCAAATTAATTTAGTGAGTATTTTCTATGAGTCCATTTTCTATGTTTTTATTATATCACTATCAAATTTCTATTTTTTTTCTAGTTACATTTTTTGCTACTGCCAAAATTTAATCTGAATGATTACTGAAGGAAATGACTATATAGTCAGTTTGGCACTGCAGTTCTTCAGAGCACTGAATATTCTGGAACTAAAATGATAGTGTTGATAACCATTCCTTTGTTTACTCTGACATATTACTGAAGTTTTACAGTTACTGACATAGGTACCTGGACTGAAGTAACTAAATTAATCCAAGAATCCTTATCATATTTTTTTCTAGGTAATGATACAATCTATTGGACAGACATGGGTTTCAACAAAATCAGCAGATCTAAACGAGACCAGACATGGAAAGAAGACATTGTTACAAATGGCTTGGGAAGAGTTGAAGGCATTGCAGTGGACTGGATAGCAGGTAGGAGTTTACCTGCTTGAGGTACTGTCATGATGTCTGACAGTATGCACTTTCATTTCAGCTCAAGACTAAATAACTTGATTTGCTTTCAGTAATTTAGTTTTTTTTTGTTGTTGTTGTTTTGTTTTTAAACATAGTACAACTGTTTTTTTGTGTGTGGAGGTTATTTATTTATTTATTTATTTATTTATTTAATTTGATTTAATTGGGGGGGGGGAGGAGGAGGAGTTAGTTTTATTACAGCCTTATACTTTAAAGCAGAAGGCTGACTAGGACTGGAAATTAAAAATATTAGATGCATGTAATTTAAAATATAGCAGCTAGTTTCTGGTCTTAACTTACACATTTAAGATTAATTTCTCAAGAATTCACATTTCAAGTAGTGTTTGCTTTTTCCAGTAACTTCATGGTATTTTTCCTAGGTAACATATATTGGACGGATCATGGCTTCAACTTAATTGAAGTTTCCAGACTCAATGGCTCATTCCGATATGTAATTATATCCCAGGGTTTGGACCAGCCAAGATCTATTGCAGTACATCCAGAAAAAGGGTAACATTACTGTGGCTATTTGTATTTCTTTTAAAGTCTGCATGTTAGCACTGAAGCTTTTAGAAATCAGAACCTGAAAGGATTGTACTGGAATGTATTGTTCTGTAACTAAACACAGGTGGAAGAAAATGTTCTTAACATATGCTGAGATTTTTCATGAGTCTCTGTCTAAATGAAGTACTGTATCTTCTTTGCACAAGTTTTTATCTTCTAAGATAATCATTTTAACAGAAGTGTAGACATTGATTGGAAACTTGATAAATCTGTTGAGTACTTCTCAAGTTTCCAGCAAATCCAAAAAAGTCACACTAGGTAATGAAGACCTCAGAGTGATGCTGAAATAATAGAATGGTGTAATCCTTTACAGTTATAAATTCCAGTGTCATGTAACATCATCATGCAACAATGAAGGAAATTGCCCAAGGTGGCTGAGAGCTATGTTAAATGAAGCACATGGGTAAGAGAGTGTCAAAAATTACGTCTGTTTTCATCCAACTGTTTGATAAGAGTACAGACTACGGTGAAGCACTAAGACAAATACAGAACTTTCTGTCCCCTTGAAGCTCCAAAGCTATTGTTAATAGAGTTACAAGTAATGCAGAAGCAGTAAATTCTGCAAAGAAGTCCCATCTTTTCTTCATTGGAACATGAAATGTGCTTTGTGAGTCGATTTATGACTCAGTGGATATAAATGCTACAGTTATCCTGCAAAACGCAGGCCACATTATATGTATCCTCTCAAACCTAGAGATGAAGATGTGTCACTCATTTTCCTCAGCTTCAATCAAACGAGTATCACAGTATGTTCAGGAAAGCAGTCTCTATACTCAGTTAGAGGAGTCTGCAGGCCTAGTAATGAAGAATTCTGACTTCTCAATGAGTCCAGATTGATACTATTGATGCGAAATGCTGCCTGGATCTTTGCCACAATTTCCTTTATAAGAATTTAGATGTAGTGATCTGTGTATTCTGCAGACTAGGGAATTGAAACTAAATGTATTTAAGAGTGAAGGTGAAAGCAATAGTGAGTTTTATTTTCTGCATAATATAAAAGCTTTTGCCACAAATGATTACAGCTATGTTCATATAGCACCACTGGATGCTTCTCTGTATCTGCTAACAGTTTTGGATTTATGCTGTTCTTCGGGATCTAGCTAAAATATTTTTGTGCTTAATGTACCAGAACATTTGTGGTCTTCTGTTACAGAGGAGGAGAAAAAATAAAAACAAAAATTTTAAAAAAGCCTTTGCAGAAAAGTACACATAAACCTGATAAAATTATTCTGACCAGAAGGGTAAACCTCACGTCTTCAAAACACAAATAGGTATTCACACCTCACTTACAGATTAGTAAATACTTTACATGTCTGCTAGAAAGATACACTTTTTGTGAATGCAGGTAAACTTGGACTCTCTTTTTAATACTGTGCCACAACATCTCTTCAGATGTCTCCAATCAAACTTACTTTATACAAGTAGGACAGCAATGTTTTCAAGATGTAGGAAAGATGTTTCTTTATGTGGGGAGATAAATGCCTTCTTAGCCTCTGCATTATTGTCATATCTCTTTTCCTTTGCCAGGCAAAACTTTCAAAGGTGCTCTTTTCTCCCCACTCTCTCGTTGCTCTGACTTCTCATTTTTTCATTTCTCTTGGAGCTTGAGTTGACAGCTATAAAAATGGAGAGGAAAATAGCAGTTATTTCATCTCATTGAATCTGCCCATTATACCAAGATATGAAGCAGCCAGCATTCAGCTGGTTGGTAACGTTATTTATATTACTAGGGAAAAAGTTAAGAATGTGTAGTCCTACAAAGGAGGGTCTTTGCCCCTCACCAGTTATACTTATTCATTTAAAACATATTGGGCTGATTTTTTTTTTCTTCCATACAGTTAAATGGCAGTTTTCTGATGAAGCTCAACATTGTGATTGAAATATGGGGTTAAGGGGGGGGGAGAGGGGGAGTATGAAATATTTCTCCGACTTTGAAACTACTTCCTTTGAAGACATTTGAGGAACTTGATTTGTGTTTGGAGGGATGGATATATAAACTCTGACTTAATTTTCTTCACAGATAATTTTTGAAAGTTAATCCAGGACTGCATCAAATTTCTGCCACTTGCATCTCCATGTTAGCTATGTAACATACATGGGGTAGTTCCTAAAAAAGTTTGTTTGTTATTATTCAAGCATTGCAGTATACACACCAAATACATATGTGGCATACTGCTATCTGCAAAGGTCCAGGAAACAAGTATTTTAGATGTCCCTTCCCAGACTTCTGGGAAGATCAAGTTTTTATTTCTGGGCTAGTTAATAGTTTATTTAAGTTTATATTTATTTATTAGTTTATATTTATTACCATTAATACTCCAATATTAAATATCTTGTGCTATCTTTTTGCCAGGTGCTTGGGAATCTTCTAGATTCCTTTAACCTCCTGGTTAGTTATACATACATCACCTGTATAATCACGATGTTTTTAGTAGGTATTAGATGTGTGCGCTTGCTTTGCAGTAATTTCTTTATAATTTTCTTTGATTTTCCCAAGCAGTAAAGCTATATCAAAGAGCTGCATGTTGACTGATTATTTACAGTTTTAAGAATGACTTCATAAAAAACATCTGCAAAGAATCTGTCTAAAAAATATGTTATCAAACAAGTGTTAAAATACACTCATCCTCTAAAGGTTATACGAAGATACATAAGCCTTATTATGCTTTTAAAATACCTACTAATGGTACATTCATTTTGTTTGCTATTGAAGTACAGTATTACACATTTTCATCTCTTTATTTTGATGCTAAATTTTAATTGGTAATTTCTGCAATATTTTAGGTATTTATTTTGGACAGAGTGGGGACAGACTCCTTGCATAGGGAAGGCACACTTAGATGGGTCTGAGAAGGTTGTGCTTGTGAGCCTGGGGATTGTGTGGCCTAACGGGATTTCCATTGACTATGAGGTTAGTTTCTTTGTCTTCCAGTATACATTAAAATGTACAATATTTGTTATGTTTCATTAAAGTCAATTGGTTTATCACTTTGCTGTAATCTTAATAACTCTTAATGAAATACTTGGACAAGACTGTTGATGTTTCCTTTAAAATTTATCTTTAGGAAAATAAATTATATTGGTGTGATGCTCGTACCGACAAGATAGAAAGGATTGACCTTGAAAGTGGAGGGAATCGGGAGATTGTGTTGTCAGGGAGCAATGTGGATATGTTTTCTGTCGCGGTGTTTGGAGCTTACATCTACTGGTCTGACAGGTAATTTATTTTTCATAAGTATTTGAGTCTCAAAATGTTATTTCAGTGCCAGGTGTTTCACCTTTGTAGGATTAGCCATTCCTTAGCAAGGTCAGAGAATGGATTGCAGAAAGTTACAGTTTCCAAAGAAAGGGTATTTCTGATACTGAAAGCTAAGCATATCAGCATCATAGATGAGACAAGGTTACTTCACCTTCTGTTAGGCAAACTCTCCACTGCCCTTCAGTCATTTGTTTGGTGTGAATTAGTTGAGGATTGTTGATCATACATCTTCAACTTTTTTGGCAGAGCACATGCAAATGGCTCTATTAGAAGAGGCCACAAGAATGAGGCCACGGATGCTGTGACCATGAGGACTGGCCTTGGAATAAACCTGAAGGAAGTGAAAATCTTTAATAGAGCACGAGAGAAAGGTTGGCTGTTCTTAAGGATACTATTACGTGTTTCAATATTGCCTGGTACATTTTATGTATATTAAAACATACAAAAAGTTAAATAATCAATGATTTATGGCAATAGATTTTGCAATATCTCACATTTACTCTTAAAGTTGTTTGTGTTTTGTTTTGTTTTGTTTTTAGCTTAAGTTAATATACTAAAAAACTATATATAGTACAATTTCTACTAAAATCCTCCTGAGTGTTTTCAGGAGAAAGTCTAAAACCAGAACAAATTGTATTGTTCCTTTTTGTTTTCTGTAGGAATGAGATAGACCTTAAACTATGATTTAAAAAGCAGCAATCTCAGGCTGTCTCAAAATTCTGTTGGAAAGCAGAATTTTCTTTCACGACTAGAAAATCCCAGCCTCTGTCTCTCAAATATTTATTTCCTGAAATTCCTTGGTTTTCAGTCCAGCATTTTTGTGTGGGAAGAGACCTTGTAAATAATTGGATATCATTGGAATTTGATTTGTTTTGGAAATTGAAGAGACAAAAGTTATCATATACTCTCTGTGATTTATGATATAAAGATAAAAATGGCTGAATTTTATTCTCCACTAACAGTAATCTTTCTTTTAGTTTTATTTTCTTTCCTAAAATTCTAAATCAGTAGAGATCTTAAAAAACAAGAACTATTTTGTGAGAAATAGAGACGTGATTGTATCACCTTTGTAAACAATATCTTTGTTTCATGTATTTGTTTCAGTTAGCAAAAGCGTTAAGAAGTCTACCAACAAATGGTAATGATTTCCTCAGAACAAACTGCTACCAGGAAATTCAGCCCAAATTATGTCTATATATATATATTTATATATATTTATATTTATATATTTATATATATATATATATATTCAAAATCACAGAGAAAGAAAGTATTACCATGAAAAGATAAACTATTTAATACAAATATTTCTAGTGTTGGTAGCACTCAAAAGTTGCTTTAATCACAACATCATGTATCTGAAGACCTTGTTTTTTTATATATATCTTTCCTAAAAAACTGTATTAAATATGAAATATAAAATAAATCTGTTTTGAAAAAAAAACCATTTAACAATCAATATGATAAAGTCTTTTCATTTTTTTCTTAAAAAAAAAAAATAGTTTTAATAACAATGAGCACGTGTATTAATTTTATTAAAGATTTTTGCATGCAGTTTCACCGTATTGTAGACATAATATTTTATGGATAAAAAATATCCACAGAAAATCCATTTATTTTAACTAGGCTAGAAATAGTTAATGTCTGCTTGCTTGGAAGGGCTTTGTATTTTAGGATTAGGAAAATATAATTGGATAAAATGCTTAATTATATGTAATGATTTTATTGGTAGCTTGAAATACTCGATTGCATTAGTAATAGGAGAAATGGTTACTGAGGCTAAAAATCTTTTAATGTTAGTTTGAAAAACATAACTGAATGATGAATCTTTAATACATTTTTCAAATTTTACTAGGGTACAAATGGTTAATGTCTTTTGGAGGGGCTGTCAGTGAGCCAGAAGGACAAAAGGGAAAAAACAGGTGAAAAATATTTTTTTTGATTTTTTTTCTATATAAATCTATTTTATATATACATATATATATATTTAAGTTTACTGAACTAGAAGTAGTCAATGCTCCTTAAAAAAAAACATAATTAGCTAGTCTCCTGACTTTCTAATTAAAAAAAATTAAAAAAAGGAAAAAAAAGGAAAAAAAAAAAAAAAAAACAACTACACAAAGAACCTGTGATGATTGACAAATGATTAATGCTTTTTTTTTTTTTTTCAAACACCTGTTTTACCCTTTCTGATGAGCCAGCCCTGCAGTGCTAAGCGAGTGATTTCCTACTTTCCTTCAGTGCTGTTTGCAATGATACACCTTAATTAAACTGTTTTTAGACCTGGCTGTTTTTTAAGATACTTACAGCTGGTGAACTGTGGAAGCACTGAAATTTTCAAAGAGAGATTTTAGAAACTTGAGAATCTCTTTCATGTATTTGCCTTTCTCTCAAACTCATCCTTCCAACCAGATATTAACATTTCTAGCCTAATAAAAATTCAAAAATTTCTTCAAAGAGACCACAAGTGCAAATGTATACAGATAAGTCTCCCAATATTTTTGCATGACTACACAGGAATATTTCTCATGGAATTTTGCCTAGGAACTCAAAATGCAACATTTCTAACTTAAAGGGAAAGTTAACTCTCATCCCCCGTTACTTTTGCTTTAATATATCTTCAGCTTGAAATGTAACAGTTAGAAAATGCAGTCAATGGTACTTAAAGATACTACTTATTCCCCGACAATTATAATGGTTTTCCACCAGAAAACAATTTATTGAGACTGTTTTTTTTTTCTTTTTCTTTTTTTTCTTTTTTTTTTTTTTAATATCTGGAAAAAAATCAGAAACGGGAAAACTGAAAGAGCTGAGTTGTTGTATGGAAAATGCTGTCAGAAACAGAAACTACATTATCTAAACTAACTATAATTGTATTTCATACATAGTCCAAAAAAAAAGACAAAGGAAAATAGGTTCTAATTATTGACAATTACTGTAATTTTAAATATGGCTTGAAACAAGTGAAGTTTATGTCATTGAATTTACTAATTTGACAATGATTATTTAATGGAATGCATTTGTCAGAGAGTAAGTTTTTAAAGTCAGGTTTTAAAAGAAAATAGAACAAAATGTTATGAAACGTTGTTATTAAAAACAAGGACCTGAATTGACACAGTTTTGTACATATTAATATATATGTTTTCATTTTGATAGAAATTGACTAAGAACAGTGCAGGATTCTGATGGTATCTAAATTTACTCTTTGCCAGTAACAGGTGTTTAAAAAAAAAAATAATAAAATATTTCAAAGCATTTGAAACAGCTCATAAGTGTCTATCTAAGTCTTCATATGAATGTGGAAGAAAAATCCATTCAATCATTTTCTATTTATAAAG
Source organism: Aythya ferina (assembly GCF_964211825.1). Lineage (NCBI taxonomy): Eukaryota > Metazoa > Chordata > Aves > Anseriformes > Anatidae > Aythya > Aythya ferina. Next base: position 36,586,298 of record NC_140303.1, on the reverse strand, counting down.
TATATACACGTGTGAATTGGAAAGAATGTTAATTAGTTATGTTTGCTAATAGATTGTTTACTTTAAAATTTACTTTGTCTATTTGTCATTGAAATTATATTCTTTGCTATTTTGGCCTTTGATTTACCTGTACTGTAGATAAAGTTTAAGAGAAGAATCCTTGGAATGTGTAAAGTTGCATTCTGATTTAAGTTTGTCACTTGTAATTGTACAAGAGATAGATTTATTTTTTCTTTTTTTCTTACAGGTACTAATGTTTGTGCCAAGAATAATGGTGGGTGTCATCAACTCTGCCTTTATCGGGGAAATGGACAAAGATCTTGTGCTTGTGCACATGGCTATCTTGCAGAAGATGGAATTACTTGCCTAAGACATAAAGGTTACCTGTTATACTCAGGAAGGACAATATTAAAAAGTATACATCTTTCTGATGAAACCAACTTAAATTCACCAGTAAGGCCATATGAAAATCCAGAGTACTTCAAAAATGTGATAGCTCTTGCTTTTGACTACAGTCTGAGAGGAAGAGGTTCTAATCGGATATTCTTCAGTGATGCACACTTTGGAAATATACAAGTTATTACAGACAACTGGTCTGGCAGAAAAGTGCTAATAGAAAGTGAGTAAAAAAATAATTTCACACTATATGTATTTTCTTTGAATAACACATATTAAGTCAAAAGTTGATAACCACTTGGCATCATAGGGTTAAAAATGCCAATAATGTTTTACTATACATAAGCATATAATACAACTATTACAATTTTTCTCTGTAAGATGAATTTAAACACTATCTTTTTGTATTACAACTTCAAAATAATTTATAGCAATCTTATGACATGTGAAGCATATTACTAGAAAAAAAAAGGGGGGAGGGGAGTCATGATATTACATTTGTATTATGGTAATTTTTTGGAGCTTTTCTAACAAACCTCATTACACATTGCCTAGACATGAAAGAAGTCCTGTTACATCGTGAAATTATCAGTTGTGTATTTTTTTAGTTAGTGGGAGCGGAATACTCTAAGATACCTCTGCTGACATAACCGTTCCTCAGTATAAAAATACTGGGACCATGGTCAGTGTGTCCAGTTGACTCACCATTCTTGCAGTCAGCTCAAGAAAAGCAACTTGTGATTATCTGAGGCATACTCTAACCTATGAAATTGTCCTTTTCAAGGAGAGGCTTACTCAGTAACTTTGCATATTCACTTCATTCACCACATTAGCAAGGAGAGTTGCTAAACTTGATGTTTTTTTTTAGCTTCTGAATACTTGAGGCCTGTCACTCCTCAAGGAATCAACATCAATATCATCACAAAGTCTAGCATAACTTTTATTCAAAGTTAATGTAAATTTTTGTGGTTTGTCATGGTAAAATTCAAATTCAAGGAAAATCTGAATACAGATGTATGAGAAATATAGCCTAATATTAACCATCTGAAAATCTTACCAACAAAAACCTAAATTCCAGAATCTTATGCTGCCTTAAATTTATTTTCTAATATTTATTTTAGTTTGTTATTTTTTCTAATATTTATTTTCTAATAATTATTTTAAAATATGCCATAAATCATTCATCTGTAATTATTTATCAGAAGCATGTATTTACTATGGTTCTTCATGCCATTTTTTCAAATTCTGATTGAATTGCTTTTATTTTTTTCCAGAGTAGTTCATTTTGGTAGCCATTTTCCATAATGTCTGAAGTGTTTTATTGTTTTTTTTTTCTTTCTTTCTTTCTTTCTTTTTTTTCTCCCTATATTGTAGATAATTCTCATCTGAATTTCTACTGTCATGTTATATTGCCTGTGGCATTGCTACATTTAGCTATTTGTCTGGGTCAAACAATAAGAAGACAAAAGAAAGTTACTGGAAAAATTGAAGTACATTTGATGTAGAACATATTGCCCTTTGCTACTGCATGTTAACAAAAAATATTTTTGAAAAGAAAGAAGGTAAACAGCTGCAAAGTGATGAACTTATATTCTACAGTTTACACTGGATAATTGTATCACTGTGCACCTCTGCACTGTGGTTCTAAGAAGCTATTCCCAGTCATGAAAACTGTTCACATTAAAGAGTGGAAAAGCATCTTTGAATATGGTACAAAAGCCTTTTTTTTAATTTAATTTTGAGTTTTTATGTGTGCATATTATAGAGGAATTAATGATATCCATATTGAGATACAGTAAAAGGAAACTAAGCAATGTTGTCAGGATATTCTCATTACTCTCTGGAAAGCATTAAACCTAGAGATTCAGAGCTGAGATTAGCTCTACAAGAGAGACAGCCAGCTCACGTGTGCAGGGATGATACAACGTTATTTTAACTCTGGTGTTGTAGGATAGGATGAAAAGCATTACATGAAAAGCCACTGGAGAATTTTACATTTAAAACAGGAGAAAGAAATACTGATGAAGCGGCAATGCAGATACAAATTGGATTTTTAAAAGAACAATAAACTATTCCTCATTACTTTATAATGGGTTGTTGTACAAGAACATTCCATAGAGCACAAATGAGAATTATACTTTTAAGAAATTGTTAGGAAGTGTTTCTACTTGTAATCTTAATATGCCTGATTTCATTTTTCATTAGCAGAGTCAGCACTCTGAATAATTGAATGTCAGATGAAATTTTGTATCCTTCAGAAATGTACTGTATATTCTAAGGATATAGTTCTGAACAAGGGTGTTTTTATAGAAATGCTTCGGTTGTTATTCATTATAAATGAGAAGGGATATCACATCACAGTATAAAGTAACATATTTTACTATATTGTTTTCCTTCACGTTTTAAAAACCTTTCTTTATGCTGAGTGATTCATTTAAAATTGGCATTCTTGTACCACATATCCTTCCTTTCCACAGTTGGCACATGACTTTCTCTCCCTGCAAACAGGAAACAGTTCATGGGGCTGCTTGATACAGTAGAAGTATTTGACTAAAAGTGATACCCAAATATGAAAAACAAACAAAATGACTACCTGAAATCAGTGCTTCCATTCACTGTAAGACAGAAAATTTTCTGATTTCCATGTTGACTATGAAAATAATGAAAATTAGTGAATGGAATCCAGCTGACAAATTTCACTAATAATGTTTCATTGCAGGATTAAAAGATAACGTATTTGACATTTATTTTGCTGTCTTTTGTTTCCTAAATTATCAGTAGGCATTTGTACCAAATTTTACTTTACTGGAAAGGGATACAAAACCACATTAGAATTACCTATTGTGGTTCTTACAACCTCGTTTGACCTCATTAGACTGAGGTCTACAAATCAGGCAAAACTTTATTTAAAATAAATAAATAAATAAATAAATAAAACTGTATTTGAGTGAAATAGTGAAAATAGAGTACATTATTGTCCCAGAATTTTAGTTCACCAAATGTAGATCTTCTGCTCATAAAGAATCCATTAGCTGATGGATTTCTACCTCAGTGAAATCAGATATGCCACTCAAATCCAACACATTATTGAATTTTTCTGCACACTAAAAACAGTTAAGATATATAAAGAGCCCTTTATTAAACAGGTTTCCAGTTCACTAAAAACAGATTTACAACTCACGAGCAACCCATTATCTAATATGTTTTTAGCTCACTGAGAACAGATTTACTACCCAGAAACAACCCATTATCTAACATGTTTCCAGTTCACTGAAAACAGATTTACAACCCATACGCAAGCTATTATCTAACATAGTTCCGACTCACTGAATATTGATTTAGAATTCATAAACAACCCATTATCTGACAAATTTTCACCTCACTGAACAGATTTGCAACTCATAAACAACCCATTAGCTAACACATTTTCTGCTCAGGGAAAGTAGATTTACAGCATATAAACAACTTTATCTAACTTGTTCCAGTTCACTAAAAACAGATTCAAAACTCACCAAGAACCTGGTACCTGATAGGGTTCTGTCTTCAGCAGGAAAGACATCAAAACAAACAAACAAAAACAACAGTGTAGCATGTGCACAGTATGCCATTCCTTAACACCTTTATTTTCATGCAGCATAGGTTTGGGGAGTGAATTCTTTCGTAACTTCTAACTTTATTTCCTTTGGTCGTTCAGTTAGTAGGGACTTTTTCTTTCTTTTTTTTTTGATAAGTAACTGGATGGAGTTGGGCCTGACTGCTGACCTGTAAAAATTCCCTGTTTTCTTGGCAGTGATGTCTCACAAATAAATATTATTTTGATTGAGGAATTATTTAACCACTCGGTATTGCTCATGATTTTGTTACTATAGCATCATGTAGAGTTTCATCCAGTCTGTGGAGATTTTTAAAATTAACATCATTATAGCAATATCTGTTTTAAGTATGTTGTGACAAGACTACTTTCTTTATCATGTGTTTTGATCTCAGTCTTTCCTTCCAAAAAGGAAAGGATGCCAGATGGTACATTTCCTTTTCTTTTCTTTTCTTAATCTTCCACATTTTAGTTGTGAAGATCACCCTTGCAGCTCACTTTAGACACGTTAGACTGCTTTAAACTGGATATACATTTGTGTGTTTTGTATCCTGTTGTGCTGTAAAAGCTTCAGGAACCTGTTAAGGCAAACTGTATTTTTACAGTTCCAAGAAACAGAATCCCAAGTGCCTTTTTTCTTCATAAATCATGAGAACCTTTGTGACTTTCCTGTTGTTTGTTGTCGATGGTAGTTCTGTATGAAACAAAACACAAAGGGATTATATTTGGAAAATACATTTTGATACATACTTTTTCTGTTCTTCCAGTTTGAAGAATCATGCAGGATTTACTCTGCAAAAAGGACTATTTTTTCACTTTGTGTAAGCATTCTGGAGTTTTTGATTATGAGAAGCAGTGACTTGGAAATCATATCCTAACTCATTTAATATTCTAGGAGGGGTCTAGAGAGATTACGTACACTTTGAAAGTTGTTTGTCTTCTAATTTTATCTAATTTTAAGCCCCAATATACTACAGGCATTGTAGGATATTGAAGAAGACGTTAAATACAAGAATCAGTATGTTCGCTTGGCCATCACTGAACAGGTGTTTAAATCCCTACCTGAACCAGACATCCCAGCTTTTGCCATTCTGTTGAAGAATTTGTTACTGAAAACCTAGGTTAAAATGAGGTAATGGAACATTAAACAGAAAAGAATAGCATTCACTAGCAGTTAAATGCATAAGGTTACATTAGGACATATTTGGAAATGTGAGTTGTTTAAATTGCTGCAAGTTATCAGTCTCATTTGGGACAGTATGGTTTACTCTCATCTCAAAGGGAGCCTGGAGAGCATTCTGCTCTTATTTTTCTTTGTTGTTGAACACTTCTAGGTGGAACAACACCATTATTTCAAACTTCTGAATGTTTCTGTAATATTCAAACTAGAAGCCATTTCATATGCACTCTGATAAAAGTATATGAAGTACTTTCAATCTTTATAGGTCTAAATAGACTTATCTTCCATCTAAATGTAATTTTAGAGTAGATTGAAATGACTGAAAATGTTTCAACGGAAACAAACATCTGTTTAATATAAGAGATTTTTAATATTTCATGCGTATCCCCTTCTTATACCACATCTCCCACTGGCTGTTGTTTATTTTGTCAACTGATAAATAGCCTGCTGACTTTCTTATTAGTGACGTGATTATCTGAATAGAATTTTTTTCTACATTGGATGGGAGGTCTCAGCTTGACCTAGAGAAAGCCAGTGGAAGATATTATATTATTCCCAAGGTAGATTCTTCATGGTTTGGGTGGAACAAACAGCTAATTGGAGCCTTAATTCATTTAAAATTATGAAGATGGGTTGTATCCTAAACTTTTTGTTTCCTGTTAGGAAACATTATTATCACCGTGGATTGAGCCATTAGGCCAAAAATACATAATATTGAACAGGATGAACCTTGTTTTATCCTTCTATGATATTCATGATTAAGCCCTAATTCCCAAACCATCTGCCAACCTTTTCTTCTTTACTTTGGTATCCCTCCTTCTCTGTCTGCCTAGAAGTAAAATGCTATTAACAGCATCCATGTCCCTTCTTCCTTCTCTGATGAACATGAAACTGTGGGTCTGTAAGTCTGAAGAAGTCTAAACTTTCTATCAAGTGAGAACTGAGAGAAGACAAACTCAAACCAGTTCTCTGATGAACCATCTCTGTGAACTGTCTTCCATCCCACTACAAATGCAAATTAAGATTAACTTTAGAGAGTAAGTTGCATGCTATTTGATGACTAACTTGCATTCAGGAGCAAGAAGTTGCCTCAGAATTTCTGGAGGCAAAACTGAGGATAACATAGAAGTGTGGTGTGGTCATAGGAACAACTCTGTGGACATGCCCTATGAGCTTAGATGAAGAGGCCATGCTGACTCCTATGTCTTTTGACAGAGTGAGCCACATGCACCTCTGAGGCTGCAGACCTACTGTGTTGCTGTGGTAAGACTACACACGTACAATTGTCGTAATGTTAAATATCCTTCTTTCAAGATTGCCAGGTTTATTTCTGTCATGTAGAATAAGGTTCAATCTGTCAATGGTGTTAGAAAAATTTTCTTAAGAAAGTACACAGTCCAGTGACATACCTGTATATTTGGAAAGTGGTCTCTTAATGTGTACAGTGCAAAATTCAAAGCTTAAAGTTTCAAAGCTTATGTTTACACAAGGAATACTTTCTGAAATAAGAGCCTGAGCTGCTAAGCTAATAATGCAGTTTCCTTTTTTTATCATAGGTATAGGTTTGAGTCAATTTATTCATTAACCAACATCTGCCTCAGGGTATCTATAGAAGAGTGCAGCATTCAAGTAGGCTTAATATAGTGGTACAACACTAAAAAGAAAATAAAAGAATTGGAAATTGAAGGAGAGAGGAAAGGGGAGTACAGGCAAAACAAAGCAATCAGAAATGGGAAGAAGTATTAAGATGAGATACTGTTGGTGAGCCATTTCTTTCCTAACTATGTAAACAATTACACTAAGACATTTTTGCCAGTGTAATATCCTTCATGGTGAGAAAGGAAGTGTTACGTGAAAAAAAGACTGCTTCTGTTTTGAACTTCAGGCACTAGTGTCTATAGAAGGCAAAAATTTATTCACTGCTAACATAAAGTGTCAGATACTGTGATGTATTGTAAGGCTTTTTACAGTCTGAATCTTTTAAAGGTGTTCCAATGTGTGCTACTATTCTTGCTAACTAAATGGCTCCAATTTAACTGTCAAAAAGGCATTTATATTCCCATTTCTCTTACAGAGCATTAAATTTGGTACATTGTATGAGGTCCCTTTCGTTGTTGAGCTTTCTTCTCCACAAGAAATTTTTAATCTGTTAAAGATAAATACTTTAATATAGTTGCTTTTAGTTCTGTAAACAAATTGCATTTATTTTAATTGTATATGGTATAGTTTCAGTGATGTTCACTTTTTAACAAGGTAAAAATGAGAGACCATTGTTAAACCTAAGACATTAAGTAGTAAAAGCTAAAATTATTATTACAACTGCTACCTTGTTAGAAAAAATAAAATGTCTGGTTTATCAATACATTTTGGTTTTGTATGTGGTGGTATATTATGATTAATGGGTAGAATTTACAATCTGTACAGTAAATAAGTATATAGTTAGATAACATTTACTAACTTTATACTTATCAGTTACTATTCTAGGCATATATACTTTTGCACATTCCATGGGTTGTTTAGTTATTCCTACCATGAAACTGAAATGTGTTTAAGATGGGAACTAACATACACTGATCTTTCAGTTCGCTAGCATTCACATCCTCAGTATTTGGGAAAGGTGCTTTTGCCTCCTAAACTGGAGATGATTCATAAAGAATTAACAGTTTGTAACTGCTTCAACTTTCCATGTTGCTTTTAAATTTTTACTGGTTTAAATTTGCTGATGTTTTTACATCAGCAGCTGTGGCAAAATGTCCCATGAACACTGTATGATTTGCTGACTGATCCTCTGAGTCTTTCCTTCCAGTATCTCTGTCCTGTTTACATTATCAGCACTCCATAGCTTATAAAACCCTATTGGTGAGCATTCAAGTGTTTGTTAAGTGTTGATGGGTGATCAGCTCTTAAATGTCCAGCTTCACGTACCTTGTCCAGCTCCAAACTGGAGTTTACCACTGCCATCCCAGAGATGCATTTAATCAATATCTAATGCACTTCATTGCACAGAAATATCCTCCCTCTATCATTACTTTTCCATTGGTTGGTTAGTTCACACAATAAAAATCTATCGTGTTTTCAGTTGGCTGACTAGTTCATCTAAGTATGATTAAAGTCATCAACTGCATGTTACGTTCATGGTCTTTTCCATGCTTAATTAGAATGACTCCTTGCCTGAGCAGTTTCATCAGGTGTTTTGTGTAGACCTTCATGAGTTTGCTGATTGACTAGGCTATAAACATCCTACTACTTGGGTATCTGCCTGCCATTCATGCCATACTTATTTCACATGTACAGTGATTGCACATAATATTTTATACATCTTCATGGATGCAGACTAAGTCAATGTTATAAATCCAGAAAGATACTTACCTATTAGTTTCTTTTTGCCACATATTTAAGAAGTGTTCTGTGAATAGTTATCACACAGAGACTGAATTTTCACTTGTTAGAAAGTCACTGAACTTTTTAGAATCTGAGATTCCAGTATTCTACTTTCTGAAAAAATGAGGATGTTTTTTTGCCCTCCCCCCCCCCACACACCAAGATTCCAAAATGATTTTATTTCTCTTAAGTTCATTCACAGCAAATGTTCATCTTTCATGCTTACTGCAGTCAGTTAGTCAGTTTGAAGGAATAGAGAGCTTATATCCACGGAGCTGTTTTTTCTGTCCTCTACTTAAGGTAGTTCTTGCCTGCAAGAACCCAAAGCCTCTGTTTATATTATCTTATTGCATCTTTAATGTCTAGTACTGTACCGCATGATTTTATACTTAACAGATATAGAAAAATGGTGATTTGTGGTATAATTTTGGCAAACTTTACGTGTGCACTAAAATTATATTTATAGGCTAAACAGGATAATGAGTTAATTGAACTGTTGCAATACAGAGTTGTCATATTTGATATTTAAGGTTTCTGTTACAATATAACATACTGTGTGCTTGTTATATATATGATTGATGTCAGAAACAATTAATAAATTAAATCAGTCTCTAATTTTTGAGTCAAATATAACTTATCTTGATTTATTTTTTCTTTGTTTTGTTTTAACAGCTTGTTGACAGTTCTTGCTTATCAGCTTTGCTAAAGAAAAGGAGTGTGTAAGAATATGAAATTAAATGAAAAATGTAGTTGAACTGGTGCAGTCAAAACTAAGAAAGTTTTGACTGTAAACTTCCTAGAAAATTTTAAAACTTGCAGAAGATAGATCAAAATCTAGGAGACAGTGAAATAGTATATACATTACCGAAAGTCAGTGGCTAGAACTATTGGATAATTTAAACTTTACACCCTTAAGTATTTATTTTGTATTTGCAGTAATGAGGGAGCTCTAATCTGAGTTCTTCAGTTATTGATTTGTTGCTTGTCTTTTCCCTGGGAAAGTCAGATGAAGATCAGCATGACAATATTTATAGGCCGCATCTCATCTGTGGTATGCAATCCATCTTCGTTAAGTTCAGTAAAAGTGATAGATAGCATTTGGCAACATAATGATGTGATCGCTCTACCATTGCCTTTGTAAATCATAAGCTGTTGCATTCTCTTGTGTAGATATTTAATCAGTTATACACCCCATTGCTGATTTAATTCAGAATGTCAGTGGCAGGTGAATAATGTGAGTATTTGTATATTAATATCATATTGTATTAATGTTCCTTTCATTTAAGTATGCTATTCATGTGAAAATCATAAACTGTTGCTTCATGCCTAGAATAAATTTAATCAGTGCTGTAGGCATCTAATGCCATCAGTGTTTTAATTCAATATGTCAGTGAAACAAATGTGTTTCTTTTCATTTCCAGTTTCTTTATGCTATACTAATTTAGAATATTGTATGATGCTATGAAAATATGAGTCTGAGAGTAAACAAATCACTAATTTTCATCCTGTCAGTAGATTTGGGATTGAATCCCCCAATTGTAGCACAAAATAGGATGAGAACATATTTCCCTTATTTTTTAAAGTAACTGAATATCTGATGATATAGTAACTGCAACAACAACAAAATCCCTATGTAGTCTAGGGTATCCCTTAAGGAGTAAGAATTAAGTAAATGCAAAATAATTTCAGTGCAAAATGGTAATGATGTGACACTAGAATTCAGTTGCTTTGGAGTCTCCTCTAGTGACCTTGCTTTGGCAATATGAAGTTGATAAAAGATTTAGTTTTGAGGAGGGGGATCTGAAGATTGCAAGAGGACCATTTTGAGGGCCACTTCTGTCCTTAGTTGGTACCTGCTTTTAATTACACTTAATTTTTGTGACACTTTAAAATAATTTATATGCATGTTATGTTTCTTGACTACCATGTGTAAAACAAAACATATTTTTAACCAACAAACAATGTAAAAACAAACAAACAACCAAAAATCCTAGTTATATTGAAGATTTTTCTACATGATGTACTGAATAATTCATCCTGTTCATACTCAATGTTAATAAGAACAAAAGTAGTTTTGTTTTCCATTGTAAGAATTTATCTAAATCTTGGATGACTTTAGCACTTACTGTCTGGTCCTTATGTCACTGACTTTAAAACCACTTTCCTTACAGATTTGTGGTTTTTAAAAAGTATTAAATGATTCTCTTTTGTTTCGGTGGAGTTCTCAATTTCATAAGTGAGCAACATGATCAAAAAAGTTTGTTGAAAAATAAAGGAGAATTCTTGGTATTACTTCTTCAGGATTTTTATTTCCAGTGGAACTAAACATATGCACTTGGTATATGTTTTCAGCAGACAATATTTAGTTAGCATTTAATTCTTGTCTTACAGATAGTGTTCATATAGTGTTTTTTCTTTTCTTTTTTCTTTCTAACTGACTTTTCTTTCTGACTAAGCATATATTTTAGTCAAAGTGATTTTGTGGTGTTTAAGAAAACCTCATCATCCACTCACAGGTCACCTGAGCTGTTTAATAGTTTCACATTTAGGTTGCTCAAAGGTGAGATCAGTCTATAAGGAGACCTTAAAGGAGATCTTTAAGGAGATCTTTAAAAGATCACAAATACTTCAGGTAGTTCCTGAAATTCTTTTTATGAAAACACATTTCCATAACTGAATATCACAGAATCACAGGAAGGGACCTCGAAAGATCATCAGGTCCAACCCCCCTGCCAAAGCAGGTTCCTTAGAGCAGGCTGCCCAGGTAGGCATCCAGACGGGCTTTAAATATCTCCAGAGAAGGAGACTCCACAACCTTCCTGGGCAGCCTGTTCCAGTGCTCCATCACCCTCACCGTGAAGAAGTTCTTTCAGATATTTGATTTTGGGCATCCTTTACAGCCTGACTCTAAGCAATAACCTTTCAGATTACTTTTTTTCTCTTAAGTCTAAGACTTTGAAATTCTCTTAATCTTAGAGATTTATTGTATTTTTATTAGCTTTTAAATTTTTCTTTTAGAATTGTTGCTGTTGTTCTCTCTTAAATAGTGTTTTTATTGATTACTTTGTTGAAGTTCTTGTCCATTCAGAACATGCGTATATTGCAAGGTTTTTCAAAACAGAACATTTAGTTTTTTAATTCAAACAAGAGGAATATTTATTTTTCATCTGTATGCTAAATGTTTCTCCATATATGGCAAAATTGTCCATGACTCTTAAAATTTAGAAGTGACCGTTTCATTATTCATAATATTCATACTGTAGGAATATATTACACACCCTGATCTGGAGTTGCAGTTTGATGTATTTGTCCAATTTAATAATGTTAATGATTATACAAGAACATGATTTCTGTAGAAAAATAAAGACCTCTTAAGCATAGAAATTACAAGTAAACCCACATATATCTTCTATTTCAAGACCATTTTAATCATTTTAGTTGTGGCAGGAACATCACTATCCTTTTTCTAGTACAGAACAGTCTTAGTCTATGTTGTACAAACAGGTTGCTTTTGAATCTCTTGACAGGTACAGACAAGTAACAAAGCTGAAGTTGACAGAAATTCAAAAGGTTACATGAGGGAAATGTGTTGTTGTTTGGTTGGTTTGGTTTGTTGTTATTTTCTGATAGGTGCCTTTCGATTGCTGCATGATTTGCTGCAAATCTTCGTTAAATCTTCACCTAAAGGTTATGTCTTTATCCACCAAGCAAAAGGCTTGGTTTAATTTTTCGAAAAAATTCCATAATTAAGGAAATTAAGGAAACATTCAACTTGCATAGATATGAAAGGGTAAAAAAAAAAAAAAAAAAAAAAAAAAGGATAAATGCTCTGATGGTTTGTTCATGATAAGTAATATGCAGAATTGGTCAGAAAATGTCAGTATAGTATACAGAACTGGCAATGGCAAATTGGAAGAATTCAACATAAGTGAAATGGAAATTAATAGATTAAATTAGAATTGTTTTCATGGTTCTATATTTTTAACATTTATCATTTTTCCTAAAATTTCTTTTAATTTCACAGTTTAATCGAAGGTTTGCAAAAATTGACCAAGAAGTGTATCAGTACCTATATCTCAGATTTCTGCCCTGGAAATAATCCTGGATCCAGACCAGGGTGCAAAATGGTTCACGTACACAGTGCTTGGCCTAGTGCCTTAACGATGTTTTAGACAATCCCAAGTTTCCATTTAATCCTATCTTGTGTTTCTCTTGCTCTGAGAAATTATTATTGTTAGGATTTCATCTGTTTCATGTTGCCTAAAATACTGTGCTGGCCATGTCAGCCCTAAGAGTAATATTTTAATGTTACGTTGTCAGGAATATTTTTTGCATGTCCTGAAGTATGGTGTGAGAAAGTTATGGTGTGTTTGAGAAGTACAGATTTCAGTGGTTGGGAGGTCTGTGGACAAAAGGAACGAAGTCTGGCATTGTACTGTTTATACTTCCTGCAGTGTTGTTTCAGCAGCATATTTTTTTTGCCAGAACCATGCCAGAGTACATTTCAGGAGGAATTAGTTGTTTCATTCATTCCTGGCATAAAGTAATATGCATGTGGTGTGGGAGCTCATTGTTGCAATATCCAAGAATGAAGCAACTAGCTTTCTTAATTTATCATACAGAAAGATGATACCAGAAACTATGTAAACCATAGCTGATTATAAGCCAGCATTCAGGCATGTTCTAACTGGTTTTAAAGTACTAAAGTACTTGCACATCTCTGTCCTGCTGTTTGAAAGAACTACCTCTCTTTGATTTCAAATTGTGATGTATATTAAAAAATAAAAAAAAGTAAAAAATAAGGAAAGAAGCATTCATTTGCTATATCTCAATATGTTTTCATGCTTAAAATTAAAAATAAATGAATATGGCCATCGCTCTTAAAGAAATACTTGTAACCTGTTAATCTTTGTCACATCCAGAATTCTTATCTAAAAGGTAACCTTTACAATGGTCAGAATAATTTTTTGTAATTTTCAAGTTGCCTTCAATGCCAGTTTAAAACTCATTCACTTTCTTGAGTTACTTTAAGTGAACTAAATATATTTTATTCATTAATTCCCCTTCATAGGTAGGGATAGCTTTTCTACATATATTCACCTCCATTTAAGGAGTGTCATCCAATTTATTTCTTCTGTCCTTTCTTCTGTAAGTAATTTGCTGTGACTTCTCTACAGTTAAATCATGAAAATGTAATCAGGAGATCTCCAAATGCAAAGAACGAGAAATCTAAAATACTGATTAATTATTTACTTCATAGTTTTAATTTAGTGTTAGCAATTTTGGTGTGATTAAACTTTTGGTGTGATTTGGGGACTTTCTGTTCTGTTTGTATGAATTGCATGGTAAAAATTACATCTTCCTGAAAGCTGAGTGTAAATCAGCATAATGTAATCCTTATTATATTTTTAGGTTTTGTCTTCTATAGTTCATTAATAGCTGTATGAACCTTCTGGTCTAAAATTGTTTCTAACAAAATAATAAGTGAAGTAATCAACATGCATTTCTGTGGTAATTCAAAAATAATGGTAGGAAATAATTACTAATTCTCACAGTCTGTCACTTTTATACATTGAAATCAGATGCAATTTATCTTTTCTGGATGTTAAATATATGTTTTAGCTGCTTATTAATATTTGCTTTTGTTTCTAACGCATTTTTTATGTAGAAAGAAAGAGTGTGGTATTGTGGCTTACTAAAACAGTGTATTGATGCTACAACATTCAAAGCTGGTCTTTTTTCAATGTTTTTCAGATGTTTTATAAAAGCCTACTCATATAACAGTAACAGGACATTTTGATCCCTATTAATGTAATGTGTATATCTGTTACAAAATACATCCAAAGATAAGGTGAAATAGTACAAGTAATTAGTAAAAACATGCCAAGACTTCTCTTAAATGAAGACCAAACTTGTAACTAATTTACTGCCATCTTGAATAAAAGCTTATTATTTCTAATGTATTTGCTGGAGACACTGTAGTGAAAATATTATTTCAACAAGTGCTAGCATTGACAAATACAGTACAAGGATATTAAGAGTGATCTTGCTCCCCATATTTTTCAATATTTTTTAACTTTGGTTCCATGAAAAAACAACAACAACAACAAACAAACAAACAAAAACAACACAGGTGGAAGGTGGAAGTATAAAGGAATTGATGATACCGATGATAATTGAAAGGAATAATAGGCTGAATTCTGTGATTCTCCCAACTCTGATTTTGCAGGATCAACTTAAATAAGAAAAGGTCTCTTTAAAAGGAGTTTTATTTGCTCTTTCTGTAACCATGTTTTCCAGATGTTGGGTCAGTGGAGGGACTTGCTTATCATAGAGCTTGGGACACTCTGTATTGGACCAGTTCAACCACATCCTCAATCACAAGACACACCGTTGACCAGAGACGTCGAGGTGCATTCAACCGGGAAGCAGTAATAACAATGTCTGAAGATGATCATCCACATGTGTTAGCTCTAGATGAATGTCAAAAGTATGTATGATGATGATGATGCTTTTACCAGATTTTGATTTTTAACTAATGTCAAGAAAACAGCATGACCTTTTCATTTCTTTATTTCACAGTCATCTCATACAGCTGAACCCTATGAAGGTTTAGTGGATTTCTTGTTTTACAAGACAAACTTTAGTATAATTTTTTTAAAGCAATCACAGAATGAAGCTACAAGATTTTGTATGTTTTTATGTTTCAGATCAAATATTGATTGCATTTTCATGGTACATTAAAAATCCAAGCTGATTTCAAGAAATTTCAGCTAATGCAAATGGGCAGTCTCACTTCCCCTACCACCACTTTCGATGAGTGTATAAATTACATCCATATCTCATTCCACAACATTTTGTCTACCATTGTTCAACATCAGCCAGGAGCCTGATGTGCCCACTGTAGAACATACCAAGGTCACTTGATTCCCTATTATCCCTCTTTTACATACAAGTCCTTTGGCATGTATTTTTTCTATTGTTCATTCCATAAAGAGAATTAAATTATAAAATGTATCTTACGGTTTTCTTTATTATTTTGATTTTAATACAGCTTAATGTTTTGGACTAACTGGAATGAGCAGCTCCCAAGCATCATGAGATCTACTCTCTCAGGCAAGAATGCACAGGTTATCATTAGTACAGATATTCTGACACCTAATGGACTCACCATTGATCATAGGGCGGAGAAACTTTACTTTTCAGATGGCAGCTTGGGAAAAATAGAGAGGTGTGAATATGATGGATCACAAAGATATGTAAGTAAAACATAAATCACAAATATATTCACTGCAAATCTGTTAGTTTGCATTTGTTACCATCTTTAAAGTGAACAAAATGTTACAAAAATAATGTTTCTTCTACTATTAGTTGTATATTATATCTTAAACTGAAAAAAAAATCTGACCTAGAAGTAGTGCTTTATTACCTCGGCACATTCCAATTTGTGAAATTCTGAATATGCAGACCATTACCAATATCTCTACATTGATATTGGTTCTGAAGCACCACTGCACTAAAAAATCTGTATAAACTTGGAAAATGGTGGGGAAAAATGTAGAAATCAGTAGAAGACATAGAGAGATATTCTACTTTTCATAGGAGAATTATAATTTTTCTTTGTGTGTAAAGCTTTGCTGAAATCACCAGAATTTCTCTTGTGTAATGCTTATGAGTGTGTTATTCTACAAATCTCATTTCCTACTTTTCTAAATCTCAATTTTAAAGTATGTTTGTACTCCTTTACTCTTCTATCATCATACATTTTGGTGCTGGAGTGCTCAGTTAGCTTATGTTTTGGTTGGAATATATTAAAGGTAGTTGGTCTGTGTTCACAACATACTTGCATGTTTAGTTCTACATTTCTGATATTTCATGAGGCCTTCCATTCAGGGAACTTGTACCTCCCAAAGTCCACAATAAAGTAAATGAAGAACATGTCACTAAACACCTTGTTTAGCTTCTTAGTAGTAAAATTGAAAATAATAATATTTTCTGGGCTTTAAATGTTTTGCTAGAAAATACCCATTTCTAGAGCGGATATTCTTTTGCATTTCTTCTAGATCAACAGGAATTCTTACATCATTTTCTTATGCTTTATTTATTTTTTCCTGTTAGATTTGACTTTTTTTCCTATATATTTTGGCTACATTTTTACTTTTTGGTCCATACCTCTGTCTTGTACTGCTCCTTTTTTCTGTTTTCCTTTGGTATTTAGTTTTGCTTTTCTGATCCTGCACAGGATAGAACAAAATATGCATTGCAAACATGAAATGGGAGATAATGTCGTTTAATTGCAGAAACCATTACTAAAATTCCACCTTTTCATCAAAACCTCTGGCTTTCAGTTTGCATCAGCAAGACAAACTAGTCATTTAATTCTTTCAGGCATTGATTGTTGACACTTCTACCTCTTCTAGTCTATCATCTCTTCGTTTGGCTTTCTGCACTTTTAACTCTCCTTCTCTGTTACATCAAACAAAAAAGCTCCTAAAAGTAGTAAGATTTGCGGTTACAAGTTACAACAGCATGCTGAAAGCTTTTTTGGGAGCTGTAGTGGGTGACTTATACAAAGCTATACTATAGCTATCGCTGTCATCCAACACCAATACCTGTTTTGGGAGAATCAACGCCATTGTCAGAAATGCTGATCTGAGTTTTCACGTGTGATGGCACACAACGTGTTATGACAGGCAAACAATTTTTCAGGATATAACAACTAACACAGTCAACTAGGGTATTTATCTTTTCATGCTTAGTATGTACAGCTATTTGCCTTTTCTTAATGTTATAAATAATGTAAAGTATGGGAGCTAGATAATACAAGAAATATAGTCATACCTTCAGAATATGGTTTATTTTCGAAACCTCAAGACCATGGTTCCAAAATCAGTGTCAAACTGCAAAGAATTTAAAAACTGATTGCAATCTGTATCAAGAAACATATAGACAGCAAAATACTTAATCAGATCCACCATACACATGTCCCACCATACCTGTTACCTCGGAATAAAATTCAGGAAAACACGTATGAGAAAGTTACAAGGTACACATGAAACTTGAATTTCCTCAAACTTTCCAACAAAATTTTCTTTCACAGATGTTTAACTGATATATCCCTTGGAAGAACAGAGGGCAATCAGGAGCTTAAATTTTATTACAATGAGAAGTTCAGGCAGAAAATAATATATTGTCTTTTTTGACATAGCTAACAAAAAGAAGGAAGGATAAATGTGGAGAAATGGAATCGTGCGTGTTTCCTGAGTTCTTTTCTTGCATTAGTTTGGTATTGTCATGTATATCATGCATCTTCATTCAGATCTTCTTAAGCTGTATTGACCTCACTGGCAGTGCTTCATCAGAGTTGCTCATCATCTCATAGATGTGTTCTTACTAAGAATGCCAGAATCAAACCATGAAATTGTATTATTGATCTGGTGAAGTATTTCTAGGGCAGAAGTATTTTATTCTTGGTATGTTATCCAGCCTGGCAAGATATCCGGTTTCTGTAACATTAGGATGACACAAGTAAAAATCATTCCCACATTGTGGTGGTCTGAGATTTTCTAGGGTTTTTCAGCAAGGTCTTGCTCTCAGCCACCCCTAAAAATACTTTAAACCAATTACCTGTTTCCTCACGTGTCTGCTTTGATGCTTTCCAGTTTCCAGTTAGGTTAACAAAGATAGCAATTGTAGGGTAGAACATGAAATGCTAATGTAATATAATGAATTTCTTTCAGGTAGCTGCTTTTTTTATTCTGCTCACCACAGTAATCTAGTACAATGAATGGATAGAACATAATTTAGCAGTATTGAGTTGTATCTTTTAAATGGAGTGTTAGAGTTCATTTAATATGTGGTTGCTGAAGTACTCTTCCAAGTTTGGAAGGTTATTTTTGTTATATTTGTTACTTTTTCTTACTTAAACGATATGCAGTTGTTTTTTATTTTATTTTTTTAACATTTATTGTGCTACCTTATCAGAACTTTGTTTAAAAATAAATCTGGCTATTGTCATTTTTTGACAATCCCTTTCCTTTTTTTCTTCAATTTTTGACCCTGCCTTCCATTAGATTTTGCATTGTGGCACAGCCGTATTTGGTTGCTCAGTGTTGCTTTAGATATAACATTTTAGGCATGAACAGAGCTGATAAAACTGATAGCATGTTTTAGAACTTTTTTTTTTTTTGTATCTTTGTATTTTTTTTTTTGTATCTTTTGTATCTTTGTATTTTTGATTTATTTTACTTTATTTTATTTTATTTTATTTTATTTTATTTTATTTTATTTTATTTTATTTTATTTTATTTTATTTTATTTTATTTTATTTTATTTTATTTTATTTTTTCTCATTCAATATTGTATGCCCTGTAATGTTTTACAGATCTGGAACCTACATCTATAGTTAGTGTTCTGTAAACAGAAGTCTGATTATCTTCTAACATCTATAATACAAATATTTTGTTCTCAGTTATGTTTTTGTGGGCCTACAGATGTGATTGTTAAAATGCATTTTAGAGGTTTCTCCATCTTTACTTTATCTTTCAGTAATTATAGCCTTCAATTTCTGTAAGACTTTTTTTATTGTATTGTATGTATTGTATTTACAGTATTTTTAGAATACTGTATTTAAGCAGTTAAGCAAAAATACTTCCGAAGTTGGTGTTCAACTTCCATTTTCAGTAACTTTTTATCATATCTGTTCCACCAGATTACTTAATACAGAAACAGATGTTAAAGGTTTCGCTGTGCATTTACAGAAAGCTTGACTTTATGATTGACATCTCAAATTACTTTCCAGACATGTCATTATATTTATTTGAAAGACAGGTGTGACTGAGGACAGTATTGTAATTTTGGTCAGTTCTTGGAAGATATTCACCATGACACCAACGTTACTTTAAGAAGTAGGTGGATAACTCAGTGAAGCAGATCAGAATTGAGATTGGCCAAGGCAGCTAAAAGAGAGATAAAGCATACAAAATATTAGCAATTATAAATGAAGACTGTCTAACTCCATTAAAATCAGAATGCGCTAAAAAGTCTTATAAAAGATTCTCACTAAGATCTGGTCAGGAGCAGTTACAAAAAGATCCAGATCCTGAACATGGTTCTGAGTTAAAGAATCACATTGCTTTATTCTCTCTATGTTAATAAATGATGAGATATGGAAATTAACCTGAACTAAAAAAAAAGGCCCACCAGAAGGCAGATGTTTTAATAAGATTGACTTGTTGTCAAGTAATAAAATAAGATTTAACCCATTCTCTGTAGAGAAACTATCTAATAAATTTCTACTGCTTTTGTGTGATTTTGTTAAACAGAACTAGAAGAAATAACAGGGCAGAAAAAAAGGTTAATATATATATATATTTTTTTTTTTCAAAACATGCTGCATCTGCCACCTAGACAATTAAGTTCATCATGTTTTGTCTCTTCTGTTCTTCTAATTATGATAGTTTATTGTTAGGTTTGGGACTTTTTAAGCAATTCATTCTTTCTGTGTTTGAAAAGCAGATGGAATTATGGATAATCTTGGAAATTAACGGTACCAGAAGTGAAATTTTGGTGGCTTTTTCAATTTTCTCTATTCAGTATTATAAATATATTAGTTGTAATGGGAATGTTCTGTTCTTGATTCTTTTCTGTTGCAAATCTAATCAAAAAGAACATATGTTTCTTGAATTTCCACATGCCTGTATTTTCGATCAGCCTATGTAGAAGTACAGAATCAATGCAAAGAGTAAAATGCCCCCTAGCTTCTAAACTTGCTAAGCTGTTTTGCCAGGGATTTCACTTAATTATCATCGGTGAGTTGCTTTATTTAAATAGTTCTGTAAATTAATGCTAAGATTGAAATTGATGAAAGAGGCCACTCATCAATAAAGTCCTCTAATGTATGGAAGCTAGATGGCTGACAGCGATGTGAGTGTTACCTTGGGTCTGTTTCCAAAATTATCTTGAGGTGCAACGTTGGTAACCTGACAGAAATTAACTGAAAGAAGGAATTAATTAAAAGACAACAATAATTTATAAGGATATGGAGAATAAGATTATTTTAAAACCACATGTTCTCAGTAAATTCTAATAGAAATTGGCATACATTTAACACTAGATGAGGATTCTCATTATCGTTCATAATATTGAAAATTAGTATTGTGTAATTAATACACATGTAAAGGACCCTTGTTAAGAGTCATAATTTATAGAGATAAATACTTCCCATTTGAATGGTGCTGAAAAGTCGAAGGCAGAGTTGTAGTGGGAAAAATGTTTTATTATTCCAGGAAATTGAATCTAGATGTCCTCTCTACTAGGTGATTTCTTTGCATGATGACAAAGATTTATTTTAATATGGGATTGACCATATTACTTTTTTCTCCTGCTATCATTTAAAAAACATGGCACACATCACCCACGGGCAGGTAGGCTGAATTGTGTACCAGCTGGCTCTGCATGCACAGTGCAGCCCATGTGCATATGTGCAGTCAGCATGAGTAGCTCAAATTCATAAAATGTGCTGTGTGTATGCCAATAATTATGCTCTACGTTTCAAGTTGATTTCCATGAACTCATGCCATTATTAAAAAGGCCTTTGGGAAAGAGGAAAAAGGACACATAGGAGATGAAAAGAAAAAAAACAAACAAACATGGTAACCTAGGTAGAGATATAGGCTGAACACTGACGGTTATTAAAAAAAAAAAAAAAAAAAAAAAAAAAAGATTTCTGTTGGGTTGTTTAAAATACTCTTTTTCAGCTTTTATCCCAGCTTACCTATGACAAGCAGAAGCTAGATATAAAATCCATCCTGGATCAGAATTGTTCCCACTTAATACGTGTAGCTAAGTCACTAATTTTCACATAGAAACATAAAAGAATAAAATGCAATAAGCATGTTTAGAATATTATTTGTTTTCATTATCTTTCAAAAATTCTAATGGAAAAATAATGAGTCCCTTCCAATAAATCTGCTGTTCAGATAAAATTAAATTTTAAACTAGAGGACAGATTACAAATGTGTGACGTTCTTCAGAACAGAAACTGTACATGTTAAATTTTTCATTCCAATAAGCAGAAAGAAAGAACATATATGAAAATATTTAAGAAGAATTGAGACAGACAAATTAAATTCATTGTATTTCTGCAGTTTTAATTCAAACTGAAACTCATAATTTCTTTCTAGGCTTTAAACTGATAATTATTATGGTGACTGAGGAGCTTTAATTTTGTGATCTTAAAACATAAAGCATTTTTTGTGTGTTGGGTTCACATTTCTAATGTCAACATAGTGACAAAGACTCCAATTCTGAAACTTACTTCTCAGTTTGATTCATAAAGACGCAATTTGTAGATGTTCAGCCTTTCTACAGTATCTCTTTTTCTCTGTTCTGTTCAGGCTATTAAGCAGGTAGTATACTGAGCAGGTATTTTTACAAGTGCATTTAGTTAAATTGTGATTTTTGACTTATGGAGTAATGAAAACCTGGAGTTGCAAAACTTTGAAGTATTGATAAGTAAGTTAACCCTTGTCATTTTAAGACATTTTGTGTGTTGTTATCTCTTTTTTCCAGGTGCTGTAAGCACAGAATAATAATAATAATAATTAAAAAAAAAGAAATTATAAAGAAACTAAATTATTTTTTTTTTCAGAGACAACAGTCCTGTTCATGTTCTTCTGTGCTTATGTATTCTAGGTCATTGTTAAATCTGGACCAGGCACCTTTCTCAGCCTGGCAGTATATGATGATTATATCTTTTGGTCAGATGGGGTGAGAAGAGCTATTCTGCGTTCCAGTAAATATACAGGAGGAGATACAAAAGTTCTTCGTTCTGATATCCCACATCAGCCAATGGGCATTATTGCTGTTGCTAATGATACTAACAGTTGTAAGTTACAAAAGAAAATACACTATTTTCTTGATTCCATATTACCAATTTAAATAATTTTACTTAGTTTTAATAAAGTTAAAACATTTTACAACATTTCATAAATTGTTGTTGTATGAACTGGTAACAAAAGGTGTGATACAACCTCTTCTCCAGGTAACTAAATAGTATTGAATGAACATTGGCTGCTACAGGTATTCTTCTGATAGTAGCTAAATCATTTCTTGTCAAATACCTACAGTTCTGAATGTTGTGGGTTTTGTTTAGTGATTATATTCAAAATAACTCCATTTGTTTATCTTTAACATGCTAGCCTCTGAGGCATGCTGACATTTTCATCTGACTGATAAAACATGAACCAATTGCCCATAAATCTGAAATACGGTGATCTTTGCTCTCTCTAAGATGTTGGCCATTGAAGCAAATTTAATAAAACAGAGTCTATCTTGTCCTGTTTGTTTTTCAGGTGAATTATCTCCTTGTGCACAAATGAATGGTGGCTGTCATGATTTATGCCTTCTGACTCCTGACGGACGAGTGAACTGTTCATGTAGAGGGGACAGAATACTGGTAGATGATAACAGATGTGTGAGTAAGTAATACTAGCTGATGCAGTGTTTTTGCTGTGGTGTGATGCAGTTGACTATCACAAGCAAAGATAGTTGACCCAAGTCATTAATTTGATTGCTCATATATACTATAAATACTGCTCTAGCAGTGTTTACAATTCTTTTTTTTTTTTTTTTTGAAAGCTTGGCACATAACAGGCTTTTAACTAATTTATGTCTCACAAGACTTCTGGAAGGTTAAAAAGCATTAATATTTATTCCCTCCTTAAATTTCAGTTTGGGAAGTTGTATTCTACTTAACATTTATTTGCCGTTTCTTTCTGTTGAGTACTTCTCTTTCATGTTGTGGTGGTTTTACTCAGCTGGGCAGCTGAGCTCCACCAGAACTGCTCGCTCAGTCCCCCTCCTTAAAGGGAAAGGGGGAGAAAATACAATGAAAAGGTCTCAGGGGTTGAAATAAGGGCAGGGATATCACTCAACAATTATTGTTAGAGGCAAAACAGACTCAGCATGGGGAGATTAATAAAATTCATTACCTATTACTAACAAGGTAGAGCAGTGAGAAATTCAAAACAAACTAAAAACACCTTCCCCCATCTACCCTCTTTCACCTCCTCCCACCAAGCGGCGCAGGGGAATGGGGAATGGGGGCTGTAGTCAGAATGTAGTACTTTGTCTTTGCTGCTCCATCAGTCACTCTCTGCCCCCGCTCCACGTGGGGCCCCTCCCACGGGATGCAGTTCTTGAGCAGCTCTTCAAGAACTGCACCCACACGGCTCCGTACCACGGGCTTCATCTCCCAAGAGCAAACTGCTCCAGCATGGATCCCCCACGGGTGGGTGGCAGCTCCCCCCAGACCCCTGCTCCTGCGTGGACTCCTCTCCACGGGCCGCAGCTCTGGCCCAGGGCCTGCTCCTGCGGGGGCTCTCCATGGGCCGCAGCCTCCTCCAGGCCACATCCACCTGCTCCACCGGGGGCTCCTCCACAGGCTGCAGCGTGGAGATCTGCTCCATGTGGGACCCATGGGCTGCAGGGGGACAGCCTACTCCACCAGGGGCCTCTCCACAGGCTGCAGTGGAACTTGTGCTGCATGCTTGGAGCACCTCCTGCCCTCCTGCTGCACTGACCTTAAGAACTGCAGGGCTGGCTTTCACTCCTCGCTCTCCCAGCTGCTGTTGTGCAGCAGTTGGTTTTTCCCTTCCTTAAATCTGCTGTTACAGAGGCACAAACAACATAATTTAGCAGCTCGGCTCTGGCCAGCAGCAGGTCACAGAATCACAGAATCACAGAATTTTCTAGGTTGGAAGAGACCTCAAGGTCATCGAGTCCAACCTCCAACCTAACGCTAACAGCCCTCCACTAAACCATATCCCTAAGCTGTACATCTAAGCGTCTTTTGAAGACTTCCAGGGATGGTGACTCCACCACTTCCCTGGGCAGCCTGTTCCAATGCCTCACAACCCTTTCTGTAAAGAAGTTCTTCCTAACATCTAACCTAAAACTCCCCTGGCTCAACTTAAGCCCATTCCCCCTCGTCCTGTCACCAGGCACGTGGGAGAACAGGCCAACCCCCACCTCTCTACAGCCTCCTTTAAGGTATCTGTAAAGAGCAATAAGGTCACCCCTGAGCCTCCTCTTCTCCAGGCTGAACAATCCCAGCTCCCTCAGCCGCTCCTCGTAGGACTTGTTCTCCAGGCCCCTCACCAGCTTCGTCGCCCTTCTCTGCACCCGCTCAAGCACCTCGATGTCCTTCTTGTAGCGAGGGGCCCAAAACTGAACACAGTACTCGAGGTGCGGCCTCACCAGAGCTGAGTACAGGGGGACGATCACCTCCCTAGCCCTGCTGGTCACGCTGTTCCTAATACAAGCCAGGATGCCGTTGGCCTTCTTGGCCACCTGAGCACACTGCTGGCTCATATTCAGCCGACTGTCCACCATCACTCCCAGGTCCTTCTCTGCCTGGCAGCTTTCCAACCATTCCTCTCCCAGCCTGTAGCTCTGCTTGGGGTTATTGCGCCCCAGGTGCAGGACCCGGCACTTGGCCTTGTTAAACTTCATGCAGTTGACCTCAGCCCATCGGTCCAGCCTATCCAGATCCTCCTGCAGAGCTTTCCTACCCTCAAGCAGATCGACACACGCACCTAACTTGGTGTCATCTGCGAACTTACTGAGGGTGCACTCGATGCCCTCGTCCAGATCATCGATGAAGATATTAAAGAGGACCGGCCCCAGCACCGAGCCCTGGGGGACGCCACTAGTGACTGGCCTCCAACTGGACTTGGCTCCATTCACCACGACTCTTTGGGCCCGGCTATCCAGCCAGTTTCTAACCCAACGAAGCGTGCGCCAGTCCAAGCCAAGAGCAGCCAGTTTCTTGAGGAGAATGCTGTGGGAGACGGTGTCAAAAGGTCCCTTTGCTGAAACTGGCCCTTATCTAACGTGGGACAGCTTCTGGGCTCTGCTCACAGAGGACACCCCTACAGCCCACCACTACCACAACCTTGCCACATAAACCCAATACACATGTCCTACAATATATAAAATAATTGTAACTGAATAAATAGGGCTGTCCTACTTAATCTTGCAGAGTCTGTGCTTGAGCCGTTGGCCAATGTATCAATTTAAGTTGGAAGACTACTTGGAAATTGGTTTTCTTTTTGTTTGGTTGATTGTTTTTGTTTTGTTTTGTTTTGACAATGTTCTGCTCAATTTTTCTTCTTGCCACATCTTTCCATGCTCTGAACCAGTATGTCTCAACACATGATAAGGAAAATAAGAAATAACTGTTTTTTCAAGTTCACCAGTGGTTCAGAATATGTGGTCATCCATTGTAGCTTCCTAAGATCACAATTTCCCTATGCAGAATTGATGTTTATGAACATGGAACTATGTGCCGGAAGGATGTGATGTGCATACATAGCTTACTCCCAGTGAAGATTCTTTAGACAGAGCTTTAGTAAAATTAAAAGAGGAATTGGATGATTATATGTATAATAAGACTACACTGACTACTTGTTTGTAATCAACTAAACAGTTCTGAAAGTTCTGAATCTTTTGTTTCTGAAAATTGGGATTTGAAAAAATCTATACTATCTATAAAAATCTATACTAAAAATCTATGGTTTACTGTCAGACTTCAACTGAAGGCAAGCTACCCGTACATTTTGATTTTTTTTCCTTTTTTTTTGGGGGGGGGGGGGGGGGGGGGGGCACTTTTTCTAAAGATTACAGTCTAAAATACTGAACTAGATGAACTACAAAGCTAACTGCAGATGACTTTCCCTAACATCTTACCCCTTACAATGCTGAGAAAGGGGAAAAAAAATAGAAAAAGAAAAAGAAAAAAAAAAAAGTAGAGCAGTTATGTGATAACATGATTGAAATTTAAAGGACTCTATATATTGAGGATCAGACCTCACCTTGTCCAGAATCCACATTTTCAGAACTTTTGTGTTTTTCTTCATATTCAACTCAAATCAAGAATTATTTTCAAATTATGTTGGCTTGACTTTTGCATGTAGTGGACATCTGTTCCTCCTGAAATTGTGCAGAAGTAATTATAATGGAAACAAAAAACAAACAACAACAACAACAAACATACTAAACAGTATATTTTCCCCATTTTTCCTCTTGATCTGTCCTGTGTACTTCTCCTTTCTCTCAACTTTGATATTTCATTCAGACCCATGCATATAAAGCAAATGTACTGTAACAAAGTTCACAACCAAATCATTCTGTGTAAATACTGCAATACTTTATTATTTTTTTTAACCGAACTAACGGAAAATCAATATGCAAGAGAAAGAAGTCAAAATATTATATGTACATCTCTCCATTAAAATAATAAATATAATATTTGCTCTGAAAAGGAGAGAAGACAAAATTTTCATGTCTACCAATGATTATTTTTTTCTGAATAAAAAGAAGTGAAGTATAAACAACAGGTTTTCTTCCTTGTGTGTTAATCAATCGCCTTAACATTGTGTGTTAAGTACATTGATCCTGGCACTTGTGTACACACTGAGCAGCTGTGCAGTACACCAAGAGAGTTGAGTCCAAATTAACCGCTAGGTAATGGTGAGTATTTACTTCTTGCTCTTGGATGTGCTATATTGAAGAGCTTTTTAAAACGTCTCCTAAGAAATGATTATATACAAGCTGTGGAGAGGCATGTAGGTAAAGAAATGTTGAGAACAGTAATAACAAAGTCATCATCTCATCAGAGTTACTGCCTTTAACTTGCTTCACTACATGTTCAAATCTCTCTTGGTTCATGGATATATATATATCTTTTACAGGCTCTCTCCTACCTTGCATTGGAATTCTGCCCTAACATGAAATGTCTGAAGAGTGTTTCTTATTTAGATATTGGCCCTCACTCCTGTGAAATATCAAGAAATGTACAAATCAGTTATCACTCTTAGAGGCCACTACTGTGTGGGAGCTTTTAAATTTTGATGCTGTGGGGTTTTTTGTACTTTGGTGTTCTAAAACTGTAGAGGAGATTAATACAAGTGCAGCCAAATATTGTTCTCATTTTCACTAAGGGTAACAGGTATAAAAATAACGTGTTGATATATTTTATTTTTAGCTAAGAATTCTACTTGCAACATTTATTCTGAGTTTGAATGTGGAAATGGTGAATGCATTGATTATCAACTGACATGTGATGGCATTGCTCATTGTAAAGACAAGTCTGATGAGAAACATTTTTACTGTGGTGAGTATTTCCAGATTTTTTGCCTTTATGTTATTTCAGTTATACAATTTTATTTTGGTTTTTCTGACTTTACTACTTGCATATATCAACTGCTCACTAAAATGCACAAGAAGAAAATGCCAAATTAATGATTAAAAACAAACAAACAAACAAAACCCTGACATTATATGGACAAAATTAACTGTACTTTAGGGTATTTCCTTGCAAACTTCATGTATTAGCTGGCTTATATTTAATACAAAGCATCTCAAGTTCTCTTATATTTCTATCTCTAAAACAAAAAATTACAAAAAACACAGGTTGGAAACAGCTTAGAAACAACGACAAAAACAACGGTATTTTCAGCTTTAGTTTAACAATCAATATTTCTGTTCCCATATTTAGTAAAATTTTCTCTGTGAATTGAAAACACTAAAATAAAAGTATAAAATACTAGAATGGCTGTGTAATATAAATCTTTCCACACAAATTTCTGTTTAAGTTAATATCTTTCTTAAGATATAATATCTTAATATTATATCTTAACATTACTCTTCACACCAATCAGTCTGCATCTTGCAACAAATTAGATACAGGGCCATCTACTTTTTACTTTCATATTTGTCCCAAATGGTTCTATCCTGCACATATTTTCTTGTCCTAATAATAATCAACTGAATCACTTCATTTTTTTTTTTCTGTGGCCAACTGGATTCTGAATTTGCCTGCTACAGCTTTTGTTTGTTTGTTTGTATTTGAAAAAAAATAAAACACATCAGACAAGGAAACGAGAATCCAGAATATACAAAACACCGCTAGTTACCTGGTGGGCAGAAGCCCTAGAATTGAAGTGACTGCTTCAAATCATCTAAAGGGTAAATGACTTATATCCATGAATTCCTTCTTAGGTTGTCTTACTAAGTAGTAGTAATACAAACATATTTGTATTTATGTATAGTCCTTAGACATAAAGAGAAAATATTTTCTACAACACAAAGTACAGTCCAAACAAACAAACAACAACAACAAAAAAGAACACAGCCATGTTTTTATTTTGATTAAATATATCTGGCTCTACTGTTAGCTTCAGTCATTGATTTCATTCACAGTCCATAGCAGAAAGATTAAGTTTTCATAGTTTCCTGTACTTTGTTATGAGAGAAGAAGGTAGGTTGAAGGCATATAAAGTCATATGGGAACAAATTAGAAAGAAAGCTGCAGCTGGTGAAGAATCTCAAAATACTGTTTCTGTTATTCCAGAGTAGTTGTCTTATGTATCAGCAGTCAGTTTCAGGTTTATAGGGCTGCTAAAGTTGTTTTATACTTTTTCTTTGATACTGAAAAAATATAAATGCAATATCCAACAATTTGTATTTATATGGATTTGCCACATATTTTTGTGATGGACATTATATTAGTTTGCAATATGCTTGTGTACGGTTTGCCTGATTTAAATCAACCATACAGAACTTTTTGCTACATATTAGAAAAAGAGATGTAATTCTGTCACGTACTAGGTCGTGCGGAGTATGTTGCTTCCTGAATCTGATGAAGTACAGGGTGCTGGATTTATTACTGATTAACTAGTTCAATGAACATTATGAATTTTGTTTATTATTGTGGCTTTAATTCTACAATGCTTAGGGCTTCAGGAAATACCTTACGTAGTTTTGATATGATTGAATAATCAAAACGAATACATTCTTCAATAGTGCACTTACCTGAGCAATACCAATACTTATAGTATTAGTATTCAAAAATCCAGGCATACTTAATGCTGTAGATGAATAGATAAAAGTTTTCAGGTATGAAACTTTTATGCTAATATTTTTTATTATTTTAATCTCCATATTATTGATGAATTTGGCTTAGGGCAAATCTGTTTTGGTTTAGCAATCTAGATTTTTCATGCTGTTTGATCAGAAGTTATAGCAATTTTTTTTTCCTACCATCACAAGATAATGAAAATTTGTAGTTAGACTTCCTTTTTTTCATTATTTTCTTTGCCATTCTTCTGTTCTTTCTCATCATGCTTTCATGTATTACTCTCAATCATTATTTATCTGCTCATCACTCCAAGTTGTTGTGTTGGACAAAAACAAGTTCAGAATTTTTTTTTTCTGTACCTTCAAACACATTTTCATTTAAAATGTCTTTCTGGAGTATGTTTTTTATTTTATTTTATTTTATTTTATTTTATTTTATTTTATTTTATTTTATTTTATTTTGTTTTGTTTTATTTTATTTTATTTTATTTTTTTTAATGTAAGGCTATTTCTGTTAATGTATCAGATGTCTAAATGAAATTATGTGCTGCTTTTCCAGAAAATAGAGGCTGTCGAAAGGGTTTTAAACCATGTTCTAATCGCCGCTGTATTTCAAGTAACAAAGTGTGTGATGGTGCAAATGACTGTGGTGACAATTCTGATGAATTTGACTGTAAAGGTAAATGACAGTTACTTCCAAGGTGGTTTCAGAATTTTGCTCTAGAAATATTTCATATGTAAACAGAAGTAATTAGAAAATGCAGATAATTTTACTGGAATTACAAGGGTTTGGATTTTTTCTTTATAATTCAAAAACAAGAGCAGGTACATACTGGTATGTTTAAGAGATCATATATTGGGACTGATTATCAAGGCTGAGTTTTGTTTTGCACCTACTGTCCTCTAGATGGAGAGATTTTTTGGGCTAAGGAAAACTCCAAAAATACTACTGCAACTTCTTCCATTAAGTGATACATGAAGTTGTATCTTTGCCACAGATGGAACGGATGAAATATGTGCTATATGATTTCTTCTCTGCATCTGCTGCACTATTTCTTCTTTGAAGTAGCCAATGTTGTTTCTTTGCTTCTCAGATGCATGACAATGTCTATGTCCTTTGTAAAACTTATCGGAATTTATTTTCTTTTTATATCAAAATTGTTTTTCTTTTTACATTTTAAAACATGAATATTCATATTGTGCTTCAGTGAATGAATAAAAATTATCTAGCAGACAACACAAATCTTTCATTACAATTCAGAAAGTTTGGAGGAGAAATTATGCCATATATAGCTAAAAATCATGTAACTTCAGTGGCTAGGATTCTTCAGAAAGTACTATATGTTTTTAATCTTAAACTGAATATGGGTAGAGAGAAGAGCATACAGGCAAGAACCCCTATGTGTTGTTAAATAACAAATTTAAAAGATTCATAGATCGTTCCGGAAGTGCTTGTTTCCTTCTCACATGATTATCTCAAATTGAGTTGGATTATCTAAAGAGAGATGTTTAGGCTCAATAAATAAAATTAGAAACTTATGTTTTCGAGTTTATTAGGCCTACTGATTTCTACTGAAGTTTTAGCTTTGGAAGGTACAGTGAGTTCTGAAGGTCCCATCCTAAAGGGTAGAAGCTTTAAGTATAATAAGTATAATATGCATCTGGACTGTCTGTTTAGTACATGAATTTATATCTTTTTTAACCATACTTTATAGATTCAACATGTGCTTCAACAGAATTCCGTTGTGCAGATGGGATTTGCATTGGAAAATCAGCACAGTGCAACCAGATCATTGATTGTGCAGATGCTTCAGATGAAAAGAACTGTGGTAAGTTCGTGTTTGTCTGTGCCTCATCTTAGCATCTGTTCCATGATTATTCCTTGTTATATAGTGGATAATTCATAGTCATTACTTGTTGGATGCCAACAGCTGCATGGTCTGTGCAAATTCAAGCTAAACGTAAAAACCAAACAATAAGGCTTTCAATCTGTATTAGGTATGATACAGTAATTTATTGTCTCTTTCCAGAAAATACAAACTGTGCCTATTTCTATAAACTTGGAATAAAATCTACAGGATTTATTAGTTGTAATTCTACTTCACTTTGTATACTGCCAGAATGGATATGTGATGGATCTAATGACTGTGGAGATTACACAGATGAACTAAAATGCCCAGGTAACTGTTAAAAAGAATGTGTGTGTGTGTGTGCATACACACATTTCTGGAAAAAAATATATTGCAATATTATTTTTAAATATGTTACAAAATGTTTACTCAGTCAATACTTAATATTTAATGTAGAGATAAATATGTTAATGAAGTTTTTCTTGCCAGTTTTTATTTTGCATTTCATTAGATGATGCAAGTTATTACAAATTAATGCATTTCTCTTTAGACAAGTGTAATATCTAGCTTTGTGTTTCATCTAGGTTGGGTCTGTCATTATTCATTTTTATCTAAATAAACCATTAAAATATCAAGCTCATCAAGCTTCCACATAATTTCTCAGGAACTTTTATTAGCTACTGTTTTAGTGGATTGTATTTCTTTTCTTGTTGAATTGTTTTTTTTGTTTTGGTTTGGTTTGTTTTTTACTTTCTCTTTTATTTTGTTGAGGTACTTGGTGCAGGCTGACAGGGTAGAATCCAGGGCTATTGCTTCAGTGATTTTTTTGCTCTTGAGCCAGTATGAAGAGATTGTGGTACACCTTAGTCCCAATCCCCAGACTGAGGTAGTAGGCTTCCAGAAAAGGAAGAGGTATTTACTGCTGGAAATTGTGTAACTTTTCATACAAACTCTTGGTTTTCTCTCTTTCTGCTTTCCTTGGGAAAAACAGTCCACCTTTATGACATGTAGATAAAAATAAATAAATTCATAATGCTAGAGTCTTGTAAGATGACTCATGAAATATTATTACAATAGGTGTGAGCAAACAGCCAATAACAAAAATAATGACTGAGAAGAGTATCATACATGAAAGAAACAAGAGGCAAAAGTATTTGACAGTTTAAAGAGTCTTATTATTCCAACTTTTTGACTGAAATTTTCATGAGATCAGAATACTAACATATTAGAAATATATTTTTTCAAGATATATGCATATATAATATAAATTTGAGGGAAAGCCTGCACTTTCATGATGTTTTATTTAGCAATTTCTGTCAGAATGACCATAGTGTTAATGAAATTAGAAGATAAAGTAAATTATTAGTGCTGAAACAGATTTACTCTTGGAACCTATGCAGTAGCACTGGAGAGAAAGATCCCACAAGAAATTTTGTTTCTTTGTTTTCATAATTGACTTGTTCTAGTTAACTTGTAATCATCTCCTTACGACCAGTATCTCTCTCTTTTTTTCTAAGAATTAATGTTATTAATTAGTACAAATAAAACTTGGAATTTAACATTGTTAAATACTATCTATTTTTTTTTAGCCGAGTAATTAACATCATCTGATTATTCCCATTTAGTATTCTGTTTTTCCTAGTGATAATCCCATTGCATCATTAAAACCTATTAGAATTCTCATTTACTTTGTGCCAACTTTATTGATGAAAACATTACAAGGATCCAGAGGATACCTAGAACTTCAGCACTAACATCAGTTAAACCTGCTATTAAGAACATTCATCTTCCTTATACCATATGCATATTAAATTATAGTTTTCATTCTAATTTCTATAATTCTGCAGATTATCCAGTCATTCTTTCAACTCATCTATTTGAGTTCAAAATAGTTTAGAATTACTGTTTTTCCTTTGTTTGTGTGTTTTTTTCCATACCAAAAAAGATTTGATGGTAATATGCTATAGCTTTAGTAAATTAATGTTGCATAAGTAAACTGATATTGCATTTTATTGCATTGTCCATTTATTTGTGTTACTTTTATTCTGTCTTTCCAAATGTGTGCCAAAAGTTCCATCATTTTAATGTGTGACTAATTGCCTGGATCGTTCCTCCCTTTATTTGAACACAGTACCATTCCAATTCAACCTGCTTGTGATTTCCTTTGCCATTTCATTCAGAACTGGCTGACTCTGGCACATTAAGTTTCTGAGTGTTGTTTCTGTTATGAATGTGATAATTCTCATTAACAATCTTAACTTTGTTCAGTGTCATTGTTCTTACAGAAAATTAAGGCAAAATATTCATTTAGGGGTGGTTATACTTGGACAGTCTTTAATTTCTACCCAGCCATCATAAACATCCTATTTATTTCTTTATCCTTTTTTATATTCATACAACTGCAGAAGCCATAAATATCATAACTTTTTTTTTTTTTTTCTTAAAGAGAGAGAAAAAGAGGGGAAAAAAATCAAAACAAATAACTATAGATAGCCCTGGTACATACAATAAAGGAGTAATAGAACCCTTTGCAGAGAGCTTCAGAATGAGTACATATTGCCTGGTTTTCACAGGCAGCAAATTTCTTGAGATTTTGAAAATGTGTGCTACTCATTAGAATAATACTTGTACTTGTGTCTTGAAACTAAATATATGGTACGTTTTCATTCCTCATGTCTGTTTTCTGAGTATTCATTCAAGTAAATCTCAAATGACTTCCACCATATACAAAAGAAATAAAGCATGGAAGAATAACTTTTTCATGTGTGATAAAATCTAAATCTCTGGCTCCAATGTCAGTACTGTAATTCAATGGTACAGTTAGAGCATGTGTCAAGCTTATAGCTTATCCCAGTGAATGTGACAAAAATACTGCCCCAGTTAGGTTATCCTTTAGGTACTGGCAGATGGAAGAGAAGTACAATTTCTTCAGCTGGTGTAAAACAACAAGCAGTGTTGATATACCTGACCTAAAAATCTGTTAACAGAAATACTTAATACTTTCCACTGTAGGTCCCTTTAATTTAAATTGAAGCTGTGCTCTCTTTTTTCTCTAAAGTATTTCAGCTCCCTAAAGTACTTAGTTATTGGTTAAATAATATAATTTTTATTTTATTTTATTTTTTTTAACATTTTTACATTTTTAAACATAATCACTTTGTTGTCCATCAGTATTCAGAAATTTAGCAGAAATGTATTAGGCTCCTATTCATACTAGTAGAGACCATTTTACATTACATTCTTTATTTTATCACAGTTCAAAACAAACCCACATGTGAAGAAAATTATTTTGGTTGTCCTAGTGGAAGATGTATTCTGAACACCTGGCTTTGTGATGGGCAGAAAGACTGTGAGGATGGAGTAGATGAATTGCACTGTGGTGAGCATTTTATCTTATTTCTGTAACCACTGACACACTTTAAAAACAAAAAGAAGTATGCAAGTATGTCTCTGAGATTGAATATAAAGCTATATAAAAAAGTCCCTAATACTTCATTTTCAGATTAAAATCCTTATTTTTCTTGAAAGAGAGAAAAGAATATGAAATATTTAAAATTCATTTAAGTACTGCAGTATCAAGAGGAGAGTAATGTTGGAAAATGTGGACTGTCATCTCTGTCCTATTATCAAAATAAAGCAGTTCAGTATAGTTAAAACATCAATGAAAATACACAAACCAGCTTTATGCTTTTAAATTTTGTCCTTTTCCCACTAGCAACATGTTTTCAAATATTAGAATGTAAGCATTCTGAATGTTTTATCATTGATTTAATTAATAGCTCATTTTTAAAAATGTATTGGTGAATGCAAACTCTTAGATAAACTGGTAACATCTGGAATACAGAGATTAGGATTATACTGTATTTGAGTGTATTAATACACTACAATTGGGATGACAGAACGAAGCAGTGCCCAGGATTCATTCATTGGCTAAACTCCAGGAAACACAGTGCTGTTTAGAACCTAACAAATGTAGTGGTTGGTGTCATTCCTAGATTCGTCCTGTTCATGGAATCAGTTTGCTTGTTCTGCAAACAAGTGCATCTCTAAACAATGGACTTGTGATGGTGAGGATGATTGTGGAGATGGTTTAGATGAGAGTGATGCTATTTGTGGTAAGTAGAATAATTTCTGCTCTGTATCACGTCAGATCACATATACTAAGTGATCCATGAAGGCAGTAGAAAGGGAACGTGTCCTTAAAGGACAGAGGATATCTTCTCCCCTGCCAACAGCCTTGTTAAATTCCTTTTTATGGGGACTATATGATCTGTATGTAGTCTGCCAGTGAGGATGTGAAGGGCACACCACCATAGGCAAAACCAAACCTCTCTAATTCCCATCCCCGAGGTAAAATACGTGTATCATTATTTCAGTTTTATATTTCAGTGGTAGGTAGGTGCCTTAAGACTCTAAAAGTCTGCTTGTTTGTTTGTTTTCACAACTCTTTCTGCTATTCCCTTTAAATTTCTGTATATACAGTTGTAAACATGATTACATAATATTCCTCTCAAATCCCTAAATACTTTAATATTACAG
Source organism: Aythya ferina (assembly GCF_964211825.1). Lineage (NCBI taxonomy): Eukaryota > Metazoa > Chordata > Aves > Anseriformes > Anatidae > Aythya > Aythya ferina. Next base: position 36,550,438 of record NC_140303.1, on the reverse strand, counting down.
GAAATTTCTACTTTTATCTAAAACTCAGTTGAGTGGAAAATTTAGTGAAATCTTTTAGAAAGAAAATCACTTGTGTCAAGTTAAGCTGTCATGATACTGATGTTACAATTTCGTGATATTTTATAAATTGCTTCCATCTTTGTCTACGTTGTATTTTATGATTTTTCCTTAAAAAAATTAACTTATAAATATTTTTTTAAAATATTCTTATTTAAAGTATGTTCAGCAAAGAGTATTTTGTTCCGTATTTCATGTGTGATAACACAATAGAATTATCATTATTTATGATGATTTTACTGAAAGCATTCCATTAAGTAGATAAAGAAATTTCTTCAGCTCGTTTTCAGAGTTGTGATTTGTTAAAATAATTTCTTAATCAACATGTATGTAGAAATGCTAACCAATCAAAAGGATGAAGATAGAAAATATGCTATTATAATATGGTGAAATATGAATGAGTTTTTGCATTAATTTCAAGTTGACCTCCATCTACAATACATTTTTTTCATGGTGTTCAGGTCAGTGTGAAGACTGGAGAGTTGGAGGCAGTGTCTTTGTAAGAGTAAGATTTCTATCTGTCTCTCATCTCCCTAGGAACAGAATCAGGGGAGCAGGTGTGAAAAAAGAAGACAGGCATCTGGGACTACTATTGAACAATGTGAAACCTTAAGAAACATCAAAGCCTGAACCTTAATAGGAAACATAGAGCAGGAAATAGAAAGTGGGAGGAGGGAAGAAGACAAAGGCCAGCAAATTACCAAGTGTCACTACAACATAGTGATTTTTGTTACTTTTTTTCTTTCAAGGATATTCAGGATTACTTCTTTTGGTATCTTGACAATACATTGTAGATCTATTAGAGGAAAGCCCACCCACAAAATTCTAAGCCCTGTCCTGAAGAGGGAAAAATCCACAACAGTAATCAAGTGGGAGTTAAGGCTGTATTTCTTCATAGGAGCAGGAGACCATTCTAAATTGTAAAAAAAGTAAAGAGAGATCAAGATGACTTTGTGTTTTTGAATCTTACAAAATCATTAATTATTTAGCCTGAAGCTTAATTTCAGAAGCACCCAAAAATGTCAAATGAGTGTAAATAACAAAAGCTTTCTTTTATTTGCATAAGTAGTACCAAAATAAATAAATAAATAAAAAGAAATCTTTGAATTTGTTTTACTATTTTGTTAATTTCTAATTGAAATGACTAGAAAATACTCTGTTAATGAAGTATACTTAGGTTATCTAAGAAAATTAAGCAATGGAATGATCAAAAGTTTACCTCAAAATAGTAAAATAAATCCTAGGATATAATATCTTGTATCAAGAAAAGCCTGTTAAAAATAAATAAATTAAAAAAATACCAGATTAAATCAAACAGGATGTTGAATTCCTTGCATTGGAACTGTGGAAGATTTTCTTACTTTCACTACTATTGTATGTGGTACATATTGCTCTTTTCTAGCCATATGGGGCTGTCTCATGCAAGATCTGGATACCTGCAGCCTCCTGGCGTAGAGTATAGTGATGTTAGGATTGTGAGGTTTATAAAATGAGTTCCTCTGTTCAGACAGTCCAAAACATGCTGTCAAACATAAAGCCCAAAATGGGTTGGTAAAGTTATTCTGTTGGATAGGTTTCATGAAGTACAGTAAATTAAATTTCTTTGCAGTAAATTAAGAGAGAGTAAATGGAAAGAACGGAAGAGGGAATAGATTGTAAAAATTTGACTGTAAAATACAATTTTGTCTGGTATGATTATCATACTGTGCAAAGCAAAATTTTCTTTAGCTTCCCCAGTCATTACCATTTATGTTTTAAACAACAACAAACACCACCACCACCACCACCAACAAAACAAAGCAAACAGCAGTTAGAACATGTTGAACACTAACACATAGCATCTTTTCAGGTTCAGTTACCTGTGCTGTGGAGACATTCAGTTGCCTAGGCTCCCATGCCTGTGTTCCTCAACACTGGCTCTGTGATGGTGAAAGAGACTGTCCTAATGGAAGTGATGAACTTTCTACAGCAGGCTGTGGTACGTTTGCATGTTAAAATGCTTAGTATTTCTCTTCTTGATACTTTTGCCTTTATAATATCCTGATGCTGTTTGTGTCCATAGTATCATAAGTTTATACTGCCAAGATTATTAGTACATTTTGACTAACCTCATGTGAGCATACATACCAGGATCCTTAAATGTTTTAATCAAACTAATATTTTCAGGTTTTGTTATTGATGCCCAGTAGATGAAAATCAGTGTGTGTCACAATATACAGCATGTTTACTAATGAAAATTAGGTGATCATTGACAATGCAGTCTTCTTCCTCTTCCTGAAGAAAATGCTGCTGCATGTGAGGGAGGTTGTGCGTCAAAAAAGAAAATATAGTTATGTCTCCAATTTCTTCTGGCTAATTGATCAGATGTTGGCATGTCCTCCTCTATAAAGTATCGCTTCCAGTCTTCTGAAATACATTTGGACTGAATGTGTCAGAATTAAAGTACTATTTTCACTAGGGGTTTTGTCTTATCAAAGTATGTAACCATGATGTAGATTAAAAATACTGAGAAAATGTCTTTGCACTGAATATATATTTTATGGTATATTATTTCTAAGATGAGCAGTATTTTGGGTGTTTATGTTTTTTAAAGAGCTTTTGTTTAGGAGCAGAGTAACATAAGAAAGAAACCTGTACTTTACTAACTTTATTTCTCTCAGAGGCAAACCATAAGTTAGCTGTAGACAGCATCAACTTCTGAAACCTTTTTGTCCTGGATTATGTGAGATTTTAGCTGTCCTTTAGGTATCTTGGTGGTTATGAGCAGCTTTTTCTGCCATTTAATTGTGTGATGATCCAAAAAACTAAAGTTATTTACAGTGAATACACTGAAAATAACTACTTCTCATGTCATTTTTCTGTATTAAAATTGGCTATATACCTTAGTGTTCTCAATTTCTTTTTTTTTTTTTTTTTTTTTTTTTTTTATGTACTGTATTTTCTTTAGCTCCTAATAACACTTGTGATGAGAATGCTTTCATGTGCCATAACAACATCTGCATTCCCAAACAGTTTGTATGTGACCATGATGATGACTGTGGAGATGGATCAGATGAATCACTGGAATGTGGCAAGTACAATAAAAGTTGAATAAACAGAAAAAATTCAGACTTAACTACAGGGCATTATGCAAGGTCTGCTTCTTTAAAGTCACCATTGAAAAAAAGATCTCTTCATTTTTTATAATTGTTTTAACATTAGCTAGTGGTATTAACTTGGAGATGGAGCTGCAATGACGAATTATTTCCTATGGTTGTGACTTACAGTTACTTGCTAATGAGATTTAAAATAATTTAAAAACATGCAATCTATAACTTCAGGTTCATTAAGATGAAGCAGCCATTCCTGCTGCATTGACATTATGTAGGTCAGATCAGGAGTGCACTTTTGAAGTGAATCTCCCAGGCACTCCCACATATGGTGTTTTGGCACACATCCAGCAGTGCTGAAGCAAATAAAATGATAGGGGGAAACAAACAAACAAACAAAAAAGCCTTTGAAACTGAGCCAGATAGCAGGTATACTTCAGACAGCAATGGACCCAAAGTCCACAGGAATAGAGGAAAGCTAGTGTGAAGTAAAATCCTGAAATGCCTCTACTGTGAATATTAGGTTCTCATTACTAGTTACTTCATTCTACTGCTGCATCCTTACTGCACCGTGCGACTGGTGTGGTTGCCCGTGTAGTTAGCTACCCTAGAAAAAAGCAGATCAAACATGTAGACTTCCTATCAGACTTTATTTTTCCTTTTCACCTAAGTAAACTATGTGCTGTTTTGAAAGGAGCAGTTGATGACAATAAGTTGTAATGAAAAGCTGCTTACTTCATGTAGTTTAAACCAAATCAGGATCAAAGCATTAATAACTTACAATTAAATGGAAATCAGTGAACTATATATTTGGTATAAATAACAGCAACACAATGGATAAATCAGAGTACACCTTCAAAATGTTAATATACCTTACTCATTTTTAAATGCCCTCCTGTAACTAATCCCCCAAACTTCTGAATACACACACACATGGACATCTATTGAGGATATGGGTGCTCTATCTGAGTGCACGCCTGTTGCTCTCTACAGCCCACTAATCCATGTAGGACTGTAGCTTTCTATGAGGTCAGATGCACACCCCATTGCACCCGTACTGACTGTTTTTGGTGATTGAAGTGTACACTTTATACTGACATTGGTATCTTAACAGCTGTTGCTATCTAGATTATTTTGCCAAAAGAAGTCTTTGAGAGTGTACCCATACAACAGTGAAAGCATAAAGTGTAGTTTCTGCATGTCAGTACCCTTTATAGGAAGTGACTCACTGGAGGGGGGGTTGTTCTTTTATTTAGCACTACATGAACAAGCTGAAGAGTCAAGGAAGTAGGAGTGCCTTTCTCATCAGTTTTTACTTGGAAACATTAGCAACATTAGTAACATTAGTAAATATTTACATTAGTAAATATTTAGAAGTGAACAGGTTCTCAAAAACTTCAGAAATAGGTGCATTGTTTTTCCAAATGATTACAATTTTTTGCTCATGTATTTCATTTGTTTTCTATAGCATCATCTGCATGCATGGTCCCTTAAAAAACTAATACATATACAAGTAAATAGAAGTGTTTTGACAGACTTTTGAAGAGGGGCAGAAGGAGGAAATAGCAACAGAAGAAGGGGATGTACAGACTCCTGAACTAATTGTAATATAGACATGCCTTCAGGAACAGGCTCCACTTAATTTTTACTGAGTAAACTGAAATCTACAGCAACATCTGTTACACATTGCAATGCTTCAGTGCGATTTTCTGTTAGGTGGTAATCAACTACACACAGTAATGTGTGACTAGGATGAAACAGCATGGTAAACTCATAATGTAGTTTTAGGGAAGGGATACATTCTTTTATGAGAAAGGTAACTACTCGTAGAGAGCAGGAAGCAAATTCCAAAACAGACTTTTTAAGGTGCTGTCATGATGTGAAAATTAACCATCTAATCCACTGAGATATCTAATTTTTTGACTGCAAACTAAGTAGCCTAATAATAACTCTATTAGACTTCGGAGCTCTGCTAGATCTGCATCTTGATATCCCCCCAAATTATATGATTATTCAGCATCCACTGTCTACTGAGTGGGATAAAAATTCATTTGGGATATTTTTCTAAATGATAAGTTAGGGGATTCCATTTAAAACACTTTTTTTTTTTTTTTCATCTGTATTATGCAAGGGTATACTTTGTTTGTTTGTTTTCATCGGGAATAATTCAGATATAATATAAAAATAGGATGGGTAATTGGAATAACGAGTTGTAACTTGTATGAGATTTTGCATCTAAACAGATTGTAAAAATTCTTGTAGCCCTTGAAAATTTCTTTGAAACATTTTTTAATTCCATTATATAATCCTGTTTTGTGTATGAAATCTAAAGAATTAATTAATTGAAAACAAAAAACAAACAAACAAAAAAAAAAACATAAAAATAATTCAAGCTGGGGAGACCATGAGAACAAAATATATCCTCCCTAAAATTCTCCTATTGCCACTGCTGGAGACGGAATACTGGGCTAGATGAGCCACTGTCTGATGTCGTAAGGTATTTAGTATGCTCTTAAAAAAAAATAAAAATATTCAAGAATAATCTGTATAAAATACTTTATGTAGCTAATTAAAAGACAAATATAGGAATAGGAAGAATTTTCTTATCCCAATTCCCAATTTCTTTATATCCTATTCATCCAGAAAAGACACAATATTAAATTAAGAAGAGAACAGAGGCTCTTGTTCTTCACATTTGTAAAGACATTTTTCATGGTGACATCTTTGTGAAACATTACAGATCTGAGGCAAAACTGTTGGCTTATAAAAACGTCCAGTCAAAGGTGTATCAGACAACCAAAAAATATCAAATATCAAACCAGCCTATCTTCTTTCAAGCATGATGCATGTTAAAAGAGAGAAACGGGAAAAAAAAAAAAAAAAAAAAAAAAAAAAGGAAAAAAACCACCTCAGAGGCCTCAGAATTATTTTGTATTCCAAGTGATGATTGTAATTGATGTTGTAACATATTGCATTTTGAAAATAGTACATTAACACATTTCTAAATGACAGCTAAAGATACAAAAGGTTCAAAGCTCTTGATGTGGAGTGGTATCTCATCCCAGGCAGTCAAATGTCATGTCCCATCTGCTATCAAAAAAAAAAAAAAAAAGATATGCTATGTAGCAGGAAATGTAGTAATTAGAAAAGAAAGACAAATATTAACTCTACTTCTATAATTTGTCTCTTATCATTCCTTGTTTCAGCCTGGGTATTTAAATCAAAGCTTCAGTAGTAACTAGAATTTGAATTTGCTTCTTTGAAGAATCAAATTTTTGGATTTATTTTTTTTTTCCCCAGGAGGAAATAATTTTAAACATGATTTTGCATAATTTGGATTTAAAAAAAAGAAGCAAAATCATTCTTTATAACCAGGCTGAGTATAGCTATATAATTCTTCTTCTATAGCCATGTTTACTCTGTATTTTTTTCTTGAGTTTTAAAATAAATCACAATTTGCTTTCAAGATTCTTTTCAAGGACTACAGGTAATTTGAGGCAGAATTTATATGCATAGAATACAGGAAAAATTACAGTTTTCTTTCCAAAACAAGAGCACAAGTTTATTAATAGTTGGTTTGATGTAATGAATCTTATAAGTAAATATCTTTCAAATAGAGGGTGATTTTCCATCTGAAACTTTCATGTTTCAAAATCAAATAGGAAAAAATAAATTTGTGTTGACTCTTCCGGATTTTTCTATTGGCTTATTGTTTTTAAACTTTAGGTTATACAGACATGTTTTAAGAAGAAAATATCTGCTTATATATTACAATTTTCTGTGAATAATCCATTTTAGCTTTTAAAGTATATAAACTTTATATATCTTTCTTAATTTTGTGAAAGTCTTAGAAAATGCATGCTTGGAATGCTTAAAATGATTACTATTCTGCATGTTTCAAAGGGAAAGCTTGTGAGTAGTAAGCATGTTGTAAAAACTACTTGGTGAGTATAGTAATTTCTCAAATGTCTCTTGGAAAGCTATTTCCTAATAATAGCATAAAGTTAAATTACTTCTAAAGGAAAATGTATTTATGTTTATGTGAGAGGTGCATAAATATGTTTTGTGTAGGTGGGAATTGTTTCATGACTATACTGTGCTGCATAACAGCTATTTGATTTCTCTCTTTGTTGGTAGACATTCCTGTGTAAGCATATAATGCTTTGTATCTCTTTATAGAACAAAAGACAATTTTAATTAAAATGCTTTGTGTATGCAAAATTGTATGTCAAAAGTATTAAGTAAAGTATGAAGTCATTGATTACTATATTTCTAGGGTATCGTCGTTGTCATCCCGGAGAGTTCACGTGTGCTGATGGAAGATGCCTGTTAAATTCCCAGTGGCAATGTGATGGCGATTTTGACTGCCCAGACCATTCTGATGAGGCACCTATAAATGTAAAATGCAAAAGTTCAGGTTTGTATTTACTGAGCAGATATGATTGGGTTTACTGATATTTTTTACTGGCATTTGTAAATTTGCTGAAATCTGACTGTTTTTTGAGTGGTAAATGAATCCTGGTCTGCATATGATATTTTCTATGGCTTTTTGAAAGACTAGTTCTTCTGTCTAGATCTTATGGCTTTATTGCATAGTAGGACTTTATAATGATTTTGATGGAAATCACTCATTTGCTTTGTGGTAAGGTTACATATGTGCTTGATATTTAAGTGTTGTGATTCTGATTTGAAGATCTGGAATGTAGCTGAATTGACCTGTTGCCAAGATGTGAGGCTGTAGGTGTGCTCACATTGTAAATCAGGAAGGTATACTTTACCTATATTTACAGAAGTCAGACGTAAAATCCCAATTCTTGATAAAACTAGCATTATATTATAGTCACATCCTAATATGTGTGAAAATTAAATGGTGGTATTCAAAACAGTAGTATTTATTTGATAGATCTCATGTTATTGCTGAAATTTCATACCATAGGGAATGCATAGGGAGCTTCTGCACCAGTCTCTTGACAACTGTACTGAAGATCTTAATGTTATGAACATACACAAGAGTTTTCAGATAATCTCAAAAACTGCAAATGAATTCTAAAATCTTTTAAAGCCTTGGGATTTGTATGATATAGATGTTAATACGTGAATCTGTAGCTATGTCTAGCATTGCACCCTGTTTAATGATCTGACCTGTTTCTAATCTAAGTCACTCATTACAGGAGGAAAATACCCTGTAGTTATCTTGTATTTCAACTTTACTTCTCCCTTTTAATTTTTCCAAATCTAACTTTAGAGTCTAATTACAGAACTCCTCCTAAAGAAGTACAGACTATTTTAATTAAATTTAGTTCTATATGATAGTAAAAGTTTATCTTCAGTGTTATCAGTGTAATTTTTTGTGCTGCTGGTTTGTATTACATCAAATGCATGATATCTAAGATATTTATTAGGCTTCTAATTTGCATTACTTCAGTTTGGCTTGTTCTTTTCTAAGGGAGGCATTCAGCCTCTTAAATACGTTGACTATTTTCAACTAAGTCTTTCAAGATGGGAGGTTACTTTAAGTTTTCCAAACAGTGAAAAAGCAGATACTGAAAAGTAAAAAGGTATTATAATACTATCAATAAGAAATGAACATTCAATTTTTACACAACTGTTTGATGTTACATGCATATTTCAGCTGATCCATCAGAAACTTAATTCCAAATACTAATCAACTACACAAAGTTGTGTTTCCTTTTTTCTTTTCCAGAGCAGTCATGTAACAGCTCTTTTTTCATGTGCAAAAATGGCAAGTGTATTCCTCAAAGTGATGTTTGTGATAATAAAGAAGATTGTAGTGATGGTTCTGATGAGAAAAGCTGCCACATTAATGAATGTCTCAGTAAGAAAGTTAGTGGCTGCTCTCAAGATTGTCAGGATCTTCCTGTAGGATACAAGGTGAATATCTATTAAACATGGTGTTAGAAAATGCAAATTCTTAATTCTTACCTGTTTCTTAACTATTGCATGATTATTATAAAACTCCAGTGTGTTGCACACGTGCACACACATTGTGATGTGTGGCTTACATTGAAGTGGCTTACCTACTATAGTAAGAAGATTCAAAATTTTATTTCCAGTAAGCAAATAATTTCCAAGTGTATATATAAATATTTTAAAAAAGGTATAAAACGTACTTTAAACCTATTGACAAAAGCATACAATTCTTTGTATGTAGCAAATTATGCTGATGTGTACAGAGCATTGAAAAACAGTCTCCTTTTCAATTGTGAAAAAATCAAATGTACAAGTGAATAGCAGGAGTAGAAATTGTCCCAATTTTTTTTTTCCTAAGGCAAAGATACTAACATAATTGAACAAAGTACCATTGCCTTAATTTCAGAATAAAACCTGTAGTTGCCTGTATGTGATTTGTGTTGAATTACCTGAATCTGCTCTTGCAGCTTCAAACATGTAGAAAAGAATACTTCCTGTGTATTGTGTAAACCCTAATCACTGCACTAACCTGTAAGTAGAGGCTGTGGGTTTTGAGAGGCATTTTTTCATGATTTTAACTCTACAGTATCCCTAACCGCACACCCAAACTTTTAATCTTTTTAATAGAATATTGGCTCATTGAGATCTAAATAGAATTTGGACAATATGGCTTAGGCCCTTAGGTAGTCAAACCCTTGAAACCATGAATCTGAAGGCCATGGAGACTAGACTAGATGAATCAAAGTAGTAGCAAAGTTGTAGTAGCCTGATTGTGTAGAAACCATATGATGGGTCTCTGCAGAGAACAAAATAGAGAATACAAGTAACCAGACATGCAACTGTCTGAAAATATGCCCCAATTTCAAAGCCTCTTCATTTCTTGACTATAGTGTTTATATCAAATGATTTGATATCCCTTTTAAATTACCAGGGATTAATTCCTTACTGGTCAGAGGAATTAGCCCAGTTCTGAAAACATAATGAAAACTGCAGTTTTAAAATTCTGAAGATCGTTCATTTATTGTTTATTTTTAATCCCTACATACAAGTTAATTCATTTGAAACTGATGTGAAATAACATCGTTTGGTCTTTTGTAAAATACAGAAGAGAATCTCAGTTTAGAATGTATGGCATTTCTGCATTTTTACTGACATTTGTAATATTCTGAAATAATAGTTGTCTAATACTATGATTTGTTTTCCCTACTGTTTCAAAAGCTCTTTTTTTTTTGTCCTCACTTCACTTGGCCACCAATTTCTTCTGATATGTATTTGCTGCCTTTAGAACTTTCTTCTGATTCAGATCTTTATATATTAACTTCCTCATCCATTCTCACCTGTTTCTACCCAGTTGTGTTTTGCACCACTGATGTTGCATGCAATCAGTTTACTGCAGTGATTATCAGACCCAAGTAAAAATTGGCTTCAGTGTTGTCATTCGCATTACTGTATCTGTTACACAGAATGCTAGATGTTATCAATATTCAAGAAAAAAGCATTAAAAACCATTGATCAACCTTACCAAAAAGTCCATGTGCATTTGAAAATAAGGAATTCAAAAGGGGGTGATGTGTCATTATGTTCTTTTTTTTTTTCCTCCATATTTTTATGGAAAAATTCTATATTTTATGGATTTTTTTTCCATATAATTACTTATTCTAAGGAGATATCTATTTGGAAATTATATTTATGATCTAACCATCAGTTGAAAAGAAATATAGCTATGTCTGCCTGTTAACAGTATGAATAGCAGTATAGTTGGAATTTTACTTAAAAACCTGAGGCTACATAAAGAAATTTATGATGCTAACATGTTCAAAAGATAACAGAGTCAGCAAGTAATTCAAAATTAATGTATTTGTGTTCTTTTTTTTTTTTTCCCCAGTGCAAATGCTGGCCTGGATTCCAGCTGAAGGATGATGGCAAAACATGTATAGATATTGATGAATGTTCATCTGGATTTCCCTGTAGCCAGCAATGCATCAACACATATGGAACCTACAAATGCTTGTGTGCAGAGGGGTATGAAATACAGCCTGATAACCCAAATGGCTGTAAATCCCTTTCAGGTATCACAATTCATTATTATTTTTTTTATTCACAGCTGTATCCAAAATAATTTGTGACATTCCTTAACTCCAAGGTCTTTGTTTATCTTTTAAGCAAGATAAAAAGTTAATTCAAAGCACAGTATTTCTTCAACAAACAGTAGCAATGTGATTCAGTGTCTGAATGTAATAATAAGTTCTGGTTTTAGTATGTATTGTACTCAAATCATTTTTGGTGAATAGTTATAGTGGATTATGATAGTTTGAATTATTTTATTACAAGTAGTATTGGAAAAGTTAAAGAAAAAAATCAACTTCTGAATCACACAATAATAGCAATATGTTTATGTAAAAGACGTATGCTGTTTTATTTCATCTTCTTTAGGATATTAGACTGTTCCTCAGACTTCCTAGTATGTTTAATGTGAGCATGGGAAAAGGAGGATCAGGAAAATAGAACAGAAACTGCAAAATCCATTATTTCTGTAGCATATAAAATCCTCAACTCTCATCTTCAATACACAGTACAGTTCAAGATATATAAGAACACTGATTATTTCCTCACACCTCTGTCCATGCCCTTGATGTTATTTTTATGTATTTTAGTCAGTAGGATTCATTAGGTCAGTGAAAGAAAGAACAAAATATTAACAGAAAAGAAACAAAACTCCATTACTGCTTTATGCTGGATTTTGTTCATAGTGCAGACAGTCTTTGGCTTGAGGAGATTCCTGCCTTGCAGAGTTTTTGTTTCATTGGTTGGTTGTTGTTGTTTTATCAAAACCATCTATTTTCTTTCTAAATGATTATTTAGAAGATAGGAAGAATTATTTAGGATAGATAGGAAGACTGGAACCTCTGTTTGCCTTAAAATTCCTGTCCAGGTGCTTCTAAGAGTAATGAGGAAAAGCACAGGGGAGGGTAGAGATACAGGATCTAAATTTTACTTTACTCCTGTCTCATGCCTTGCAAGCCACTCATATATTCAGAACTCATAGATTGCTCAAATGAGAGTGGGAGCTGAAGCACATTGTTGGACAGTTGTATGCTGGAGTTGTGATAAATCAGACTTCAAAAGTGATGATGACGAAGCTGTATGAGGTGTGGCAAGGATGGTTGTGCTGTGAGGAGTTACCAACATGCAAATGTTTAGCATAATGCTGATCTCTTGCATAATTTGCCTTGAGATCTTTACAACAGAGCAGAGATTGCAGCCTTTCTCCACAACCCACTAACAGTCTTTGCTGAGGATGGTGCCTCAGATCATGAAGAACTGAAGAATATCTTACAAGTTAAACATATAGGTGGGGCAAAGTATTTAATACAAGAGCAGAGTAGGCTTGACAGCACATTAGATCCCAGAATGCATGAGCAGTAGATAAAAATCATAAATACATTTTCTCTTATTACTATTTTTTTTATGTATCAATCTCTGTTAGTAGAGTGAAAACAAAGACAAAAAAAAAAAAAAAAGACCACTGTGTTTGTCAGTGATGTTTCAAAGTGATGGCATGATCTGAAGGAATATTATTTTATAAACCAGAAAAATGGGGTAAAAAAAAAAATGGCATAAATTCAGAATTAGAAAGTGAGATTTATCCAAATAGCTGTTTCTTTATATCTAAAATATACAGAGTGTTGAGATTTCAAAAAGCAATGGACAAAATGTATTTGGTTTGCAACAGAAAAAAAAAATATTAGTCATCTTAGTGATAATTTGAAAGTGAATGTTAAATTAAAACAAGTGGTATGAAATATATTTCCAATTTAATTGCTGACATTAAATTAGCATAAAATACAGTATGGTTCCCATATTCCAAAGGCAAAAAAATTAAATTACATTGAAAGATATACTAATTGATTGCTTTGTTCATTTTTATACTGCATCATTGATCTTTCTTGGAACATTTGAATGTTTTAAATATTTCTTTCATCCATAACATTGATCAGAGCATGTAACATTTATTTTTCCAACCATCTGTATTTCAGCATTGTATTCCTGATTTTCCATAAATTAACGTAAAAGCTAGTCTAATATATTCTTTCTCCCGGGGTTTAGATGAGGAACCTTTCTTAATTCTGGCTGATCATCATGAAATAAGAAAAATTAGCACTGATGGATCCAACTACACTTTGTTGAAACAGGTATAATCATAGTACCATGCTCTAAGTTTAACTTGATACTTTTATTTTTATTTAAAGTGTGCAACTGACAGAAATATCATTCTACAATTGGCATTGTATGCACCACAGAACAACTGCAGTACCTTCACAGTTTTGATAATATTTTAAATTTACTACCTGAGTATTGAGATGATTAAGGCTCAGGCAGTTGTTTTGTAAGTCATTCTGATGTACAAAAATTTATGTTATTTGTGAACCTCTTCCACTGCAATATGTTTTGACCAATTTTTATATTTTATTTTTTTTAAAAATACATATATATTTGGCCATGTATTATTTGGGCTAATTACTGTCAGAATCCAAATCTATTTTTTTTTTTTAATTTAGACAAACTCAATTCCAATATTTGCAGCATTACAATGCATGAACAAGCATCTTTGTCTAAATCTGATTTTTTGTGTAATTATTCTAAATTATTATGACAGGGAACAACAAAACAAAGCAAAACAAATCTTCGAAAAAAAAATAAAAAAAGTATAAAGTTGCCCAGTAGGTACAGAGCTACCATTTTAGCAGTTTCTACTCTGCTTCTATGCTTCACCTAAGTGTAGTTAGTTACCACAGGTTAGAGTTCCAAATCAGTTATGCCAGTCAATAGCATCAGGTTTTTTGTGACTTCTTGTGTCAGTAAGCTGTGCTTATGTCACAAGAAAGGTGTTTAGGTCTTCACAACAGTAATTACAAAATTAACCATCTTGTATTAAACATTTGAATTTATTTAAGCATAGGTAACATTTTGTTAAAATCTGTTTGTTCTTCTGAAATCCTTTTGACTGCCTCCCATCTACATCTCACTGCCTTTCCTCTTTTGCTGGTATATCTATTACTAGAAGTCTGTGAAAAGAGTGGAGCAACAGTAAAATTTCTTTATGCTTGGTGCTGACAGATTGGCACAGAGCTTTATTAGTCTTGAATTTAATGGACTCCTTTTCACTACGTTAGGGACAATGTAGCTCTAGCCATTGAAGACAATCTGTGGTTTCTGAATCACATCAATTCATTAGTCTAATATATATCTCAACTTTTGAAGCTACTGGCCTTTGATCCTATCAATACTGCATTTTTGAAAACATCCAGATTTGAAAGCAAAAGAGGAAGCTATACCAGCAGAACAGGTGAGCTGTCTTCCTCATGAGGACATCTTTTTGTCCTTGTAATGGTACGATGGATCAGCTCTAACCCTTTCTTAGACATCTGCCAGATGAAGGCAAATACCAGAACTGCTCTGGCAAAGGAGCAAAACCTGCCTTCTCTGTGCGTTTGATCTGTGCTTTGTCATTCTAACAATCATTCATATAAACTCAGAGTAGAGGAGATGAAAGCAGGAGTTCATTCAATCTTCTCTGAGTTTTGTTACATGCCAGCTTTTTCCTCTTTTTTTTTTTCTTTTCAAATGTACATAAAAAGTTCAACTGTTTAAAATACATTTCATCTGTATTCTTTGCCTTCCATTTCCTTCACTTGTAGTCATTAAAATCTGTAGGATTTCTGTAGGCAAAGCAGGTAGAATCTTCCTGCTCCTTATTAGTGATTTTAGTTGTTGTTTGTTTTTGTTGTTGTTTGTTTGTTTGTTTGTTTTATTGATGCACCAAGGGGACCACAACTTATGGACTAGGATAGAGTATGCTGCATGTAACCAAGACAAATAAAACCACAGGTTTGAGATGCAAGGTTAAAGCAGCTGATGCCATCTAAAAGTTTTACCCTTCCTTCTAAAAGCAGGGTAAAAGATAAAAGACAAAGAATAACGCTAGGAGAACTTCAAAGTGATATGCAGAGCAGGAAGAGATACTGTCTGGACAGCGAACTCTGTTGCAAATATTCAGGAACAATTTTACATGCAGCTGATGTTCTGATAAATATTTGAACCAAACTCACTCAAAAATAAAACACTTGAAACCAAAGATTTGAAGGCATTCAAATTCTTTTATCAGCCTGGATACTTAAGAAATTTATGCGGTGTTTTAAAATATGTAGGGATAAAGCTTTTCAAAAATTGGTGACGTTGATTTTCAGAATGTTATACATTTTGATAGTCTTCTGTATTCATTCATCTTTAGTCTTCTTTGTTAAGAATTTGGTGTGTGGCTTTATCTTTAGGTGAATGTTTGCTAGTAATAGAAAAAGACAGAAAAATTGTTTTGTAGCACAACTAAAAGTGTCAGAATTACAACTGGCTTTACCAAAAACGTGTGTACATGAATATGTGATTTTTGAAACACTGTGTCGTTTCAGGCTTTACTGGTGGTTTGTGCTGCCTGATCACTCCTTTCCTCTTACGTTTTGCTCAAAAGATAAATCTACCTTATTACACAGTAGTTTACAGATAAGCCACATATTACTTTCAGGGCAATTAAATATTGTTCTTCTTAGTTGTTTATTTTAGAGTTGTCAATTCCAGAGCATTCTCTCTACAGGTATGAATTTCAATAATGAGAGAGG
Organism: Aythya ferina; assembly: GCF_964211825.1. Lineage (NCBI taxonomy): Eukaryota > Metazoa > Chordata > Aves > Anseriformes > Anatidae > Aythya > Aythya ferina. Next base: position 36,534,687 of record NC_140303.1, on the reverse strand, counting down.
TTGCCAAAATACCTGAGAGTAAAAGGTCATTGGGCTGATAATAGAATTGATTAAATGATCTTATGGTTTTAAAAGTGCAAACTGCATCTGTTCTTTTTGCTACCGCTGCTCCATCATTTATTGATAACAACATCTCTGTATAATATTAAAAATAACCATGAATTCACTACAAGTAGAATGTAAAGCAAGTTATGGGACAAGGCTTTCCATTCTCAGATAAGGAAATGAGGGCCATCATTTGAATGCACAAATGTTTTTGTTTGTGTTTTTGTTTGTTAGAGTAATGCCAAAGGTAGTAATTAACAAAAAGATTGAGCAAAAGATAAATATATTTACTGATAAAGTAAATTTCAGAAATGAAGAATATCACACCTTCATTTAGTTTCAAGTCATCTGACTTTTTGAAGTGCAATAGTTATTTGTCACCATACAACTAAAGTACCTCGAAAAGGTACTAAAAAATAATGGTTAGTAAAGTGAAGCATTTTGATGACTGTTATATGCAATATATTTTGCATTCTGAATGCTATCAAATATTTTATATTAAAACTTATTTGAATAAGTTGGCTTGATTTTTTAATTATTTTTATTTTTATTTTTTTTTTTTCCTTTTTTAGGGGCTAAATAATGTGATTGCAATAGACTTTGACTATAGAGAAGAGTTCATCTATTGGATTGATTCCAGCAGACCAAATGGCAGTAGGATAAACAGAATGTGTTTGAATGGAAGTGACATCAAGGTACTTGTTGATTAATAAAGTTACTATTAGAATGTATTTTTTTTTTTTTCAGTATTTTGGAAAATTCTCCTTTATGGCTGTAAGCCAAATTTTGAAGTTTGGGTATATGCATACATATACATGGCATGATCTAGCAAGTCATAATAAAATTTAATTGCATTTGGATCTTGTCTGAAATAGAGTTAAGGGCTAAGAGGATTGTATTTATGAGCTAAATTCTGTATGAATTAACTGACAGTTGACTGAATTGTTAGTGCAGTGGGGTTTACAGAAAGCCAAAGAAAAAACAAGTATAAGTAGGTAGGCTGTGTAAATATACTGAAGTACTGAAGTTATGGAAAATGCTGTAGTCAGCTGGTCTGTAGACTTTAAATGTCACACTGGTCATTTCTGTGACTGGAAGAAGTTTAAAGTGACCCTTCAAAAGAAAAGTCGTTAGAAAAGAGGATAATTGATTGATGCTTCTAGATAGTATAACTAAGCCACAATATGAGTTTGCAGAGCTGTCCGTTTGTACATGAAATGTCCCATGTTGCATTGCATAGCTTTGATGCAGTCACACAGTTATAAAACAGTGAAGCTGGTAATGCTAAGGTATTAGGAAATAAAATATTCTATTAATGTGAAGAAAATGTTGCACAACTTGATCTAATTTTAGAAAGATTTTATAAGGTGGTAAATAATGTAATAACCTGAAACGATGTTTTTACATATTCATAACTATAAAATTAGGGTAAAGTACCTCACAGTATCTCTTATCTTGAATTATTTTCAACGTCTTCATATGGTAAATTAAATTAAAAATCACACATTCAGTAATACATTATAATGTTTACATGTAAAGTTTATACTTGAATGCATATGCTTTTAGTGGTGAATATGGCAATAAATTAGAATGTACACTATGGTAATAAATCCATTATTGGTACTTAAGAGATCCTAAATATTTTCCAGTGTTGCTCCCTGTGATTTTTTATCTTTCTTTTTACCTAAGTTCCAGTTACTCCTAATTAGGAGTACAATTTTGAAGCTTAGATGAAGTTGGACTCTCATTTTAAGATGATTGGGAATATTCAAATATAGCCTGAGACAATACTTAATGTGAAGTATTCCCAGCCAGACTAGATTGAGTCATACTGTCATGATGAGATTTGTAGTCATGTATGTCTAGAGATATTTGTTCAGGTCTCAGAATTATTCAGGTCATCAGAAATTTTGAGAATAACACATCTCAAGTCAGTGAAGTATAGTCTATCCATTATGGCACTAAATTGCTTCTATCCTTTAGTTTATTCCTCAGTAAAGTAGTCTTTTTGAAACAGAGCTAATTCTTAGAAAGTTTCTCTTCCTTCTACCAAATGAACATTGACAATAACAGCGCAGCATTTACTTTCCCACCAGGTATGCTTTTTCTTTTTGCCTGAGGTATGTGCCCTCATGGTATCTGTCATGATGATGTGATTTAATATCACTAGAGTGATATTAAAATGAAATATATGCCAATGTAGTGTAAGAAGAAGTGGTGAGCTAACAAGTAGACATATTTTAGGGTGTGTTACCAAGGAAGAAGCTTCATCTGAGTTCTATGAAAAACAGAGTAGCAAAGGAAAAAAAAAAAAAAAAAAAAAGTATGTATTTTTTTATTAAAAGGAAAATTACAAACTTAAGATAAAAAATTAAAGATACAAAATTATTAGAATTTAGTGCATTATGTAAAGAAGTTGAAAATTAGGTGTCATCATGCTATTCTCCATTCTCACTGACTATAAGAAATGGTGTCACATTGTTTTTACTTTCAAAAGTGTCATTACTTCAGAAGTGTCATTGTTTAACAAGGAGTAATACCTGTTTTTCTCACATTGTATTTCTCTGTATCATATATCCCACATCTCAGTATTCAGATAAATTTAATTCTTTAATTTTTATTCCTCCTCACAGTATTTAGATGGTTAATTTTTGCAATTTTTGCTTTTCTAGGTAGTCCACAATACTGCTGTTCCCAATGCACTGGCTGTTGATTGGATTGGGAAGAATCTATATTGGTCTGATACTGAAAAGAGAATTATTGAAGTGTCTAAACTCAATGGCTTATACCCTACTGTCCTTGTAAGCAAAAGGGTGAAGTTTCCTAGAGATCTGTCATTGGATCCTCAAGCTGGGTATGAAGAAACAGTTCTGCAGTAATTAATATTTGATCTTAATTTTATATTTTTTATAAAATCAGAAGAGAAGCACTAATTATTTTTTATTATGTGACTTTCAGCTGTACTGAATATCAGTAGTCTAAAATGCATTAACAACAATTATCACATCATCATATTTATTTGTTTATGAATGAATGGGATACTGAATAACAAAAGGTTCATATTGTATGAGAGACAAAGAAATCTTACAGCCTTTTTCATTTATTCACTGAAGTGAACTGTTTTGTTGTCACTCTTTTCTGTGTTCACTAGATTCCAAATAAGTGGGGTTATTCAGCTGTAATTTATTGGAAGACATTCTTTGATAGGCCTTGCATGTGAATTGAAGAATGAAAATGTTTGATCCCTCTTAACTGGAAGATAGCTTTTGCCTTTTTTTACGTTATAAAATTAGGTTTTTGATTTTAACAAAAGCCTAATAACTGGATTGATTCAGTACTAGGAGATAGAATAGCTGGATTGATTCAGTACTAGGAGACTTTTAAGGCTTTTTGGGAGAGGGAGAAAGATCAGAGAGAAGACTTGTAGTCCACATATAACTTTAGAAAAAAAGTCTTTAAATATATAATAAACTTCAGTTACTGCTAAGGTGGTCTTAAAAATTTGAAATGATCAGTAGGCTTGAAAAATTTATTGCAACAACAATGATGAGAAGTGAGAACTGCCTACTTAATTTAAATAATTTGTTAAAAGGTGAATGTAGTTGCTAATTTCAGTAATTAGTAATTTATTATCATATAATCAAATAATCAGTAATTTGTAATTTATTAATCTGTGCTGGCATTCTGATTGAAGTTTTGAGTATCACCACTATTTTTGCTTTCTTGACTGGTATGAGCTATAGGGACAGCAGACATTTTTCTTAACAGTTATAGAGACAGTTTTGGGTCTCTTCTCCCAAGCAATAAGCAACAGGACAAGAGGAAATGGCATCAAGTTCTGCCAGGGGAGGTCTAGGTTGGATATTAGGAAAAATTTCTTCACTAAAAGGGTTGTGAAGCATTGGAAAAGGCTGCCCAGGGAAGTAGTTGAGTCACCATCCCTGGAGGTATCCAAAAGATGTGTAGATGTGGTACTTAGGAACACGGTCAAGTGGTAGACTTGGTAGTGCTATGTTAACTGTTGATGGTGATGGTCAACTAAGACTTGATGATGTTAGAAGTCTTTTCCAACCTAAATAATCCTATAATATAATATAATTGTAAAATATTATAATATTTTACATAAAACTGTTGTTCAGAAAATTAACCTAGTTCTATGAATTAAAAAATAATTTTAAAAAAAGCTACCAGGAAAATGGAAACATCATGGAATAACTAATGACTACCAATATATTTTTGACGTCAGCTAAACTAATTGCTTCTTTTTTTTTTTTTTGCTATGTTTTCATCACCAAGCAGCTGTTGTATTTTATTTTTAGATACCTGTACTGGATTGATTGCTGTGAGTATCCTCACATTGGCCGTGTTGGTATGGATGGCTCCAGTCAAACAGTTGTCATAGAAACACAAATATCTAGACCTATGGCTCTTACCATAGATTATGTCAACCACAGACTATATTGGGCTGATGAAAATCATATCGAGTTTTCTGACATGGACGGATCTCATAGACATAAAGGTTGGTCAAACAGCTAATTACTTTATTATTTTTTTTTGGTAATTTTAAAATTGAAATGTTTTATGTTACTTAGAATCATGTGAAAACTGTACTTTCAAACATTTTTTGCAACTTAATTTTGATACACTTTTTCCTTTTCATCAACATTTTATAAGCTGCTTTTCATATTCCTTTTCTATTGTGAATATGAATCTTTTTTAAACATGCATTCCACATTTTAAACTTGCCCATGGAAAAAATGTCAAATGAAAACAGAAACACTAGGGAACAGACTCAGCAATCAAAGGCTGCCCTGTCAATTCTGTGCTGTAGTATATACTTGACCATGTTATAAAGCCAGAGAAACTTGGCTGTTAAAAGTGGAAGGAGTATGTCCTGTGTGCCGTGTGTTACAATGCGGCTAAAAGCAGCCTGAGAAAGTCTGGAAAGCCCATTAGTCCGCTCAGCATGAGTCAGTAAGCAGAATAGTATTACAAATGTAATTTGGGGCTTTCTTGGTAGATGGATAAAATAATAACTTTTGAAATACTTATGTAATTAACTAATTTTTATCTCTGTGTTCTGCTTCTCACCTAGCAGATAATTAGTCTTTTATCTATAAAGTGTTTAAGAAAAGAAAAAGCTTTACACTGCGATGAGTACTTCTCATATTCCGAATGGTATAATTATGGTATAATCTTACACTTTAATTCAAATATATGAAATTGTTTTTTTTTTTTTTTTTTTTTTTCTGCTAAGACAAAACACTGTTAACTTGAGCTTCCTTCCACAAGCTTTACCCAAACTTCAGAATTGCTGTTATCCTGGTAAAACTTGTGTATTTGGGCTTTTTGGGGCTTTTATCTGATACTGAGTGCCTCTAGGATTTCTCTAAACCAGAGCTCATGAAATGAGTATTTTATTTCCAGATTGGAGTTTTGTTCTGAAAGGAAAAATAGAAAAAAAAAAAAAAAGTTTTCTAGCTCTTGTGTTCAAAAAGAATAAGTTATAAATAGATAATGAACAGTTTTTGAAATGCTGAACTGGGGAGACTACAGCAATAGCTATGAGAGCTGTAACCACTCCCATTAATCTCAGAATTAACTTCCATTTTTTTTGTAGTGAGCATAGGACAGTTTAATGGTCCTAACCTGCTCACCTAAGCAGTAGTAGCTCAGATATATCCTGTCTGCAGTCTGAATTCCTGCTGACAGTCTGTTTTTCTGACAGGTTAAGCAAGGCTCCATGCTCCTCTTCATGTTATTCCTCATTCTGCTATCCTGCTATTTAGTTTTCATATAATTATCCTCTTACTCTTCTTTCTGGATCTTTTAAGCAAAAAAAGGAAATGGTGGAAATGTTTCTTTCTTAGTCCACACCTAAATGCAGTGGTTAAATCTTTTTTCAGTTTTCTCTTTCAATCTGAAAATTTTGGAATTTTTCTGTCTCAGAAAATGTCCTCATACCAGTACAGTTGAGAAGATACCTGCAAAATTCCAGTTTCACTGTCTTTGGTGTCCTTTGCCTTGGTCTCTAGCCTCTAGGTTTCTGTTGCTTGAGTGGGTGAAATCACGTTCAACTGCTTTTATATTCACAGAGTTGATCTCTTCCCCAGAAGATAGCATGAAACTGGAGAAGCAATTTGTCACAAAGCTATAGCTGGTAGCAGTACAGAGCAGCTTCCCTGCTAACAACACTGCCACCAGTTTTAGACAGCTGAATCTATTTATGACTTCTTAAGGAGCATGTCTGACCCCCTAAGTAAATGTGCTAGGAATCAAGCATTACTGGACATTCTGTAGGCTGTTAGGCCTGTAAGTTTTTACTATGATGATTTTGGAATGAAAATTCATAAAAATTTGGTAGCAGTTAAATGTCTGAGGCAAACTCCATAAGTGGCTGTGACTTTATGTAAACCTGTTACAATACTTTTAAGGACATGGTTCTTACAGATGACATGTAAGAGATTCAAGCAAGAAGAAACTTTAGCTTTGAGAGGAAGATCCTGAAGTATTTAAATTATGTGGGTGGAAGATTTTCTCATTAGCTAATACTGTTTGTCACTTTCTGTTATCAGGTGTTTCTCGCAAAATACAATTATCAAACCAAGTTGTACAAAATTTTCTATGTATTTAACAAAGAAGTGATAGAATCCTTGGCATCTGAAGTAGATCAAACATGCCTGTAGATGTTTTAAAAGGTGCTTTGAGATTTTTGTAGAGCTAATTCATAATGATCAATTTGTATTTAATCAGAATATTTTTCCTGCTTCTTTTAGAACAAACTTCCAAATCAATTTTTCATGTCTTCATGTTTCAACACAAGACAAGAAACATTTCTGGAAAACTTTTAACCATTACAAATGAATTGCCTTAATAAGGGAAACCTGAGGAAGTTCTGCGGTTGAGATTTAGAGGAAACAAAACTTAATGATCGCTTCTAGCTTTTTGATACAAGAAACTGCAATCTCTGTCAATGAGCACTTAAATAAGAAAGATCTGTTTCATAGCTTGTGATAACTGTATTTCTTGAAGATGCATTGTTCACATGGATTTCATGGTCTATTTTTCTTCTGTCGTTCTGAGACACTTTTTATTGTCAAAGTTAACTAATGGATGCTTGAGCTTACTCTATCCTTCGTATTTTCATATCCTTCAGAAGAAGGATAAAGGCACAGATACGATGAGCATAAAATACATACTCATGCAGCAGATAAAGTCTGAATGGGAATCATGTGAGCAATGCAATCTGAAGTGCTAGTTGTTGTGAGCTAAGTAGCATAAGCTATGTATTTTTTTACCTGCTTCTCTGACCTTTGAGGATAGAGCTAGTTTGCTCTGAGTTTTTTCTGAAAATATGTTTTTTGAATCTTAAATGACCTGGTATGGAAATTATCAGAGAATGACAGAAAGACCTCACAATATCCACCAAATAAGTCTTACATTAGAATGCATAGATCTGAATATATATCATAAAGAGATACTTTTTGTATGAGATAGAACACAGAAAACTGCAAAGTCTGTGCAAGAAACTTACAGAAATTGAACAATTTGTGGCTAATTTTTGACACCGTATCTGTTAAACTAACGATTGTTTTTGCATTCAGCTGCAGTTTATGTGTATTTTGGAAATGTAGATCATAATGGTAACATTTTTTGCAACAAGTATTTTTATTTCTTTCTTATGAGTCTTAAAGATTTTTCAGGAAAAGAGAACATCTGCTGCTTTCCTCTTGTAAAATTCCTCAGCATTTCAACAGAACAGGGCACTTTTATAACTGTCAAGAGTCCTAGTAAGAACTTTGAAAACATGCTAACTAGGCCAGAAATCTTACCCTACTTGGGAACTCTTCTTGGCGCTAGGGGTAGCAATGACCTTGCTTATCTATTTGAAGTTCAATGTGTGATTATGTAAACTGTCTTTAGAGCTTAGCCAATTTAGCACTGCAGCATTCACAAATGTTATGCACAGTAAATGATTAAGCAAGCATTGAGGCACTAATCTGGCTAAGCACTAAGCTGGTTTACTTCTGTGAGCTTTAAAAAAAAATAAAAATAAGAATTTGTCAGACTTAACAGCTGCTTTTGGTTCCCATTGCCCAGAGGACATGCAAATTAACCATGCCAAATTTTTTAATGTTTTACACTCTAAAAACAAAAGTTTTTAAAGCACTTCATTGCTTCATTTTACAGGGGACATGAGGCAATGAAAATGTGCTAAGCCTTTAAATGAACTGTGTATTTAGAAATTACTTTGTTAGCTGTAATATAGTTATCAGACAGAAACTTTTCTATATTATCTTAAATTGAAAAATCCTTGTCTTCAGAACTGGTTTCTACCTGAGTGTTTACAAACTTTATTGTGTCTAAATATGTGCAAGTTTTATGGTATTAAGTAAAAAGCTTTGGGGGATGCTAACTTTTTTTTTTTTTTTCTTTTAATTTTAGCCTCTGTAATTTCAAGAATTACTAATTTTGGGGGCTTTGTAGGTAGAAATAGAACATTTGTGTCTAAGTCTAAACTCTTCCACCTGAATATTACAGCAGAGTAAATCCATTTGTTTATGGAATTGTCCTAACACTACAGAAATCAATTCATTTCAGATTTAAACTGCAGTTTAAATAGATGAAAAATTAGAAAAGTGTGGAAAGAAACTTTAACAGCAGATAAACTGTAGTTCTGATATTGGAAAAATTTTCTTCCAGCTTTTGTGGCATCTATGGAATTGCTTGTTATAACCACATCTGGTGTTAGCTGCATCTGTTGTTAGCACAAACTCATAATAAGTCATAGTTTTCGTAATTGTTCAGGTAAAAATCTCCAATTCATATGTCTTCCTAAATCTGAGTATTTTATTGTATTGTGTTCTATCACTTTCAAAGGATAATATTCAGGAAAAATATACAGGTTCTCTTACATTAAAGTTACTTCACATAGTTAGATTACTCTCAGGTTCCAGTCTCCAGTTTATGGAACCCAGGTTATGAAGATTGCCAATGGGTTGGTTTCTATATCTTCTGTTGTTCCTGTGATAATACGCCAAAATTTCATTATATTATAAGCCTCTGAAAATATTTTTTCTACATACTCATTAAAATCTTAATGGACATTTACTGGTGAAGTCAGCGAAGTTTCCATATGTGCTGGATATACTTCATCACCAATTTTAAAGGATTGGCATTAATTTCCATGCAGTTATCGCTGTCAGAAAGCAAGAACATAGAACAGAGAACATAAAACTCAGTTTTTCTTATGTTTTTCTTAAGTCATGGTGTCTCTCCTTGTTGATATCAAAGCAATCAAAAAGGGGAGGTAGCCATCTGTTCTCAATGAAGAAAGGTGAAGAATGTTGAATAGCTCATTTACATGTGGTGGAAGATAAATGAGATAAACAAAAGGGGCTTAGCAGTTTATGTACTCGAAGTTAGATGACAGCAGGGGAGAATCTGGGCAGGAGCATGGGGGAAGCAAAGGTGGTGGAAGGAGTGCTTGAGAGGCAGAGTGGGGATGAATATTGAAACTGCAGCAATACGTGGGTCTCCAGGTGTTAAGAGTGGTAGGCACATAAGTGGTCTCTATAAATCTGAAAACTGAAATTCATTAGCACATTATGTATCTTTCTGCTCTAATTGTGACTAGTATGTATTTGAGAATGATTTAAGCATTGTTGTGATAGCATACTACTCTGTACTTTACAGCTAAAGGGTGGCAGTGGCATGTAAATAACTGCTCACATCGAAATCAAAAAAAGCCGTAAAACATTTTAAAGTTGGACAGTACAATATTTCAGTCCTACATTTGATCAACTGATTTTATAAGCATATTTTTAAAAATTTATTAATCTCTGCTCATGGTATCATTGTAAGTCATACCTAATAGTCAGCCTTAATGCCACAGATACATTGGTATTTTAAGATGTTTAGATTTATTTATCTGTCCAGATTTCCTGCTTCTTTTGTGATAGTAGTTTTGGGACACCTGGCAATTTTTGTGTGGGTTTATGATATTGAAATAATCTCCATTTTCACTGTTTTAGTTACATTTTTTGACTGGCAAGGCATACTACCATTTAGTGCAAGTACTTGAATCTTCCACACTTATCCAGCATGCTGGTGTGATGTATATGTTATATTTACAAAAAGGAGTATGTGTGCATATGCGTGATGTTAGTAAAAATCTCAGTAATATCATTCTGAAAATGCCTTTGGATATATGTATCTGTGAAATGATTTCAATTGCTAGAATTAATCTATATATCCTGTATTTGTTTGTTTTGTTTTGTTTTTTCCTGTTCAGTGACTTTGACATGTTTCTTTTTTAACAGAAAATGTCCATTTAGTAATAGTGATTATGAAATGATTTTACCAGCTGGCAATGAGACATCTTTTGTTCACTTTAGTTAGTAAAGTATTTGCTTTTACTTTTGGAAATAATTTAATGTTCACTTCTGTATGGCTCCTTCAGTATAGTGATTGAAGTCTGTAGTTAAAACATCCTGGATGATGCTATTTTCACCCCTGAAATCAAATGTATGCTTTCTGTTCTTATGGGTACTCAGAAAATAGAAGGAAACATTGTTCAAACAAGAAAAAAAGTAGACATTTTATCACAGATATGACATAGAGCATATTCATTTATATTCTTGAGTCAAAACTAGTGCAAAATGTAAGAGGAAGTCAGTTACGTGATTCTAAGGTCTGCAGAATCACGTATCCTCTTGTGGAGTTATGTGTCTCTTCTTCCCTTAAGTTCATGCAGCTCTTTATCTCTCTTTATTATGTTATCTATTGTCATTTTTTGTGTTCAAGTTTTTAATCGTTTCCTTTTCTCCACCACTTCTGATGTGTTGCAAACCTCCCCCCCTCTTTTTTTTTTCTCTTTTACTATCTACCTATATTTCTTCTTCCAGTTTCCTGCAGCTTTCTGATAGGCTTGTGCGTTCCTTCTATTTACTGGCTTCACTTCTCATCAAATTTCTCATCTTTGTTTGTTTGTTTGTTTGTTTGTTTTTCTTTTTTTCCCTGTTTGGTTAAGCACTACCTGAAATTAGCAGTTTCTCCCACTACAAGAGAATTCATTATTTCTGTATAAGATCAAATCCTAATAGAGAAGAGCAGCAGAAGTCCTGTTAGAAAAGGAAGGTATTGCAAGGGAATCAGCCATTCGTAATATGGAGCAAGGCTGTGGTAGGAAAAAGAATCAAAAACAAATTTCATTTGCAGTTTTCCTCCCAAATGGCTTAGAATGGTGATTTTGCATTCTGCATTTTTTGTCCCTCATAGTTGTTAAAGAAGTTGTGCATAACAGAGTGTATTACTTCCATACTGATGGGCTGACAAGTAGACATCTTGATTAAATGGTCTAAAATAGGAGATGCAGGGAAGGTAGAAGTACTTACCTGTTATGACTCTGACCTGGTTTTACTCTGATTATGCAGAAAGTAGTCCATCTTCACAGTGCTTGCTAAAGAAAGGAGGGCAATTAGTCTTGCTCTCTTGTTTAAAAATATGGTTCACTCTGTAATGTATGCTCTGAGACTTGTAATTAGTATTGCAACATGTAAATAATATATGCCATTTATGAAGAGGTAGAACAGTAATGTAACTGAAGTTCTCTGGAAGTAAAAGAACAAAAAAAGACAATGCGTGTTTCTTCAACTACATACATTTATGATAAATCAACAGTTGTCACTGCCTCAGATTTTGGAAAACTTGGAATGCTGATGTCCCCAGAGGCAAAGAACAAACATGAAGGACTATTTTACTGTTGCATCAAAAAAAACGACATTAAAATTATATCACATTTTATTGTCATTCACAGTTAATACAAACTAGATTTTATAGCCTATTTACTAGGTGTCAACAGTTCTGATGTTCCATTATTTATAATATATCAAACGATGAAGGAATGAAGCAAAGTAATATTTGGCTGTGGAATCATAGGATGGTTTGGTTTGGAAGGGACTTTAAGGATCAACTAGTTCCAACACCCCTGTCTTGGGATATGAGAGAACTATGATAGTACTATGCCTCAAGCAGTGAAAGAAATCAGAATTAACTGCTATTAAATATCTGTTTTTTGTGTTTGTTTGTTTGTTTTTTGTGCTTTTTTTTAAATAAAACCTTTCCTCAGTCTTTACAGATGTACCAACTGAAAGAAAATACATTACTTTTTACAATCAGCTTGGAATAAAATTTATATGATATAATTCCATCCATTGATACTGTATTTACTTCCTATATATTTTACTTTATATATATATATTTATTTACATTTTTTTGTTTGTACTATTTTATTTAACACGTTGACATATTATGTTAAATAAAATAGTCCTTTCATTGCTTCTCTGTGTTTTTATATTATTATTATCTTTTATTTTTGTGACTTCTCCAAACTTCATAGTCACAAAACTTAGGTCTTTTAGAGACATAAATGATGCAAGGTCCTGACTTCGATCAAATGTCTTATGAACATCACTTTATGAAATCTTGACTTTAACAGAGAATCCCATTAAAATTATGAAGTTACTCAAGGGTTAAAAAATTCTCAGACCAAGTGAGTTGTTTATAGTACTATTTCATTATTTTCTTTGGATCAGTATTTGGTAGGTTGACTTCCTGCTCAGCAGTTGGAATCATCATGCCATCAGTCCTTTCACAGCTTTAGGGTTCAGTGTGGCTTGGCCACATGGTTCCCATGGAATGGTCCTGCTGTCCTGTACACCTCCTACATGCAGGTGTGGCTGAGCTCAGGAGTGAACTTGTAAGTCCATCTTCGTACAGAATTATTTCTAAGTTCTTTCATTAAAATATATGAGCTCAATTCTATACTCAGTTGGAAAAGCAGTTCTTCTCAAAGAGAAAGCTTCCACAATAAGTGGCTGATATGAATGTGTACTCATCAGCAGCATTGGTGAAAAAAGGGTGCTTTGTTTTGTGGGGGCTTCAGTTTCTCACCCAACATGTCAAATATTCAAACTGAACTACTCTCAAGAGACTCACATTCCTTCATTGCTGATTGGATGCAGCATCCATTCTTATTTCATGATCAGTTATTCTGGAGTATTCAGTAATTCTGTCAGAAATAACAGCAGCAAAATACAACCCTAACATGAGAGTGATTAAGTCCCTGACAGTTTCATTTTTTGACCTCTGTGCAAAATCCATTTTTTAGAAAGATACACTGCATCATGCTTCTTTTAAAGAATATAAATAGATTATATAATACCTGCTACATTCTATTGTCTATTCTGGTTTATGATCTTAAGATATTTTATGGAAGACAAGTTTCTAAACATGGTGCTTACAGAATTATCTTTAGAAAAAGGTCAAGGAAAAATTTACTTGCATCAGTCAGTTGTTTTCTGAAGTGCAGTGCTCTAACTGTAGTAGTTAGCATCTTACGCTACACATTTTACTTAGGTTCCCTATTAATAAGGCACGATAAGAGAATTGAAACAGTATGTTATTCTCCTGAATGTTTTTTAGATCATGCATATGAAGTTTCATCTGGATTCTGATGTATGCATAATCCATTGAAGCTAAGATGAATTGTGTACACGGATTTCTGAATGGATTGTGTGTCATTATGACAACCCACAGATATACATAGAAAGGAAAGTAAGCATTTGCTTATATATCTGTACTCAGTATATGATGTTTATTTATAATTACTGGATGGTCAAAGACAAGATGAATGCTACAGGTATCTTTCATTACTGGCGAGTGTTACAGAAGACCACATCAAGATAATTGTCTTAAGTAAATTCTCTTTATGTGCATTAAGGCTTTTACATGCCCATTTGTTCTGATTTTAATCCTAACTGTGATCAGAATAAGAGAATACAGACAAAGGCAACAACATTTATTTATTTATTTATTAATTTAGAAAGGCTGCAGTGATATCTTTGACATCTTTAATTTGATGTCAAAAGTAACAGAAAGGGTCATAATTTATATGAAAAGATATGTTTTCAGAACTCAAGTAAAAGCAAGATAAATGGCTTTGTGAATAGCTTCAGGGTTTTACAGTCCAAGGTTTTACAAGTAGCAGCTTCTCTTTCTGCAGTTCCTTCCAGCTTCTTCTGCCAGTCTGGTCTGCATTTCTCATTAGAAACTATCCTTTAAGATCAGTGGGGAATTTTCTGCAGTTTTGCAGATGAACCTGTTTTCTGCTTGTCTTTTATTTTTTTTCTTCAGTGACAGAACCATATGACGCAGAGGCTATAAGAAACTTTCAATAGCAAATACTAATGAATAAATGAATATTGAATAAATAAATATTGAATAAAAACATACGTAAAATTTGAAAAACCGAAAGATGTTTCTTCCATGTAGCATGTGTGTACACAGATTTTGATTAACTCATATTTCAGAATTGTAATTTCCTTATTCCAACTGACATGAATGTTTAAATTCTATGCTTCCTTAATTAATTACAGTAATCTGTCTGTAAGAGTAGGATATGGCAATTAGTATTCCCAATTAATAATTATGCTAAGGCATTTTATAGATCATTCACTTTTTTATTTAAAATTAGTGATGCATGCCTTTTCTGGAACAGTACTAAGCTGAACTCAGTATTATTAAAGGTGTGTGCAAAGCTTGAAGAATCTCTCAAGATTCAAGGAAAATCTTAAGTGGAAAAAAAACTTCTGTTAAGTGAAAGAACATTTAAAAAAAATAGCATTTGACTGCTTAGTCTCTGTTGTGCCTAGATGTAGGGTTATGTGTTAGGGTTATGTGAAAACTCCAATGTTTTCAGTACTGGAGATTCTCCCACACACTGTACTACATCTAGGGTGAAGCTTTGTATTGTTGTCTAGCCTTCCCCTATTTTCCCCACATAGTGAATTACTTAGTTCACACCAGAGCAGAGTCAGGGCAAAATTAACGTGCAAGTAGCTGGTACAATTTGATAATAATGCTTATAGGTTCTCCAGTAGACAGACAAACCCTACTGGAGTTTTCCTGAGTCTTGGATGTTTTTCTTGCAATATATTTTGATCAGTCCATTGGTTAGCAAATGTCAGCCTGAGGAAGATAAACAGTATGATGGAAATACCTGTGCTTATAATTTCTGTGTTTTTGCTTTCTTTTACTTGTCTTGTTATTTTGGTGGTAAAGCTGAAAATAATGATTCTTCAAGAATTCTTTCCTTCCTTGCTAAGAGAAATGGGATAGCAACAATCGACATGGAGAGTGACTCACTTCCATTTTGTAGACACCCTTTTCATAATGTGATTTTACTAATAAGGGAAATAATAAGAGCTTTTCTTGGGGACACTGTACTATATAGAGAACCATGCCAATGCTGTGTATGTAATACATGCCAAAACTGAGATATTTTTATATGAATGCAATTTGACTGATTTCGCAGAAATGTTATGAAGCTCCTTGTAAGAGTATCATTGTTTCAGTATGATGGTTATGGAATGTGTAAACATACAAGAAAGGAAAATAATTTCAAGTCTAAAAAGCAAGGTTTTCAGGACCAAAAGTCAACATACTTTATGCTGGTGTTCACTATATAGGAAAGACTGTTGTACACAAAAGTACATTTGCTAAGTTCTTATTCAAGTATTGGTCATCAGTTGTCAGTAAACTATAAAATGTTCCAGTGGGAATTTAGGATCCACCAAACTTAAGCACATTCCATGTAGAAAGATGAAGCTATATTCATCTAAGAAAACGAGGTAAATGTGTTAAGAATATGTTGCTTAAAATAACAGACTTGGCTTCTCTAATTTGCCTTTTTAGCTCTATCAGTAATAGAATGACTTGGTGATAAAAGACTATAATACACAAATTGAACATTATGGTTAGATGTTTCCTGTGACATTTATGATTAGAGTTACATACAGTTTATAAATAAGCTGAATTCTACCTTTTTTTTTTATGTTTACCAAGAACAAATAGTCCAAGTATACAGTAGGATAAAGAACACTCCAAAGCTTTTTTTCTTCCTTTTGTTCTTTCATCTTTTTAAGTGATGTTGACTTATAATTTTGTGATATTATAACAATGGGGTATTATTACTTTGTTGTATCTTTTTTTTTTTTTTTTTTTTTTTTTTTTTTTTTTTTACTGTATGGTTGGTTATGCTAGGAATAAACAATATGCCCTCTTACTGTTATGTTTAATAAATTGTTTTTTTTTTCCCCCTGTCTCACTTGTCAGCATATTTTGCCAAAATGAAATAATAATAATTGCCTTAAATTGTGTTAAATTAAATGCATCTGAGGATGTATGCTTTGTATTTTGGGTATTTTCTAATAACTTTTATTCTCCTAAGACAGCAAATGAATACTGGTCTTCTGTAAAAAATAGGTTAAGTTAAAATTATGTTACATACGACTTTACAACTTAACATGTAATTGGTTTAGAAACTGGAGGTGATTTTTGTTGACTGGAATTCTTTCATTTCTTTAACACTGATTGGGCCAACTAATTCCAAGCAAGCAGAGCTCACATACCTCATCCATCTTTCTCGTAACTGGTAATAAAGAACCCTTTAGGCTTGACATATTGTCATGATAATTATTCTCAAGACATTATATAGCAGTTGTATCTGTCAACCCATTCAGTATGGAATATTTTAGCTGGCAGTCTTCCAAGAGTGAACATTAATCTTAGCATCTCTTCTTACAGTCCCTAATCAAGATATTCCAGGGGTGATTGCACTAACATTGTTTGAAGACTACATCTACTGGACAGACGGGAAAACCAAATCACTCAGCCGTGCCCACAAAACCTCTGGATTAAACAGACTGTCACTGATTAATTCCTGGCACACCATAACAGACATCCAGGTGTATCATTCTTATAGACAACCTGATGGTAATTATTCTATGTTTTCCATGCAGCATGTACATGTGTTTCACTTAGTAAGCAGCCAGTTGCTGAATTAATTGAAAATTATTTAGCTGCAATGATTTATTTTTTATTTCTGTTTTATTCTGAATTTTAGAAATTTTCAAAAGTTTCAATAGTTTTTAAAATATAGATCTGTGATCAATGAGCGGCTGAGGGAGCTGGGCTTGTTCAGCCTGGAGAAGAGGAGGCTCAGGGGCGACCTTATCGCTCTCTATAGGTACCTCAAGGGAGGCTGTAGCGAGGTGGGGGTTGGCCTGTTCTCCCACGTGCCTGGTGACAGGACGAGGGGGAATGGGCTTAAGTTGCGCCAGGGGAGTTTTAGGTTGGATGTTAGGAGGAACTTCTTTACTGAAAGGGTTGTTAGGCATTGGAACAGGCTGCCCAGGGAGGTGGTGGAGTCACCATCCCTGGAAGTCTTCAAAAGACGTTTAGATGTAGAGCTTAGGGATGTGGTTTAGTGGGGACTGTTAGCGTTAGGTCAGAGGTTGGACTCCATGATCTTGAGGTCTCTTCCAACCTAGAAATTCTGTGATTCTGTGATTCTGAGTTCTAAGTATATCTGGTATTAAATGAATGCGATAGGTCTTGTTCAGTGATGAAATAGCTTTATAGTTAATCATTGGAAGTACAGGATGGTTAAATTACATTAGAGTCCAAGCTAACAGTTACCAAGATCAGAGCATTATGTTATGAATACATTTAGTGTTATTATTGCAAGAGTGGGAGAGTGTTAATAATGCAGAATAATACTGTTGTTTAGAAACCTGTTGTACTGAGAAAATGACAGAAAATATAGGTATTATGATTGTGTTTTGTCTCCTGTTGTCTATGTCTTTGAATTCCGCCTAAATACAATTTGGTACTTGATCTAGATTAGCTAATTTTTTATCTCATTATCTATTTTTGTTCTTTTATAATGTTTTTGTTTATTGAATGTATATCCTTAGTAATAACTAATTGTTGCATACAAAAAAGAATAGCTTAAAGACAAAAGGAAAAGGATTTTTATATGAACCATTCCTTTTTAAAATTGAAGTGTGTAATACATTTTTCTTCTATAAAGCAGGTACTCTGAAGTAAACTGAAATAATAGTCTCTGTATACCTTTCCTATTCTGTTCACAGTGTCTAAACATCTGTGCACACTAAACAATGGTGGTTGCAGTCATTTATGCCTTCTAGCCCCTGACAAGATGCATACTTGTGCCTGTCCCACTAACTTTTACCTTGCTGCAGATAACAAGACATGTTTATCGAACTGCACTGCCAGTCAGGTAAGTGTATATGTATGTAGAGAAGAGTTGCATTTTACTGTGTTTTCACCTCATTTTAAATAACAAGGGTTGGTGTCCATGAAATGTGGAAGCAGCAGTCAAAGGACCTGAAGACTAGGAAACTCATGGGTGCATTTAAAGTGCTTAATCTTCAAGATTATTAGTTGAAAATAGATTTACTTTCAAATGCTTTTGTTTGTTTGTTTTGTTTTTGTTTTTTTTTTTGTTTTCTGGAGAGCACAGAGCTTGCTCCTTGTCAAATGTGGATGTTTCTTCCAGTCATTAGAGCAAATACAGGTACTAAACCCATAAACATTGCTTTGAAATATATATATATATATATATATACACACATATATACATATGTTTTATATATATATGTGTATATAAAACATGAATGATAAAATTACAAAGTGGTTTGAGGGTATTCATTCATGAACAAACTTTACACAAATACAAGATACAAGATACATAAAAATGGTAAAATGCACAATTACTTAAAAATTGTATCAATTAAAACATTGAATTATTTATGGGAGATGGATTCCCTATGACTTGAAATAAATTAATTTTCTTAAGATTTAAGTTAGATTAACTGGAACATACTGATTTATTTCTCACAAGAGAACCAGTTTGATAAAAGGCTTTGGACTGTTCTACTCAATTAGTTTGGTTGATTGTAATAGTACATATGGCCTTTAAAAGCTTTAATTTTTCTAGTAGCTGAGTTTCGTTATATGTGTGCTAATGACTTTACAACATTACACATCATGATGCATTTTGTCCATATTCAATAAGGAAAGGGTTTTACTCTTCATTTTGAAGGACCAGTGGTCATCTTCAATTTATCTTCATCATTTTATAATGATGTACAAGTTCATTCAAGTAATATTGTTAAGATTCCTTCCCACTGTCTTCCTCTGTTACCATAACGCAGTGCTTTCTGTGGTTTTATTTTGTTCACTGCATCTTTTATGTTTAGATTGTCTGTCTGTCACTTCCCATTAAGTGGTGAGCAAAAAGAAAGAAAAAAAAGAAAATGAAGAATTTTTTACCTAATCTTTTTTCCACATATATTCACCTTCTCAAATTAATTTTATTAAAATAAAAAGGCACTTTCTATTTTGTATTTTGTTTGTTTGTTTTAATTTTACTTACATGCTAACAGTTGATCGAGTGGCTCCTTTCTAAATTATTAATTAATAATCTGATTTGAAGGATAGTGTTGTATTTTGGATCCTCCAAAAGTAATATTTTACCACTTCTGCATTCCTTAGGAGGGAGAGAGGGGTTATATTCAAGGAGTTGCTTGCAGAAATACAACTACAAGTTGATGTTGGTTATTAGTCATTTTCTTCTAACTCTGAAATCTGTTTACTCTGATAATTTGTCAGCCTGATGGCATCAGATGCAGAGGTCTGTGGCAAAAACATACTTTGCTCAGTAAAGATTTTCAGATTTTGTTGTAAAATTATAGCTATTCTGATGATGTAATCACTCATGAAAACACATCTACTGTTAACCATTTCTGAAGCAGTTGGATGGCTGATACACTAACTCATTTTACACACGGGCAGACATTCAGATGTCTTTTGATGGCTAATCTGATGTAAGAACTTATTCACTACAAGATACATCAGACTTTAGAAGGCCATTTAAGGTAATTCCACACACACCTACATGAATCTGACCCCCAGTTTAACTAAGTGATTAGATCCCAGATTTAGAAGGGATCATAAGTATTTCCATGCAGAGTGTAAAAATATCTAAGTTAGTACCCATTTCTTGGAATTAAATTTATGTTGTCAGTTTAATGGCTTGAGGTGCCTTGTGGTGAGCAGTGTGGCTGATACTTTAAAACAATGAGGCAGTAAAAAGGCCAAGCTAGCAAATAGAAAGTAATAAGAATGAGAGTTGTCTGAGTTTCTGTTGGTTTCCTACACCAGGAGGCCTTCTGCTGAACTACCCTGCTATGCATACCTTTGTAGAACGGATTAACAGCCTTACACCCATTCCTAAATAACCTCCTAGAGTATGCCTATCTAGATAAGTACTCTCTTAAAATACTGGATTAGACAGAAACAAAATCTAGAGCTGATGTATTTGTCTAGTAGAGGTTGATAGTGGTATACAACAATATGCACCGAAGGATAAAATACAGCAATTTGGTTTTTCTATACGCCTGAATTTAGATCCAACCAATTGTATATCATGTCTGTCAGTGTGGTATGGGAATTATGTTGCTCAATGTATAAATGGCAATGAAACCATGAACTGTCTTGGCAGACAAATTAAACCCGAACTAATGTACCAAGTTGTATATACCTCTTAAACAGTTTTATTGAGTAATTAATATTTTTTAAAACATGAAGGAATTAAAAAATATATATATGCTGTCACAGAAAATGAAATGTTTTGCACTTCTATGTTTGCTGGTTTCATTTTCTTCTGTGCTCATAGAGACACCAGGTAGGAAACACAACATTTGTTGAAAGGTGCGGATAGTCTATTCAGATTTTTCTCCCTAACATAACTCTTATTTTAGGATAAGCCCTCGAAGATTGCATCAAATCATTTTTACCCTTTATTTTGTTTGTGTTTTTCTTCTAGTGAAAACAAAGTTACAATGTTGTTTTTGTGGTTGTTCTGAATAAGATCTTAAAGGATCAAGTCATGGAATGCAGCAAAATGCAGTGATTGCTTTTTATCAGCGGAGCTACGAGTGTAGCAATGTCATTGAAACCTCAGTGACTTCTGTCAGATGAAGTCTCAGTGCAATACATCTCCAAAAACTTTTTTTTTTTTTTTTAAATTAGGTTTTATAAAATCAACAACCAGAAGTTATCAGTGGAACAATGATTTAATCAAATGAATCTGATTTCTTATAGTTTATGTTGTTCCTGTAAAAAAAAAAAAAAAAAAAAACAACAACATATTCTTTCTCTCCTTTTACAGTTCCGTTGCAAAACTGACAAATGTATTCCATTCTGGTGGAAATGTGACACTGTTGACGACTGTGGAGATGGCTCTGATGAGCCCAAGGAATGCCGTAAGTGCATTCTACATTTGGAACTCAGTTTTGTCAGTAGAGTCCAAATCAAATATAATGCTTTATAAATGTTAGGAAGAGGATTTCCTTTGAAAGCTTTTGTTTGCAGAACTGTTTTGTTTTCCTTGGTCTCTGTCAGATTTAGAAAGGGCATAGAGTCTTATCTGTCAGGCTGTATAAGATTTTCATTAACTCATGACTACTAAGTATCTCTTTGGAAAATTATAAGAACACATTTTTCCTTTTTACTCGATTCCATCTAAATTTTTGCTGAATTTAATTGTTCTATTTTTGCAATAGAAATGTGATATAGTAATTTTCATTAGATTATGTTTTATTGCAATTATACAGGTTTAGCTTCAAGGTATCATTTAGTGCAATTTCCTGAAACAGCAATGTTTTCGATGTGACTCCAACTAAGATTCTGTTTATTTTGCATGATATGTTTTATATAAACATTTTCATTTTATAATTTTATAAACTTTGTCAAAGAAAAGGTTAGTGAGCTGAATTTCACCAGCAGTCTGAATGGTTTTATGCAGTGAACATTTTTCATGCACCCTGTGTAACTGACACACTACAAAAGATGCAGGATATCTAACACACTATAAAGGATATCTGACACACTATAAAAGATGCCGGTCCTCTTTAATATCTAGAAATAACCTAGAAATTCTGTGATTCTGTGATATTTCTCAATAGCCTCCCATAGTCCAAATAGCAGATTACTGTAGTACTCTCCCATTGAATAGCTGGAAGTCAATAAGGATGATTGTTTCAGCATCCCAAAGGATGGTTGCTGTGATCGCAGCTGGCTGCTGGTTTACTTGTTAGAAAAGTACCTGTCTAGTGTACTAGATTCCTGAAGAGTAATGTCTATTAATGATGCTGTGTTCTCAGTCCCAGTCACTAACTTCTTTAATACTATTAAATTAATCTACATAAAACTCTATTATATTAATCTACATAAAATATTATTGTATTCTTCCCTCAAGCTTATAAACATAAAAAACTCTGCTATGTGTTACAGAGTCTCCCAGATAAGTAACAGCTCATTGAATTTTGTGTACTGAAATCTCTAATCCATTTCTTTTACAATGCTATTAGTTCTCTTTTTCTGCTGCAAAGGCCTTTGAAGCAAACCTTAACATATATAGTCATTGTACGTAAGATTAACATTTTTAGCTACAATCTGTTTATAGAAAATAGTGCAATAGAAGTGCATAATTGCTCATTCACACAAATGGCAGTGGCTATAAGAAAAAGCAGTGGTAGACTCATGGGTTGTGGAATTAGAGTTAGATAGTAAATTTCTGAAATGCACACTCGAACTGAAATGTTTATATCCTAAATTGCGAGTTTCTGTTGAACTATTAATAAACAACCTGTAGAGCATTGTAATGATAAACATATCATTTGGAAATTATAAATACAGTTACGTGAATGTAAAATCTCGCACTTTGAAATCTATTTTACAGTAGTACACATACATTTTATTTGCTATTATCTACTTAGATTTATATTTGACTGTAAAATTGTGAACATTGAATGTAAAATACAATGTTCACAAATACTTTTGATAGCTCTGTTGAGAAAGAACAACACTATTGACACTTTATCATTCCTCCAACAGTATTAATAAGCATTTTTTTTCCTCCAGCTGAATTCAGATGTCAGCCAGGACGTTTTCAGTGTGGAACTGGACTTTGTGCTCTTCCAGCTTTTATCTGTGATGGAGAGAATGATTGTGGGGACAATTCTGATGAACTGAACTGTGGTAGGTGACTGTATGTATTAAAGACTTCAGAAACATGCTAAACTGGTATAAATGCCAAGCTATCAAGAAAGTTATTTGTATTTTTATTTTAACTTTGAATCTTTAAATTTTCTGATCTTTAACTTTTAATCTCTTTAACTTAATATTTTTTACTCTTTCAAATTCCAGACACACATGTGTGTCTGTCAGGTCAGTTTAAGTGCACAAAGAATCAGAAGTGTATTCCAATAAATCTGCGATGCAATGGACAGGATGACTGTGGTGATGAAGAAGATGAAAGAGACTGCCGTAAGTTATGTTTAGAAAATTTTGTTCTGACAACTGTAGCTGATTTTAAACCAGAAGCTGAAATAAAATATGTAAAATAATGTTAATGTCCTCTGCAAAATAATGTGAGGAACATGGACAACAGCTAATGCACTGGATTGTTTAACGTACAATGCTTTATATACAAGAGAACAAAGTAAAATGTCATTTATTAACTTCATTTTTAAAAGTCATTTCAAAGAAAAGGGGTGTGTAAATAAATTAATTTCAAGCATTTAATTGGGTTTCTGACTTAGGCTGAAATATCCATTTTACTCTTAACCACCTCACAAATGACTCATATTCTTGAGGCTTTCATCTGCCGTGGCTTGTGGCAACACATTTAAAGGGAAAAATACTTTTCTTCTTTTATTGGAAATTATGTAGATCCATAGCTCCTTCTATATCCGTTTTCATTGGTATAGTTCTCTACCTTTTCAATTCCCTTTTCTACGGGGACTTCATTAATTTATCTATGCAACTCTCCATTTACTCATCTTTTTATACATCTTTCAGTAAATTCAGTTTCACTCCATATTTCTCAGAGACAAATAGAGAAAGTATTTTCAGTTTTAGAATGGAAATGTATTGAATAGGTAGTATCTTTGATCATTCTACAATTAAAACGATGTTGTTGACTTCAAATACATCTCTGTCCTTCACTCAGTTCATTATTCAGATCTACAGATGATCTAAAGTGCTTATTCCTATTTTCAGAATTAGTTTTCTCAAAGTTTGCATTTCTGAAAGAACATGTCCTTCTCCAAGGGAAGGGTTGCTAAGGATACAAAGGCTTTGTTAATTATCATGTTTAATGGCATCTTCCAAACAATGCAGCAGAGCTGTAGCCTCTAACAATATTATTATGTTGGTTTGCATGTCACATTTCTTTAAAAACAGATTAAGTGGAGTCAGGTAAGTACCTGCAAAAGATAAGGGAGATTGCTCTCTTTGTTACAAAGATCTGCACATGTTACATGAAAGGTTCTCAAAACCATGAGGTGAACCTGACAAAATGAAATCAGAGCAGTAGAGTCCACAGCACAGCCGTGCTCAAGGATTTGGTAGGAATAGGGTCAGGATCAGCAGTGAGTTCCTTGGAATGTTTTCCACTAGGATGGGATAGGACAGTCTGCTGTGATACTAAGCAAGCTTTTGAATTGTCTGAAAATCAGCTATCAACCCACCTGCAAAGGCGTGAGTTAGGGGGCTGGAAGGGTTCATTTAAGGGTTCACTTAAAAAATAAAATAAAATACAATAAAAACACTGTTGTCTTACCTAGACATTATGAGCTTCTCTTTTAAGAAAGCTAAGTGTGCTAGTTTATATTCTAATAAAATCTAGTTTATGGCTTCTGAAAACTCTTCAAGTTTCTCTTTTGGGAGAGACTACCCAAAGTGGGAGGGTTGTGGGAGGGTTAAGTCTGCCTCAAAGTTCAGGGTGATTTGGGTTCCTGTCACAAGACAGGTAATAGTTGTTATTATCTTTTATAATATTGATATTATATTTTAGCAAACACATGTTTATTGTTGTTTTCGTTTTGTTTTGTTTTTTCATTTTGCTAAACCCTTGAAGGAAACAAGCATGTCTCCTTGTTATATCAATATCAGTGGTATTACATTGGTGCCAAGGAGCAAGTTGTTTTTCAACATGTTTGTTGAAAAAAGTTGGTTAAAAATTTTGTGGAGTTCACTAGGTAAAAGTGGGACAAGTATTCATGTTGGATAATGTTATCAAAGAATAGGACATGCTGTTTTCCACCTATGTTCTGTTCAATTTAAGAAAGTTTAGAGGTTCTGCTACATATACTTATCTCTAAAGAAATCCTTATGAATCTGGTCTCAAATAACTGGTTCACAGTCCAGTCCAGGTATATGTCCTTCATCTTGCCTTTATACTTTCAGTTATGAGTTTAAGAAATAGTAAGATCTGGCATAAATTGATGTAGAGTCATGTTTCACTACATGAATTTAAAGTAGCATTCCACCCACGCTGGCTTGAAAGCAGATTCTTGGTTTAAGGCAGGAACTTCACTTTCCTCTTAGTCTGTGGAGCTGAATGCTGTAAGAAACAAATCAGCAAAGCAAGTAACTTTTCATGAGGAGGAATCTCTGTGAAAGGCTCTTGATGGTTGCAGTGTGCAACTGCTTGGATAGAAGAAGGAATCCACAAGTGCACTCAGGATGTTTTTATTTTGAGGATGTTTTTGTATTCTAAATTCTTGCTTAGATCTTGCTATTGTGTGTAAAATAATAAAAAAAGAAGATGAAATTATAAAAAATGTAAACCTGAATACTGTTTTCTTACGGAAGTTACTTTTTTTTTTTTTTTAACTTTACGTACAAAAAGTGTTTGGAATATAAGAAACTTCTTGATTTAATTTTTAAATCCTTTTTTTTTTTTTTTTTTTTTTTTTTTTTTAAGCTGAAAACAGTTGTTCTCCAGACCATTTCCAATGTAAAACAACTAAACATTGCATTTCTAAACTGTGGGTATGTGATGAAGACCCAGATTGTGCTGATGGATCAGATGAAGCTAACTGTGGTAAGCATGACACTGGTTTAGAATATATGACTGTTTTGAGTATGACTGTAGCTTGACATTGTTGAAAAAACTAGCAAAAGTATATAAGGATTTAATTTAACATGTTCTCTTTCAATGTATGGTAGTACCTATCTGGTATGATAGCTTTGTCTGTCTCGTACAATTCTTGTTGGATAATTAAACTGTGTACTTTCTATTATACTAATTTATAGCTCCAGCCAATAAAGTAGTAGTATCTCATCTGGAATATAATGATGTTCTTGATTTTTCTTAAAGAATTATCCACTTTTTATCAATTTATTCTGCATACTTTATTGTTTTTATGATTAATAAACAGTAAAAAATGTCATAATTTGCTATAATCTACTGTATAGTTTGAGTAGATTATTCGGTATAATTTCTGCATCACCTTTTTATTTTGGAGTAAGAAAGACACTCAATGTAGCAAAAACATCTTGTAATAAAAGAATTACTTTATTCCATGCAACAAGAGTCACAGTGTTGTGAGATATACTGGGAAATGTAACTCAGAATAAAGACCAGTATGAAGTTGACTTAAATGTTTGTCGACAGAAGTCTCTTCAGTGGAGAATTAGATGTTAAGACTGGCTGGACAGAAGGATCCAGAGCAGACTGCAGTTTGACATGACCAACTTTTGCTTCTGTCTGCGTGCTTCAGTGAGACACACATCCTATCACACAATCCCACAAACTCAGCAACCCCATAGAACTTCTCCAAGAACCTCTGATACTTATAAAGTTTTTGTACTTAAATCTGGTAGTTTGAGAAAGCAGATCATCTACAGGCAAGATGAAGGAAGCTGGTGAGGGGCCTGGAGAACAAGTCCTACGAGGAGCGGCTGAGGGAGCTGGGCTTGTTCAGCCTGGAGAAGAGGAGGCTCAGGGGCGACCTTATCGCTCTTTTTAGGTACCTCAAGGGAGGCTGTAGCGAGGTGGGGGTAGGCCTGTTCTCCCACGTGCCTGGTGACAGGACGAGGGGGAATGGGTTTAAGTTGAGCCAGGGGAGTTTTAGGCTAGATGTTAGGAAGAACTTCTTCACTGAAAGGGTTGTGAGGCACTGGAACAGGCTGCCCAGGGAAGTGGTGGAGTCACCATCCCTGGAAGTCTTCAAAAGACGTTTAGATGTAGAGCTTAGGGATATGGTTTAGTGGAGGGCTGTTAGCGTTAGGTTGGAGGTTGGACTCGATGACCTTGAGGTCTCTTCCAACCTAGAAAATTCTGTGTGATTCTGTGTGTGTGATAGATGTCAGTGCAAGAACTGCACTCACAAAGGGCATTCCCAGCTGCCAAACTGTGGATTCATATTTCTGAGTAACCCATTCAAGCCCAACTGATATGGAACAAAGTATCTTAAAAAGGTTCATATAATAATATATGCAAAACACAAAATTTGAAAGCAGAGCAGGGAAGAAAAAAAAAAAAAAAAAAAAGGAAAATTAAGGGGAAAAAAAACCACTAATATTGAACAGGAAAAAAAATTAAGTCATTGTGATTCATCATTGCCAAAAGCCAATAGAAAGATAACAGAAAGAACCTCTGTGCAAAAAAACTGCCCTTTTTATTTTAAATTTGATAGCTGAACATTACTTTTTGCGTTGGATCAGAAGGAAAAAAAATATCCCTACTCACAATCTCTATGCCAGTCGTGATTGTTATGCACACTCATCTAGTAAGTAAACATATGCAAGAACAAGATGGCTTTAATCACATTTTAAAGTTTTCTTTATTTTTAGGATTTGAAATATGTTTAAATGATCTTGTTATATCACTAGCTAGAACAAGATTTGGTCATCTGTGCTTTTGTTTATTTGTTTTTTAATGTATTTAAAGATGGCTATTTTCATGAACAAACTGTGGGGAAATTAAATTATGAAGCTAGAAGTTGAGTGTAATAAAGATATGCATATGTTGGTGCTAATACTAATTTGTTATCATTTATAGTTCATTTTTAAAATGCTTGCAATGCAAAACTTGCATAAAGGGTAATTTCTTCTTTGCTTAAGTGCCCCATAGTCATGTATATATTGCTTAGTAAACGTTTACTACCATATGTTATTGGAGATACTATATTGAGTGAATTTGTTAGAATTGTTCTGAATGTATTTAGTCTTCTATGGTTCATTTTCAACTCAGACAATTAAAGTAGTTAGGAAATGCATGCTTATTAATGAGCATGTGGTGTTTTTCAAAGAACAATAGGTAAAGTTAATTCATGCCTGCATTAAAAGAAGCCATTAAATTATGGTAATCCTTACTCACAACTTTACTCCTTTACATCGTAAAAGGCCCTTTTGGGGTTAGAATATGAAGAAAGCTGTGTTCAGTGTTGGAAAGTGATTGTAATCTGCTTTAAAGGTTACGTGTATTTAAGGTTTCTATTCGCATAATGTGTCAATGTTAGTATGATTTGTTTTCTGCTTCCTCCTTTTTTAAATATTACTTTGCTTTTTAGCCTAGAGAGCATAAGTGGTTTGTTTTGTTTTGTTTTGTTTGTTTGTTTTTCCTGATGGTGAATCCCCAAAACTGCAGTGTAATGCAGTTAATGGCAAAATTTTGGTTTTATTTCATTGGTATTGGTATCAATGTGCTTGTATGTATACAAGGCTGTATGTATACAGCTCTTTTGAGCTGAATAAATCGCTCTTTCTGCAAGATCATATATTTGCTACACAACTTTCCCAAATATTTCTCTTTGTTATATCTTAGTTCCATTGTCCTAGTGTTTTCCTGAGCTCTCATTAATGTGAAGAAGGAAAGAAAAAACAAGAAATCTGGTCCATAAGACATGTCAACTGTAAGCTGCTATAAGAGACCAGAATCAACCCAAAGGAATAATAAAGCTTTCAGATTTCTCAAGTGAAGAAAGCTTTGCAGATATAAAAAGTATTTTGTAAAGGAAAGAGTTAAATTATTGTTTGTTTTAGATAAATTAGGAAGAAGAAAGATTAATATTCTATCAGTACTCATACATTTAGAATACACATAAGGATATTAAAATTAAAATAAAATCCAGTCTTTCTACAAAAGTGTAAAGAGGCAGTCATAGAAAATGTATTCAGCATTCTTGAGAACTAGGTGATTCTTTATAAAGAATAAGAAAAGATATCTTGCACATTGTCTTCAACCTAGCAGGTGGCTGAAAAGAAAGGATGTTATCTCTGTGTTCCGTGTATTACTGATTAGATCTTTGTGTGTCTGCCCAATGTGGAAGAACAAATAGTATATGATCTGTGAGTAATCTTTAGGACTCATTTTGGGGGAAGATATGTAGTGTGGGATTATAAAGTTTACTAGAAGTACTTTAATGTGTAGGATGGGTTTCTGATTTGAAACCACCTTTTACAAAGCTACAGATGCAAATACAAGAGTTCTGGTTTTTATTTTTCTCATTTTTTATGTTTTATAATGTTAAAAGTTTTTTGCCATTGTTAAAAGCTAAAAAGTTAAAAGTGTTTGCCCATGTAAGTATTTGAAATATCATGACTGAACTATCAGTAACTATCTATGAATTACTTCTGTCATCTTGACAAACATCATAAGAAGTACTTTTTGAGAAAACTGTTTAAAGTCTTGAAGTTGGCAGAGAATGGGGAACAAATGCAAGAGGTAGTACTTTAATTAACAAATTTGTGAGTGTGAGGAGCTATGCCGCTGTTTGCCGCCACCTTTTTGATATTCAGGTATTTTTTTTTGCTCTATATCTCTAGTTCCAGAACCACACCTAAATCAAACTACAAAAAGCAGCAGTTTGGGCCATGGCATCAATTGTAATATCTCTAATTTGGGACATCATCCTTTCTATTTCAGAGGCAGAAAAATCAGGTTGACTTAAGCTAATTCTCTTTTGTTCTGTCAGTTATTAGAATTTATCAAGTTGTCATAATAGCAACATGAAGTTTGATCTGGGAAGTTATGAAATAGCTGAATGGAAATTTAAGAAATTTCTGTTGAAATATCATCACAGTGAGATAAAAAAATAAAACGCAGATGCAAATCCTTCTTGCTGGAGTAGTTCAGAGTGTTCACGCATCCCCAGTAGGTTTTGCCTATTCTGTAAACAGGAAATCTCATTGAGAATTTACTGCACGAAGAAATTTAATTTCAGTTTAGCATTATGTGCTTGTTTTCCTCTGTGTAAGCAGACTTTCAGTCCAAGACAACAAAAGGTGAAAACACAAAGCAAAATGCAAAGTTTTTTGTTACGTTTGATTAGTCTTAAATAATTGCATGCAAACATAGCTGTTGAGAAATATGTATTATGTACATTTTTTAAAAAAAGTAGTTTACTGTGATCTGATCTTTTGTAGAGCAATCTTATAGTAAAATTCAAGGAAAAGTCAATGTGTTTTTTGAGATTCAATTGTTAACCCCTCCAAGCTAATCTGTTCATCACTTCTAAATTTCACATTTCCTATTTCAAATGAGAGTTTTTTACAGTGTGTATTTTAATTTTATCATCAAATTTGTAAGTATATCTCTTTTGGTAAGAGTGAATAAAGAATTTTTTAAAGAATGTGATATGACAAATAAATTAGTTCTGAAAATAACTTTTTAAGTTTTTAGGTTGCTCCTTCTGAAAGGTGTTTAGTAATGTTGTGTCAGCAATTTTTCCACTTTTGACTCTGCAGTGATATAAATGATATTCATCCTAATTACAGATAAAAAAACGTGTGGGCCTCATGAATTCCAGTGCAAAAACAACAACTGTATTCCAGATCATTGGAGATGTGACAGTCAAAATGATTGTGGTGATAATTCTGACGAAGAGAACTGTAGTAAGTAACTTTTACCGACGTGCATGTTACAATGAGTACAGTCAGTTTAACATGTAAGAGTATTTTTTTTAATTTGGATAAATTGCACATATGTGCTTTCTTACAATGCCATCTGATCCACTGAAAATTAGTAAACCAGAATCGAAAATGTCTCTTGCTGAAATTTTCCAATTTTATTCATTCTTAAAGATCTGCAATTCTCTGAGAGCTACAAAAGAAAAAAAAAGTCTGAATTGTGAGTTGTCAATAACCCGATGAACTCACAATAATTAGTGTCAGAATTAGCTTACCTTTGTCAGTTACTCTTACGTTTCATGTTTATTATCTCTATATAAGAAACATAAAACATACTCAGTGAGAAATACTGTTTAACAATAAACAATTACTGTTTAATAATAACAATAATAATAATACTGTTAACAACTTGTTAAACAATTTTTTGATCATACACTATCTGCCCATCACTTTCTGTATATTGTTTAGATGATTTGCCGCGTTTTGTGCCTTTGGTAACCCATTTCTATAATACTTAACTAGATCAAAAAGTAGACCTTGTTACTGAAAGTAGCTTGGTTAATCTATTCTCGTCCACCCATTAGGAACTCCAATGCCTAATAAATCTCTGTAATATCACTTTCAGTGTGTTATTTAGATCTGATTCTCAGGAAGCAATGACAAATTCATAATTGTTTCTTTCATCCTGCAATCATTGTCTATATAGCATAAATATTGTCTATATAGAAATTCCAGCAGTAGTTCTGAAGCATCTTCTCTTCATTTGGCAAACTATTTCTGTTCCTTTTTTCTTTTGTTCTTAGAAATACAATAAATTAATATCTTTTTGTACAGATAATCTTGAATGCATGTCTCTGGTTGTATATCCTGAATGTGTTTTTAGCATCTTTGAGGTCTAGAATGCTGTCAAAGCCAGAATGTTTAATAAAATAGGCATTCACATGGTGTGTAAGTGCTGTTTGCTCCTTTCTCCCTTTTGAGATATGCTGTCCAGAGGTAGAGGATGTCTGAAGACGAGTTCATTTAGCTTGAAAGTTTAAGTGGATTTACATGCCTTTTGATCACTATCTATTTGGGAAAAAAAAAAAAAAGGGGGGAGTTACTGAAAGCAATGGTGCCATAGTTTTCAAATGCAAATGCTTCGTTTAAAGAGGAAAATGCCATCTGACTCAGTAATCACTCAGAGCCATTTATTGTTAAACCTGGACAGGACATGGGGCAGGGAAGCAGGTGTTGCTGACAACACACAAAAGCTTTCTTAGCTTCACTGGATATTTTATTTTGGATTTGAGTATTAGTGATGGGGAGATTTTTCCATTTCTATTATAAATAGCAAGAAATTATTTTCTATTATGCTCATGTAAAAATCAAAGAAAGACACGGATTTGGTATAGCAGTGTTAATCTATGTGACTGGATAACCTTTTTAAAAGTTGGAAATTAAAAACAGAAAACAAAACAACAACAACAACAAAAGCCCACCTCCACTAAACATTACTACTGTTTGCAAAATAAGTATCAAACATCTTACTTGAAATTTTGTCATGTGTGAAGTGGTATTTATTTATTGTCCAGAACTGATAATTCTCTTCTGTAACGTTTAGATTGTCATAGAATAAGGTTGTAAAAACAAGTGTTCAAATAATATAGGAGAAATTATTCAGCAATTTTATTCAGCAATTTCTTTTTATTTATTTATAAATAAATATTATATATATAATAATAATATATATATTATAAAAATAAATATATAAAATATATAAAAATAAATAAAAAATAATTATATAATATATTAAATAAAGATTATACATATATATATATATATATATATAAATGTATTTATTAAGCTTCCCATCTTTGTGTTCACATCAATACCTAAGTTATATACTCCATTCCTGGCTGTTCTCTAGACTTTCAGATAAGGAAATCTGTAGTTAATTGTAGTGGACAGAATTAGTGAGTTGAGAGTATCTGGATACAGCCTGTGCATCAAACTAAAATTGTTTAAATTCTCTGAACAAACCTTACAATATGTAAGTGTTAAACAGATCTTTGTGTAGTGATGAATTGTAGTTTGTGTTTGCTTTTCAGTATTCTTTTTTTCTTTTGCTTGTCAAATGCATACTTTTCTTTCTGTTTTCTTCCTAAATCTCTTATTCTGCTGTCTAAATTAAATGCAGTATGCTGGCACAGTTGTAAAATTCAAAATCTCAGAAGCATTGGGAAAATACATAATATTGTTCAGTTGTTCAAAATAGATGTAGAAAATTCTTTATGGGCTGTCTGGCCACTTATAGAATCAAGTGCAGTGAAACAAATATATATTAAATTAGAGCTTCAAAAGAATTTGACAAAATGTATTGCGTGGCACATTATGATAAGTTGTTCATAGCATACATGAATTTACAAAGGACTTTTCAGGCAGCTATATCAGAAAATGAGCTGTTTCTCAAGAATACAGAATGAATTCATTGAATTTTAGAAATTCAACTCAAGTATGTACATTTATCTATATTATTTACTTTCACATACAATAGTAACCTGAAGTTATCAGCAGCAAAAAGGAGTGAGTTAGAAAATATCACACATGGGGGTGAAAAATTATTAGTGCTATAATGCCAAGAGATATGTCTGTTAAGACTGTGTTTCTGGCATAGCATCTCCAGACCTTTTTGTTATTTACCTGCATTTGTCTTACAATGTACAGTGTGAACCATTCTTCCCAGCTTATTTGTTTACTTCTTTGTAGTTCTTATCTAATGAACTTCTTACCACATCATTTTATATAGATGAACGCAAAAGTGTTGTGCTCCTTCAAAAAAATGACAGAAAACTAGTGAAGGATGTCACACCCATTCCCACAACTTCTTATCGGAAGCAGTTTGACAGGAGTAGCTCAAGGAAGAGAGAGGACAGCCATGTTAATGGGAACCTAGACAAGGACACATGAGAAGCAGCAGTTACAATGAAAAGAGACAGTAACTGACAGTACTACCAAACTTGCCATAAATATTTTTAATTAACGATTGAATTTTCCAGTGAATATGCTCAAAACTGGAAAATCCTTTTAAAACATTAATCCTAATGAAGGCAGCCTCCTGTCATTTTGACCCTCTCAAATAAGTAAGAATTATTAAGGACAGAAAAGATTCATACTGCTAGCACTAAACAAGGCAAGGTATTTTTAACTCTTCTCAGTTAATTATTATCTTTTTAGAAGGGGAATATGTTGTTAGAGTTTTTGGGGTTATTTTTAAAGAAATTAGGCCAAAGTATTTTCTCTTTCAGGGAACTTTAAAAATGGGAAAATCTGTAGTAATGAGTCTTATTCCTGCTCAAAAGAAGGCACCAGCAATGTTTTATTGAATGTAATTAAAGAAAATATAAAGTACTGTAAACATTGAAGCAAAGCAAATGTAATAATGCTGTAGAAGGACATGCATTCAATCAGTGTGGAAATATTACAGTTGCTGGATAATCTTCTCAGTGGTGTTTTGTTGCGCTTACAAGTTGTCAAGAAAACAAATTAGTTAATTTTGTCCTTGGATAAGTTTGTATCCTAAATGCAATGAGAACCAGCAATTATTTAATGTCTGAGTGAAAACATTTAAATTAGCATATTGAAAGAAACTAAGCTGGAATGTCTCTTAATGTCATCATGAGTAGATCTTGAGTGGACAGTGCTATAAATTCTTTGCATTCTTTACACTGCTTAAGGCTCAACTGATTTGGTGCAAATAGGACCATGCGTAGTGTCAGTTTTCTAAAAGCAGCTAGGTTTCAGTGGTAGCTAAAGGCAAGTAAAGGCTTTACTTTAATAAAATGATGTGTACTAAAGATTTATTCTTTTATGTACATCTACCAGTTCTATGCCTAGATTAACAAAGAACAAGTGGTGTCTTTTTGATTAAACATGATGCTGAAAAAATAGCAAAATAAAAAATTAAAATCTGTTTTGAAAATCACATTAAATACACAAAGAAAAAAATGATTAACTATTTCATGCTTACAGGCATTCATTCTACAGGATGGTCTATGCTACTGCTTTTAGCTGTATAGCAATGGAGACTTATAAGGAAGAATGGTTTTGATTTTACCTCCTCTTTCATTTTGTCACGTTAATACTTTTTTGCTTATGTTATGTGGATGCATCACACTTGATACTCTGGCTTGGCTTACTGAAAGGTTTCGCTCCCACATAATTATCTGGTAGTATATCTGATGAATACAGCATCCCCAGCTACATCCTTTTCGTCCAGTGAGGCAGAGACCTCCATTCACAAAATGAGACTTTGAGGCATATATTTGTATCATGTAGTCATTTGTAAAGGTAGTTCTTTCAGTACAGAGAATAATATCTAGCTACTACAAATATCACTTACTACATCATCACTATTCAGTGCTCTGGCATATAAACATGCTGCTTCAGACCAGGGGTCCTTTTTGTTGGTTTGTTCCCAGTAGTGGCCAGTAGTTAGGACAGAGTAAACCATGACAAGCCAGAAATGTCTTCTGAGTATTCTTTCAATTCATATTTTCAGCTCATTGATTTTCCTTATCCGTGTGTGCTTTGTATATCTAGTAAAACTCAGTAGATCTCTTTCAAATCTCTTGAGCCCCTGGATATGTTTCCCCCCCCCCCCCCCATCTTTACCATTCTTTTGTGAAGTAATTAACTTTTACAATGAAACAATCCATTGAATAAGTAATCGTCACCCTTAATTTTGAACTTGGTTCCTGTTTGCTTAATGACTCTGTATGACTCTTCCTTAGTGTTTATCTTAATTATGTGCTCCATAGAGAGAGTCCATAGAACAGCATATTTTGCATGATATACTTGAGATATCCTGTGTAATAGGCTAAAACTTTATTATTGATGATAGTCTAACCAAGAACACAAAATCTTTGTCGATTACTAAGCAAACATTTTCAAAAGAACTGGGACGTGGATGACTTCTTTGAAGGTCTCTCTATGTAATATAATTTTGCTTTACATGCGTTTCTGCTTCGCATTTTACATAATGGCTTCATTCTCTGTCTTCAGAATCTTTAATACCTTGAAAGAAAGTATGGCCTAAGTACGTCCCCCTGATTCCTCTAAGTATATGATGGGCTGCCAAATGCCTGAATGAATCAAGAGGTCACTATACAACCCTAATCCATTCTGTTTGAAGAGCTTCCATCCCGTTTATGTTGCTGTTACTTGTTTTCCTACATACAGGTTGCACCCTTCCTTGTATATAAATTAGTTTTTCTAAAAGTTGGTTTTGCAACAGCTGTTGCAAAACACAGAATCCTCATAAGGAGCAAACATGTTTGGCCTGCACAAATACAGGTAAAAATTACAGTATAAGTTTGAACCTCATATCCTATTTTAAGGAAAAAAAAAAATTGTTCTTCCCTCTGAGTTATATGCATGTACCTTGGTCTCCTAATAAAATCCTGTCAGTTCATGACAGTATAATATCCATGCTTATTAAATAAGAAATTGAACCCCAAATATGAAATGATTTTAAGTCTTTCTTATGAGATCCCATTCTTGCTATCATTTAAACTGATAACAAAAGTGTCTGTTGGCTCTACAGATAATTTTCCAACTTTAAAAGGTGAAAGAAGATCATCTTATATTCTGTGTTTCAAATAAGATTCTTTCTAATAATTCAAAAATGCTTTTCTCAGGAAGGAGTTTCAGTGCTTTTATAAGGCAGAAGCTGAAAGATGCTGTCCTTTATTGGTTATACAGAGGTCTATTAATACTTATTCCTTTCACTAACAGCCACAGCACTGATGGGAAAGTGCTCTTCTGTGTTCATATGTAAATCACATAGATGTATTCCAACAGCAGAAGAAATATTTCTTGCAAACAGAGAAATGAGAAGTTAGCTCATTGTGTACATTTTTGCAGAATCAAATCTCTGTTTATAAATAATTCATTAGCAGTATAGAAAAAGTATTTGCTTATATTTTGCAAATAAGTACAGAAACATGACAAATGCTTATTTGCATGTGAATTGTTTTTCCACAAAGTATTTCCTTTACATAATTTATCATATCTTGAACTTCCTCTTCCTGGCCTGTTGACAGTAAAGAGAATCAAATGTCAGTGATTTGCTGACATTTATACATTGAGCTTTTGCTTTGAGAAAATTAGTATTACGTATATAATCTAAGAATCCATATAAATGCTAACCTTTGATTTGCTTAAAAATAACATTGCTGGAGAACTGATGAAACTGGTGTAGATCTGCTTTTATTACTACTTCCCTACAGCTTTAAAATGAAAAGTTGCGCCTACCTGAAAAATGCAATTCCTCTCTAAAAACTTTCAAACAGAGTAATTTTGACTTTTATTTATTAAGTGAGGGGAAAACAAATGAAGAAGAAGCTGAAAAATCCATCAGAAATACTCCTTTCTTGAGACAGTCTTTGATTTCTACAAATTGAGACTTCTTAAAAAAAAAAAAAAAAAAAAACACAAAAACAAAACAAAACAAAAACACACACACAAAAAAAACCTTCATTTGACTTCACCAGAGATCTGTGCAACTCATGTCTAATGTGTTCTCACGCTGGTGTTATCTGCCAAATACTTCTCAATTGGGAGTTTCTAATTTTGGGGGTGGAGAAGGAATGACATTTGTTTGTTTTTTTGTTTGTTTGTTTTAGTTTTTCCCTGATTACTCTGTTACGTTTCCCAAAAAACAGGCAAGTTGCTAATTTCCATTCCTGTTTAAAGACCTTTTAGCATTACTCAGTCTATTCTTGCTCTCAGTTTCTCCTTTCTCTTTTTCACCTTCCCTCCATTGATTTAGTTGCTGTTGTTTGCCATTTGCCTGAACTCTTCCCAGCTCTCTGTTGAAAAGATCCTAACAATCAATCCTTTTTCTTGATTTTACATTATTTATATAATACAGTGTTTCCTCCAACAGAAATATTCTCACAAATAAACCTTACTTGCTTTTTCAGTCCTACTCTCCAAAAACTGTGTGGCAGTCAAGACTGAATTGCATATAGAGGCTCAATTACATTTTGCTCAATTATCTCTTCTGTACCTTTGTTTAATCTAATGGTTCAAAGTCCAGAGGGACTTCATTTTTTTTTTCCCCAGTGTCTTTTAGAATAGATTAGTTCAGTTGGAAGGGATCTTCAGAGATCATCTTGTCCAATTGCCTGACCACTGAAAGTTGAAACATATTATTGAGGGCATTGTCCAAATGTCTCTCGAACACTGACAGGCCTGGGGCATCAACCACCTCACTAGGAAGTCTGTGCTAGTGTCTGACCTCCCTCACAGTAAAGAATTTTTTTCTAATATGCAGTCTGAACCTCCCCTGGCACAGTTTTTACCAGTCCTACATGTCTTGTCGTTGGTTTTCAAGGAGAAGAGATCTGCACCTCTCCACTTCCCCTCCTCAGGAAGTTGTTGAGAGCAGTGAGGTCACCTCTCAGCCTTCTTTCTTCCACACTAGATGACCCAAGTGTTTTCAGCCTCTCTTCATAGGACATGCCCTTCAGACCTTTTACCAGCTGTTTGTCCTCATTTTCAGGAAGAAAGTGCATGGTATTCTTTTGGGAGAATCTTCCACTTTGATCCCCTGTCCAGTGTTTTCATGGTAGTAAAAGCAAAAACGCAGAGCTATGCAGACAGTGAAGTAAATAGGCTGAAGCAGCAAATCTCACTTTCTCACGATTACTCCATCATTCCCTGAGGCCTACTTCTGTTTGCTTTGCCTGTACCTTGAATTAATTTTGTCTGCTCTTCCCTTTTATTGTGTCCGCCTTTTATAATGACTTCAGACCTACCTGTGTTTTGTTTCTTCCTAGGGAATAGAAGAACATATCAATTTATCAAAAAATATCCCATTTATCTTCCAACTTTTACTGTCTCCTGTCCATCTGTAAGCTCCTAAGATTCTTTTTATCTAACATCTTTCTGTTTTCTCTGACATTACTTAAAAACTCCATCCTTGTTCTTACCTTTACTTCTTTTCTGTTTTCAAACATTCTGACAATAGTGTATTTTTTATGAAAGTTTGCTGTCCATTAACTTTTGCACCTCATTGTATTCTCTTTCTGTTAAACTACTTTAACAGTTTTGTCAGCATTTCGGTCAGTAGATAATTGTCATGTTTCATCCCATATTTAATTGCTTGAAAACTGAATTACTTTACTTGAAACTCCGAACCTTCCTTCTTAGGTATTGCATTTAGCATCTCAAGATTGTTCCCCTGAATGCTAAGCACAGGGGAAGCTAATTCTTGACATACATATTTGCTAAAAGGTATGTGATAAAAGGAACACTATTGAGCGATTGAAAGTGAAAGATCTGTTTAGTTCTAATTAGATCGGATAGTAATGACTGCAAAACAAATTTCTAGTCTGTGGTATC
Organism: Aythya ferina; assembly: GCF_964211825.1. Lineage (NCBI taxonomy): Eukaryota > Metazoa > Chordata > Aves > Anseriformes > Anatidae > Aythya > Aythya ferina. Next base: position 36,495,621 of record NC_140303.1, on the reverse strand, counting down.
TCTCACTGAACCTGTGATAATATGCATGCATTAAAGTAAATAATGTTTACATATTCATCATCACATAATTTTCTAAAGAAATATGTCAACTGAAATGACAGAATTTTCATTAATATCTTATATGTAAATGAAAATTAGTTTTAAATTTTAACAACACAAAAATCCTACAGACAAAAAAATCCTGAGTATCAGAGTTGGTGTTTTTTTGACTTTGTTATAGTAATTCATTGATTGGTTGGTTGGTTTTTGTTTGTTTGTTTGTTTTTGTATGAAATATTTTAATGTAAATACTAATAAATAGAAATTTACTACTTTTGGTTGTTACTTTTCTTTATTCAGAGCCTCAAACATGCACTTTGAAAGACTTCCTTTGTGCAAATGGAGACTGTGTTTCAGCAAGATTCTGGTGTGATGGAGATTATGACTGTGCAGATGGCTCAGATGAGGTAGGTTTCTTCCAGGAGAAACATTTGAGAAAATTGGTAGTTTTTTGACCTTACATTGTTTGACCATGGTTTTCCCACATATGACTGTTTTAATAAGCAGTAATAGAAATTGTAGACATGAGCCGATAAATACATATGTATTTACTAAATTGAACCTATTTAATTGGTTCTAAAAGGAGAAGCTGACTTAAAATCAAGTCATATTTATCTGTAGTTTATCTACATCTTTTTGGCCCCATCAATGATCTGAACCTCTTCCCATCCTCCATACATTTTCTGTCCCAGCTGGGTAGCTATTGCTTTCAATACCAGCAGTCAGTTCGTTTGGTTTATGTTTTTTTGCTGAAAATATGTAGACTGTTGCTTATGTAGTAGAAGTTTCATGGATATTTGCTTTACAGTTTCTCTGTTCTTTCCTTTTGTCCCCTTTCCTTTCCTGCTAGTATTGGACCTCAGGTGCTTCCCACCTTTCATGGATCATACTTACAAAGATATTTTATTTCATAAGGCATTGGTGTATTTAATAATGTGAAGGGTTATGGCCATTAATTTCTCTGATTAGCTGTATATTTGCCTATGTTTATATTAAACTCTTGATTTTGTATGCACATTGTTTTTATTGTAACAGAGGTATTGTGAAACAGGCTGTTCAAGGGACCAGTTCCAGTGTTCCAACGGTCAGTGCATATCAGCAAAATGGAAATGTGATGGTCATGAAGACTGCAAACTTGGGGATGATGAGAAAAATTGTGAACCAGGTATTGTTTTATATAATGCTGACAAATAAAAATGAATGAAACAAGGAATAAATCAGAATGAAACAAGGAGAAAATAAGTCAACAACTTGAGAACTTGTGAGTTACGAGTAGGGAGGAGTGCAAATAAGTCTGATATAGACTTATTTGAAATAATGACTTATTATTACTTTTGAGTTTGTATCATTGTGTCTTCCTACTCATGTTTAAAAAATATATATATACAGCCACACAATATGAAACTTGTTGAGAGGAATGGTATTTAATTTTAGTGAAATATAATTCAGCTTACAAAATTTTGCTCTGATAACACCAGCATCTCTTGGCATGTTACTAAGGTATCTGGAGATTTTTTGTTTTATGGTGTTAATTCAGTATTTACTAGTCCTTACGCAAAGGTTTACTCTAGCAAATTTGTTTTATTTCATTATTATTGTCTTGGAAAATGTAGTTGTTTATATTTGCTTTTTTTTTTTTTTTTTTTTTTGTAAGCTTCATCTGCATTAATGAAGCTTATGGAATTTTATGACACAACTTTCCTGATTTCTAAGGCATCAAAAATGTCTACTTGTATTTTAAATAAAAGCTGATTAATAAGTATTTATTTAAAATTTTAATAATGTGTGCATGCCAAAATTGTGGTTTCATATAACTTAAGTTTGTTTAATTATTAACATTTACATAATTTAGGTAAAGCCTAGCCCCACTTTAAGCATGCATTTTATAATATACTAATTCTGTGAATATGTGTATATGCATAGTTGCCATCCTTACCAAACATAAGGAAAACACAAAAAGAAATTTCTCAGTGATAAAACACATCCTTTCATTGTCATTATACAATTTAATTAGGATGAGACAATTCAGTTTTGTCAAATATTTCCTTGTAAGTTCAGAAAAGTTCATCATTTATAAATACATGCTTGCACACTCTGTTAAACCAGATAAAGACATGGAATCATAAGACAGCTTATGTATAAGTTATCTTTTTCTTAATGCTAAAATATGTGTTTGTAACCAGCGTCTCCAACCTGCTCTTCAAGTGAGTATATCTGTGCAAGTGGAGGCTGTATTTCAGCATCTTTGAAATGTAATGGAGAGTATGACTGTGCTGATGGATCTGATGAGGTAACTGACAATTTTATTTTTCTAGTGTCTGGCATGAATTTTGTAACAATTTTTAAACTGTATAGAAACACTTTTTTCTTTCTTTTTTTTTTTTTTTTGCTTTTCTTCCTGCATTCATCGAACACTGTCAGATAACTTAGCCCCATGATTTTGGTTGCTTTGTATTTACAGTGGATTATGTTTGTTTGCTGTGTGTCCTTCTTTTCAAATGGGTCAATTTGTTTCCCCTAAATCAACACCTGGATGTCATTCTGGGGCAGTTCACTTCAGGGACTGTTCTGTACTCACAGCATGGATGAGTTTGTGTCACATTTGCCTCCCTCTGTCCTCGAGATATCAAATAATCCAAGGACTCACCTCACTCTCCATGGGCCTTCAAGCCATATTCTTCCTAGATATTAAACCGTTGATATCTTTTTTAAAACACTAATACCTTCTTGAATAACTTCAAGAAAAAAAGACACAAAATAGTTTGTTTTTCTCAAAGCCATAAAGCTGCCATTTAGAGCCAGAAGTATGTATGAGCTAAATGTTACCTAGTGCAGGTGAAGACTCTGAATCCACTCTGAAGGTATCTAGTCCAGATTGATGTGGATATGAGACAGATTGTACTAGCTGGCTTCATATTCAGGATTGTTTCTTTCAGGACAGTTGACTGTCCTGATGAATATAGCCACCGTTTCCATTGCTAATACTGAGCAACAGAGGCGCTATCAGAACATGTATAGTGTGGTTATGATTTCACTTGGACTTCAGTAACTATTTAAATTACACATGCCATTGTAAGAGACAACTATATTTTATTAAATGCATAGGGCAGTGAAAAACTGTCAGTAAATTTTGTTAGGTTTGTCTTTAAGTATGTTGTTACTTTTAGTCGTTAATAATTAGTTCACATCTGTATTCACACAGATGGATTGTGTAACAGAATGTAAAGAAGATCAATTTCGATGCAAAAATAAGGCTTACTGTATTCCTGTCAGATGGCTTTGTGATGGAATCCATGACTGTGTGGATGGCAGTGATGAAGAAGACTGTGACCAAGGTTGGGCTTTTTACTGGTAGTGTATTCTGTATCATCAAAGAAATCAGTAATACATACCATATTACCAGACTGTTGTTATTTAAAACAATCTTAGAAGTAATAATAAGATGAAAACAATGCATTATAATGAAAAAAAAATCTAAATAAAGACCCCAATTTTCTGTTGTTTCACGTAGATGAAATCCTCCATCTAACCAGACCACGCTTTGAATTCTCTTTCCTGAGAGAACAGAACTATGCACATAATTTTATTCACTTGAAGCTAAACATTATGCTTATACCTTCATGGTTATGACTAAACTTCCAAATGTTTTTGAGAAATATATCTGTTACATAGTTGATAAAAATTCAGAAATCTTGTTCTACTATACCTTTTCAATTCTGCATTCATATATATTTGTATACATGTATGACATACAGATGTGTACATGTAAGCAACTAAATGTTGTTGAAGTTCCCCCTAGTATTTCTCCTGAGCTTAAGACCATGAAAAAGGCGGTAGCAGTGTAAAAATCTGCACAAGATTTTTAAGTGTAGTAACGCAATAATTATGACAAAGACAGAGCATTTTACTCAGCATTTGTTTTATTTTTCCAGACTTTTATTTTTTTTCCTCCTCTTTAGAGTATAGTTCTGTGGATTAGGCATCTAGAATCATATGATCTGTGTGTACCTTCAAAGGCATAGCATAATGCGGTACAAAAGTAAGCAATAATAATCTGAGGTGAAGCAAGCAATTGCAGAGTAAAATATCCTTCCATTATTTTGTCATAAAACTTTCTTCCAGATTATGAAATCTGGAAGAAATGAAGGAAAATGAAGAAATCTGGAAATCCGAAATCTGTTCCAGAGATGTTCAGTTGCAAAGAGCAAATAACATATTTGGAAGTGTTGAAATATGAACCGTTTTAAGAAGATGGAAAAATCAACAAACTTTTAGAAGTCCATTTTAAAACTACCTTTACAAATATCTAGCCTATATCTCTTCAAAAAGCAATGAACTGTGAATAAGTAGGAACATACTTATTTTATCTGAAGCCTACATTATTCTTTGGATGGCATAATGAAGCTTCTGTGAACTGCAAATTGTTTATAATGCAATAAGAAACCTTTTGCCTAGTTGGTTATTGCTATAATACTTTGTGTTTATGTCACAATTATGATTTCTCTTATAGAAATGTATTCTATAAAAGAATGATGGCAGGCGGAGCAATCACATAAAACAAATGCCAGTTTATCTCACTGCTAACTATTTTTTTCCTCTTTCAAAATACAGCAAACACAAATGGAATTTTATTCTATAGCATTCTGAAACAATTTCCATACTATTTATTTATAGCCCACAAATGCATGTTTAAAAAATACAACTTTTTAGTTTCTTTCAGTCTTATGATTCAACCAGTGTTGTGGTTTTATTGTGATTATACACACAATTATTTATATTCACGTCTTCTGAAATTAAAAAAAAAAAAAGCTGCATTCTATTTTTCCATGAATAATAATAATAAATAAAATTTATGTTACTGCTTGTAACTTATATTTGCAATGGAGGTGACTCATATTCAGTAACATAGTATGAGAGTTCCCAACATCCGCTTACACAGTGGGTATTTCATGCAAATTACTGTTCTGAAAAAATAAATAAATAAATAAACTTAAACCTGTTCTGAACCTTTTATGGTGAAAGATACCCTTCTGTTGGTTTTAATGGGGTGTGAACAGGGCACTGAGTGAATAACTAAAAAAACACTGGAGCTTAATCTAACTATTAGAATAGATGTAATGCATTGAACAAAGCCACAGGGAGAGTTTTGATGCTATCTTATAAAATTTCATTGTTTCCTCCTCTGCAGGTACATGGCCCTTTTCTTCTTCTTTTTTTACTTCTGTACTCTACTTTTCTCAGAAAACTGAGAATCCATTTACCAGAAAATTATGTTCTGTAGAAATTGAACTTCAAGAAGTTTCTATAACTTCATTGATTGTAATGGTAAAATTTAGTTGTAACATCTTTGAAACAAAATACTTTCTTACTGCTGCACATATTAAAATTGAATCCAGCTTGAAGCATTTTTAAAGCTTGAACCCTCTAGCTCTCACACTCTATTCTGTTTTGTTAGATGTTTCAGAAATCAATCAATACAGAAGTTGTATGGAAAAAAAATATTCTTGATGTGTTTTGTGTCTGCTAAATATCCCAATGAGATATTTCAGAAGTTATGAAAAGTAGACTTTTAGAGGTCACCTAGTTGTATCTACTCTGTACCTGTATGTCTAGATCTACCCTAATATCAAAGTTTATAGCTGGTGAGTTGTCATTGTCTTTCTTTGGTAATTTCCCTTTCTAGTCAGGCCAAATAGGAAATTGGTAGATATAACAGTCATGAGGAGAAAGCGGAAGCAGCATATGGTAAAGGAAGAGATGAGTATTTTCCTCTGCTTCTTCAACTTGCCCATGTGGGATTTGTTCATGTAGTTACACTATGTGTCATCCTTTGCAGATAGTATGTGTAATGATGTTATTGATTTCATCAAGAATTGTCATTCATTCTTTGTCTGTTTTCCTGTCTTTTTTTTTTTTTTTTTTTTTTTTTTGTCTTATTTCTTTCCTTCCAGGGGGAAGTATATGTAGAGCTGACGAGTTCTTGTGCAACAATTCTCTTTGCAAACTGCATTTTTGGGTTTGTGATGGAGAAGATGACTGTGGAGATAACTCTGATGAAGTTGCTGAAATGTGTGGTATGGCATTAAATTTTTCAGTGTTTTCAATGTAGTAACACCAGTAAGTGATTTAGAAATAACATGTAAATACCGAACTATATAAGGACAAGAACATAAGTTTTCTTCATTTGATCTTTAGAAGATTATCTTGAAATGTGAGCATACAAGCAAAGTAATACTTTCTAAATACTGAGTTCATATTGTGTTATACTGTTACCTGTGTTAGTGAAAACTCTAGACAGAGGAACTGGATATAATTTCCCCTGCTCTCTCTTTTTTCAGTTTACAGTCTTTACCTCTATTAAAATTACAATGTAGATGTCAAATAAGAAATTACTTACATGCCTTTTTAAAGTTATGTCTATCTGGTAGATGTATACTTCTTTATTCTAAAACCAACAGTTCTGTAACTAATGCTAAATGTATTATTACATTACATAGAAATTACCTTGAGTAATTTTTTAAAGAAGTCTAGCATCACAAAACTTTAGAAATAGCAAAGTCATTTTTTCCAAAAATGCGCAAAACGAAAGACATTATCTATTAGCTAGTGTGAGAAAGAAAGTCGTGTTTTTGCAATAGAAGGTGTTTTTGCAGTGGAAAATTCCACTAACTTTGCATATTCAAAAGTGATTGTGCAGCATAGCAGTGTGGAGTATGTTAAGCAGATAAGGGGAAGATCCCACTGTCCCAAAATAAGGAGGATAGCTAAGAAAAACAGGGTGAGCCATACAAAATCAGTAAAAACAAAAATCACGGGCCCTTTAGTCATGAGAGCAGAAGGAGAAAAAAAGGAAAAGAAGAAATTAATGGTTGGTCAAATTAAATTGTACCCATATGGTATAGAAGTGCGTCAAATAGGTTGTGAACCTGGAGTACTTAGCCAATGAGGAAACAGGAGAGAAAGAAGGTGTCAGATAATAGGTTATGATAAACTTTTACTGTGTGTTCCTTCTTTCAGGACGCCTGCCATTGCAATCACGAATAAAATAACTTCACAGAAGCTATAAAACTGAAATTTTATAAATCTGAAACACTGTAAAACTGAAATTCTCAGAGTTCTTGGGAAAAAAAAAATAAATCCTAGATTAACAGCTACAAGTTATTTTCATGAGTTCAGTCAAGTTTAGTAAAATTAATGTTGAAAATATTTTTTACAGCTATACTTAACTTTTACAGCTATAATTAACATTCCATTGAACAACAATCTATGGAATCATCAATGCAAATACTTGTTATGCACATCCAGTTTGATACAGTTTTCCATTGTTACTTCTATTCATGTAATTTCAGAAAAGATATTTGTGAAAAAATAAGCTTCTTAGAGGAAGTGCATAGATGGGAAAAAGTAGTTTCTACATTGAAATATAGATAAGGTTTGCTACTTCTTTTATTTTATTTGTCATATTTAATGATTCTCAAAAAAAAAAAAAAAAAAGTGTAATTACCCATATCAAACAAAATAATTTCATTCTTGAAATGAAAAACTTACACTGTAAACATTACTTCAGTGTTCTTTTATTAGGTACCAGAACATAAAAAGTACGATTCATATGTCAAGGACAGCTGTGTTCCCATGCCTGCTCATTGCTTTGATAAGGAGACATTAAAGAAGATTCAAGAATACTAGCTGGATATTAGCTGATTTTTTTTTTTTTTTTTTTTTTTTTTAATATACAGTAAAGTTTCCATGCCCTCCAACAAGGCCATACAGATGTAGAAACAACAGGGTTTGTCTGCGACCCGAACAGATTTGCAATGAGGTTGATGACTGTGGTGATAACTCGGATGAAGATCACTGTGGTAGGTGACATTACCTTTCAAGGCATTCAGATCAAAGAAAACAACCTGAAGGCAAACTTTGTTACAGAGATCTGCTTGTCCTTCAGTAAAGTTTAACTGGAGGTTAGTAGATCAGAGTTTGAAATTGAAAGAAATTAAGCTTGAAATAATTTCCAGTTGCTTAATGTTTCGTGGTCATTTCAATTTACATGTGTCTAAAATAATCTAAAAAGTTTAAATACTGACTAAATACTGATTTTTTTTTCTTACTCATTTGTAATTACATAGATAAAATCGCATATAAAACAAGACCTTGTAAAAAAGATGAATTTGCTTGTAATGATAAGAAATGTATTCCAATGGAACTACAGTGTGATTGGTTTGATGACTGTGGAGATGGTTCAGATGAGCAAGACTGCAAAATAAGTGAGTTTTTTGACAGTTTGTTTTCATGATTGTAGCAGAAAATAAAGAATAAACTGAGACTTTCATCCACTGAAAACCTCTTCAACAGCATTGAAGTATAACATGAAAATAACATAACCTGTACAGTGTATATAAACACACATAGTCTTAAAAAAATAATAATTAGAAAAGGCAGCTAATTGTTACCTGATTTTAATTCTATTTGATGTACCAAAAAGGAAGGAAAAGTTGCGATCGCCTTTAGGGTGTTTTGGGTAGTTCTTTTTGGAGTAGATCAGCTATAAATGAATTGCACTTTATTTCACATCTGCAGCAAGATAAATTTTGGTATTAAATTCTTCATGTGAAGCGCAGTGTTTCAACTAAGTAGTTGAAAATAGCGTCAATTTATATGCATATGTATGTAAATACTGTAATGTCATATATTAAAATTTACCTTGATCTTTCAACTGAAAGATAAATTTGTAACATTTTTTGTTGTTATTTTGATGTCATTTTTAACAGATAAACAAATCTATCAGGTTTTTTTTTAGACATTTTGTTTATGTTTAGGTGTCACTGAATATACATGTGAAGCTAATGTGAATCCTTGTGGAGATGATGCATACTGTAATCAAACAAAAACATCCCTACTGTGTCAATGTAAACCTGGATTTCAAAGAAACAAGAGAAATAGACAATGTGAAGGTACAGACCTTTTCCATCACTTTTCACTGTAAAGTGTTAAAAGACAGTTGGGTAGTCCATTTTCTATGCTAAAAAAGGGGGTGCATGCCTCTTTTTTTTTTTTTTTTTTTTTTTCCCCAAACTGTTTCATAGCTGTGAGGTTTAGAAACCGAGATAAGAAACTGAAAGGACTCACGGGATGTAGAGTTGTGCACATACCTGGAGAAGTTATCAAAGATTAACACTGATTGTGAATGTCAAAAGGTTCAGTACAAATATTAAATGAATTTCTAATTCAAGGTTTTAATGGATGATTTGTGGTCTAATAGAATATTTAACTGACCATTTAGGACTGGCTTTTAAATATATATGTGAGAATACCTTAGATGCTTAAAAATAATGAAGATGACACTGAAAATTGAAATGAAGATAAATAGTTTGAAGGTAAAATACCTTAGAAAAGATGTCTTAATATCTAGGATGCCACACTGAGCAGAAAAAAAAAAAAAAAAGATGTTATAATTAAGGATAAGTACTTCTACCTTCCAAAGGATAGTTTAAGAATTTTTTTTTTTTACTGATGAACAGTAACTTGCAGAAAAAATGACAGTCCTGTTGAAGTGATCTGCACAAGTGAATAGACTCTTGAATAAAAATGCTTCATTGTTTTACTGTTGAGAAAATGCTACACAAGGGAGGTTGTCCAATAACAGGTGGTCATTTATTTTTTAGTCTAATAGAGGTAGATATGTTGGAAATAATTGTAGCAGGCATTTTGATTCTCAAAGTTGATTTCAAGTTCTAATGATTATAGGTTTATATAAGAAGGATGGAGAAATAGGAAATATATATATATGTCTTTCTGAGTTGTGTTGATTACAGTGGGAATAATGTTAGTAATAATTTCAGAAAGCTTCCTTTCACTGTTGCAAGATATACTGATACTTATGAGTTTGTTTTCTTCATTTGCATTTTTCCAGGATGTTCAGTTAAATAATAGATAGTATTAGAATATAGATTCATAAACTGCATTTGTTTCTCTCACAGATATCAATGAGTGTATGGTATTTGGTGCCTGCTCCCAACATTGCAATAACATTAAAGGGTCATACAAATGTGCATGTGAGAAAAATTATAAGGAGAGGAATAACAGTTGTGTAGCAAAAGGTAAGGCTACTGAAATTATAATAAATGAATAAATGGGGTATAGTAAGTCATTTATTATGTACATCATTGGTAGCACTGATGTGTTGCATATATAATCAATATTTAGATAAATATTTCTTGAATAATACACAAAGTAATTTTCAAAACAACTCAGAATAACCTTTCTTATGAATAACATATATGATATCCAAGTCTAGATGGTAACTAGATAACCGTAAATATTGCACGTGTCCATAAACACTGTCTGAAATGCTGAGACCTAAGGCATCATTGTGTGTGTTCTATAGCAACTCTGGTCCAGTGTGCTTCTGTTGTAGTCATTTTCAAAGCTTCATTGTCTTCACCAAAGATACTACAGCATTTTGAAATAATGCGTATTGGCATGTTTGTGTTTGTTTAGGACCCTTTAGACACAACATGTGTTTAAGAATTTGTAGCAATTGATATGGGTTATGGATATATGCATAATATCCCCTATTTTTGTATATTGCTTAAAGTGTTCAAATTCTTACATTACACACTCCTTGAAATATACAATGTCAGATGTCACAGTGTGAGTCTGGAGAGCATTGAAGTCATATAATAGTATCAATGAAGAGTTGCGGTTATTGTCCAGAGCATAAGTGTTTTTTTAACATAAGAAATAGTCAGATAAACACCAAAAAGCTACTTGAGTGAAAACCACTGATTTTTGCATTAGTTGACATTTACCTTATTTTTGTTTCATTATAATAATTCCTAGGCTCTGAAGATCAAGTTCTCTATGTTGCTAATGACACTGACATCCTGGGTTTTGCATATCCATTCAACTACAGTGATGTTCATCAACAAATATCACATATTGAACATAATTCAAGGATAACTGGAATGGATGCATATTTTCAAGGGAACATGATTGTTTGGAGTACTCAGTTTAATCCTGGAGGAATTTTCTACAAAAAACTTCATGACCGAGAGAGAAGGCAAAGTAACAGTGGCTTGATAGTAAGTAAACAAACCCGAAGATTACAAATAACAAACATCTTTCCATTTATTTTTCTTTTCTAATTGTTTATAATAACATGATGATTTAATAAGCCAAAATTCTTATTTGATAATTATTTTATTCAAATAGTACATGTCAAATTAAATTACTATGCCTTTCCTTTCAAGGCTCTGACAGACTTCGTCATGGCTCTAGCAGAACACAACTATACTTAAAATTGTTCTACACAGAAATAACCGATATGTTAGAAACTGGGAAATATTATGTACTAGGAAGGTATATATATACTTCTTTTTTTAAGAGGGAGAGGAAAAAAAAAGAGAGGATATTGTATGTATAAGTGATATGGTTTAAAGAAGGGCATGAATTTTAAATACTTGGAAAACAGAAAATTTAGATAGGCCAAAGGGAGGCCTAATTTCCTGTGACCAGGTAAACAATAATATTAGAAAATCTATGAGAAGCACTTAAAAATGAAACCAGTATTTATTTCTTTATTTATTTAAATGTGTAATTATTTTTGAATGAGTATAAATGTAACTTAGGCATTTGCTGCAGAAATGTGGGTTTTTCTAACCTAGGGTAACTTCAAGCAGTCTTTATTTATAAACAAATGAAGTGCAGATTGATATTCATTTTAGCTAATCTATATGTAGAAGATTCTCAGGAATACGTTATTGCTGAACTGAAGATAACAAAATGACCTGTATGTCCATGTTTCTACAATTCTCTAAATTTAGATTTTTAACTGTATTAAATGTGATGGCAAAAGGAGAGTTACTCAGTTACTCTTTTTTTTTTTTTTCTTGGCCACTAGAAGTGAGGTTAGAAAGAACGTCTTTCTAGCTGTTTCCTTAAAATTAAGAGTTAACAGGGATGAGCTTACATTACATGGATGCTTTTGTATCCAGTAGAATAAACACCAATAGCAACAGTAGACTAATCATTCATCTGTCATTCAAAACTTGCACATCTGAAACCAGCTCTAAGTACCTTTCCTCCAAGAAAATTACCTTTGAAAGTGAATGACATTTCTGACCTTTGAGCAGAAACCCTGAGGATGCAGGCACCAGTGGACAGTTGTTCATGATGTCATGAACAACTGATGGCATGAATATGTGTGGGAAGTAGATCTAAAACAGAAGATTATTCCTAGCATTTCTGTTGGTAATATATGTCATTCAAGTTTTGGGGCAGGATACTTTGAGAATCTAAGTATTCACTGAAAACGTGGATTAATTGTACTGTGATGTTTTTTTCATATGAAAGTGGCAGATACCTGTACCCAAGAAATCCTGCTAGACAAATCTCTGTATCAAATTTCTTATGTAGAGAAAATAACAAACTTGTAAAGTCTTGTGAAATAATTGTATTGGGCTTTTTTGTTGTTGTTGTTTCTATTGATTTCTTTTATTTCTTTGTGGTTAACATCCAGTCAAATTCTACAGGAATAAATATAGTCTGTTGGCCCACAACATCTTTAATGGATCTGTGCTTTATTATAGGTCCATAAAATTCAACATAAACTTCCTTGAGAGTTCTTAATAGTCCAAGGGTTGAAAATTTCCTGATTGATTCAATATTGTCTCCATGTTTAAATGAATAAAGTAAAAATATTATTACAATTACTATTTTATTTTATTTTATTTTATTTTATTTTATTTTATTTTATTTTATTTTATTTTTATTTCTGTTTTGCCATTATGCCACAATACTTTCTAGTCCACTTCCTCTTAAGTTGAGGTTATTGAAATACAGCTTTGCTTTCCCAGTGTTGCATGAAAAAAGATATGCTTTTATTTATATACTATTTTCCTCTAACAGCTCAGGCCAGTAGATGCATGTGAAGGTGCTTCCTCCAATCCATACAAGGCTTTTTACAAATCTGTATGTGGAAAATGAACAGAATTGAGTATGTCTGAATATAAGTTGGAGACCTTTCATTTATCATAGAATCAGAATGGCTTGGGTTGGAAGGGACATTAAAGATCATCTAATTCCAACCGCCTTGCATTTATATTTGTGAACCATTTATTTCTCACTGCTTTAACCTCTACAGAATATTTTCCGAAAATTATCTCATTAATACTCGAATACTATTGCCATATATGTAGCAGATCAGTGATTTAATTAATTTATAGTGTTGCTTTAGCACTGTCACTTAAATTTTGATTTTGAAAAGCTTGAAAATTTCTTATACTTAACTCAAGTTTTTAATGGATAAGTTTTCAAAGGTTACATTGTTAACTTCTATATCTAGACTTTGATATGTAAATCAGGATGGCAAACTTGAACAAACTCACCTGCATTTTCAGGTAATTGCATTAATGCAGAAAATACATCTCAACTGAAATTGCTCTATGGAATTAGCATATCAAGAGCCTTCCTCAGAGAACAGCTTTGAGTATCTCTTATTTTTCCGTGAAAAGGGGTTTAAACTTGGCATAAATTGAAGCATTAAAGGAAATAGTAAATATCAACTCTGAAGAGTTTATTGGCAGATACAGAAGAGGATTACATTCTTCAAGTTCATTTAAATGAATTGGTGATAACTGGTGCAGCTGTTTACTGGTATAATCCTTTGAGAGAGGATATATGTTATCTGAGGTGAATATTCAACACAGTGATTTGCCACTTAAACTCAAGTGCTGTTTTTTCATGGAAGAGAACACAAAGCTGAACATTAAAATAATTGTACTGTATAATAGGAAGAAAAACATAGGTTTTGTAATGTATTTAATCAGTATATTAGCAGCTTGCTCCAGGCTCACTGTTCTAAGAGCTTAACAAGGGCCCTTAACCACTCCTGCGATATAGCTATCTACCCATGTACTCCCAACTTTTCCCCAGGTCATGGGGAATTCAGTCCATTGCTTTAAATGGAAAAATGGTTTAAATGTTCTACTAACCCCAGCTAAAATGTACCATAGCTTAAATATGTTCTGTTAATGCACATTATATGAAGTAAAGTGGTATCTAAGTCTGCAGACAGTAGTTTGAAATCTATAAAATGATAAAGTTTGGTTTACAAAAACTTCCCAGATTACCCTCACAAATATTTTCTGTGACTTATGTGTTTCATGAGGTTACTGGAACTGACCTGGGTATTTTTACCTCACAGTATACTAATTATGCAGAAGGGCTAAGAAATACAATTAAAAAAAAAAAATTCCTGCTCAGATCCATACACTGAGATGTTCCAGTACACACCATGATACCATTAGTACAGGAGAGCTCCTGTGCAAATGCTTGATGACAATAGCAGATATTCAGGCTCAAGGAATATTTAAGGAATATCTACACTGGTCTTTTCAGCTGTTAACTGATTTGAACAGTAACAGGTTTTCTGCTTCTTTTTTAGTTGTGCTGATCATCAGAATGTTTTTACTATTCTTAAAGGTAACAGCATTAAGTTATGGCTTTACATTAAAGTGGCAGCTCTGATGATGATATTTAATTATGACCTTAGGAGAACCTCTCTGGTATCAGACAGATATGTTATTTAAATGATCCTACTTATGTAACACAAACAGTGGTTTGGTGAATACTTGCATCTACTGGGATGCTCATCCGTTAAGGAAATTTTCTGTTTTCAGAAGTGAAAGCCTAAGAATTTTCAAGTATCATCTTTTCTAATTTATTTTTATTGCTATCTATTATTGGATAATATATTATTTTTAATCAAGACACATTTTTTTTTTTTTTTAAAAAGCAATAAATCATTCTCTTACTCTTTTTCTACAGAAATATAATACCAAAAACATCTCTAAAGAAAACAGCAAAAATACTTCTTCACATGTACTTATGATAGAACTTATATTTTTAATTTGTCTTTTCTTGTTAAAATAGTGAGCACTGCAAGGTGATGAATTCCTGCTGTATGTGTAACATAAACTTCTCCCAATCAAATTCAGCTTCAGAGATTGATTTTTAAACGTAATCTACCATTATATCAAAACTGTTTCCAAATCCAAGTTGTTACTGCAGCTTTATTTATTTATGTACCTTTAAAAGTTGTTTTACAATAGGCAACAATTCAGATTTCAGGGAGGTGATTGTCCCCCTGTACTCGGCTCTGGTGAGGCCGCACCTCAAGTACTGTGTTCAGTTTTGGGCCCCTCGCTACAAGAAGGACATCGAGGTGCTTGAGCGGGTGCAGAGAAGGGCAACGAAGCTGGTGAGGGGCCTGGAGAACAAGTCCTACGAGGAGCGGCTGAGGGAGCTGGGCTTGTTCAGCCTGGAGAAAAGGAGGCTCAGGGGCGACCTTATTGCTCTCTACAGATACCTTAAAGGAGTCTGTAGTGAGGTGGGGGTTGGCCTGTTCTCCCACGTGACAAGACGAGGGGGAATGGGCTAAAGTTGCGCCAGGGGAGTTTTAGGTTAGATGTTAGGAAGAACTTCTTTACCGAAAGGGTTGTTGGACACTGGAACAGGCTGCCCAGGGAGGTGGTGGAGTCACCATCCCTGGAAGTCTTTAAAAGACGTTTAGATGTAGAGCTTAGGGATATGGTTTAGTGGGGATTGTTAGCGTTAGGTAGAGGTTGGACTCGATGATCTTGAGGTCTCTTCCAACCTAGAAATTCTGTGATTCTGTGATTCTGAGATAAAAAATGGTCAGGCTGACATGTTCAGTAGATGTGCAGAAACTAACATGTTATAAAAGGTTATCAGGCTTCAAATCCCAGATTTTCTAATAAGTTGTAGTAAATTATATTCAGCATCAGAGTGGGCTAAAAGAACTGTAGAAAGTAAGATTTTGTTCCTATATTTTCATCCTTATTCTGTATGCAAAAATCATTCTTTAAAATTAACATAATCCAAATAACCTATTTAGGTAAAAGCTCATTTAAAATAAGTAATTTTCTTAGACAGCACAAGAAGTTGCATAAGACATCAGAAACATGATATAGCTAGGCTGAGACTTAATGAAAACAACTGAGAATTAAACGGCAGTAGCATCAGCTAGTTTTTTTTATTCTCTCATTTTAAGCTGTTATACCAGATGCCTGCTTTCCATTTCTTATGGTTATCTCCTTGTTAATTTGATCTTTAATATGAATCCAGCATTACTGGAATTTCACTTCTCCTGTATAGTTGAGAATGAGGAAAGATTAGTGTTAGTAAGCAACCCAACGTTGTTCCAGAAGTTTTTACTTAAGAAGTAAAAAAAAAAAAAAAATAAAAAAAAAAAAAGACCTATGACCTGTGTTTTAAAGAAGTACCGATTTGTAAATTAGGTGGTTGATTTTGTTGGTTTAATATTCATCTAAATAGGAAGTCAGGGTTCTCTTTACATTTATAACATGTATTCTATGACATTTTTGCAGGATTAAAGTTTTACAAGCAGCGGGCTATCTAAATTCACCATTGCACGTCCTATTACTTCACCTAGAGATTGAAATGACCTTTATTTTATGATGAAAAAAAAAGTCTACAAATGTCTTTGTGGTATTAAGGATACCCAAGGAAAAAAGTTATTTTAGGATTTTCTTTACTGATTTCAGTTACTTAGTTTACTAGCATTCTGTTGCTGCATTTGTCAAAGAATAGAAATTTTTTGTTCATAGCTTAACTTGATATAATTATATGTAAACCAGTATACAATTGTTACATGTATTTAGTTCATGCAAGTCCTAATTTTTGGTGATATGCATCATTCATGTAAGAAATAATTGGGTAGTCCTATTTTATAGATTTTACTTCTCTCTTCAGGAATTTTAGTAAATTTCAGTAAATATTCTTCATATGTATCTCCAGTTCGCAGTATGATCTTATTCCCTTAAGACCGTATTTTAGGATCTAGTTTTTAATCTGTGGAATCATAATACAGATATGATTTCATAGAAAGCAGATATGATGGTTCATAATCTCAAAGATCTAATCAGTCAAGACTCTTGTAAATGAAGCTGAATAGCTCTAGTTTTAATTGATGGTGGAGCACAGTTACAGTTAACAGCAAGGGAGGAAAAGTGCTTCAATAGCTTCTTTACTACTGCATACCAATATTGGGCAGAATACAGAGGTATTTTTTTGCAGTGTTTTGAATGCAGTGATTTTATTTTTCCTTGGTAGACTCCTGAGGTGCCATAACTCAGAATGGTCTCAAAAAACATTTCCAATGAGGAGGGTTAGGTTGGGATTGCATAGCATAGTTTTTCATAGAGTATAATAAATGCATAATATTGTTTTTTTCTTTTCCTTTCCTTTGGAATTTCAATATGTAACATTTATTTACTTCAGCATTAGTAGTTCATGTATCTCATGCCTGAGTGCTGTTGTCATAATTTAGGTAGCCCAAGACTTGATGAAACAGTTGTTTTGAACCATTGCCTTGTTCTTTGTTGAGCAGAACTGTGAGCAGCCTGCTTCCACTGCTTTTACTCCTACAGGTGGAGCCTGTGTTTGCATTGAAGTGTTTTTAATTTTTTCATGTTAAAGCTAAATGTTCCTTGCCGATACAAATCTGTGACTATACAGCTGCTGTGAACAATCATTTCATTAAATCTGACTTTAACATCTGTTCTTTTTAGTGTCCAGAATTCAAAAGACCTAGGGGTATTGCTGTTGACTGGATTGCTGGCAATATTTACTGGACCGATCATTCCAGAATGCATTGGTTCAGCTACTATACAACTCATTGGACTAGTCTGAGATATTCCATCAATGTAGGTCAATTGAATGGACCTAACTGTACAAGACTCCTAACAAGTATTGCAGGAGAACCATATGCAATTGCTGTAAATCCTAAAAAGGGGTATGTATGTTTCAACATTACTCTGTTTTTGTAATTCAAACAGCAATGCAAATTAAGAGAAACAAAATGATATCCACTAATGTCTAAACTTTTCCAAGTCATTTACTTAACCTTGCCAACTCAGATTACTTTTATGTAAATCAGGGTGAGCTACCTCCCATCTTTTAGGTAGGTTGCTCACCAAAAAAAAAAAAAAGAAAAAAATGTATCTATAAAGTGTTCTGAGGTTTAGTATAGGCTTCTATCTTTTTTCTTCTCTCTTTCTCTCTCTCTCTCTCTCTCTTTTTTTTTTTTTTTTTTTTTTTTTTTTTTTTTTTTTTTAATGTAATGCTTTTAGGATGATGTACTGGACGGTTATTGGGGATCGCTCTCACATAGAGGAATCATCTATGGATGGTACACTGAGGAGGATATTGGTTCAAAAGAATTTACAAAGACCTACAGGTATGCACCTTATCCATTCTTCTTAATTACATGGCATTTGCTAATTCATTGTGGACTTTTTGTCTGAATTCTCATTTCTCAGTTTGCAAGTATATATTTATTGTATACTCTTTCATTCAGGATATTGATGTGCAGCTACTAATAAAAATTTTTAGTTATTTTTTTCAAACAATGCGTCTTGATATGACAAACTTTTCTAACAAAGCTTAACTGGTTAATTTTACCAAGCAGTACCAAAGGACTATATAAAATCAGTTTAAAAAAATGATTTGTTCAATAACACTTGACAAGCAAAATCAATTAAGGGAACACCCGTTAGCAGAGAAACACGTTTTCTAAGACTGTATGTGAAGTCTTACAGCCTATTACAGTTAGTTTCCTGAATACAATGCAAAATAATATAAAATGAGGTTTTAGGTGTTCAAAGAAGCAACAACTTCATTATCTCAGTATTTTACAGAAGCATTTTGAAGCTTGACAGTGCATGTTGAGATCTTGTGAATTACCATTAAGACTCCATTGTCAGAATAAAAGTAATTTTTTTTGACAAAGGAAGTGATAAATCGATAATGAAGTGGTTCTCTCTTAAATATCAGCATCCTGTCTTGAAACCACAAACAATGTGTTTGCAACCCATTTTCTCATGCAATATTTGATGTTTCTTCAGGCATACAATAATAATTTGTTATTATTGTATTGCAAATTGTTGTCCAAAGTTGTCCAACTTTGCTATGCATATCTATTGAAATACAGGCTTCTTTCTAGAGGTTACTATCTAAACATCAGTTATAAGCTGACACTATCTCTACCACAAGTAGTAATATTTTAATAGACTTTTAAGTCCCTAGCTGAGGTGGGTTTATGCAGTTGAATATGCAAATTACACTCACCCTGCAAAGGTCATACCCTTCCTTTATTGACATGATTAGATTGAAATATAACAACTTAAGGTATTATATTCGTGATAAGAAAAGCTCTGAGGAGAAGAAGCTAATGCTCCTTTCTAGGCAAATTTGAAACATGATAATATATAGTCAGTAATAAATTCAGTAAGTAGTTTTTGATTATTAGGATTGAAAGAGATCATAATTTAGTTTATCAGAACTCTTGCTTATTTTTTGCTGAGCTTCTTTGATAAAACATTGTGAACATGCCAGATACACAGATCTTTAAATTCGGTTCTAAAAAATATATTTTTTTTCACTTTGTGTTATCTCTGATATAGTGAAAGAATCACAGAGGACTTTTTTTGATATTTCAGTATTCTTACTAAAATGCAAAAAATAATTTTAAGCTGGGGACTGGACTGGGGATTATTTCTAAAATATTCTCTGTTACAAGTACCTTATAACACACAGAGTTGACACATTGTGATATTTAACCAGAAATTATTCTCTTTAACTGTATGTCTGAATTCTAGTGTTTCTTTTAAAGACTTTTTCTTTAACAGAATTGCAAATAGAAACATATTTCACTGGTCTGTGCATTGCACATCTTCTACTTCCTCTCATCTATCTGTAGCTGATTAATTTATGACCGTAAGAAGAGAATTTTTGCTGTTATGTATAATTTCTTTTGATTTTTTTAATTTATTTTTTTTTCCTGACTTACCTACTTACATAACTAGGAAGAAAAATACTTTTCCCATTCTTATTAAAAATACACTACATCTTTAGGAGCTCTGAATTAAATTCTTTTATGGTTCAAATATTGTTACAGGTTGAAACTTTTGACATGACTTAAAATGACATTAATCATTTAAGCATCCCCTGGAGTAACATGGACTGCTCGATTTAACTATTTCATTATTGCCTAGAGGCTGAGTAATCACATCGTTTTCTGTCTTTGATTCTTGTTTGTACTCTCACTCTCTCACTTTTGCTCTCTTTCCATATATATGGATGTAAACACATTTGTGAATATTGCTCTTTAATTCTTGCAACACTTTCAACCTAATTTAATTAAAACAATCTTATTTTTAGTTCTGTAATAATTACTACATGTATGTATGAAGTTTCGTTGGTAACAATTACATAGCTATATATACATTTGTAGAAACAGTATAGATTCAGCATACAACATCAAATGTGAATGCGTTATAGTTCCTAACATGCAGTCACACTAGGTTAGAAAGCTATTGGTTAGAAATCTATTAACAAAATAGATTTTTTGTTGATAGAGAAAATGACAGGATTAGATCCTATGTTTATATTCCCACCTGGTAGATATCCGGTACCTTGCTGAGGTACTGACTTGGATGTGCAAGTTTAAGAAAGTAAAAGAAACCAGTTGACTCAAGGAAGGTTTAAGCTGCAGATATTATATTTTGTTTCTTGGTTTCCAAGCCTGTGTTTTCCTTGTCATCTTTATCACTGGAATATGAATGATAGAAAACTGTATATTTAATAAAAAAAAATTCAACCTCTATATACTTGGTTGAACTTTTTTTTCTTTTCAGGTCTTGTAGTTGATCAGTTCAGTCAGCGTTTGTTCTGGGCTGATTTTGAACTATCTGTTATTGGAAGTGTTCTTTTTGATGGTTCTGATTCAGTTGTGTCCGTGAGCACTAAACAAGGTATGAAGAGGATTTAGGTAACATGATTTCTGTTTTATTGGGCAAAAATTTTACTATACTGAGAAACTATGTAAGAAAAAAAGCATTCACTGTTAAGTACTAATATTCATTGCTTTTTGTAGCTAATACTTTAGATATTATCAGAAGAAGTATGTGTTTAAGTTTTAAGTAATCTAATAAAGTTACTTTAGGGAAACAAATACAGATTTATATGTGCATATTTCCAAGATTGTTACCTATTAGTTAGCTTAGTTACTGTTAAATACAATTGTGAGAAATATTTGTGTGGCCTCATTTGAATTTACATTACAACAGGAGGACCTTGACTGGTTAGAAATTGGAGCTTTTGGCATTGCATAGGAATTGTAAAGTTCATAGATCCATAGAATATCTGAACTGGAGGGGACCGACAAGGATCATTGAGTCCAACTACTGATTTTCAAGGACCACCCAGAAAATCAGACCATGTGTCTGAGAGCGTTGTACAAATGCTTCTTGAACTCTGGCAGGGTTGGTGCTGTGACCATTTCCCTGGGGAGCCTGTTCCATTGCCCAACCACCCTCTCAGTGAAGAACCTTTTCCTGATATCCATTTTGAACCTTCACTGTCACAGCTTCAAACCCTTCCCTTAGGTCCTATTGCTGGCTGGTCACCAGACAGAAAAGATCAGCATCTGCCTCTCCACTCCCCTTCATGAGGAAGTTGTAGACTGTGATGAGATCTGACCAGAGACAGTTTGGAAGAAAAAAAAAATAATTTGGCTTTCCAGTCAGTTAACAACCACAGAATTCTACTAAAAGAATGTCAGTTGAGAAGACTTCTTTCAGAAGAAAAGAGATTTTGATCAAGCAAACTTTGCTTTTAATCAATTGCATGTTGGCTTTTCAATAATTTGATGATATATGTAATATTATTTTATGAAATTTTAGTAGAAATTCAGAACATTAAAGACTTAAAAGATGTGAAAGCACGCTGAGGAATGCTTAGTTGGCAGTTGGTATTGGATTTTCACTGGGATGATATTATATCTGGTGAGAGAGAGAGTGGTCTGGAATTCACCAGAGGCTTCTGGAAAACACTAGCTGCTAAAAATGAGGAATTGGTAGAGGCTTTGCATTTTATTTTGCATTAATTTACCATTGTTATGAATTAAAATATGTGTAGTATAAAAGGTAGTCTTTAATCAGCTGGTCTTTCTTGTAGGATTTCCCTTCTCAGTGTTCAACCATTTTCTGAGGTTGAACTGTGCGAAATGCTACACATTTAGCTGCTCGTAGTATGGAAAGAATTCGTTTTAAGAAGATTGCTTTTTAAAAGGCAATCTTTGTGGGTAAAAACTGCACATGCTGAATAATAATGCCTTTTAACTTGTAAATGCAATGCAATTAAAGTTATTATTAAAATAAAGCTGTTTACTATTTGTATATGAATATATATCTATGTCTATTATTTTTATTTAAGGTTTACTGCATCCACATAGAATTGACGTTTTTGAGGATTACATATATGGAGCAGGTCCTAAAAATGGTGCATTTAGAGTACACAAATTTGGCAAGAGCCTTGTAGAATACCTAAGTGTGGATGTTGATAAAGCAAAAAGTGCCTTGATTTTTCATCGCTACAAACAAATGGACTGTGAGTAAGCATAATTACTTAAGACTAAATATTTGGGAAGTTCACCTCAGAAAAATAAACAAAAACCTAAAAGTAACCATCACCTGTAGAAAAGTAAAACATATCTTGGTTGTACAAAGTGAAAATAGATTTAGTTATATATCTTTATATAAGTTAAATTTAGGTTTTGATCCCTTTTCTTTCATTTGAAGAGATACTGGACAAATGCCTGCCTTGTATACCCACACTGTGAATGGAATATAAAAAAATTAGAAAAGAGCTGAATACAAACGAGGGTTTTTACTGCATATTACCAATATGTTTCTTGTTACTGGAGTAAATTCTATCATGGCCTGAATCTAGCACTGCAATTTGAGTGAATGTTCACTGTCTTCAGGCTGTTGATATTCTGGAAACTGGAAGTGTATCAGAATTTTGTGATTATTTCTTCCCAGTTCTCTAACACAGTATCATTCTAAAACAAAAACAAAGAAAGAAAAAAAAAAAACACCACCAAATACAAAAAATATATTTAAAAAATATTTTCTCTTCTGAAACAGTGCCTAATCCATGTTTGGATCTGACATGTGAATTCATCTGTTTACTCAACCCATCTGGTGCATCATGTGCTTGTCCAGAAGGAAAATCATTGGTTAACGGAACGTGCATTGATCAGAGCCTTTTAGGTAGGTATTGAAAACTGTGTGAGAAGCAGGAAATAAAGAAATGGTCAAATTTTTTATAGCAAGAGTTTAGCCTGTCTGTGAGTCAGAGTTTTGTTATGTTATTCATCATAAGTATTACATATTTGAAATGGAAACTAAATATGAAGAAGCATAATGCCTGATTCAGAAAACTGTTTATATTCATCAAAATAAAAAATTAGCTTTCCAGCTGATTTGATACAAAATTATATTGGAAAATGAATGTGTATACATTTTGACCAAAAGAGGTTTGAAAAGCTCAGTAGTGTTTTGGATTTCAAATTAAACAAGAGACATTCATGAGAAAAAAAATAAAAGACCTTCAGGAAACAACTCTGCTTAGACTGCAACAATGGTTAAAAGGCAGTAAGAACAACATAGCGAATTATAATGAGTTTGAAGTAAAAGGAAAATAAGAAAAAAACAACTGAAATATTTTTATCTAAAATGACCTTTTTTGGTAATATCTAATAATCCTTAAAATCAAAACAGAAGAAAATAGACTTCATGGTAAAATAGCTACTGAATTCTTGCTCTCTCTATATTTCTCCATATATATTTTATATATATGTATATAATATATAATGCTAAACCTAATGTAGTTATACAGCTGAAATGAATTCCTAACCAGCTTGGATTTTAAAAGGTTCTAGATATCACAGGATAGGGTTTCTTTTGTGTTTGAGAAGTCAGTGATAGAAAGTATTAGTATACTATACAAGATCTGTAACTTTTAAGACAGATCTATTTAAAAAACCTTTGTCTTCAGGGAGAATCCACAATTGCTGTCCCTCCACGTATCAGCTCTTTGTTCATCTGAGATGGAAACATTTCTACCTGGCTACTTTTGATTTGTTATCGGAAGCCAGAAATGCTTCAATAAAATTTATTTTTCTGATGATGCAGTACAATCTAAAAATTATTTTCAATGACCCATAGTTACTACTTAGCTGTCTAACCACTTTAGGGCTCTTGCTCTATTTCTTGTGACTATAGCCCCAAATTGACTCAAATTCTGTTTCATTGGATTGTTGTTGATTTTTTAACCAAAGAAAATTGAGGTAAGTCTTGAAATTCTGCATAATAGAATTGCCTTTCTACAAAAGTCTTGATTCAGTGAATTGATTTTTCTTCATAAGTACTATGTGAAGAATTCTAAAGTGGCTTTCTGTAAGACTAAATCCAGATTGCTCCAGACAGCTGTTTTACCAACATCTCTTGCAATGGATGAAAAACAGTTTGGGGGCTTAATTTGGCATTCTCAAGCTAGAGTTATTGCAACACATGTGTTGTATCATTCAGAATGGTTTGATAATAAAATGAAAGTGATTTCATGTGTGTTGTTAGATAAGCTTCCATCTCTCTTTTCCCAAGCAGATTATGACTGACAGAGCACATTTTTTTTCTGTGATATATTTCTTGACTGTAGCAGGCCTAACTTTTTCAATTTAGAAGCTACTCTTTCGTTTTCATATTGGTAGAGTACCTCTTTATATTTCTGAGAGACTACTTGATTTGAAACCATCAGGTTCATTGTATCTAATTGTCTGTACAACAGTGATGCTAAATATGTACCGAGAGGATGGAAATGTAGAGACTTGCACTGGAGGAAGACAGTGTGTATCACAGCTGAATGAGCAAAAGTAATGGAATGCTTCCATGAGTTCAGTATTCTGGGGGTGAATATTTATCACTTCTCATTTTAAGAAGGGAATATTTATGCTGTCTTGACTGGATGAAATGCCTGAGAAAAAAAGTTGTAAAGACTCGGATCCGACGTTGCTTCTGAAGAGAGATGAAACATTACTTTATCACATTGTTGCCTTCAGCACATTTCTGTGAAGGCTTACCCACTGCGCACACAAACTGCAGGTAGATCGAGTGCTGTGGCTGGGGATGTAGAGGTTAATCCCTGTATGCCTTCTTCTTCATCCACGAATTCTGCCTCAGGAAGCTGTACTAGCAAAAGTTATGGCAATCCATATGCTAGCTTCTGATTTCTGTCCTGCTTTCAGATTGTTTAGATACCAAATAGAACAGTGTAAAACACAGAAGTCTGCTTCTGGTTTGAAAAAATACTTGATTACATAACTATGTTCTGTATTTATAGAAAGGTATACCATTGAGAACGATATATCCCAGAACAGAAGAAAATGGGTTAAATTACAGCAGGTGTTAGTTTCTTCTCACTGTGCATCCTTTTCTTAGCCCTTTCTCTTCCACCTAGGGTTTTAAACCAAATGGATTTTTTAAAGCAAAAAAAAAAAAATAATAATCTGAAGGGAAATCAAGGTCTTTCATACAGCATTCAGACAAATTTCAGAGGTTACAACTT
This sequence comes from Aythya ferina, assembly GCF_964211825.1. Lineage (NCBI taxonomy): Eukaryota > Metazoa > Chordata > Aves > Anseriformes > Anatidae > Aythya > Aythya ferina. The sequence goes on along the minus strand of NC_140303.1, from coordinate 36,470,073 downwards.
GTTCTAATAATCTAACAGACATTAAGACTCTCATCTGCAGGAACAGAAAAATTTGCACAACCTTAGCATAACATTTGAACTCTGTACTTTCTCCTTAATAGGTGCATTCAGCTCAGGAAAGTATGAGTTATGCACTCCTCTTTGGGATAGTCAAGAACAAATACTTTTGTGCCCCATGAGATGATTATTTTCCACTGTTGGAAGGGAAACTTCTTGTGCCAATGACTGTCATTCATTAACCATGTGCCTCATCTCTCCATTTAGCTGGCTAGTCTGGAAATCAGTGGATATTTCAGAGGAATAAAAATAGCAAAAAGTAAGATACATTTTTCTCAAGAAAGAAAAGGTTGTTATAGAAATGCCCATGAAAGATGTGTATGTGTGTGACTGGGGGAGAGAGATGGACCATGTAAAAAAAATTGGACAAGTGAAGGAAAAAATATCAGTGAGATTCAGAATGCTTTGTATTGCTACTTTTTCAGTGTTTCTTCTGTGTAAGATTTTACTTTCAGTTAGAGGAAAGAGGCAAAGAGCGCAAATAGGCCATAAGTTCATTAATTTTTCTGTCAAATAGTCTTATCAGGAAGAAAAACATAAGAAAAACCACAAATCAAAGTTATTCTGTTCTTTATTGAAGATGTATTAAGATTGATTAGACAAATCAAGGCAGCTGAAGAATAAATAACCAGGCTAGAAGAAAATATATAAAATTATATGACCTGTAACCCTTTACATTTTTTCATGTTAGATAGATTCAGTAGCTAGACTGGAAGTACTATAACAAGTGAAATTATTTACTTCTGACATTTCAGAACTGAAAAGAACAGCTGAGAGGTCTTTGAGTCCAAGTTCCTGCTAGCACTGACTAGTATTGAATTGACTCCAGATTTCTGATTTATTTTACATTGCTTTGTTCCAGAAGTGAATGCATATTACAGATGTTCTCAGCTCTTTTCTCCTGAGGCCTTTATTCACTAATTCAAATTAAGAGTGTGCAGCTTTTTATAAAAATTCTTCTGTGTTTCTCTCCTGTATTGTTTTTTTTCTTCCTGTTTTCTCCTATGGGATCATTCTGCTCTTGTCTCGCACACAAAGGCATCTGATCCTCTTTTGTACTTGGCTGATGTGAATCAGCAAGAGTAATTTGACTCTTATATTTACTTTCAGACAACAAAACAGCAGCATTAAAAGCCCTATACTGTTAAAGTCTAACATAGTATCATTAAATTTGCTTATCCATTACATCTTCCAGTCCTAGTTTGTTGTTTATTTAGTGTCCAAAAGTATTGTAGTAACTTTTCTTCATTTCATATTAGAATTTTATCTGAACTCTTGAATTTGAAGTGTTGGATAGAGAACAAAGCCAGCAGCAAATTTTAGTAGTCTTGTTATGATGGAAAATTTAACAACTTTTATGTTTTTCCAGGTCAACCACTGACCACTGCATAAAGTTTTAACATATGCTGCATTTAAACTGTCTAAGACATTAATACCTAAATTTTTGAAAGGCAATTGGATTAGAATAGCTTTACTGTGGGCAATTTTTGGTTCAGTATATTTTCCTGAAAATATGAAGGCATGTATTTCTTGATGTGATTACAGTAACTTTGAAGTTTGTGGTCCATGTTTCATTCTTATAAACATGCATCATGATATTTTATTTTTCTGTTGAATTAATAATGTCTGTCATAATTGATTTTTTTTTCAAATTTTGCATCTTAACTCTGCAGAATTGGTCTAGAAGAGAACTATAACTGATGTTTTTAATGTGCAATCAGAAAGGTTCATAAAAATCAGCACTTGTCTGTACTTTGGTATTGCTCAGTTTTTACTAAGCTCTGCTCTATAAACTCATGACTAATGATAAGTAAAACAGATAAGATAAGCGAAACAAAAATAGACCTTTTCTCCAATAAGTTATGCCACATTATCCATTTAAACAACTTCTATAATGAGTCACTGAAGAATGGTTCATGCAACATCAAAGGATTTAATGAACCACCTAAATAAATAAAATACTGAAGCATCTTCAAACTTCCAAGTACAAAGTAGCTTTGTTACAGTAGATGAATATATCTAGGGTAGATACCAAAAAATGAAGATCATATGGTATTTATTATTGTTACTGTAAACAACTGAAGTAATGTAGCGTCACTCAGTCCTCCACAGGAACTTTGAGATTTGTTGTCTAGTTTCAGCTTAATTTGAGAGAAGTGTAATAATCAGCCAAGAAAATAATATATCTGAGATCAGTTTAAGAGCAACAAGTTAGTATGCAAACATCAATTTATGAGGAGGATTTAAAGGTCGAATAATTTCCTTTTAAATATTTTGGATAAAATTTAGTTAAGAAGGGTGTTGGTTAATAGAGTGGAAAAGAGATTAAAAAAAAAAAAAATCAAATAGGAAAAGGCAAACCACTTTATGCTGAGGTTACCAGAAGACAGGGAAGTTTTCTGAGATCATAGAATCATAGAATCATAGAATATCCTGAGTTGGAAGGGACCCTTAAGGATCATCAAGTCCAACTCTTGACACCGCACAGGTATACACAAAAGTTCAGACCATGTGACTAAGTGCACAGTCCAATCTCTTCTTAAATTCAGACAGGCTCGGTGCAGTGACCACTTCTCTGGGGAGCCTGTTCCAGTGTGCAACCACCCTCTCTGTGAAGAACCCCCTCCTGATGTCAAGCCTAAATTTCCCCTGCCTCAGCTTAACCCCGTTCCCGCGGGTCCTGTCACTGGTGTTAATGGAGAAAAGGTCTCCTGCCTCTCGACACCCCCTTACGAGGAAGTTGTAGACTGTGATGAGGTCTCCCCTCAGCCTCCTCTTCTCCAGGCTGAACAGGCCCAGTGACCTCAGCCGTTCCTCGTACGTCTTCCCCTCCAGGCCTTTCACCATCTTCGTAGCCCTCCTCTGGACACTCTCCAACAGTTTCATGTCGTTTTTATACTGTGGTGCCCAGAACTGCACACAGTACTCGAGGTGAGGCCGCACCAGCGCAGAGTAGAGATCCCCCAGATGAAACCAAAATTCATTTTTTCATTTCTTAAACTAAGAACGATATCTTCAAACAAGAATTCATAGTAACTGCTGTCCTCAGGAGGTCAGTTTTCCTGTCCCATCATTTTGATGAAGCACAGCTGCCAAGTAGATGTGCCCATGCCAGTACCTTGGTACAATACCAGCCTCCAGCCCTGCTGTACAGCTCCCACTGCCTCTGGAAATCTTAACAGCCTTTCCAGTGGGGGCTCACGGTCTTCTAAGTGTGTCTTTTTTCTATGATAAGTGATATATATATATATATTCATTTTCCACACTGACAGAGATCGGTAGTTCCATTTAAAATATGAAGAGACTCTGTTTTGCCAGTTACACGAAAGGGAATTGTTGAAAACAGTTGTGTGCTCTTGCTGCAGATGATACCTGCAAACTAACCTGTGAAAATGGAGGAAAGTGCATTATAAACGAGAAGGGGGATCCCCGATGTCACTGCTGGCCTAGTTACTCAGGTGAAAGGTGTGAAACCAACCATTGCTACAATTACTGCCAGAACGGAGGAACCTGTGGAGCCTCTCTCCTTGGTAAATATTTATGTGCAGCTTTATATTATTATACCTACTGGAATTTAAATGTTTGAATATGTGTCTATCTTGTGATTTCTTAATCTTTGTAACTTCTTTCCTTTGTTTGTGCTTATATTCTATGAAATATAACAGCATATACTACACATATACTTTATAATGAATAGTGCTTTTCTTTCATGTATCTCAGTATTTTGACAAAACTAAACTACATCCCACAAAAGCAAGCATGTAAATATTCAGTGTAAAAACACATACTGAGGTGTGAAAAGGGAATTGTAAATTGTAAGGTCAAGTCAAATCACATCTGGAAAAGTCCCACAAATCTTGCTCTCTCTGTATCTCAATTCTCTTTCTAAAGTCTTAGGTGCTACTGGGCATACATGTCGAGTTGTTTCTTTAAGCTACAAAGTGGTGCGACTTAGATTTCCCCTGTATCTTACTGGAATTCACAAAATAGGCATTTTCCTCATCTAATTCTCAGGAAGAATTGGTTGATCAGAATTAAAATCCTTTGTTTGCCTGAAGAAATTTGAAATCACATTTCTTATCTCAAGGGAGATTATCCTAACTGTCAAAATGTGCATATTTGGGAATTGATCTGTGTCCCTAACATGTAGGCCATTCGAGGTTGTATGCTTCAATTAAACACTGTTTGGGCTAGAAAGGGAAAGTGTGTTAAGAAGTACTCTAAAATTTAGTAATTATGTGAGAAAGCAGATGAATTCTATTTCCTGTTCCAAGGAACATTTAAATATCTTATTAAAAACAGGACGGCTGGAGGAGGAAGAGTTTGATGTCTAGTCTCTTCTTAGAAGCTGAAGTAGAATCATTTTCTCCTTTGTGTTGAAATGACCAACATCCTCGTTACTGAAAGGAAAATCGAGGCACTGGACCATATAAAAGGAGTTTGTGACTTTAACACAACCAAATGGACCCCCCTGTAATGCAGAATTAATCTTAGTCTCTGTGATAGAGGGGGGCTTACATCTTAATGCTTTCCTCACCATTCCTTACTAATTTAGCTTATATAGTTCAGTAATTCAGTTTCACTTACTATACTGGCTTCTGTGGATCCTCTTCTGATTTACAGACATATGTTAGCAAAAATCCAAGTGAATCCAAACCTAGTAATTTGTTGTATGCTAAACAAATGATTTTTCAGTTCTAAGTGTTTGAGGATTAATAATGTTTTTCATCGTTAATATTACTAAAAATGGCTAAATATTAGAAAATAAGAATTACTTGTACAGTCAACTTGAAGTTGATTAATTGTACTTGAGACTGCTTCTAACAGCTAATGGAACTACTGACACAAATGATAAACAGAGATTTGTATCAATTTAGTGAGATCAATACATGTTTAGTGAGGACATGCAAGTGAATGAAAGACAGTCATGGGTGATTTAAATGATGTGCAGAACTTCGCTGTTGTCTGAAGAGAGGATGTTTACTCCCACATCTTTAAATGTCACGCATTTAATTGATACTTCTGTGGGGTTAAAAGGCTGTATATAACTAGTAACTTAGCTCCTATAGCACAGCTCAGTTCTGAATCCTGGACCTTGGGGTTTTCCTTTCCTTTTCTTTTGGCAGTTGGCGGTAGCCATAAGGCTCACTCACCTGCAGCAACTTGTGCTTTCTTTACTAGGCAGCTAGCAGTTGTTGTGCTCACACAGCTATTCTGCAACCTGGATTTTGAATATTTTTTTCCTATTAAATCCAGCATCTGAAATCTCTCAGTCTTGCTGAAATAATTAGTGTAGTACATTTGGTCACCAGTGAGTAAATGAGAGATATGAGTGTATTATACAGTATACTTATGCTGAATTGTTAATCATGGTCCCATCTGCTATAGAGGGCCTGGAGATGCAGACGTTGTTCTTATTTCTTTTGGTCTCAAACAGGATTACATGCCTGTATCAAAAACATATCAGGAGAGCCAGCTTGGATGTCACCACAGTCCACATTTCAATGTTCAGTTGCCTGATTTTGGGAATCTGAGCCTTTAACTGCATCAGAAGTTTACTGTACCAAAATTAGCCAAAGCATGCCAAGCCTTTATTAGCTAAGACCAGCACAGAACCATTCCTGCTCATTACTAATGGAGACCTGGCTATTAAAATTGCAGCTTCTCTTTTTGTAAGCAAAAAGAGAGCATCTGACTCCCATGTCCTTATGATGTCAAAATTTCTGATGACTATTACTGGGCATACCTGCTTATAGGAGTAGTATTCTGCTTGGAAAGTCCACTTTCCAAGTTTCATTTAATTTTTAATAATCATATTTCAAGTTAACCAGATTTCCCATCTGCCATGTCCAATTCATGAGGATAGCCATGCCTTGAAGCCTGTGCCATAACTTTCATGTGCTGGAGACGTGGAAGAAAAGACCATATATCTTTCTAAATCAAAGTGACTCCATCCAGCATTCCAGATAAAACTTTGAAATTGATCCACACCTCATTTTCCTTGCATGCCTTGCCCCTGGACCCTGTAAATATTCTATTAGGAAGAAATCTCTATTTCTTATCAGACTATATTTCTTATCTATATCAGACAATAAATTGTGTTTTCCTGAAACAAACTAACACGTCAGTGAGATGTCCCCATGTCCTCGTTTAATCTAATCCATGGTATACTAAAGCCATTATATATTTTACAGAGGGAAGCTAAACTGGATGCCCCTAAGGCATTGAAAACTGCAATTTATTAACTCAACAAAGCTTAATTCCTTAGGTGTTTTTGCATCAACTGTTTCTTTCCAGCTGGATATACTACTATGCTAAACATGTTACTGAGTCACTGAATTCAGTCAATGCACTTTTAGCTGCAAGGGCTGCATATACCATTCACATTTTGAACTGCGGGTGTGAAATCTGAAGCAGAGCAGCATTCATTTACTTCCTTCTCATCATCTCAGCCTTCCAGGCAGAGCTGATCTGCCTCATCAGGTTCATATGAGAGTTGTTAGTGGGCATGTTAGTTTATCCTTGCACATTGCAACACATAGGCTCTTTATTACAGGATTTCCTCTGCTTTTCATTCGTGGCTGTAGAACTTTAAAGTAGGCATTATATTATGCCCAGATTTCCAGTGTTACATCCTCCCAGGCTGACCTGTCCGCTAGCAAAAAGTATGGTACACGCTGTTTATTTTTGTTTGCATGTGTAGAGAATTCTCTTACATCTGGAAAGTGTAAAATTTCTATTTTAAGTCAGCTCAGTATCATTTTGTTTCACTACTCTGATCCTATCTGTGTATACCATGTTCCCAAACAGTTCCTCCTAATGCAGCTTTTGATCCATGACACAATTGGCTCATCAAACTGTCCTGCTAACACATTTCACTTTTTTTTTTCCTTTTTTTTTTTTTCCTTTTTTATTTTTTTTTTTTTGTTGTTCAAAATGATGCAGCATTTTCCTTTGGAAGCTGCAACAGGCACGCGTGCTAGTGCCAATCTAGATCCTACCCACAAAATATAAATGACCCATGATAACTTCAGCTTGCTTTAATCTGTCTTTTGTAGAAGCTCTGATTGCCCTTATCGATTTTCTTATATTATCTAACTCAAATAGCCTCGATGGAGTCAATCTACAAGTGTTGTTCTACACACATACCCTTTGGAAAGCTTAGGGACTGTGAGGAAATTTCCAGGACAGAGCTGCAGAGCGTGTGCCTCAGGGCTAGCACTGGTGTGAGCAGAGGCAGCTGCAGATGGTGATGGCAGGCCATCAGCATGCTGAGCAGGAGTCAGGGTAGGGTACACAGGAACCACTTAGCAGCTTTATTTCCACCATTTCCCAGTTTAAAGGAGTCAGTTGCTGGCTGTTATTTCTGCCACAATGGGCTTATGGAAGTGCCCCTGTGAATTTTGGGTTGCCGGAGACAAAATCTGGTCCACTTGATGTGTGTTTGCTCATCCAAGTTGCCGTGGTGCATGCCTCCTGACTTGAGAGAAGCTGGTTCGGGTGCATGCTGCTGGTGTTTGCCCAGAAGCCTCACAGGAAAATGAGCTTCTGCAGGAGCCCAGCTGTTGTGAGGTTTCTATAGGACTTGGGAAGTTTCTTTGTTGTTGGATTCTTGCTAGAAAACCAAGGTAGATACATCCTGAAAACAGATCTTTCATCATTTTCCGATAAAAATGGAATGACACAGCATATAAAATACACTTCTGGCAAATGTGTGTGTTCTAGCGAATGTGTAAATTCTGCTCTCTTTCACTACCTAAATATATAATAGGAATGTGATAACCAATTAAGTAAATTGCAGAGTATTACTCATTTTTTAAAACATGATTGTGCTAAATCTTTGCTAGATGTGGTAAATTGTAGAACCTCATTATCTGCACACAAATGTTAATTTGTTAAACAAATCCCACTGGCAATTCAGGGATTATTCACTGTTGGTTTACTTACTGCTAAGCCTTTTGGCAAATTCCTATGTGAACATTATATAGCTAGAGATTGGGGCAGCTTTAATTAAAATTTATAAGTTTATGACAGTTGTATTGAACTACAAAAATTGAACAAAGAAAATGTCATCAGTTAATTAAAAGTACACATCTGAGACGTGTAATTAAAAGTTTGGATATAATAATGAACACTTTCCAATACCAAATTAATGGGAATTTGGAAAAAAAATTGTTACCATAAAAAATACACTTCCTTTTTACTTACAGTTAAAGGTAAAAATGTTGGATCAAAATTTTACGTGTCTTGAACACAATACCAAGATTTAACTAGTTCACAAAATTAGATAAATCTTTTTTAGTATATTTATGGTTCAAAGTTTATATTTAACCACATAGAACCATGGTGTTTGTATGAAAACAAGTAAAAATTTGTTATTTCCACTAAACAAAAATTGATTAAACATATGTTTATATGTATATATATAAAGCAGTTTTTATTTTATGTTCTGTAATGTAAACAAAACAAGATGGTTTGGGGATGTGATGGTGCATACTGGAAACACTAGCAAAGTAAACAAGTTCTTTGATAATGTCTGGTCAGTCCCAGTAGTTCAAACTGGGAAGCTTCCAAGGCGTGTACTGTCCTGGTTTTGGCTGGGACAGAGTTAATTTTCTTCATAGAGGCTCATGCAATGCTGTGTTTCGAATTTTTGATGAAAATAGCAGCGATAATACAGTGATGTTTCAGCTGCTACAGAGCAGGGCTCACCCAGAGCCAAGGACTGCTCAGCTTCTTGTGCTGCCCTGCCAGCCAGGGGCTGGGGGTCCCCCAGGGGCTGGGAGGGGACACAGCCAGGACATCTGGGCCAGGCGGCCCAAAGGGACATCCCTCAGCAATAACACTGGAAGAGTTGGCTGGGGTGGGGCTGCCTCTGCTCAGGATCTGGCTGGGCATCAGTCAGGAGGCGGTGAACAATTGCTTTGTACCTTGTTTTATCATCATTATTATTATTATTACTTCCTTTTCTTTCCAATTGCCTTCATCTCAACCCACTGTGGGTAAGGGGTGGGCAGTGAGCATACAGCTGTGTGGTGCTGAGCTTCCCAAGAGCTTAAAGCACAACACATGTACATCTTCTTGTAGCCAGGACAGGGGAAGGTACAGGAAGGGTGCATGGTTTACTGGGGGTCGAAGATGTCTGATCTGGTGTGCAGCTGATCCCAGAATAAGCCCCACAAACAACCTTGGAAAGAGCAGCCTTTACGACTACAATAATGCATTTTGGGATGGTTCTTTTCTCCTTTTCTTTCACAACATGGAGAGAATACATATCTATTGGGATTGATCCCAATCAGCTCAGCTACTAATTATGTAGTGTAATACAGCTTCTCTCCAGTACTGTTGGTTCAGTAAAGCTAATTATGGTTCATCAGCATCAGAGAAATGAATTATTGTGATTCCCACAAACTGCTGATAACTACTCTAGAGGACATAATATTACTTATAGTAGGCTGGTGTGCCACATTGTTTTAATAGTGACAGCAAGTGAAATATGCAAATTAAATAGATTGTACATAACGAATAGAATACACATATTGCTGGTAGGGAATTTACCATGGACTGAAAGAAATAAATTACCTATGTCTTGGTGCAGACATTAATCTAGATGATCTAATTTTTTGAAAAAAAATAAAAAGCTTACAAAAAATGGTGTTTATTTTCCTAAAACAAAAGGCTGTACTTTATTTCTTAAAAAAAAAAAAAAAAAAAAAAAAAAAAAGCAAGCAGAATATCTTATGTGGTCATATCAAATGCGGAATATTTCTCTGAGGTCTAGGTAATAGCATGAATCAAAAGTGCTTGCCCTACAGCTTTGTTCATTACAAAATAAATTCAAATAGGATTTTTGGATATATGACTAGATACATGAAATAAATCACCTAGATATTACAGGAACAATGCACTAAAATATTAATTAGCTATTTTTTAAGATAATTTGAAAAGCAGTTTGCTATTATATATCAAATTGAATCAGGAGACTAGGGGTAACTACAGCCTCTGTGCTAATTGAACATTTTAAGATTTGGGTCTTTGACAGCTTCTTACAGATGTGTTTCTGTTGTTGTTTTTGTTTTGTTTTCTTTTTGCAAGAAAGGGGGAAACTACATTTCATCTTTATGGCAAAAGTTTCATGTTTTGGTCATGTCCTACTGCCAAAACCAATATCATATATCTCAGGGTCAGCATAAGGCATTGTTATTTAACTTGCTAAATTATGTGCAAAATGTTTGGAAAAAAATATCATATTTTTTTTTGCGTTTCATCAGTTTCACAGTTAAGATTAAAACTTTGTATTTTTTTTGAGAGAGAAGACTATAGAGAGAATCTTCAGAGAATAGTGACAAGTACATTGCTTACTCAAATAAATGTCATTATAGTTTTTTGCTATTTGTTTTATGTGTCCTGTCAGTCCTCCCTTAATTATTATTTGGCTGCAATTCATTTGTGTGGAATTATTATTTATAATTACTTCAAATAGAAAATACCCACTGATATGAGGAGTTCATCCCTTGGTATGGGGATGCAAGTAGCAAACATCCACGTGCTACTTTCTCACATGTAGTGAGAAATTCAGTTTATCCAAAAATTGGATTAGGAATAGTAAATCACAAAGTGTGCCTATTCACTGTAATGCATTGAGTGTGGAGAAATCCTGAACAAAAAGATGTGCTTCTTGTTTTCTAGGTATTATTATTACAGCTTTCGAATGGGAACATTTTCATGTGAGGTGTTGAAAATATGTTGCTATTTTGTCCTCCTTGACTACAAACAAGATTTTTCAACATAGGTAGTCAAAAACAGATTTTTTTTTTTCTTAGGATTAATATGCTAGGGGTCTAAAGAGGATAGGTGAAGGCTAGGGTACTGATTTGTAATAGGTACAGGAAAAGATGGTATTCTCATACAGTCCATTTGAGGGCCGCACTGAAGAAAAAAAGAACTCAAAACCGGGATTATTTTTTTCTTTGGGTTATTATTATTTTTTTTTTAAATAAAATTCACCAAAAGATGGTTAGCTGAATCTGAAGAAGTTAATACTTCATAAGCCACTTATTAATATTTTTCTATACTATGTTGTGAATATTTTTCTATACTCTGTCATTAATATGTCTGTTGTGGCACAGTTCAGGGATTAAGAGATGACTTTTGTCCCTACATAGTTCTAGTGCTGAAACTTCATAACGAGTGTAAATGCTTATATTCTCTGTGCATGAGATGCAGTGGTTGTTAGTTAGGATATATGATATCTTGGTTAATGTAAGTATTTTCTTTGCAAGCATAAATCAATATTTGGATTCTGTGCTGTGAAAACTTGTTTGTCTTTTTTTAATACTGCAGTTTTATTAAACTGTTCTTGGAAGCACTTTATATCCAAAATAATTTATGAGAATAAGGCAGATGAAAATGTCATTATTATTATTACTATTATTTCAGATGCCAACAGTCTGTGTAAAATAGGCAATGAACTATTAACATTACTAAAAGTCATGTTAAATTCAGTGGTAAAAATGGTGTTTAGGCTATACTGAATTAAATTTTCATATAACTGTCAGCCATTTGGCATATTTATAAGGCTACATTAGCAAAGAATAGAATAATATTTTCTACAAACTAGGAAAATATCATGGTCCATCAGTTTAAAAAATAGGGGAATATTGGTAATAAAAAGCAATTTCAAACTTATATTTGAAAATAAAATATCACTATTTTATTTGAAAGATTGATTCGAATGTGAAAACCTCTGATTCGAGGGCAGAAATTTAAGTACAAGTGTATACATGGGGAAAAACAAAGACTCTGTGCTAACATCTGAGTTCTACATCTTTGATTTAATGTTTAGATCACAGGGGACAGATATGAATAACCAGGCTGATGCATATTAAACTAGTTGGAGCTATTTTAAGTCAATGGGTTTGTTCCTTCTGTACTCATTAGAGGAAGAGACTTACTGATCTCATGGCCTTTAGGATGATTTGTAAAACACTTAAAATTATAGTAGCTTAAAATAGAAAGTATTGAAAAGAATTGCATGAAGGGTTTGATGTAAAATAAGAGTAAGAAGTTAGGGAAGGAAAAATAATAAATAAATTATTCTACATGCCTTAGAAAAAGTAGAAAAAATAAGGGTACTTCCCTTGCATCGAAAAAATCTTCCATGAACATGATACTAAATGATTATATGACATTAAAACAAAGGCAGACTGGAAGAAAATGAGAATTGTGGAGTTTATGGCATATTTAGTTTAATCTGTGTAACTTTAATGAGACAGCCAACTAAATAGAACAGAGGCAAGAAAAAGAGTCTCACATTGCAGAGTTTTAGCTACAGCATCAGGAGACAATGTGAATTTGATAGTTGTTGTTGATACCTATACCAGAGATTGTATAAAAATTACTGAGGAAACAAGGAGTGAGACAAAATATGACAAGGAAGGGACCAAGTCAAAATGCTTCAGCAAATCAGGCAACAGTAAATATTTTCTGGTAGATTAATACAAAGGTGAGAAATAATTATGGAAAAGTCACCCTTAAATGTTACTTCTTTTGTCTACTGAAGATGGTCACTCTTCTGTACACTTTAAACCAAGTCCTTGGTCAGGCCCAAGTCAAGCATAGCTTCTCTTGTGTGCTCTCCAACCCACCCCTCCATGAAGCAGGATTGTTTGTATCTAAGAAGTTAGTTTCTGCTTCATTCCCTGGTGTGGAGTTTTACAAATGTAAATACAGGGATAACTGGAGTTTTTCATCAGAGAAAGACAGATAATGCAGTAACGATTTCTTCCAGATTCCACAGCTGTACCATTGTCTGGATTGGACAATCACTAATAAAATCCAATAATCAATTTTTCCCCGTTTGTGCTTGCAATTCCAGTCTGAAGGGCTTCTGCATTGTAGAATGTATACACAGTGCATTATGTAGTTAACTGCAGTTAACTGTAACCTTAATATTTCTTTATATGTAGCCCTATTCCATGACCAGCGAAGATGAGATAAGAAATAAATGCATACAAGTTTTACAACAGCCCATTAGCTGGTTTCCTTTTCCAAATTTGCCATAACCAATTATATTGATGTACCCATTCAAGACTGGACATTTCAGTTCTCCCACCTTGTTTCTTAGAATTACTCTGTATATATAAATCATGCGTGTTCCTGTGTTTGTTCTCTGTAGTCTACTTATTGGTGCATTCTTTTTGTTCTACCTGATACCTATTTACTGTTAGACTATAGCTAGCCTATCCATACTCCTTTGTGCAGATGTAGTGTTTCTGTGTCTTTGCCTGTTAGCTGTCAGAGCTAACCCAAGAATGGACCCAATTAAGATCTTGATTGTACTTGCCAGCAGGTTGGGTTCCTTATGGTTCAAATGATGTCTGTCCTGTCGGTGCGTTTATTCCAGAACTGTCCTGAGGTTCTGATGAATCTGCATCTCTCCATACCAATTTTGGAAGCCAGGAAGGAGAAAAGTGTTAAACTTGGTCTATTTACCCGAACTTTAAGGAAACTCAAAAGGCTGAATGATGAAAGCAAAGGGAAGGAGAGTGGGAAAAAAAAAATCATAAGAAATAAACAAGAATGAGACTAGATTATTAGGAAGTGAGAAGAGGACCAACTATTTGGACGCAATAAGTCATTTGACTTGAAGAGAAGATTATAAATGAGATATAGAAGCAAATTCAGGAGATGGAAAGACGTGTACGTGATGCAGAATGTAGTTTTAGAGAAGATAAGCCTTAAAAAATCAGTGATAAGTGGAACAGTTTAATAAAACAGTAAAGTTGTAACAAAGCTATAAATCTCATAGACATTAGATTTAGATAAGGAGAAAAAATGGGAGAATTGAAACAGGTAAAAATCATAGGAGGAAAATGCATTAGGGTTTAAACAGTATTTTAAAACCCCTTAAAATAAACTACTGTAGACTAGGAAATACATAAATATTCTTTCCTTCATTACTTTTCAGAAATTGCATATTGGACCTTATATACATCTTTGGTCTGATACAAGACAACTCTCCTTAAGTTACAGTATTTATTATATTAGAGGGGCAGGATAACAGAACAGCCAGAGATATTTATTTTAGTAAAAATGTTATGTAAAATTGACTTACTAGTGTACTAGTAAATATTTTTGTATTCATGTGATATATACAAAACTTTGTACTTTTGAGAATAATGTAGTGAACTCTGAAGAAACTGCAATGATGATTATACAAATATCTTCTGCAACTGAGTGGAACCCAACCTGTCAGGATGATTTGAGGAGCTTAGTCATATCAAATATTCCTACGTAAGACAGTCTTTCAAAATAATTCCCAAATAAATAGCCAGTGACCAACCATACACGTACATGCACAAGTGTAAGATGAAAAAGTCGGGCTCATACATTAAAGCTTGCTACCGTTACAAAAAATATATATCTTTAATGTAGTGATTATTATTTTAATTTGTATTTCTATCATAAATTAGTCTTATTTGTTTTGAACAGGGAGGCCTACCTGCAACTGTGCACTAGGTTTTACAGGACCAAACTGCAACCAGACAGTCTGCCATCATTTTTGCCAAAACGGAGGAACCTGCAGCGTCACTGCTGGAAATCAACCCTTTTGCAGCTGCTTGCCTGAGTACACAGGAGACAGATGTCAGTACTGTAAGTAATCTTCACACGCTAGTAAACCTGGATTTATAGTAGAAGTTTCACAGAATGGAAGTTTAACATGAATTGATTTAGTTATCTGTGGTACACATTGATAAAATTAGGTCCAAAATTATTCTTACTCCTAAGAAAATGGAATCTGGTCTATCCAAGTGATCTTTGAACATGCTTCCACAATATCCATCTACTCATGTAGGAGGAAAAAACTTTTTCAGAAGTGATTAATTTTAGTATTAATATGAAAAATCACCTAAAATGGAATTGTCCCAGACATCTGACTTCATAAATAGAAATAACATCATTGAATTAAAGTTTTCTACTTAAACTTCTTATATTTGCTATTTTTTGCTGGTGGAATTCCTGAAATCATCATAATAATCTGACATACTTGGTTAAAGAATTTTTCTGGTATCCTTTATCTTCACAAATAGCCAACACTCTTTCTTCAACTGCTAATTTACCATTTCATTTCTAATCCTAGTAAGCAGCATATCATCGGTGCTGCTTTGAGGTTCATTCTTCCATGTTCCTTCATCTACTCACTCCAAGATCACCTTAATTATCCAAACGTTTTCATGCCTTTAGAAAGTCTGTAGCACTCTAACAAACAGCTACTAACAAGCAAGCCTAACTTAATATCAATTAATTATCCGAGGTCAGAATTTTTTTCCTGTTTTTCAAAAATTTCTTTTTCTCTACAGGTGTTTTGCATTGACTATAACACTGAGATAGAGGATCGTCATAGTGCTTGTAGGATGTTCAATGTGAAAACCATCATCTCTTTACATAATTCAGTGACTTCACTGAAAAGGCTATATTTAAACAAAATTGAAGGAAAATTAGTTGTTATAAAGGTCTGGTTTAGAATTACCTACTAGATACAAAAAGTACTTTGTTTTAGTGAAAGATTGTCAAACAGGGAATGGGTTACTGCGTATCTTTAAATAGGATTTGTACTGAAGTAAACTGAATGTATTTCCAGTTGGGAGACTATAAAATAAATTGAAGCCTTTGAAAGGAAAACCAGAAGTAATTGTGATTCTCTCCCACTTGGTATTAAACAAACTGCATGGATCCACAAATAACTATCTGCAAACACAATTGGGTATTTGAAAACAGTATAAATCATGCCCAGACAGACATACAGATTAAGAAAAAATATTTACTTGAGGCTTACCCAAAACCAAACAAATTGTTTCTAGTTGAATGCTTCTGCAAACATGTTTTTTGCTTTTTGTTGTTGTTGTTTGTTGTTGTTGTTTAAAAGAATTAATTTAAATGTAAATTTAGGGTTACTTTTTAAACAGTGCTTATTGTCAGATTTGGGTTTTCTGCTGACACTTTGCAAAAATGCCACAATACAGAGACTCAAACACATCATAAAATACAAAATAAGCTACAGGTTTTGTTTATTTAGACCTTAATACTTTTAGGAAAAGAAGAGTCTTACAATCTTTTAGAGTATTATTTTGTAGCCAGTAACAGTTCTGTGACATCGTACAGATTGACAACTGTTGATATGTGCATAGATTCACACCTATTGTTTGTTTTGCTTTATTCAAAAGTATGTATGATTTTTTTTGCTGTATTAAAAGCGGTCAGTTTGTATGCCTATTGAAATTTATTGATATAACTTATAATATTACAAAGATTAATTGCTTCTAAGAATTTGGTCTTTCGGTGATGTGATTGAAACCAGTTTATATGCAAAGTGTGATACATGAATGTGCATAGGTATTTTACTTGTGCTCTGAAGTTGAAAATATTATTATTAAAACAACATCTTAAAATTTCACATTCAAGGCTGAAGTTGCCATATGGCCAAGGTTTCATTTTCCATTGAAGAGCTTGGTAATACTCTACTTCTAGCTGCTGCTGACTTGTCCTCAGTTATATCCTGATCTTCAAAGGACTTGAATTTTTTAATTTTGACAGAAAGTTAATATTTTATTAATATGGAACAATTTGAATTAATACAGATGCATAGTTCAAAAATGATGCATTTTTTCTGTTAATTACTTTGTTTGTCCATCAGGAACACCACCAAAAGCTCCACACAACATTAACTACACAGAACTGAAGTACTAGAAACAGAGAGAAGTGATTTGTCTGCACTGAGAAGCTTAAATGACAAGATGTAAAAATATAACTGTTTAGTCAAAAGAAAGTTGTCACTTTTACACAATTGTTTAGATACCAACATATCTTGGTAGCTCTATAAGTTTCTTCAGTCTAACTTGTTTGTATAAAAGGGAGATTAAATAAATGAGATTGCTACTAGTGTTTCCAAAGAGTTAAAGAATTTATTGCTTTAAACCTCAGTCCTGCTGATGTTGAAGCAGTTACATAAGATAATAGAGTCCTGCACATCCTATAAAGATAAGGTGGTATGTATTTTTTGTAGAACTTATTGGTCATGTCATTATATGGTAGTATTAGGACTTCATTAAATTTTTATATGTGGACCAATGAAAATAAAATTAATTATTTCAAAATACTGTTCCCATTTCAGCTTAACATAACATTTTTAATGGTAATGTGCATTTATCAGAATATTTTTATTCAGCCAATTTCCCATTAAATATATTAACACTGCTCTGCTTCTCATCAGTAGTCTTTGTATCATGTGTGATGATGCCATAAATGGTTAGACATCCAGAAGGAAAAAAAATCTCTTATGAACTTATATTTCTGTTTCACTTCACAAGAATATGTTGCTAATATATTGCATATCTGTTGGGGAGGTTGTTTTTATTGTACTTTTCAAAAGAAAGGAAAAAAGCTTTCTTTATTTTTTAATCATTACAAAAATTTGACGCTCCTTAATGTCTTTTTGTAATTAGATTTCATGTTTCTTGCAGATGTTTGCCACCATTATTGTGTAAATTCTGAATCATGTACTATTTCTGATGATGGAAGCGTAGAATGTGTCTGTCCAGTACGATTCGAAGGTCCAAAATGTGAAGTGGACAAGTGTATAAGATGTCATGGGGGACACTGCATAATAAACAAGGACAGTAATGACATAGTATGCAAGTAAGTTTCTGTGTGCGTGTGTGCGTGTTGGGAAAATAGGGTATGTTCAGAATTGTATATTTTATAGCCATTACACTGCAGTATCCTTTAGATCTGTAAAATCAGTTACAGAGCAACTAGCCCCTGAAATGTTCACATCAGAACAGTGCCTGTGAGTGTTCAGCTACCAAGTTTTGGTTGAACTCATTGGCTCTTGCTTTTTAAAACCAACTTTTGGAGTACTTCTCACCGGGAGAAGCATAATGTAGGAGGAAACTGAATGTGTCTTTGACTGGAAAAAAATTTGTCATAGAAATATTTAGTAAACAGTCTAGTTTTACCACACTATCAAAATGTGTTCTTTTTGCAGTATCTGTAACATTGGAAAAGACATATCGATACTAATGAAAGCATATAAATTAAGATGTGCTGCTGTATTGCTGAATGATTATTTTATGTAATAATAGTTTATTTTCATAAAAGGAAAGATTTAAAATATTTTGTGTAAAAAGTTCACTGCCTGCGCTAGCTTTTCAAGTTAGAAACCTAGAATTCTTGCAGTTTTAATACATATCACAAAATTAATATTTTAATATATGGATCATTATAATGTGATTCACTAGATTTACTAATATACTGATAGCAATTTATTTTTTTTTAACTATGACAGTTGCACTAATGGAAAGATTGCCTCTACGTGTCAGTTATGTGATGGCTACTGTTACAATGGTGGTACATGTCAGCTGGACCCAGACACAAATATACCTGTCTGTCTGTGAGTATCCTGCATTGTAGAGACCATTACAATATCTATGGAGACCATATTTAAACACCAACAAATGCTAGAGTTTTTGTATTTCTGATCTCTTTAGAAAATAAAATATGCCAGTTGCAGTCGCAACTTTTGGTACTTTTTCCTGACTATTTCTGTAACCCTTGTCTATATTTTTACAATATGTGTATCAAACAATAAGCTATATGTTGTATGTATATAGACATAAAGATAAGTGTTTTGAGACTTAATAATTTGGGGCCAGATCTAAAGCTCATTTAGGCATTTGTTCTGGAATGGAATCCAAATGTACAAGATGGTTGTCTGTCCCTGCTATTCAAAGGTGGATGAAGTGTTTTCTTTTATGAAGGCCATCAGAGGTGGTGGTGATACATTTCTGTAAGGAACCCGATGACTAGAGAACAGGGAGAATGATATCAGTGTTTATTTCCTGTACGTGTCAGAGGATATGCTCATGTATCTCATTTCTGTCTTAACCTTTACACTACCCATAGAAGCTTGGCTGTTATGTGGTGAGATCAGTTTCCCCTTCTGCAGAAATACACCAGCATTAAGAAAATAATTCAAGATGCTTTTCTTAAGCCCAGACATCCAATACCAAAGAAAATGTGATTCTGTAGACTAGACTGTGAAGTTCTCTCTTAAGAGGTAGTAAAGCCTACCTTAGTCCTTTCCTCTAGTCCTTTCTTGAGAGCTATGGTGTATCTTTTTCACCTACTAAATATTAAATACAGAAGTAGGCATCATAGCAAGAAATTATTTTTTTTTCCTGCTGAGAGTTGCACTGAGCTACTGAGTCACACTTCTGGATTATTTCTTTTTTTACTTTTGACTAATAAATAATCCAATCTTTTCTGCACTGCACAAGAGCTTCCCTGTGGATTAGTCTTCCACCTTTTAAACCAACCTAGATGTCACAGTGTTCTCCGAGAATATATGAGGTATTAGAAGATATAATTAGACTTAAATATGTAATTTCCAGGGTGACATAAGTAAATTCTTGTCTGCAATCTGGTATTACAGATCTGTGAATACAGATGCAGTCAACATTTGTTGACGTGTGTGATGTAGGTGTTTTTAGACTTTTAGAGAGAGTGTTAGCTGTATTCAGACTTTCAAGGAGGTTAGAGAAATGCTTAGCTTTTGTGATTTTAGCAGTGTAAGAGACGGATCAAATGTTCATCCCTATGAAAGCTCAAGCACCTTTGCAAAGCTGCAAAACCATAAGGGTTGAGCTATTGGAAAGAAGTTGATAACAAATGTTTGTAGCTTTGGGGTTAGAGACAGTGGAATGCAACTGCACCATAGTCCTTATTTTGCTTTAAGTACCTATGGCTCTTTTATTGTTATTGTTATTTTCACCTGGCCCTTTTTACCTGTTATTTGGATCTCCTTAAATATCATTAGTAGAAGACTAGAGAGACTCATAAACCTCAGCAAAGATATAACAGCTGTAATATGTAAGACTAAAATGTGATGAGCAAGTCTAGTAGTCCAGGTGCTGAAACACCTAGAACAGTTATTTTGGAACTTTGATTCTTCCTTTCTTTTTCTTAATATAGCTGATCTGTTCTTTTTCAAATCCATCTGGAACACCATAGCATCTCAAGGAAAACAAGTTTCATGCGTTAATTTGTTTATGTATTTCCAAATAAAAAACTGGTAGCATATGCCAATACTTAACCATGCTAAGAAGACAATCATGAACATTTCTAAGACCATTGCACACTGGATCAATCAATATAAATGCGCAGAACATTTGACAATAGTACTTTGTTACAAATCGTAGATTCCTGAAAAACTAAGTTTGTATAGGCCCATTGTTTTAAAAGTGCTTAAAAAGCTTTGATGAGCAAATTTTTCAATGTAGTCAGATTAGATCTTTCCATGAAAAAAGCTATTAATTTTTTATATCTATGGGTGTGTGCCTGTGTATGTGTGCGTGTCTTGCCATAATTATATGTAATGCATTTAAAATCTGTTCAGCAAAAGGCAGAATATTTATAGAGGTCTATTTTACTGAAATTCTGCAGATGCTCTGTGGGGTTTAAAAGTCAGCGCTGTGACCAGAAAGTGAACCCTTGTGATTACTACTGTCAGAATGAGGGAATTTGCACTTTAACTGCGTTTAATGAACCGAGATGCAAGTAGGTTTAACCTTCCACTTAATGCTGCACATTCTGTGACATCATTTCAGGCCACAGTTCATTGGTTCAAGTCATGCACATTCACATACATTTCACAGTATATACCTAATCCGGGTTCTTGTTTCTGTAATGCACACTTACTCTTTGATAGTTGCACTGATGATTATATTTAATCATATTGTTGGAGTATCTATGTCATTGGAGGAAGAAATAAAAAGCTTTATTTTTAAAAAGTGTATTGAAAATACTAAAAAAGATGCTTCTTGGCTTTTATTGTTCACATTGAGATATTTTATCAATTTAATCCTACGCAGCATAAAGTTTAGCAAACAGTGATATTGCACATGTTCTGTAGTCTAAAACTGACTTACTATTTCTTATCTCTGTAGGGAAAGAAGCTGGGGAGCTATTTAGCTACCTTCTCAAGAGTTTAGCCTGTATTCATAGGTCTTTTTGTAAACTATAGAAGTATGCTCTAAAAAGGTAACTATTAAACAGAAGCATTTGAGTTACCTCACAACTTTGCTGATAAAAAAGATACAGAATAGACACCATTGTGTGCTGTATTTTGCTAATGGATTTAAGGTCTATGTATTAAAGGGTAAAATCTAATCCTTATCAGGAAATAAACAGACTTAGTCTTTGAAAGTCTTAGTCTATGCTCTAAGTTAGGCATACATGTACACAGAGATGCACAATAACAGTTCGATGTACATTACTTTACTCAACAGTTATGATGCAAAAGTTGGAATTTAAATCATGAGCCAAAGACCTAGATTTGGGATAAAATAAAAAATCTCTAACAGCTTTAATTTTTATCTCATCTGAATGCATGGTTTCTGAAAATGTAAACTTCTGTGGGGATTGATTACATTGTCTGGTAGAGATGAGACAATGAGACTGACTAGGTATGGTGAATAATACAGATTTTTTAATCAGTACAATCAAAATACTTTGTCAGTGTTTTTCAGGCAATGAAACTGGCTAGAGCTACCATAAATCCATTAGAAAGTACATTAGTCTTCTGACTACCACATCTTAAAATTTTGAAGAGTATGGAGAGTAGGTCTGTTGGTCAGCATTCCTGTGAAATGATTGCCAGGACAGTTTCTATTTCTGTGCATCCTACAGATTTAAGAATAAGATAGCCTGAAGCAAAACATGTTGCTGCTTATAAGGTCATGTACTGCAAGTACCATTCCTTTTTTTTTTTTTTTTTTATTTAATATGTTGGGGATGTTATCAGAGCTCTCAAGAAAGTAACAGTACAAAATTTATTGTGAAATGTTGTAATAGATAAAATAGCATAAAAATACACCATTCAGAATCAGTTCTGAATTTTACATACTCTCTCATAATTCTTAAGAATTATTACTTAAACAGTAAATATTTACTTTTTATCTAATGTAAGATTTTCACAGAAAAATATGAAGATATTTTTTTCAATATGCATTCCTGCCAACAAGGACATTCTCTTTCTACTGGAGTCAAAACTGCTTTGGATATTACAGTAATATTTCAATGAGGTTAATTTAATTAGGAACTTTCTGAGTAGCATCAATGTTTATTTTTTGACATTGCCTGTTCTCATGATCTTTTGGCTTAACTATATTTGCTGACCAAAATGAGAAGTTGTTTAAAAATATTTATATATATATAAATATATATATATATTTCTTGGTTAGTCTTTGAGTTGATAACATGAATTTTAACCTCCTTAGAGCTTCTATATGAGGCCAGATGCCAACAATTTCAAGAATTTATGCTAACAGAAAGGTAGCACAGGTTCTACAGGCCCCATAATCCTTTCTGCCTACTTTCTAACTATGTAAGGCAAAGAAGTACGGAGGTGGGTTGTTTGAATAGGAACAATACTGGAAAGATTCATGCTGCCAAGCACACAGACAGATGAAAATACTTCTTTTCCTTCAGAAGCCACTGTGAAGCCACTGCCCAGAGCACGCAATGGTCAAAGTTTGGACTCAGCTGTAGAAAGTAACAAAACAGACTTCAGAAATCCCTGGATAAGTATTACTTTCCAAGACTGGATGAGACTCTTCCTTTTCTTTTGAAATATATAATTAGGGAAAAGTACAAAACAGCGTCTTATAGAAGGCAGAGCAGAGAGAAAAAAATCACTTCTCTGTGTAAAAGTGAAATTAGATGCAATTTTCTTCCTTCCTGAAGGTGAAACCATCCGAAGTACTATTTAGTTGATAAAGGCCGTGGTTCTTCCCTTTTGAGCAGGTTGTCTTCCAAAGAAAGCTGAGGGAGGGATTGCAACATTTTGAACAGAGTGATTAACTTATTTTGTTTACTTACTATTTCCTTTTACTGTGACAATATTCCCAAGATTAATTTTATTGGGCACTTGTGCTATCCAGTAAAGTGCATATACCAAGCTCAAAATAAATAAATAAATAAGTTAGCAACAGACATTAACTACATAATGATTTTTAGTAAGATTAAACTGTCCTTTCTCTTTCACCTCAGGAGGTTTATCTGAATACAATTTTAGAAGCTTTTTTGTTAAATGTATTGCATGGTGGAAAGGGGGAAACATGGAAGAAAAGAAGGTACTAGAGAAAGATCAAATTCAAGTTTCTCTTCAGTGTGAGGAAGAGATTCAGATG
Source organism: Aythya ferina (assembly GCF_964211825.1). Taxonomy (NCBI): domain Eukaryota; kingdom Metazoa; phylum Chordata; class Aves; order Anseriformes; family Anatidae; genus Aythya; species Aythya ferina. The sequence continues at coordinate 36,446,767 of NC_140303.1, read as the reverse complement.
AATTGGTAACGAGGATGAAATTTAGATGAAGCTTTAGTAGATAATTTACTTCATCACATTCACAGTATAATCACAGATAAAGCTAGTCTTCCTGTTGTCTTCAAACTGATTGTTGGATTAGTATGGCCACTCTCTGTGTCTAGGAGTTAAGAGAGCCTTCTAAATTGTTTCTGGCTTAAAGGAAAGAGAAGAGAGGCAAATGGTTGTTTTATGGAGTTAAAGGCAGTTACAGTGATCAAGGAAGAGTAGTTCCATATGTCCCAGTCCTTCTTGCCAACCTCTATTCTCACTGTTGTTTCCAATATCTTGTGTCTTTGTGGCACAAATTACTTTTTAACTGGAGCTTGTTTATAATTTTACTGACCTCATACTAAGTAAAAGACTTCAGGAAGGAATGAAAATATCCCAGAGATGTTGTGCCATGGAACAGGATTCTCAAAGACTTTTTCTGTAAGTTCTGCTCCACTGGTAGAGAAAATAATTTACCCCTCCAATTTGCATTTCTGGTCTCACTGTGGATGACATCTGCTTGGTCTCTGAGAGACAATTAAGAGCTAACATTTTTCTTAACTAGTCATAGGTGGATGATTTTTGGAGGGAAGAAATTGGAGGAAGATGATTTTATTTTAATTCATTTAGAACTCCTCTGCCTCTTGCAGCCAGATCAGTTGAGAATGCATACTTTGTACGTAATAAAGCCCTTATTATCATTCAGTAAAGACAAGAGAAAATATGATTTATCCATTCTAAATGGCAATCCTAGCCATAATCATACATAGGAACTATAAGCCTGTAAGAATTTACTCTCCTTTTAACAACCTTTGCTATTGTTTTTTTTTTTTTTTTTTTTTTTTTTGTGGAAAAAAAAAAAAAAGAAAGTGAAGCTGGTCTTCACTTTGATGAAGATGCAGGATACACTGTGATTTGTCTTTGTAGGTAAGACACCTACAAATCTAGATTATTAATTATTTGCATTGTTTTTAGGAATATAAACAACTTTATTATTTTTTTCTGTATTATTTTCTGTTTTCCTTTCTGCTCAACAAAGGTTGAAAGAATTTGATATCAAAATGATAAAATTTAACCTTTTCTGAAAATTATACCACTGAGGGAGTCCTCAGACAGTATGATCTTATGTGTAGTTACTGTCTTTTTAGAATTTGTTTATTAAGTTTGTTACAAGTATCTTCAGTACTATTCTGTAATGATCTGGGGGGAGTGGGACGTGTAACACTAGAAGCATATGAGATATGTCTGAATTGCTTCAGTAACTTCATCAGCCCATTGAAAGCAGAATGAACATGAGATCAGATTCAGATGGGAAATAGTCAAGAAATGTTCTTTCAATTTATTTTACAAACTGTCTGTTTTAGCTGTTCTATCAGTCAGTCTTTTGTTTTAATAATTACTTTTATTTGCATCTCTATTTCCTTCCCACTAATTATCTATCTCCTAACTATACACCATGAAAGAGAAGCAAGGTTTAGTGAAAGATTATGTCCTGTATTACACCAATAAAGAGAGTTGGAAAAAATTTAAAAGCTTTTGAGTATACAAGCTCAACCCTAATTGTAACATAAGCAGTAGTCTATCAATTTCTTTAGTAGAAATGGTTATAATAGATACTGATTTCGAGGAATATTACTCTCTCTTACATTTGTTTATTTCATACATTTACTATACCTATAGCTTGCTATAACTCTATGTTTGTATTATTATTATTATTATTAGCATCTGCACAAAAGTGGGATAAAATTGTAACCCCCTTGCACTAGGCGTTATGGAAACATAACACAGGACAGTTCTTGCTCTAAGAAGTTTACAGTCAAAACTGATAAAAGACATAAATTGTGTTGGTCCTTACCAAAATCCCACTGATTTTAAAGAGAGTTTATAAATGCTTTAATGGGCTTTTGAGCAACCCTTAATCAGTTTGGCTGAGAAGTTCAATGTGACACAAGTAAGATTATATTATTTTGCTGGCTAATTAAAAGGGTAGTCATTTCTTCCTTCCTAGGCTACTGTTTATGTATCTAAACTTCAGAGACTCTGTTTCCTAGCTGTCATGTGTAAGAAAGAGAGAAATTCAGAAGACAATTCACAACCTTGAATTAGTTGCCTGTGGTAAGAAGCATTGGCTGTTCAGAGGCTTTCAGGTTTTGTGTGTTGTATTTCTAAACTAGAACTTGTTTTTTCTGTAATGTAGAAGAAGTCACCCTAGATACTTTAATTGCTTGCAGTAAGCAGATGCATGGCTTTGAGAGCAAATTGAGTAGAGAAACCAGTGGCCTTTCAAATTAATTAAAAGGCACATATGACACAAGAGCTTGAAGGAAAGCATGACTTTGGTAGCAGAAGAAACTGAAAAGTGAACAAGTGGACAATGTTTAAATTACTTCCTTTCTAAAATGAGGATTTTGGCTGAGTAATATGTTAGAAACAATACAGAACACATAGGGAGTGAAAAGAAATCAATTTCTTATAAGTGAGAACAAGAAGCTTGAACATGAAGTGATGATATGAAGATATCAGAATAAATAATTCCTCCAGGAATGTACTAAACAGGAGAGATGCTTTGTGAGCTTTATTTTCAGTATGTTGGAGAGAGAAAATCTGTGTGTGTGCATGCATGGGTGTGTACACACACACGTGTATACATGTACATGTTATTGCAAATCTGAAAAAAAAAGACTGAGTTCATCCAGATGGAGTACTTTCCCTCAAGCTCATATTCCTGTGATGCTGTACCTCTCTCCTGACGTTTCTTTCTCATTAAAAATCTTCAAATATGAACAGTTTGTATGTAAATATATGTATGTAGAAACACTGTAAGTATATGCAAACTCATAAGTAAATGTAAAACTATGGCAGGACTCTGATCAAAAAAAAAGGTTAAGGTAGATCCATAGTCTGGTTCTGGACAGGAAGGAAATCTTGTGAAGTCCCCTGACTGGCATTTTCTGAAGATTGAGTAGAAAAAAAGCTATTGCAGCATAGAATAATCATAGCATTGAGAAGACAGCCTAAGACTAGAAAGCAATTGTAATCATGACAGGCAGTATAAATCATAGAACAGAAAAATACATCAAGTATTTTGCAATAAATGTTTTCCATATGCTTTCCTAGGATATATTTAATGAAGCTAAATATAACTATATAGCTATAACACAGTTATAATTACAACAGGAATTTCACTGTATTATGCTAGTTGAGACCTTTCTTTTTCAACTAAAAAATGTTTGTTATAAATGTCTTGAATTTGAACATAATCAGCAGGTTGTAACTTTATATTGTAGAAGATCTTTCATTCAGTTTGTATTGTAAACTAGCATTAGTTAAAGAACTAAATGCAAACAGCTGTTTGAGGAGTAGTTGGCAAAGGAAAAAAGTGACAAGACCTCGGAAAACAGGAATATGTACATTCTTCATTGACCATTTAGCAGCTAGGCTGTAATGCAAGTACCCTTTATGAGTTTAAAATTGTTCAGATAAAACTTGCATAGCAACTGCTGCCATACATCATTAATTTACCTCTGTGCGAAGGAGAGAGAAACATGGTTTGTCATATATCTATTGATCCACTCAGTTCTCATTCTTTTAATATTTTTACCACTTCAGTCTATTCTTTTTCTTTTACTTGGTTGCTCAGTGTAATTTCAGCTGAAGCGGTAGTCATCTAGACATGCTTAATTTTTATATATTTACTCTATGTTAATAATATTAAAATATTATATACTCTATGTTAATATTATTAAAATATTATAATAGTATATGTATTGTATACAAATTCCTAATGGCATGGAGTTCATGATTACACTTATTTTTTTTTACTTTGGAATCACAGAGGCTAAGATGCATCTCAAGGCTTTTTCCTTAGCAGTGAACACCATGCACTAGCTGTGAATGAAGATTTCTGTGTATTAATGTCATGCAAAAATTAAATTAATGTTAAAAGTCACAGTTTTTCTTGTATGTTGTTAGCAAAATTCTTTGCATTCCTCAAAAGTAATTTTCTGTTGGAAACGTTGTCTGCTTTTGGGTTATGCAGTTTTTCTATTTTTCTATTCTTAATTTTTTGAACTGCAAGGTAACCTGTACTTCCTTTTCAAGTCGTGTTGTAAGGTTTCAATCCCGTAGCTTCTACAACAAATTCCTTCACTTTGGGGGTTTGTCTGTGGGTATAACTCTGTACTATCAGCTCCCTTTATGAAGACTGCTTCTACTAAGTATCGCTATTATTTATTTAATTAATTAATAAGGAATAGTTCAGTGACTTAGTATAGGGCAAGGATTATTTCATACTATGTCTTTCTACAGAGTTTTAGGGAAAAAGTGAATTATTTTAATTTCTGCCTTTTGGTGCAATTTAATACAAATAGTAAATAACTATAATTCAGATGTTCTGTGTTCTCATCTTACAAAGAATTATAATACTAATGAGAAGACATTTTCTAGTAGAATTTTAATGTGTTCTCAAAACAGAGGGGCTGGATACTTTCCTTTAAATGCTTTTACTATTTTTAATACATTGCTATCTATGTCTTGACTAAAAATAAAAGTTAGAAATTTACTTCGCTATATATACTGTAATGAAGAAATAACATTTTTAGGTAAGAAACATTTTCAATTCCCCTTCAACCTCTGTATTGTAATGACTGTTTCACAGATTCTGTTGTATTTCTGGTCTAATCTTTTAGTGCTGCTTTCTGACTTTTTTTGTTACACACTGGTGTATTGAGTTGGAAAACAGCTCTTTACATCTTTACAAGAGCACTTTTAACTGCGTATTATGCCTTCTATATTATATTTTATGACAATGCCTTTGGCACACACACACACACACACACCAAAAAAAAAAAAAAAAAAAAGGAAAATCCACACTGCCTCCAATTTAGCCTTTTTACTAGCTTTTTCTATTTGTTCAGACATTTCATAGTCAAATGGCTCCTTTTGGTCAAGTGCCCGTATAATTGAGTTTAGAGTGTTTCAGTGCACTGACCTGTAAGGTTTATAGAAAAATAGAGAAAAGAGACATTTTCTCTCATGAATAGATTCTGTAACAACAGCATGATCATTCTCTAAAATGTAAATGTCTTAATTCTGAATGTTTCTCATTACAAGTCAGATGTCTTTACAATTCCGGTTTAGAGTTTTTAAAACATTTCTCTTCTGCAATACTATTTCCTCTGCATAAATAATTGTTTTTGCACAGGCAGTCTGTATCTCAGAATGTGTGTTTCCTGAGCAGTCACCTCTTTCTAAATGTAGAACTAAATTGTAAGAGAGAGAGCTGTAGGTAGTTTCATTAATGACCTTGGCAGCAGGCCATGTACAACCTTTTGTTTATTACATTCACTTTCGGGATTTATATTGGCATTCTCTAGGATGCTGTTGCTCTTTGATCTGTTCACTGACTCTATTGGGGGCTGGAGATTTGCACCTGTAGCACCTTGCACCACTCAACTGACTCCAGCCTGTCCTTCACTGTCAAGATCCCCATCTGTTTCCATCTTTATTTGTTTGCGTAGCTCAGATTAGGCTTTATCACTGTCTTTCTGTGCAGTTCTTTATAGCATGTATGTCTTCACTGAAACTAGTGGCTTTATGCAATGAAATCAGCGGCTTTCTGCTTCGTCAATTCCCTTTTTTTTTTTTTTTTTTTTTTTTTGGCCTATACTGCAAATGTCATATCTTTGGCCATAAAACTCTTGGCAGTAGTACAGAACAAAAACTCCTGATATCAAATGATTTGGAAAAGTACAAAATGATGTGCATCCAATTAAACCAGAAGTCAGTTCCCATGCTAGATACTGGGCAGTCTGAGTCTAAATGTTCTAATATCAGAAAAATGTCTGTTGTTATTAAGAACAACTTATGTCTACTGTATCTGAACACTAGTAAAAGTAATTCAGATCTACTAATCTTTCCCACATTCCTACAGCAACTGTTTTCCATGTCCTAACCCCAGCATTATTCATGTGCCTGGTCAAGGCTAATTTTTGGTGTCAAATTCCCTTGCAAACACCTTTCCCTTGGACCTTATTTTGTTTTCTGTTCTGTATGCCCAAGATTCTTTAATGGCTTCCCGGACCATAAAAGGGCAAGCATTTTATGTCTAATTTCAGAAGAAAATTATTGCCATCCTGTCAGCTTTCATCCCACTGAAAGGTATTGGTGACAGCAAGCCTTTGGAAAAGGAAAGTGAAGTGGCAACTATCATGTTTTATGAGATTTTTATCAAATTGCTCAGAACTGTTTCAGTATTGCTGACTTTTTGCAATTAAAATGCCAAGAACTACTAACCCTACTACGTTAATTTGTTCCTTTGTTTTCTACATATAGAACTGTAGAAATGTTTTCTACATATAGAACTGTGTTTTCTTTCTTCACCAGCTGTCATGGTGTCATATCTGCTATAAGATTTTGAAGAATGTGTGCAGTATGCACAATTTTCTGATAAGCTTATACTTGGCATACTTCAATGGTGAATCTTTTACTAGTCTCACTAAGTTATATTCTTTTAAGAGTTTTAAAGTAGGTTTACAGTAGTGATTCTCTTATACAGCAGAACTGTTTGAAACTTTCAATATAAGGATTTAGGTACAAAGTAAAGGTATGTCTAACTCTTATTTTATTTTCCATAGTATAGCATTAAGTGGAACTTAAACCTCAAGAGCAATGATGCAAAACTTCCAGTAAAACATATTTCTTTCTTGGTTGTTGCATACCAACAGTTTGGTTCCCTGTAGAATATACTAAATATAAAAATTTAAGGTGTTTGTCTATAAGAATGGAGATACTTTCTTTGCGGCTGTGCATTAAATGGTAAACTTTTGAAAAAATACTTCCTTAATAGCATCCTAATAAGGTAGGCCATCAGTGTAATCACTTCAATTTGATATAATTGATAAAAATGGATCTATAAAAAAAAAAAAGGAACAAATGCATCTTTTAAAATACTAAAATCGTGGGGTTTTTTTGGCTTGGAAAGAGCTAAAATGGTGGTAATCAGGAGTAAACATGTCAGTTGGCTTCAGTTTTAAACTATATTATTGTGAATCATATTGTCTGTAATTAGTTGCCAATTGGGGAGGTTCCTTTGCTGTGAGGAAATGGAAATATGCATTTAAATTTAAATATAAGAATTTACTAAATTATAACAGAAGTACTCTATGTAGGAATTTTTTTGAACCAACTATCAATTAATAAACACGTTTTTAAATACCATCTGTGCATTGCTTATATCTGTAGAGTTTGAGCTAAGCACGTGCATAACATGTCCTACCAAAAAAAAAAAAAAAAAAAAAAAAGAAATTAGAAACCTTCCAAAGAAGGTTCAAACTTATCATGAAACACAGTAAAAGGTTTTGTCTGAATATTGGATTGTGCTGGAGAAGGCTTAAGAGGAAAGGGATAAATTAGTCTTTTTTCCCATGTGATCTGCAAAGACAAAAGAGAGTCAGAGGCATCATCAGCAAATCTAGCTGGGACTCTCCTGGAATAATTCCACAATATTTATCTGGAATATTTTGTATCTTTCCAAACCTTTTTGTATCATAGAACAATGTTGCTCATTAAGCATGTCCAGCCCTAAACTCTGCAATTCGTTTAATCCTTAGAAAGGCACTAGATAATAGCTGTTCTTAGAACTGCATGCAAAGTAATGCTCTATTGCATTTTCCTAAAGATAACCCCTATTGAAACTCATAAATAATTCAAAAATACAGTGAAAAATATGAGTCACTGCACAATATGCAAGAGGCAGATGAAAAGTGACTACTTCTGCCATTTCCACAAGGAGAGTTTCAGGTTCCATAGTAAACTTAATCATACTTACAGCAGGATGAATAAGCAACGGGATTTCATTCAGGTATTTGTTTCCCTTTCTGATGGATGTGCTGAGGCTGCATGCATGAACTCCTTGTGTTTACTTGTATGCATGGAGAGCAACTTCTCAGTTGAGGAAATATTTGCATATTTATGTTCACACAAGGAAATTACAGCTGAATAACTTTGTGCTCATCCAGGCACCTAGCGCACGAAATATTTATTCTTCACATTATCAGTATTCAAGGACCTCTGAAGCCAGTGGAGATACTCCTATCCCTTCAGTTTCATAGCTTTTTATGCTTTAACTCTCTTACAAGCATATGTATACATTGCTATAAATATGTATGTACTTATATAGTTAATTTTTTAAAAAATATAAAGCATTATGGAATTTTCAGGAAAACATTTAAATGTGAATAGAAAGAAAACGTCAGTAAGTTTGTGAATATTACTAAAAGATTGATCTTAACTGTGCAAGTAAATTATTACAGCCAGGTCTGTAAGAAGTATTTCATGGTAAACTTTTTATTATTCAGCGCAATGGGGAACAGCAGCACCCTGGGAGGAGGCAATTAGTATACATAGTGCGAGTTACTGGATGTGTGTAGTGCTTTATGTCCAGTCAAATACTCTTTTTGCAATGTGGAAGTGGCTGATAGAGCTTCTAGATCAAAACTGACCCTAAAACAACATAGTACAAATAAACCTTGCTAGACTAAGTTATCTATGCATGGATTCAGCTCACATGCTCCTTCATGATCGCATAGTAGATGATAATTGGTATAAGATACATTAATATACTATTAGTTATTTTATTATCCAGTAATTTTAGAAAAGGACTCTGGAATCAAGATTGCAGTGATAATAGCAGCAACTGAAGATACAAAACTGTAGTTTTGAACTAAAAACTTGCTCAGAATATTGTAAGCACTATGGCAGATTGCTGTTGACTCCTTTCATGAAGCTTATTGTTTACTTTGTAAAATCACAGTTGTCATTTGTGTAGCTCTTGAGAAGATGCTGGTGGTCTCTTTAATAGGTTACTGTGTTAACAGCTGACATCTATTAATTTTATCATTTTAATTGGATCCTTTTAGATGTTCAGCCAACTGGTCAGGCACACAGTGTGAGAGGCCAGCTCCCAAAAGCAGCAAGTCTGACAATATTAGTACAAGTAAGTACTTCAAATAACTGCTATTGCTCATCAAATTTTAACTTGATGATACTTTTTAGAATATGAGTTTGTGAAATGATATGTGCTGGTTACCTGTTTTAAATTGAGAGGGATAAAAAAGCTTTTTTTTTATTATTTATTTTTTTTAACATTTTGATTGACACTGTTTCATGAGAAGGTTTGGCTATGTGCCATATGCCATACACTCCCTGTTTCAAGGCTAGCCTGCACTTTTCTTAAAATGTTATCAAGTGACAAGTGCTTGGTGATATCACTGCTGTGCAGAGAACTAGTACAAGACCTCTGACCATTTAAGTCCCACTGAAAGCATCAAAAATAGAGTTGTAAGTAGTTCATAACTTTTGCATTGGCTGTCTGCAGAGGTTTGAATTTTACCTACTGTGAAAATCACCCTGAAAATAAGAATAGCTCCTGTCGTGTTTTTTTTTTAAACATATCTGTAAGCATAAAAGGATAGCATTGCTATGGTATTGGCAGTTTAAACTGGACAAAGTCCCCTGCAGTGCATTGAGTATGCTGATGGTACCCTGCTGTACGTCTCAGTCACATTTAACCCAAGAAGAGCAGGAGAACGAATTGCCCACTATTCAGGTCAGCTTGATGCTTAGATGAAATCTTCCTACCAATCCAGACAAGTGAAAAAACTTACAGACAAGTGATAAAACTTACAAGTCAGAAACAGGCAAAACAAAACAAAACAAACAAACAAAACAAACAAACAAACAAAAAAAAAAAACACAGGCAAAACCTAGCTAGATATTACTTGTTGAGGGAATACCTGCTATGATTTAGGAAACATCTGTTTATCTTTTGCCTTCTGCTAGACCCCAGGATGCACCATGGTTTCCAGACATTAGCTCACATTTAGTAGCCTGTTTTTCAGGTTTTTTTGTGTAAGTTTACGTGCCAAGACAAAATGAACATTTTTTTATTTTTTTTTATCTCCAAAGGAGAACTTCATCCAGGTATTTACACAAATGCTATCTTAAAATAGTCATTGTTTAATGTCCTTTACGTGTTGAATCTTTTTAAGCTGAAGTGAATTCAGAATCCTTAAGGTTTTTGTTCAATAGTACTTTATTTTGGGCCTCTGAGAACCTGACTTGACTTTCAGGTAGAATTCAAGGACGTTTTTTTTGCATTTCTTTATTAATACTGTTTCATGGAGAGCAGACTATCAACAGCTTATTTTGTTATGAATCAACCCATCTAGTCAATGAAACAGTAAGCATTTTCCACCAATTAAGTATTGTGATATTAGAGGAAATGCATTTCATTCCACATTTGCTTCATACTAGAGTCCTGTGGTCTGTAAGGATCACTTTGAGAGATATTACAACATAAAAGTACTTGTATGTTGTTTGTTTTTTTTTATTGCTGAACTACGAGCTGAGAAATTCTTAGAAGGGTACCACTGCTGACCTTACTTTTGCAGATTTCATTTTATTTATCTGCTAAAATAACGTTCAGCTGACTTTCTTCTTCCCTGCTCCCTCCTCTGCTTTAACATTCCTGTCTGATCTGTACACTGTTTTTCTGCTAGATTAAGCATTATTGTAGTTGCCTTGATTGCTTATATCAACATAACAAAATTACTGGCTCTTGAGTAGAATGCAGTAAAAGGAAGGGATATGCCAACCACACAGAAATTAATATAGCTTACTACACTTTATGTCTCCCACAAATAAAAGTAATAAATATATATTAATGCTAACAATAGAATTCTTCAATCAGAACGACGCACTGAATCTTACAAATTATTAGTTGTGTGACTTAAATATACTGCTGGAGATGATGGAGGCAGTTGAAATCAGTGACCATGCTACTTAAGTCCAAAGTGTGTGGCAATTCCATGCACCTTCATATGTTATCACTGCAAATGAGGGCAGGGTTTAGGAGAGGTGTGTGTGTGGTGAGAATTAACTCAGGTATGATTGACAAAAAATTCTGGTAGTGTTTACACCAGTACCTGTGATATTTTTTCAACATTCAAATCTAAAATTAATGAAGCTTATCACATGAAATTTCACTTGTTGGTAAGGTAAATTATTATTTTTTAAATTAATTTAACTTTTTTACATCTGTGATTAGACTTAGCTGTGAATGTTCAGTGAGATTTCCTTTTCCTGTTTTAGGAAGCATTGCAATCATTGTTCCTCTTGTCTTATTGGTGACTTTGATCACTACTCTGGTAATTGGACTATTTCTTTGCAAAAGAAAAAGAAGGTAAGTATTTTTTATAGTTATGTATAAAATAAAAAGTAAATCTTTGAAATATGTGCACCTTATTGATATCAAAAATCTTCAATGTTGAGAATGTTAAAAACAAGCAAACTGTTTATGGATACAATTAGTTAGTTACATTTTGATTCTTGCTGGAACAATTGATATTTAATGTGTTTGTATTCCACCTGCAGTAGATGATATAGTTCTTTCTTGTCAAGTTTGCTCAATCCTGCCAAGGCTGAAAAAGTGTTAATAATTTTAGCCAGAGACTTAGTGAACTTAGTAAGCAGAATTAATGTATTTTTTTGGAACCACGTAATTAAGAAATATTGCTCATGTCTATGAATACCTGCAGATAGAGCCTGTGCAGAATTTCCAGTTTCTAATTATAGTTCACTCTGATTTATTTACATTGATTAGTTCTTTTCGATTTTGTGTAAGTTATAGTGAAGATGTAAACAATGTTCAGAGTACCTACTGTAGAGTCTTGAGCCTCATCATCAGTACTATATTTATCTTGTACAGGAAAACAAGTTCCAGCACTGAACAGTGAATCTTTTGTTCTCTTGAATTTTAGCTGCCCTAGAACTCATAATTTCATTAAGGAGTGTAGTAGATATTTTGACTTCTTCAAAGGCTGTAAAGAGTTGTTGGGGAATTTCTACTGTATAAAGATGTTTGGAAGAGCTGTTGACTTTCTTGTGTTTAGCAAAATGGTGGTAATGGAGAGGGAGATTTAACAAGGAAATATTCCAAATAATATCGATGTGGCCTACTAAAGAAGATTCAGAAGACTTAGATGGCAAAACACCTACTTCAGTCCAGTAGTTGGTCTTCTGGTTGTTCCTGAGCATCTTCCTTTCTCTTGAGTCTTGTTAACTGAGATAATGTCTCCTTTTAACTCCTTTAAAATTTTGTGAAGAAGTGTGAAAGGAAGGAGAAAAAAAAAATAAAAATATTTCTTCTTTTTGAAAAGCCAACAAAAGACATTTCTGGCTGTAGCATTAGTAATGCTGACACTGCCAGGCTCCATGAATGTCAGATGCTGCTGTTCCTAAACAACAGATTCATTCATAGCCAATTTGTTAAAACTAGTTGCTAGTCTGTAAATTGTTTAAGTGGAAGAAGTCATTCTCAACAGTTAAATAATCACTCTTCAGAAGAGAAATAGAGTTGACTTCAGTAAAGAACGTGTTTTGTTTTGTTTTGTTTTTTCTTAAAATTATATTTTGAAATGTAATGTTTTTTATGTAGAATTTAGTGTTTTTAAATCTCTTCCAGGATGATTGTGAAGTGTTAAAATAGGTCTAGCTGTTCAACGCTTGTATGCTACTAGCTTAAGTCACTAGCTTATTTCTTGTGTTTATGCATTACAGGACAAAAACTATCAGAAGACAACCCATTATAAATGGAGGAATCAATGTTGAAATTGGCAATCCATCATATAACATGTATGAGGTGGGCCATGATCACAGTGAAGGTGGTCTTTTAGCCTCAGATTTTACTGTAAATGCAGAAAAGGTATTTTTTTTTTTCTTTTTTAAGTGGCCAAAACATTACTTAATTTATGTCTTTAAAAGATTTTGACTTTAACTGCCATTAATAGAAACAAAATGATGGTGTTTAGATTTAACGACATAGTGAACATATAGACAAGTTAGGTTTCGTTAGAAGAAACTTCCTGTGTATATTAACAAAAGTTTTTGCAGTCTGATGCTTGATGATGGACATTCTTTCCTAGTGCCTGTATTTTACAAAAATAGAGCTGGAACTAAACTGTGAAGTGAGTTTTGTCACAGACATTCTGCCTTGAGTTGCCTAATCATCTTCTTAGTCTAGTCACAAATACTGAATGGAAATACATTATCATAGAGTCTACCTTTTGAAGTGTGAAAGAATGTATTCATACATAGAAGATTTAACTTACTTCATATATGAAAACTCCCAAAGGCATACAGAATTCAGAGTCCTGGCTGGATAGATAGATTAAATGTTTACACAAAACTAGTAAGTATTATCATTTTCGTGTAAAGATGCTGTCATTCTGCAGCAGCACTCTTCAGTGACTGAACATCCTGAGTGATGTGACATGGGATGAACAGGGTAATGCTGCGATATCTTTCCTAGAGCTCCGTAATCAGACATACACCAAAGGGCAGCCATCATTCTGTGGCATTTCTGACAAAGCAATAACCGGATTACTGTTAGCTCTAGGAATGTCATCGCTGAATCACATAGCCAGTGTGCAGAGTACAAGAGGTAAGCTGAAAATGGAGTTACTCCCGGGGGATGAGTAACTGAACCAATGCTCATTTTGAAGTCGGGCTCTAATACTTAATGAAAAAATGATTTTAAAATGCTGAATGTTTTTCTCAGACTGAATGAAAGAATTTTTCAAGGTGAAGAATACATGCAATGAGCTTTTTTAAAATTACTGTTGCTATTGATCACTCTAAAATAATGTTTTCAATCAGTGCACTGTTTGTGTAACAGTGATTATAAGTACACATAGAAAATACTCTGTTAGCACAGAAACTAAATTTTTCTGTTTATACAGGCCAGATACATAGGGGGAGGGCCCACTGCATTCAAGCTTCCCCACACAACTCCATCAATCTACCTAAACTCTGACTTGAAAGGACCACTATCAACAGGGGTGAGAAATGATGATTCAAATCCATTTCATTCCACCACAGCCCCTCGCTAAAGAAAGTTTGTCTGTCGTTTTAGAATAGAGGTATCTTGTGTGTGGTTTCATTTTTTTATTTTTATTTTTATTTTTTTAATGTGAGGAAGAATGACAGGAATTAATACATTTTAATTTTGAGATAAGGGGTTCCTCTCTGCATACAAAGATCTAAAACTGCAAATGTATGGGGATGCAAAGGGATGCAAAGCCAGTGAGCAAAATGATGCTTTTTCATAGCATTATGTAAGGTTAGCATAGCATTTGGAGCTGTATATCTTGATGTATTTTTCAATTCATTTGTAATTACAGACATTTAGTGAAGTTTATCAAGCTGAAAGAAGTTCCCAAGTAAATGAGAAAAAAAAAAAAAAGAAAAGTTATGTCATTTTAAAGGAATTTGATAAACACTAAAATGAGGAATTTCCTTTAATATTTGCAATGCATTTTTCAATCAATTCTTGCAATGCAGCTTTCAATCAATTTTTGAACATCTTAAGGTAGTAACTTCTAAAGTATCAGACTGACTACAATTCAGCATGATGTTTGCAAACATTGAAGTTTAAATTATTAAAAAGGGACATCAATATGACATTCATTTTCATATGCCTCAGTATATATTCATCTTTTGTTCCATTTGCATTCTTGCATGACTGTAACATATTCTTTATTGTTCAAAATGTAACAATTTGTATAGGGTATGACATTTCTGATGGACTACAGAACCATTGATGAGGAGACATAGAATATATGCCCATATGCAGCAGTAACTGTTACTCACATCACTCTATTTACTTTTTGTGGTTCACTGTACTGCATTAGGACCTACTCAAAGAGGTATCATGAGACAGAGCCTACTGTCCATGAGGCACTATATAAATGGCAAGATTCTTTGAACTGTTGCAGTTATCACCCTTAACAGTGATGGTCAAAGAAATAAAAAGTCCTGTCAGTTGAAATAAAACTAACTTGCTGATGATAATCATTATGACAAATGTAAAGATCTCCAATTCAATGGGGCTAGACAGGCTTAAATGAGATTTTGCTCTCATAAATTACAGCAGCAGTTATTACATATTTAAGTTCCAGAAACATACAAGAGTAGCTTCTTTATTTTTTTATATTTTTTATTATTTTTTTTTTAATAAATGTGACTCACCTTTTTCTTCCTCCATTCTAAGAAAGCATGACAGTCACTTTGTCATCTGTAATAGATAGCATAGGCAGATTTTAACTAACCCAAAGGAGTAGCTGCTTTAGCTAGCCAGCCTAAAGAATATCAGAACCCTGTATTCAGAAAGAGTATTTGACCAACAGGAAAAAGGAAAGTTACGATTCTGGACTCCTTTTATTCCTTGTTACCCAAGTGTTTTTTCAGCATGTGTTCAAATAAAGAAAATCTACCCACCTTTGAGGGGGTAAGGAGTGTAATAAAAAAATTAACCACTTTTCACTAAACAACTTCATTTACCTGTTTTCTGTCTTACTGTTCTTCTACTTTTTGTAAACATTTATATTTGTGTAAGCAAACTTGTACTGTTTCATTGGTTATGAAAAAGGAATGTTTTGACCACAAAGTACCCTTTCCAGTTTTTATAAGTGAAAGTCTGAATATCAAGTTGGATAGCAAAGGTCTTCTAGGAGACAATAAATGCACAAAGTATGAAGAAATTATTTGAGACATTTATATTATAAACTTTGGAAAGTGCTTTTCCCTTAGCATTAGTGATAGGAGAGTAAGTTTTCATCCATGTTCATCCTTTTACACTGTCGTATGTAGATTTCTCATATACTCAAGTGCTTTGCAGACTTAAAAATGGACTTGTCCTGTAATGAAGTATTACTCAGTTCAATAGATTTTTTCGTTACAGTCCAAGCTACCTAACTTGTTGAGAAAATATTTCTCAATCTGTAAATACTATGATATGTTAATAGTTATGCTGGTTTATTTTTTTAAAAAGTTTAATTTTCATTACGAAAGTATTGAATTTTTGGTCAAATCATGTTGTATATTTGGGCCACAGAATTCGAAAACATGGTCAGCTATTGATGGGATGCTGATGTCTTAGAACAGGTAATATATGGAAACTGTTGATTGCAGTTTTCTACTGTTAAACTCGTCACATGGTCTCACAGTGCACCTTCTCTATAAACTACTTCATACCTATTCTGAAATCTTCTGGTGTAATAAGGTGGACAAGTGAACTTCAGAGACATTTTTCAAGGTTTTTGTTTTTGTCATTGCTTTTATGGTTTTAATATCATACTATGCTGCATGTCACGTCACTGATTATTTTAATAGCATGTCTCATATCATGAATTTAATTTGAACTAAATAATTAACCCATTATCAGGTTTGCAGAAGTCCAGGTATCTATTAAATATGTCCAATTATATTTTATGTGTACTTGTTCTAGCTTTAACAACCCCATTTCCATATCCATAAATGTTTATTTTGGTTTAATCTGACTGATCTAAGGTATGCTTAATTTCTCTGCAGCCAACAAATTACTCCAATCCAGTATATGCAAAGTTATACATGGATGGACAAAACTGTCGAAACTCCTTAGCAAGCGTTGATGAAAGAAGAGAACTCCTTCCAAAGAAAATAGATATTGGGATAAGGGAGACTGTGGCATAATCTGCTGTTACCTTTTATACTCTGTATAAATGTATAAAATATAAGGATTACTTTTCTATGTACCAACAGTATTATAATTGTTTTGGCATCAGCATTACCTCTGTTTTTTGTTTCGTTGATGTTTTCTGGGTTTTTCTTTTGCTGATGACTTTTGACTGACCATTTGTAAGGTATTTTTATGAAAAAGAAACTGCACTACGGTACAACTTACAACAATGCTGCTGAAATAACACACCTTTAAATTTGTTAAAATGGCAAACAACATTATCGTTTGTAGCGTGAAAATGAGCAATCTATTTTCTATGAACTTTTTTGGTTCTACTTAATCAATGAAGATGGTATCTGCACTTTTTCATTATGTAGTCTGGAAGCTGTAGTACAGTGTGTAATTTTGTTTATTTTAAATGGTGAAAGAATGATTGAATGGTCTACTCTCTTCTTTGTGCCCATTAGAATTTCTCTTCAGATCCTGATAAAGCTAGATAACTTTTCACAAACAAACATAACTTGCTTTTAAATTAGCTTTAGGTTGCCAAGAAGTAAACAAGATTATAGAAATGAAACATCTAATGATCTGCATGAACACAATGATTATGTTTCAGAAATTCAGTGACTGTACATGCTATACTAAACATATATACCATGTAAACAAGCTTTGTATTTATTAAAACCTTATAGAACATAGTAACAATATATCTTGGAAGCTGAAACCTTACTTGCTGTGGGACAAAGCATATGAACTCCAAGAGTCCTTTAGGACAGTAGCCACCCTAGAGCACAAGAGGGCATTGCCTACACATGCATTATATGTTTATTCACTTAATCATATGCATTACTTATGAATTAATAATTCCTCAACATGTACCAAGCAGTAGGGAAACACACACACACACAAAACACCTTAAGCACATGCACAGAATCACAGCATTCAGTTTTGGCAATCACAAAAAAAAATCAAAAAAAAAATCATACTCGTTTAGAGATATTAAGGAATCCAAAACACAGCAGATGCTTTAAATAAAAATCAATTGGGATATTGCTGAGATAAAACATTAGCAAAATGCATATTAGTAAAACCTCACCTAAACCCGAGTTTCAGTAGTCTGGGTAAAATGCCAAAATCCAGATATCAGAAGTGAAAAGCCTCAGTATCAGTTTCCAGCACTTGCTCTGACCTGGTTTGTTTTCTGTTGATGCTAAGAAGGAAAATCTGACTCAACTTTTTTAATTTTGATGGAAATAAAGGATACAATGTCTTTCAGGTTTGAACTGAATCAAAGTATTTTATACATAACTTTAAAGGCACAAAAGACTGATTCACACATATATACTGAGGAGGACTCTTCCTTCCTCTGCTAGACATGACTGACTTTTAGCTATCATAATATATTAACCTAACAGATTAAATATGTTTGTGGTTGCTCTTTACTCCCTTTGTACAAGCATTACAAAAATAACTGCTGTTTTATAAAAGATTTTTGTTGTACTATTGTGCATGCATACTACCTATTTCTAAACTTTGCCATATTGGGGCCTTTATAAAACTCCTGATTTATGTAATACTAGTGCAATTTTGCTTGAACAATGTTATGCATATCATAAACTTTTTCAGGTTCTTGTTTAAGTACATTTTTTTAGATTGAACAGTATTTTTCATTTTGGTTATAATAGTCATTTTGCCTATGTTTCTACAATGAAGTGTTAAATACTTTATACAAAAAAAATTGTTGACTGACTTATTTAAATGAAAATCTACATACTTGATTCAGTGTGTTGACTAATTTTTAAATTTGAGATTAAAATGAAAACTAAAGAAAAGCAAATTGAAGGGAAAGAACATTACTTTGTACAAATGGCTAAATTCCTTTTTTTAATGACAATTTTTGCTTTTTATACAACTTCTATTTGGATGTTCTTTGCAGCTCTGCACGTTTGAATAAATTAAGTGTATAGCTGTATATTATGTCAATAGAATTTTAGAATTACTTTATTTTCTACAAAAATCCCAAATTAAATAATTTCATACCACACAGCTATGATTCCACAGGTTCTGCCTTTATTCTTTTGAAATCATCAGATACGGATTTGGCCCTCAACTTTTACATAACTGTAGTTTTTATGAGGTGTGAGCAGTTATTCTTCTCAGAAATGTCTGTTTTCTGGTGGAGAAAACCTCATATCTTCAATACTCTAGCAGAACTAATTTTAACTAGTGGATATGCAAGTAACATGAGTTTGAAATCATAAATTCTTATACAGACCTGATGAAATTTATTTATTGTAATGTCTCATATTTCCTTTCGGTGAGACATTTTCGTTTACTTTCAACTAGCTTACGTGTAAATTACTATTAAAAATTAAATTTATTTATTTTCATAGAAATACATAGTCGATGTCAGTGGAGTTATTAGATGTTGGATATTAGATCAGAATCTGATCTTTAGCTTTTAGGCAGAATTTTGATGGAGTTCTTTTGCTCTACCACTGCCATGCCTTAAAGATCTTTAAATTAAACCTCATAATAATCCTTGTAATGGATTTTTTTGGTTTGTTTCTTAACTTTGCCAAGGTTCTCTGCAGGAGCTGTTTCTCACAATCCTTTAAAAGCCCAGTTCTGGGGCCTCAGTCCCCAGTTCTGTATCTACAGACAGCATGCAAGGAGCTGAAGGGTGGAAGACTGAGAACCTGATCAATAACCTGTATGTGCGTCTTCATAAAATCAGTAAAATATTTTTGTGCAGGAAATTATATAAATAGTTGCAAGGAACAACAAAAATATGAACTTCCTACATTTCCACAAACTTATTGCTGTTCTTAATGCCATAGATTCTTGTGTGTTTTAAGTTGACATAAGCTTAGAAGAAAACAAAAATTGGATAAATGTGCTTGTATCACTGATTAAAACATCCATCTCTTCAGGGTATAGCTGCAAGGCTGTTTGTGGTTGCTTTCCTGAAAGTACTAATGGCATTTCACGTGAAATGCTAGTACTGTAGTATTTCACTGAATTCATCAGGGTAAAATTATTTTTCCACAATACTAATAATTTTTGTTAGCAGTGTGAAGCAGTTTGTGGGTTCCATAAATATCAGCTATTAAAATTATTCAGGGAAATGGAACTTCCGATAAATCTCGCCCTGAAATACACTGTTCATTTATCTCTTAGGTTTAGGCTATGTATAAAGCATGGTTTCAAGTTCCTGGGTGACCATGATACAGCTCTGTTACTTTTTAATTTCACTACACCCATTTTCCTTCAACAGAAAAAAATACGCATAAGCTTGAAGGGTGACATGATGTGCTTCAATACAAGCTATGTTCCAAACTGAAAGAAGATGCTTTAAACAGAACACATGAAAAAAGCATTTGTGCCAAACTTTATGGAATTGTCTAATGATTTATTATTATTATTATTTAAAGACATTCTGTATGTTCACACACAATAACAGTGTCATGGAGTCTCTGTCTTGTGACAGAGGCTGTCATTCTTCTATGCAAGAGTTTGCATAAACACTAAAGTATGACAAGACAAGTTCAAAGCTACAAATCGGGATGGATGCTGTTAGTGCTACTTTGATTAGTCAGTCATTCTGCACAATTAAGATAACATGAAAACAGGTTGGGAACTAGGAATGCATTTGAGAATATTTATTTTGATTGTCATTTTTGAATGTTTTTTGTTCGCTAATCATGGGTCTGTTATTTACAGAAAGAAAGGAAATCTCTGTAGTGGAATGCCTTTAAAATTTCTTCCCAAGTTGATCAGCTATCAGTAAGATCATAGAGAAGGTCCTGATATAACGATAATTAATTTAGTCTTATCAAGTTGGTAGTGACTATAACTAGTGTAGTCACATATGTAGTAAAATTTTATTTCAATACATATCCAAAAATCTGTTTCACATAAAAGAGTTCCTTCTCCTTTTTGGAGGATGAGAAGGTGATAAAAGAAGGAAATGACATTGATAATAAAAGGTTGTCTGGGTAATCAGCTTTAAAAACTAAGACATTTTTCATGTGGAACAAGCAAACCAACAGTGAAACTTGTCTGTCTAGCCCTGGGCACCACTACAAAGAAATTGAGGCACTTGGAATTTTTCAAGTCTTAGAGAGATGGATTGGTGAGCAGAGGTATGGCTGACAGAGGGGGTGATAATTTATCATCTTGGTTCTCTAATTTATCACACTTACCATCTCCACATGTGTGAAATACAGATCTGATGAAAATAAGGGTTTCTAGTTTAGTGCCCATATTGTAAGATGACAAAAAGGAGAAAAGAAGCATAAAGCATCTTTTGGTTCCTTATGCCAGCTGCACATCACTTAGTACATGTTGTGACTCTCATGACCTCTGACTGTGGCCTTCAAAGTCATACATGAATAGAGGAAACTGCTGGTCTCTGGAGGATGCTGAACAAGTTTTACCTGAAGAAAGAAAGAAAGAAAAAAGCTTCTACTATCTCTACTAAACCAATAATTGTTTTTTTTTTTTTTTTTTAAGGAAAAAAATTATCAAGATATTTACATATACACAATATGTATAGTATCCGAACTAATGTGTATTTAATCAGAGTAAACTCATTTTAACAGGTAAGTACAAAGGAAAGTTTGTAACTGCCACAGGAACTCATGGGATATATTAATTTGGGGTTACTGTTAAGCTCTTTAAGTTACTACATGTCAAGTTAATGTGCAACCTGGAGGGGAAAAAATATACAATCTGGTCAGTGAATTTTTCTGAATCTTAAATAAACAAATCTGAACATAATGAGAGTTTTCAACTCGGAAGCTTTTAGAAAATAGCTGTGCAGTGGAATGGTTTCTCACGTGTTTCGTGTTGTGATGCACAAGCAGCAATCTTGTGTCACGTAAGTAAGTGTTTGGGGATTAGTGTAAGATAATATATGCGTGTTAGATTTAAGGCAGTATTAGCCAAAGAGACAATCTGCTCAGCAGATCATTGTTCAGCCACTGGAATAACACAAGACTGGGAAGGGCCTCTGGAATGGGTTTCTGCCTGTGTCGACAGGCTCAGCTGTGCTGGTGGGCAACCTGGTGCCAGAAGCTGAGCTGTGCAGTAGCCCAGCACCTTCATCAGGCTGCATGGTCTTGCTCCATCCAAATAGCAAGAGACAATGTTAAGATACAAAGTTTTAACTTGACAACTGGAAGATTTGGGCATCGCTCACGTGGCTAATATAGTATCTCAAGCTAGGGATGGTGAAGTTCTGGTTCTTTGGGTAGGCATAGGTGAAGAGCAGTGTTGCTGGGTGCCAGTGATAGGAAAGGTATAGCAGAGAGTACGTCACATGTAGCTGTCTGTCTTCTGTCCCAGACCTCATGTGCCACCAGTGGACATCATTTACAGCCTTTCTTTTGGAGAATAAACATGTATGCATACCTCTGAAGGGGAGGTTAAGGGGTGCTCTGACAGCACGGACTGTTTGCTTGGATAAGTGGCTGTATCTGGCTTGTGTGTCAGACTCCAGCAAAATGTTTCTCCATGTTTCTCCTTCTGAGATGTTTACAGCAGCTGCCTGGAGCTATGAATTTTTTTTTTTTTTTTTGGGGGGGGGGGGGGTGCGTGGAGAGGGGAATACTGTGAAAGAGGAATTAAGTGAGAACTTAAGTTGTTCAAATGCAGTGTGTCCCTCCCTTTGTTTTGCTGGAGCAAGTCTCTACAATGGTTTGCTGCCTGTGTTTCTGAGGACTTCTTGATAAACTGGCAACGATGATTTTCCATGAGATACCGAAGTGATCAGTGTCGTGAGGTGTCTCACAACATCCTGAAAGCTCAGTTCATCTTAGTTATCATCTAAGTTTGGCAAATGGCATTACATAGGTGGCACTTTTTTAGCCTGTGAGCCTGGCATACCTGCTTCCTGGTGGCTCTCATGAGTCTTGAGTTTCAAACAGTGGGAAGCATAAACCAGTGCAAATAGACCTGTATTGCTGTGGAATTAATACTGCCACTGTGAGCATAACATAGCAAGAAACTTAAGATTTTTATCTTAGTTTTATTGATTCTGAATCCAAGCTATTAAAAGCTTTGGTGTTAGTTGCATAGCTAATGTCCTTGTCCACAACGAACTGCAGGACAGTTAGCAAAACCTCATCGCCTGTGGGAGCAAGCTCACAGAGCCTGTGCGAATTTGCTAAATATTCTGGAAGCCTTTAGAAAGGCTGCAGAAGGGTGCTCAATATGAAATTGGTTGTTGCCCGACAGAAATTCTTCATGTTTGGTGAAATATGATATAAAAATAAGTATTTTGTAAATCTGGAGCTTTGAACTTATAGAAGCGTAAGTACAGCAGCTCTACAGCTTTTTTTAATCGATCCACAACCAATTTTCATAAGCAAAAGAAAGCAATGAAAATAATGTTAATGTTCCCACATAGTAGAAGGGGGTCTGCCATCTTTTATAACAAAGTCTCAGAAGAGGTGTCCTTAAGGAAGAACAGGCAGGAGAGGTGAGGTGAGGTGAGATGACGTGAGGTGAGGCGAGGTGAGCTGAGGTGAGGTGGGAGGACTCTTGTGTACATTAGATTATTGCCCTTTTCCAGGCATGTCTGTGGATTCTAACATCTCTCCTTCCACCCCACCCAAAAAAGCAATGTCTGCATATCCTGCCCTAAGGGTGCAGGCTCCTAGACACACTACTTTAAAAATGTGATGGTAGTTGCTGGTTTTGCTAGGAGGAAGAATGTAGCTTGCAATTAGTTTTAAGTTGCCCAGCGCATACTGGGCAGAGCCTCTTTGTTTAAATGCCATAAAGCATGAAAGTATGCCATGCTGCACTGCTGTCCTTGCTGCGGAGATCTGAACATAATGAGAGTATATGCACTTTCAAATTACAGATCCCTGCTAGTCATTGGACTTCATTTTAGTAGCAAAACTATAATGGGGATGCTTTGTGCAGCACAGAGTTGCCCTGCAGCAAGAGCCACGCTGCGTGTGAACCCTGAGGCTGGTGTGCAGCCCATGCTTCCCCAGCCTGGATCCCATGCCCAGGCTCTTTCGGTGGCCTTTCAGCTGGTACTGGTGTGTTACTGCGCTTCAGGAAAAACACATCCACCCCGTGGGACTTTGTAGTTCAATAGGCAGTCTGAAAATAGGTCTATCATAAAAAGACTGTGACCTTCTTCCGTTTTTGTCTGTGAGCGTGATTGGGTTCATACATTGTACTGCCCTGGTGTGTCCCATCTGACACTTCTCAGAAGATGTGAAGCCTTTGTTATAGACGTGTGATGAATTTCTGTATACTTTTAGCTATTCTAATTATCTTGAAATTCCTAAAGTCCTAATTCTTCATTGCCCTGAACAATATTTTAATGTTAATTAGGCTACAATCACAGCTTTAATTCATCTTTTTTTTGGTTTGTTTCCTATACTGCAGAATCAAGTATCTTTTCCCCCTACTCTTAATTGACATGAGAAAGAAAAAAAAAATAATAATAATAATAAAATGGCTAATTTGAGATTGCCATTATATATACTATCTAAGTCATGTCCGACAATATTAGGTTGTCCTTTTTCCTGCTTAAAATTAAAGCATTAATGTAGCTTTCAGTGATAGGTACTAAAACATCTTTATAAATATTTGAAAAGATGCTGTTCAATGAACTGTGCAAGACAGGAGGCTGACCTCACACAACTAATTAATTATTGCAATCAGAGGATCTCCAGACAAAGTACCCTCTCTAGCAATTTGAAACCTAATTAACATTCATGTCTTGTAAAAGTCACTTGACTTCCAATTATGATTAAATATGCAAGGTCACTGGGACACAGCAAGACGAAGAGCTGAAAGTAATCCCCTAGTACTGTGGGACAGTAGAAAGTAATGTCATGCTCTGAAGGACTGTGGAGGAAATATGGGTTACAGACCCATGTCTGCATTGAGAAGGGCTGTGAGAAGGGCTGATGGGACACCACCACCAGTGGTTTTCGCCCCACTTCTTTGCACAAAGTGCTTAATGCGGGATTTCCAGGACTGAAGCACACCAGAGTTAAGCTGTGCATAGGGCTAATCAATATCTTGTCTACCCAGTTTTAAGACTATCTGTCAAACTATATGCCCGCTCTCATCATGCATTGATCAGTCTTAATATAAATTTAATAAGTGTTAAAGGATTGAACATCTCCTGTCACTGAATTAATCAATCTGACTTACTTAACAACAGTGCCCTTTCTTAAGGAATATCAAAATTGCAAAAAAATACTACATTATTTTTGAAGTGCTATGATCAGTAGAGCAAGAATCTGTCCTAATTATTTTCTGTCCTAATTTTCTGTCCTAATATGAAGTTCCTCCCATCCATTAACATTTACACCTACTACTAAAAGTATCTTAAAATATTAATAATGTATTTCAGCTTTTGTAAATAGAATGGTTCCAAATTGGCAAATTTAAAACATTATTTTTCTTCTCATATGCTATAAAACTGACCTTTTTAAAAAATAAATAAATAAATAAATAAATAAACATATGCTTTGAAAAATAAATGTTTTAATAAAGGAATAAGATAATTTAGGTTAACAAGCACATTAACACTAAATGAAATAGCAAAACATTGACTATAATGACAATGTAATTAAAAAAACAGTGATTATATTGTCTGTTTAAATAGCCATATCCAATAAATACAGAATGACAACCTGAATCTTGTCACATACTTCCATATCACATCCTATTTTTGTTGGCATCATTATTATCAGAACAATTGTTACCGTCTACCAGAGATAAATATATTGAGGTCAGTCACCCCACACTTGTTGTCACTCCAGCGTGGTTAATTGCTATCTCATCAGCCAGGAGCAAGCAATAACCTGCAAACATCCAAACTCCATTTAGTTGCTGCATCAAGTATGTTTATTTGTATAGCATGATGTAAAATATGAGAGTTCACCAAAGAGGACACTTCACACAGAGATGTGCTTGGTGACTCTCCAAAAGGGAAGGTGTAGGAAGCGTTACCCTTCACTGGGACAAGAGCAGTTAATTAAGTCCATAAGGAAAGAAGATGTCTCTAATAAAGCAATAGTTGTGTCCCAGAGGAAGTTAAACAATGTGCCTTTTAATTAAGAACACCTACCCAATCTTATAACAGCAAGTTTCAGGGAGCAAGATTAAATCTGGCAAAGGATCCTTGGCTACATGGGCAAGGCTTCCGACCAAGACAGGATTGTCTCCAAGGATGCAGCATCAAAGGTGAGATGGAGACTCCAGGAGGTGTGTGGTAGGCAGCATGCAAACCAGCTAAATTCAATAAGAAAGGAAGAAGAATGGGACTGAAATGCAGGGGTTTGTTCACTTGCAACTACATGGTCTATTTTGAATGCTGATATTACAAAAATATTTCTGTCTAATTTTCTTTTAACTGTCAGGAGCTTTGAAGGACATCAAGGTACAAGATAACAACCAGGCACTCCACCTAGGAAGGTACTGCAAAACTGTAAATCAAATGAGTAATACCCCTTGCCAGTTGCCTTGGCTTCCCAGTGTATCCTTGAGAGGCTCCACAGAGCACCCCAATAAGCCTCCACTGCCCTGTGACAAGACCGAAAGCACACACCAGGAGAGGTCTCCTCTCCTCCAGCTGGCTGAAAAGCACTGAAGGGCACATTTGAACCCTAAAGATATCCATCATTACAGCGATTTTGTAGTGTGTCACTTTCTGTGCAAGGTAGAAGCAGAAGCACTAGTGGCATGCTATGGAGTCCACAATTAGGTGTCCCAAATTCTGCCGCTTGCAGATAAAAAACGCTACCAGCACTCCAGTATAGTACACGGAAACAAAGTTTTACCCCAGTGCTTGCCTCTTTATTTTTCAGGCTTGGGTTTGTGCTGTTTCAAGTTTCTTGGAATATTAAATCAAGAAAAACAGTCTAGCCAGTAAATCACATCATGTATTATATATAATAGAAGAATTAGATGGGATTCTTTTCATTCTTGTTTTCAGCTGTTTTAGGGAGTATGTACATTTATCCAAAGTCTGTAGGACTCAGCGACCAGCAGCATCTTATTTTCTAATTCTTTTCAACCCTTCCTTATTCATATTCCCAAGTGCCCCAGTGTATTTCTATTTCTTTAATGTTTTCATAGGGTTTTTTACCTCCTATTCTCTGTGAAGCAGTTCACTGGCAGGTTGAAAAAAATCAGGGAAATTAACTGGATTTCCATGGATACAGATAATATGAAATAGAGTTCTTTGTACTGAACCGTTCTCTTTATTTGTACTTACTATATTTGTAGAGTTCGAATTAAAATTTAAAAACTTGTGATGTTTCTGCAAGATTTGAATGACAGAAAAGCAGAGTCATCCTCATTACAGATGACAGAAAACTGTAGACAGCACTGAAGGAAGGGAACTATGTAATTAAGGATAACAAATACAGAATCACAGGGCTTGACAGGACCTCAGGGGGGCATCTGCCCTCTTTGTGTCTCCAAAACAGAATCAGCTGTAGCTAAGCCAGCCTCAATAGGCATTTCTTTCACATTTTTGAAAAGTACCAACAATGTCCTTACACAACCAATTCCAGCACTTGTCCTCTCTTTGTTATGAGTATGTATCAATTTCTACTGCTGACATTTAAAGCTGTTTGTCCTATCCATCATGGACAAACCATACTTCTTTCTACAGCCTTTAAGAAAGTGAGGAGCTAAAATGAAGCTGAGAAAATGACCACCACGCACGAGCATAGAGGAATCAGCTGAAATACTGTCTTCAGCCAGGCTGTGGGTGACAGTATGAAGACCAAACATGTTGTATTGTTCTCTTTCACTAAAGCTCTGGACCATCCTCGGTATCTGATGATGCTGATGAGTGACATGGGGCTGCTCTCCTTGCCACCTCCTTCCCACTTCAGTTCAAATGACCGCAGATCTCAAAATTGTCACGTCTTTGCTTATAAATCATACTCTGTAAATTAAGACTGCCCTTCAAAAGTGGAACTCAAAGCTAGTATCTTCGTGTTTCAGCAGACCAAGAAAAGAAAAGAAAAAAAAAAAAAAAAGGAAAAGAAAAAAAGAAAAAAGAAAAAGAAAATCAAAGCTATATCTATATCAAAAAAGGCAAGAGGTAATTTCTCTGCAAACCTCTGAGCATCAGAGAATCACGTAGACAGTTCTATACCAATATATCTAATTCCATTATAGCTATACCAACAAAAACAAGGCATAGTCCTACAAAGCATTCCTAATCATTTCGGCCTGAGAGACCTTTGAGCTTCATTAGCTTGAAGGAAGGTCTCTGCTGACTCCCTGCCCTGCCTTATTTCACAGCAGCAGGCTGAATCTATTGAAGCATCAAGTCAGTAATGCAGATAATGAATCAGTAACACCAATACCACAACAAAACTCCTGATTGTAAAAAAAAATGAAATTCTTACTCTGAAATGTAATAGTATCTTGAACTTGCTGCAGAAGGAAGCGCAGAGCTAAACTGTGAAACTGGAATGGGTCATTAACTAAACAAAATACCTATGGTTTTGCAAACTTCTTACTACAAAATACAGCTTAAGGGGTCATTTGATCAGAGATCCCTCCATGAGACAGGATAGGGGAGTATAAATGAGTGTTGAATCCCTGGGATTAATACAGAATCAGATGCGTGAAATTTGGTAATGTTTCAGATAGAAGTATTTTGTGTTTAGTTTTGAGGTTTTGTTTTCAATCAGTGAGGATATTTCCTGCTCAGTCAAATTACCAAGGGTAATTGTTACAGTCTACATCACTGGCAATCTTTAAATCAAAACTTAATGTCTTTCTAAACAGATAATGCTTTAATTCAGCAAAGACTTAATTCAAGTAGTTCTTACATTACACAGGGGATCAGTCTAGAAGTTCACAATTTTCAGGCCAAAGGGACTACAATTCTGTGGGTTTACTATAAAAGCAATTTCTGTCATTGAAAACTTCCTGAGAGGTACAACATTCACCACATAACCCAGCCTCCAAACAGTGATAATTTGTGTGTTTTATTTCAAAACGGTACTATTTCAATGTCTAAAATAGAAATTATGGTGGCAAGCCACAAGTCACATATTTTACACATTTAGCAGTCTACACTTAATGGGCACAACAATATTCAAGTGTATTTTAAATGCAGAGCCACAGGTACATGTGTGATTAAGTTGTCTGATGATACAGCATCAGCAAGAAGGCAATGATGTGCTGCATTTGTAGTTTCTGAGATGAGTGAGTCCATTAACAGTTTAGCACTAATGACTGACTACAAGGTGTAAAATGTAAAACTGCACTGAATGCAAAAAAAAAAAATTTGGACAGCCACTAAAGGAGGCAGGTACCTGAGACCACCTTGCTCCTACTACTTGCACTTTGTCTGAAAATCCACAGTTTTCACCTTCAGGTGCCACCTGCCCACTGCTACAATTAAGACAAAAGATGAGATAAACGGATAGAATAGTTAAAGGACAGATGTAGATGTACATTGATATAGATACGCAGGAAGAGCAATCCATGGTATTTCATGATTGCATCAGGGTAGAAAATCAATAAATACCCCAAGAGCCTGCTGCATCATTGAGGAGGGTGTGTTTGTGTGTGTGTGAGGGAGATATTCAAGAATCGACTGAATACTGTTAATCATCAGAAAAAAAAAAAAATAGCATTTGTGATATACTTATGATTCTATGATTCTATTCTTCCTATAGAACTGATAATGACTGAATTTTCATTTGGGTTGCCATGGTATTTCATGATTGCATCAGGGTAGAAAATCAATAAATACCCCAAGAGCCTGCTGCATCATTGAGGAGGGTGTGTTTGTGTGTGTGTGAGGGAGATATTCAAGAATCGACTGAATACTGTTAATCATCAGAAAAAAAAAAAAATAGCATTTGTGATATACTTATGATTCTATGATTCTATTCTTCCTATAGAACTGATAATGACTGAATTTTCATTTGGGTTGAGAGACTTAGGTCGTAAGGCAGCTGAAAGAAAGACATGTTTTTTAACAGGCAGAGGCCTTATTTGGGATGGTTCTAATAGTTCACGTATTGTCATAGTCCCAGGCCTTCTAAGAAATATTTTTTTTTTGTTTGGTTGGTTGGTTTTGATCATTTAGGGGTTTTATGTTTTTTGTTTGTTTGTTTGTTTGTTTGCTTATGTTTGCTCAGCCAAAACATAGATTTTTCCCTGCTAAAATATGTATTTCAAAGAGCAGGAAAGAAGGCAAGGGAAGTATCTGTATCAAAAGAAGTGTAACCAGCAGTTTGTGGGACGTGATTTGCCCACTCTGGTCTGCTCTTCTGAGACCTCACCTGGAGCCCTGCATTCAGCTCTGGGGCCCCCAGCACAGGAAGGACATGGAGGTATTAGAACACGTCCAGAGGAAGCCACAAGGATGATCAGAGGGCTGGAGCACCTCTCCTATGGAGACAGGCTGAGGGAGCTGGGATTGTTTGCCTTGGAGAAAAGAAGGCTCCAGGGAGACCTTATAGCAGCCTTCCTAGGCCTAAAGAGGCCCTACAGGAAAGCTGGAGAGGGGTGTAGTGATAGGACAGGGTTAATGGTTTTAAACTAAAAAAGGGGAGATTTAGATTAGATATTAGGAAGAAATAACAGTGAGGGTGATGAGGCCATGGCACAGGCTGCCCAGAGAAGCTGTTGGTGCCCCATCCCTGGCAGTGTTAAAGGCCAGGCTGGGTAGGACTTTGGCCAGCCTGGGCTGGTGGGAGTTGTCCCTGCCCATGGTGGGGGGTTGGAACTGGATGGGCTTTAAGGTCCTTTTCAACCCAAACCATTCTGTGATTCTATGAAGTGAATGTGGGTATGCAGAGCTACCCCAGGAAGGCCCTGTTAACACATTTCCTTCAAGAAAATGCTTCTGTGCAAATGCTACAGTTGTACAATGCACTAGGTCTGTTATGTACAATTGCAATGATTGCACCCTTTTTCTCTCCAGACAGTTTCAGGGTACTTCTCTGGCTCTCCAGTCCCCTCCTCTCTCTCTTCACCCTCGCCAGCACTTTCACTGTTTCCTGGCCCCAAGGAGTTGAAATTCTGCCATTTCTCCTGCCTGATGGCTCTTGCATTCGCTCTTGCTGCCACTTTGTGCTGACCTCCTCTTGGGATCAGACACATGAGCTACAAAGGACAGCTGCCTTGTCTGGCTCACTTTCTTTGCAAGGATGCATTTGTACAGAGATGTGTATTTGCTTCGAAGAAATCGGGGATCATAAGAACCTCATAAAGTACAGGAATTCATGAAAAGCATACATAGGGAAATTGAAGCTTATGATAATAAAGGCATCTCACATTTTAGTTTTCATTGCTATGAATTCATAGAAATTGTATGTTTCCACTGAATTGCTGCCTGACCTAACCTACAGCAGCCTTGCAAAGCAAAGTGCTCCATTATCCTACCTTTTCCTCTGTAATTTCAATTTTGAATGGTTTTAAGCATTCTCCCCAGTCATTCTTCATGCCAAGCTGGGGGGAACTCGGCAGTGATCACCACTGAGGTGTACCTGCTTTACTTGATACTGCTCAGCTTCATATTTGAGTAGGAAAATGCACTTCTGTGAGTATTTCTTCTGTCAGCGTGAGATCTGGTGGCACTCGATTTAGCAATATTTGGGTCTAACGTACCACATAAACACGGGGATGACTTCTAAAGTCCAGGCACGTGGGCAGGAAACAAAATTTCTAGTTTTCATAGCCTGGTTCCACGTAATTAAATTTCTAATAGGAAATGGATATGCACATAACTTGCTCTTTATGAGTACTCTGAATTCTGAGTTTGCCAAGAACTGAGCAGTTATTATGATATAAGTAACATGTATTCAGTGTACATAACACAGCTGTTTGTGGCATTTTTCTTAGACTATGGCGAAGAAAAATGTTACCCACAGGACTAAACAGCTTTGTTCATAAAACATTGCAAGTATGGAATTTTAATCTAATCTACTTAACTATTTTATCAACATGCTTTGGGTTGATTAAATCAGGTTTTTTTTTTTTTTTTTTTTTTTTTTTTTTTTTTTTTTTTATGCTCCAGGATTTAAAATCCTGTCATTGGATGTTTGCGTATGAGCTCTGGAGTTCACCATTCAGTGGGGGTGAAAATGTACAGCGGAAACTAAAGACTGCTCAGAATTCTGTGTAGCAAACCCACTTTTTAATGATAGATTTTTATATTATTATTATTTTTTCTTGTTGTTGTTGTTGTTCACTGTGCAGTCAGGGCACATGAGGGTTTTTTGTTTTGTTTTGTTTTGTTTTTTTCTGAACCAAGTTTACTGCTGAAGGTAGTGGCGTAGTTCCCAGTAAAGCATAAATCTGTGGTGCAAAACCCTTGTAAGAACACACGATATTGCTACTGAGAGTATTCAAGTGGAAAGAAATGAAAAATATATATATATATATTTTAAAGTGTTTATAAAACACTGTTGCCCTGTGGTTTGCTGATACAAATACTGATCTGCTGTACTTTTATTTTTTTTTTTTTTCAGAAGCAATATTGGTAATGAACTTTGTTTGGATACTGTTGATGGGCATCTGGATGTGAAATGACACTCATAGGCTACAGATCAAAAATGAGAGAGGGCCTTTTATGACCCTATTTCCTCCACAAAGCCAAGAGATATACTTATTTTTCCCATTGCTGTACATCTTGCGACTCCTGGTGATTTAATGCTGCAAGAAACAGTTTGGCCACTTGATGGTAAGTCCCTCAGGCTCTTTTGTGCATTGATAGAGCTTCTTGGTGGTGTGCACTGTAATTATTATCACCCAAAGGAAAAAGACTGGCAACATCGCACCTCCTCCCAAAGCAAAGGCTGGACTTGGTGAGGAGCAGTCCTACACCTGCACCAAAATTTAACATAAAAGAAGTTTGAGCTGGTTCGCACTGCCTTTACTTTACCATCTTCCTTTATTCTCAATAGCTTTTGCTCATGAGACTATTTTATAGATTCAAAATGTACATTTTGAATATGTATGTTGTACATTTTGAATATGTATATTTTTCCAAAATATACATTCTGTTCAGAATAGTTTCTTTGGGAAAATACTTTGATCCAAAATGGATGCTTAGATTTAACCAAGACTATGATATGTAGCATATACCTGCTAGAAGAAGGAAAAATGTAGTTCTTGGGAGACAGAATTTAATTAACTTGAGTTACATCACTTACTGCAGTATTCATGGATCCAAATTCAATTCTCTTTGACATATCTTTTAAAAAATCCATTGTTATGAAAAGTAAAGTGCAGGTTCATTGCTAAAGCTCATTTTGAGTTTCTGCTTTTCTCTGCTACTTTTAAGTTCAGTACAGATTTGACAGGGACTCTGCTTTACTCCTGAGCCAAGAGAGCTTTGGCTGTTAGCTGAAACCAGCACCAGGTCAATTAAAATGTGTCCGTTCTGCTCCTTCACTCTTCCATATGGTTTCTAGCCTCTTTATCTCTCCGGATCCTATATAAATAACAATGTTTTATATCTATTATCCATTTATGAGGGATAATTAGCTTTGTTGATGAGCCCTTGTATCCAACAATTTGCCTTACCTTTGCTGTCAGTCAGGAAAATATGGTATTGTTGCTTACTAGAGAGAGAAAAACGAGTAACAGAATTTTTACTATAACACCTCACCTTTTCTTATCTGTACTGTACACATCCCATCCATACAAATATTTTATAAGTGTGGGAATCCAGATCAGTAATGTAAACCATGCTCACAAATCCTGGGATACCAGCAGCACAGTGGAAAAGTACTGCTGGTGGCATTCTCACAGAGAGGGTTAATCATGCTTAATGAACCCAGTGAGGTGGAAAGTAGAAATTCAGCCACAGCCACCTTTAGTTTTCCATGGTCCTGGTAAATTGTTCAGTAAAACAATTTTCTGAGGAAGAAAGGCTGCAGGAGGCTGTTGTTAATGACAAGGCACTGTGGAATGCATAGAATGCACCTCTTGCTTCACTATTATTCTTTCCTTGGCTATAAACACAAGTTGTGGCAAGGCATTTTGCTGCTATGTATGTATGTGCTGGCTGTCATACTGCATGCCCAGGATGATGTTGCAGAGGGCAGTGGCTGAAAACTATGAATGACGAAAGCCTGTTGCACCAAGAATAAGCCTCGCTGCTCCCAAACTAATTTTTCAGTGCTCTGGCATGGTTTTTCTCTGTCTAGCAACCGACAGGAGCATTTGTGAAAGGGAAAAGACAAACCACTGCAACAAAATGTGTAAACACTCCCATACACTTTTCCTGCCTTTTGGAAGCCCAGCTTGTCTCTGCACCATGCACCGGCCACCTCCCAAACTCATTAGGGCCTTGCAGCCATGGGGCTGTAACAGTCATTTATTATAATTTATTTGCCCGTGCCTATTCACACGCTGCTGTTGGTCTAGGGGTAGTCAGCTAAATGCACTGAGGGCTTCACCCTCCTGTTGGGAGCAGCAGTACTCCTAACTTGTGGCAAATGAGGTGTGCTTACAGCAAATATATTCTGTGCCAAGTCAAAAGCCTCAGTCTTTTCTTTTTAATCAACTGAAAAAGCTGTTTATTGCTGTCTCTATATAAGTGTCTGCGCATCCCGCTTTAATTAACTGTGTCAGGCTTAGCTGTCATTCGACACAGGTTTTATTGGAATAGATGTTAAATCGCAGCTTTCATAACTGTGTCTTCAACACATCTGTATGGAGCTCTTTTATGTAACAATTAGTTTCCATCAGCTGTCTTTTGTTTCGCATTCACTCATGGGTAGCCTCATCAAAGTCCACCACAGCTTTCCTCTCCTCCTACCTCCCTCACTGCTGCAGGAAGCTCGGGCTCAGGCCCAAGACACAGGGCCACTCAGGGGAGGACTCCCACACAAAATAACCTCCTTTGGAGTTTACCACAGCTCCCTGAATGTTGCCTGATGTCGGGGAGCCCTTGTGGCAGTGCTGGCCACGCCAGCTGTGTGACATTGCCAGTTCTGGCGAGCCTTGGTCTTGCACTTCTTCCTCCAGGCTCTGCCTCAGGCCTGCTGCTGTCCCTGTCCCTGTCGCACTGGTTTCACCACGCTGGGATCATATTCAGGCTTCCCAGCCTGCTTTGACCAACTGCTTATCCACCACCATGATATTTTATATTCCTTTTCACAAATGTCAGGTTAGGGCTTTCTCCTTTTACTGTCTTTGATCCTTGGAGAGTTTATAGAAAGGCAGAGGATACATGTATGTTCCTCTGCTGCCTGAGCCAGGGTTTTCAGAGACAGATAGTGAGCTTAAGGGACCAGTGGTGGCACACGTGAACCATTTCCCCCTGCTGTGTCCTGAGGACATTGGACACTTTCCAAGGAGCCCTAAAGAGCCTTTGCTCTTCATGGCCCACAACCAGGGGGTCCTATTCCACCTCCTGCAACAACACGATCCACCCGCTAACAACGGTGTTTTTATGCCTCCATTTGTTCATCCTCAGCATTTGTTCTTTTTCTTTTTCCCTGCCTGTTAGCGCTTTAGACACTTGCTGTGTTTGTCAGCTAATGCAGCCCTGCTGTTTACAAGTTAAGCTAGGTGGCCAATTTCCTCTTCACGACTCTTCGTTAAATATTTAAGAGCACTTAGATACTAGCCTGGTGCTTTCCTGTACATGCACTAGATCATTCCCAAATGCTTGTCTCCTGTGGCTCTCAAACCCAAGGCTGGGGAGGCAAAACATGAGCCACCTGCCCCACCACTGCCTGCTCTTGGGTATGAAGGGGCTCAGCTAATGGGGTAGGTAGGAGGAAACCAAAGAAAAGAAGGTACATTATATCTGACCCCGAACTGCTGCAGATTCTGGGGATTTTTGTTTAATGGTGAGAGGCTGAGTCAATGTGCATACCTACGAAAGTCATACAGGGCTGTCTTCTGAGTGTGAATTTGTGGTTTATGGGTTCAAACTGCCTCAACGTTACAGATCTCTAAATAGGGGACTGGAAATTATCAGAATAAATTTGCCCTTGCAGGAGAGACCCAGGTGGTAGGTTGTAAGGAGAATATTTAATGTGCAG
The DNA here is from genome assembly GCF_964211825.1 of Aythya ferina. Classification (NCBI taxonomy): domain Eukaryota; kingdom Metazoa; phylum Chordata; class Aves; order Anseriformes; family Anatidae; genus Aythya; species Aythya ferina. Next base: position 36,411,175 of record NC_140303.1, on the reverse strand, counting down.
AATTGTACATTCCTGTACTGCACTGTATTACTATCGCTGTTGTAATTGTACATGAAGTCTTCCCATCATTTGTAAATTCTTTTGGGATATGCTATGAGACTCATCTTTCTATACAAGGATATTTATTGATGAAACTAGTTTGAACTAGCTTGAAAGTGTTGAGTATTTATATTTAACATTAAATTATTGCTACTTTCCCAGGCATTTAGGGAATGATCTATTTTAGTATTCCTGTGATATCTACTGTGAGCTTATCTACTACTGCTTGTAATAGGAAAAAAGTCTATTTATTTATTTTTTTTTGTCTTTATTGTTCTAGAATTGACCAAAACCTCATGGCTGATGGCGGTTTAGGCCAAGGAGCCATAAGACCATATTCCCCCCCCAGAACCTTCCTTAAAAAAGATGGTAGAGAAGTTGTCAAAATGGCTCATTTATTGAAGAGATGAACTACTTATGGGAAAAATGTGCTGCTAAATGTTTTCCTGTAAAATCCTAATGGCAGATTTGGGGATGTTTGGTCTTTCTCTGAGAGGGACGCATCCTGTGGAGACACCATATTAATGACAATGGGAGAACAGCAAAGATACATTTTACATCCTTTCTGAAAAAATAAAATAATATATATATATATTTATGTATATATAACTACTATATTCTCATAGCTCTATCTCCACAATATTTTCTTTTCTTAAGCTAGCATGGTCCTTTCAGTCAGTGGCTGGTCTCAGTGACATCTAGCAATTTTGGTCAGATGCTTAAATATCCCATTTGAGCAGAGCCACAGACAATGCATATTTTTGCCCAGTTCTCCTATTGCATAAAGTCCTGCTGGGCATACAGCAGCAGAGACAGCCCTGCAGAGCAAGACAGCTCAGGGTGGTGATCATCTCTCCGGGGTCCTTGCAGGTGGAGCAGGTTAGTGCCAAGGTGGCTGCACATTGACCTGTCTCCACAGGATTCACAGACTAGTTGGCATGAATTGTGTTTCTCTGTCCTACACTCAGTCTGGGTAGGTAGATCAGAGAACGGATTTTTCTTTTTATTTATATTTATGCAGGATGTCTGTTCTTTGTTCCAGTGAAAGCAGAGCAAAATTCATGAGTACCAGCTGTAACATCCTTGCAGAGGCACAGCCAGCACCACTGCCTGCCATCCCTGCACCACTGCAGTCTTTGCTAGACAGGTGTATGCTGAGGAAAACTAATAGCTCTGCACAGTGTCCTCACTCTCATGACTAAAATACATGGGTTTTGTGAGTTCTTCTGCCCTTGCCAGTATACATCACATTTTCTTCCCACACACTTACACTTCACTAATGCTATCAATAATGTCCTTCTTCTTCCATATATTTCTTTTTTTTTTTTTTTCATTTCTCCTGCTGCATTCCTGGCCTTTTATCAGCACTTGCTCCATATTAACTTCTCTCCATCCCCAGCTTCCTTCTCCAGCCTGAGCACAGTGCAAAACCATTATAACCAGTAGCTCCCCCCAATATTTCCAAATGCCCTTGGGACACAGGCGTGCTTGTGGCATTGTCCTGTAGTCAGATCCTTCCTTTTGCACCCACCACAGGGGCAAAAGCTTCTGCTCAGCAAGGCACGGAGCACCTTGTCCTCCCCCAGCCATGGCAGCCCTTCATTTGCAAAGCTGGTCTCCTGACATCGGGATGTTCTTAAAGGACAAAAGAGATGTGTCTCTGTTGAAAAAAGGGTAGAGTTTGGTTTTACTGGGTGAAGCTTATCTCTGTATCAGTTGGGAACTTCACAGTAACTCTTCTGGAAATTACAGGTAGGGAGAAAGCATCACTTCTTTTTCCATAGAACTGTGCCTATTTCCTAGCTGAATGAAAAGGGGTTTGTCACACATATTCTGGCAGTGGTCACTGGGATATGGGGTGCATTGCTGTCAAAACTGTAGGTTGGTGTGGTAAGTCAGAGCTGTTTCAAAGCCACCCTTGCCTTTTCCCCAAGGCTTCACCTTCATTCTGCCCTGCAACTTCTATCCCAGGTGGAAAGAGCCAGCTGTGAGGCCACTACTGGATGTCTTGATCTATTTTCAGCTTCTTCTGTGTAAGATGTAAATGCCCTTTTGTTGCACAATGCAGTGTATTAAGCATCATTGAGCCCCTGTGTTGCAGAAGCACGGAATCCATTTTGATCTAATCCCTTGACAAAAGTACTAAAATAAACCCCTACCTGCATGCATAATCTTCTCTGATCCTGCATGGCTCTGGCCTGCCTCTTGCAGAGGGACCAGAGGTAATGTGCCCGACACCAACCCCACTAGAGGCTGTGCCAAGCTTCGAAGAGGCTGCAGCTTGCTGGGCTGGGGCACGCCGAACCGTGGAGCGGGTTATTAATTTATCAAAGCAGGAGCTGGTGCAGGAGCTCACAGCTCTCGGGAAGTCATTTACTGCTGCTCGGGAAGAGCCCGTTTCCCCACTTCCAGCAGACGCTGCAGCACCATCCCGTGCTTCAGCCATCCTCTCTCTGCTGCTGCTACACTGCTGTTTTGCAGGAGGGTGGTTATGATACTTTTTTCCTTTTTTTTTTTCTGCAGCAGCCCAGCTGGAAATGTAAGATAATATCCAAAATAATTAAGAACTCCTCACACTAGCTCCTGCTAGTATTCTCTCTCTGAGACATCTTCCAGGGGAGGTGAGTGAAAGGGAGACCTGAGTGTCAGAAAGCTGACAGCCGAGGCGGACACGAGAAGAATTATAGGCATTCAACAAACATTAAAAGGACAATAACACACTGGCTTATGGCTATTTATTTTTTATGAGCGACTTTGGCAGTATTTTGTTTGAAGTTTTGATGGCCATATGTTTTCCAGGGAGGCACAGCACTGTTTGTAAACTGTGCTATAATTGAAATTGAATTTTTATGAAATCTATGTGAAATATGATAACACATTAAAATACTCTCCTTTGGAGAGTTTCCTCATTGATTTTTGTTGCATTAAATCTGTTTACACATCAAAGGAAAATATTACATTCTGCCTGTCTTCATTTCAGTCACACCCTTCCTTTTGTTTCCTGGAGACTGCACATGGCAGAGCAAAATCCCCTCTGTTCAGAGCTCTTCCAGCACTCACACTTCTTTTAGTGAAATGATGCTTTACACTATAATTGGCCTTCTTTCCACCATCTGCTTAGCAAACTGGGAACTTTATGATGTCTTTTTCTTCCTTCATCTTTTCAGCAATACAGCTATATGTATATGCTGGGACCAATTCTGCCCTATGGAAAATACATGGAATTTCATGGCTGACTTCGCTAGGATCAGGATCAGTCCACAGAGGTATCTGCTATGGACAAAATCTGTAGCTGGAGCAGTCATGGCTCAGTTCACTTCAGAGAAGCTGTGCTGGTTTATCTGAGCATCTGCCTCTGGAAAAGTTTTTTATTGTTATGGCAGAAAACATTTTAAATTCAACCAGCATATTTCTTCTAGGGCTTCTCGTGTTACTGTAAGGACTGAGTTTTCTTTAATTTTTGTGTGTGAAAATTCCACTTTGTATACCTGCATGTATATGTATACAATTCTATATGCTACTAAAAGGTGAATGCATAGGAAGAAAGCGCTGTGTTTGAAGGGAAAGCTTATTTTTACCTTGGTGCTAAAGAAGGACTTGTAAAGTGAATCCATCTTAATGACAAAACTAAAATGGAAAGCATTCTTAGGACAGATAAATAGATACATGATGATAAACCTTTCCTTGCTTTACTCACAAAGCACCTTGTCAGAGCATCAGCATTGCAAGAATGCTGGTTGTGTTATCTAGTCCAGGTTGCTCTTATGTGGAGCTAGGACAAAGGCCTATTTCAGACACAAAAGAAATGATCTATTTGATGTTTTTCTCTGTCACTGTAAGGATAATAGCTATATGCTATCACTAGTGCCCGTTGGGTTTGATTCTGAGTTAAAGCTGATCTCTTGCCAAATCTTATTTTCATTTCTCCTCTGCCAGTTGCAAAATTGTCATGTTTTTATTCTCCTCTTTGCATTCACTTGGCTTTCATTTTCCTCTGTTTTCAGAACATAAAATGTGCTGCATGCAGTTAGACCATCACTCACCAAAGCTGATCCTGCACCCTACCCACAGAGGCTCTCTCCTGCCCAACAGAGATGTGCAAGGTGGTGGGACGTATGCTGTACCTGTCTGCTCTGCCCAGAACATGGGATCACATTGCCTTTTTTATATTTGCTTCCATTGTGTGGCTACAAATGCTTTTACTCATGAGAAAAATAATCTAGCTGCTCATAAAATCCAACAGAAAAACATATTTCTATGGGCTCCTGAGTGGGCAGATGCTCCACACTGTCAGCAGCCTGTGTGATATGTTTTCACTGCCCCTTTGCTTTCTTTTGCTGTGCCTTTGTTTTCATTAATTTCTAGGTGTAAAAAAAGTTCAGTTAACTGCAGCCAGAAAAGTCACTGAGGCCTATGTAAGGAATTACCTTCTCTGACTGAGATGGAGGAACATCAGCTTGCGATGCTACCAGAATGGCTCATAAATACAGAAGATGAAATAAAAAGCATAGCTGTGTACTGGAATTTAGACTTGGGTGCTGGAGGCACCTCTAAAATGTCTGTCCAGGCGCTGTGAGAGAATAGTTCCTATTTTAAACACAAGGTATATCAGCAATGAGAATATTCTCCCAAAATGTTGGCATATTTGCATTAATGCTGTGAAATTTCCTTGAAGGAACAGCAAAGTTATCACAGGCAGAGGTTAACTGATTTATTTATATCATGGCTTAATGGTCTAGAAAAAGCTGTTAAGGTAGCAAGGTAAACTGATTTTTTTTTTCACCTTACTGTGCCTCCAAAGCCTAACTGAACCTGGCACCATCCTTGAAGACCGTGGTGCACCAACCCCAGCAATTTCTTCTCCCTCTTTCCTTATGCCCGTGCACATGGCAATGTGTCTGAGGTGAGGAAATTCAAGATTTCCTTGTGACAAAGATTAGTGCAGAGCCTCAGGGAAACCATGGCAGTTGCTTACTACTGACTTTCCTATCGACAGGCTGCTGGTCCAAAGGGGACTCATCGGAGGCAGGGTGGCAGTGAGAGACTTGTGAGTGATTGTCCTGCACATTTCAAAGAAAAGTTGAGGTCTGCTGTGCCTCATTTACTACTAGGAAGAGTGTAAATAGAAATGGGGAACGTATTTTAAAGCTAAGACATAGCTTTCACTAAACACAAGTTGTGACACAATTCCTAAGCAGGCACCTGAAAGAGTTTGTATTCCTAAATTTTCCAGGCATTAAAAAATAATCAAAAAAAAAAAAAAAAAAAAAAAAAAAAAGAGAGAAGAAAAAGGATAAATTTTAAAATTTTGAATGACTTGGGGAAAATCAGATTTTGATCAGTTCAATTTGGCCCCTTCTACTGCACTACTGCCCTGTGTACTAACCATGGGACCAGATCTACCTGTGCCTTATTCTGCCTCCCAGGACAGATGTAATGCGGCTGCAAACCAGCTCAAGTGGAGGCGGATCTGCTTCTGTCTTTTCTTTGTAGTAAGCTTTCAAGAAAGAGCAGAGTGCTTTAAATTGAAACAAACAAACAACAAAAAAACACAACCCTTTGTGTTTGTTTGTTTTGCATTCCTACATGCCTAGTTACCTTCTAAACAACAACAAAAAACCCTAAAGAAATGAGGTGAGGCAGAACAACAAAAAGGTTTCAGAGCATCTCCTCCTCTCTTCCCTGCCATGCACTTGCAGGTCCCTGCTGGCTTGCAGGATTTGCTTTGGTTAATTTGGAGTTTCTGAGCTGCAGCAAACTGTGCAGCCCTCTCTCTTATTCCTGGGCAGGTTTATTTGCTTGTCTCCTCTGAGGCCAGGCTCTAGGCTCCCCATGCTTTACTCAGCTTTACTGCTAGCTTTCCTTGAGCTAGAGGTGTGCAGGACAGCTGGCTCTGGGCACCAGCCCTTGTGCTGCTTCCTGGCTCCACGCACAGGGGGCCACTTGCTCCCTCCTTTGTCAGCCTCCAAATAAAACAGGAAAGCCACAAATCAAAACTGCAGCCTGGTAGAGTATGTAAGAGAAAAGAGTGAGTTAAAGCCAGCATGACGTTATAGACAAAAGGGAAAAGAGATAAAAGTGGCAGAATATATAAATAAATAAAAAAGGCAGGAGAAAGTGGCAGAAAGGAAGGGCAGAGAAAATCACAATAGAACGGCAAATCTAGGGAAAGTTGCAGTGCCCCAGCTGTTGTGAGACCGGACAGACAAACAGGTTGCAAAGAGTGGGAAATAGCTGTGATTGTGCCTGCTGTGAGAAGAACTTTTAAAGAGATTGCTGTAGAGAAATGGCATGCGTGTTTTGTATTAAAAAATAATAACAGTGACTCATCCTCTGACAAATTATTAAATAAAACATTAGGAACTGATGAAATTGAATATGCAGAGCACCACTTTGCAACCCCCATGTGCCAAACCCTGTCATCCCTGTGTGAGCACCCCCTGTGCCTACATGTCGGTGAAAACTCCACTCCTTTTTCTTTCACAGGTCCTGATCTTGCCCTGCAGAAGAAATAAGAATATTCTATATTTCTGTTGTTGGGGGAGGTGGAGAAACAGAGGTTGGAGCCTCTGCTTCTGTATAGATTGTATGCCTGTGTCTGAATACACATATAGATATAGGTGTGTGTACATATGCAAATGTATAGATTTTATGCATTAGATGTGTATATATGTAAAATATGTACAGGTATGAATATACATGAACTAACTGTATTAAATGTAATAACAGGTCTCCCATTTACAAAAATGCATGCTGCTTTTTTTCAGGGTAGCCTCCATAGCAGTGATTCTTACTTGGGAGGAATTGACAGCCCAGGGAAAGACTTGTCCATGTGTTCATGGGGCCCCTTTCTGGGTATTGATCATTGGCCATGTTAGATGCATTTTAATGCATGTTAGATACATTACATGTGTTTTGTTCATGCTTTGGGTGAAAAATTCGCTTGAAGGCATTCTGTCACCTAATTCGTATGAACCTCAATGAAATCAGTAGGACTGAGCCACCAAAATGTTGTACAGCCCTTCAGATACTACAGAGGAAACTGCCGCAACTTAGTAATACTCACTTAAATAAATGAATAAATAATCATGTAGCAAATTACAGCTGTTCTAGGGGTATTACACTGCTTTTGGTAATACGCTTATCTTAAAGTTTGATGTCCCAGCACCAGTGGGCAGTCAGGGCCAGTGTTCAGCAGGAACTGGAGCCCAGCCTGTGGGGCAGTAGGGACATATCCCATGCTGAAGGAGAGTCACTGCTGGGAAGCTAGTGCAGTTCCTGCAAGAAATATGGCGTGCTTGGCATGCGTTAATTATGAAGTACTGTCATGCTGAAGAGCCACATAACAAAAATAGCAGTAGCATACAATTTAGGAAATTTCACAAGTGGATTAATTAGCTAGTCACATTGTGGATGATAGTAAATATATGGCTGGATAGTTTCGGCAAAATACAAAGTAAATGTAGACATTAATAAATAGTTACACATTACTGCCAAATTTTGATATTAATTGTACATTATGAGCTGTTTTTCTATTAAATGAACATATTGAACAAAGTATTTATTATTTTTTCTCTGTATTTACAAAAAGAATAAAATGTACAGCTTACCAAAGTGTTATTTTTTATTTTTTTTTTTAAAGTAGTGATGAAAGCAATGGTCTATGCTATTAGTACATTTCAAAATTGTTTTTAACAGTTGTTTCTGTTTGGATTCTAAGTATTTCTTAAACTTGCAAACCAGGAGAACTATGTTCAAAAAATATTTAGCATAGAGAAAAACATTAAATATTTAATGATATAATTAAGTCTTATTAATGTAATTGTCTATATAGTTTAGATTAAAAATTTACAAGAACCCTTTTCCCTTTCATTAGAAGTTATAATTTCTTATGAATTTCGGTAAATGTTTTGAGTTTAATCCTCAGCCATGGGAAACATTGGAAGTTTTCTCATGATCTGATATTGAATCTGACATTGAAGTTTCTTTGCTCTTATTTTTCCCTTTTATCCCTGCCAGGGGCTCTTTGTCATGGAATTAGTACTCATGTAACTAAGATAGAAGTGATTAAACGTTTGATTTAGCATTTGCAGATCTAGACTCTGGCATTTAATATTTTCCCATTTTTAGCATTTTATTTATTGTTTTTCTTGAGTAGATATTTTAAGAGCTGGATCCTTTATTTCTTATATTTCCACACTGTGCTATATTCAAGACATGTATAGAACTAGATGCAATTTTAATTTTAATACAAATCTCTCCACACAACCAATAATGTTTTATAAGCTGAGCAATTCCATGTTACTGATCAATTGTCACACCAGAGGAAATTTTGTGGTAGTCCATGGATACAGAGGAGTAACACATTTGGGAAAATATCCTTCTCTCCCTCAACCCCCCTGCCCCAAATATCCCTTCTGCTTCAGTCAGAACCAGTAACGAGTTCAGTCCTTTCCTGGTCTGACATTTCCATATGTAAAAAGACTACATGGTTATTATTCCTTGTCTTCAAAAAGAATTGAAACAAACAAACAAACAAACAAAATCCCATTAAGGAGTGTGAAAAGAACACATTTCTGTCTTTCTGTAATTTCCAAGACCTTTTAAAGAAATTGAAATCCTCATGACATTGCCCTGAATCCATCAAATATTCATCTGAATAGTTCTGTTTATTGGTGTCTCCACATTAGCATATTGGCCTGTTAAAATTCATGTAGCCATCCATCTGCCTAGTTGCTCCACATCTAAGCAGACTTCTACTCAACTGCTAACACCATTAAAATCAACTTTTTCACTTGAACTTGCTTTCATTTAAGCCACTGCTAGTGTGGAAAGGAGCTCATTTAGTGATGCTTTTTCACCTTTTAGGTTAACTCTGAATGCATCATTAACAGAAAGATGTTGACTAATTTGGAGGGAGTTTAGAGAAAAGCTATAAAAATGGTTAGTGGGTCAGGAAAGCATGCACTGTGCAGGAAGATAAAATGAACTATCCATGTCTTGACTGGCTGGAAATCATGATTAGAAATTTTTAAAAGATATAAACACAGGTAATGGAAAAATTCAGTGTTAAGATGATAATGAAGAGCTGGCAGTAGTTATGTGGTGACAAAGTAGAAAAACTCTCTTTGAAAGATCTTGTTAGCCATAGCTGAGGGAATGCATGACACCGCAGTGCAGGGGTCCAGACCAGAGGATCAAAGGAACTCTCGTGTAGCACACATGCATGTTTTAGTAGTTATGAAAAAATGCCACCAACAAGTAAGAGAAAAAGCCTGAATGTAAGACGGACAAAATCATCATTTACTTGTGTCCACATTTTTTTCTGGTGGTCCATATAAGCTGTGGAAATCTCCTTTCTAAACTGTTGTGGGGCTTAACACCCAGGGCATTCAAGTCGCAAAACAGTAATAAAAAGTAGAGAACTCTGCTTTACCAGAGATTTTTGACCCAATATTCCACAGTAGGACAGCTTAATAATGCATACTACCACCTGACAGCATTACTCGATCAGAGAGACTCTGGGTGGTCTGGGAGAGCATCCACTTGCAATTTGTTGCTTGTTTTACTTTGATTTGACTCACAGCTGGGCAAACCAGGGATTCTGAATTTGCAATTTCAGTGTCATCGCAGAGCACAACTTATACTTGCACATCACACAGGACTTGTTGTGTCCATCTTACTTCATCTGCATAGAGTGCAGGTTATAAAGCAGGGACAAAACTATATGGCTGAATCCCAGACAGGAATTATTTTGCACAGTCACAGAACAGGATTTAATCTGTGAATAAACCTCGTGAACATTGGGTGATGGAGTTTAAAAAAGAAATTGTGTTGGGAAGAATTCAAATGAAATATCTTCTTCAGAGTGTAAACTCATTTGTATTCCAAAATGCAATTATGAAGCGGCCTCAGGAAACTCAGTGCTCCTTCTGGTCAGCAGTACCGGCAATATCTTTGCACAATATCATGGATAAGTTTAATTTCCAACAAGGAAACTCATCAAGAGGAACGTGGAAACCACTGTAAAGGTAAACATTTCATAAGCCAGCTGACAACCATACTAGAAATATTAAATAAGCTTAGAAAATGTTACCCAGTTTGCCTGCAAATTGTAATGTGCTTGGAGAGAAAAATGTTACCTGACTACATCACAGGATCCAGTGATTAGGAACAGAATGAGACCTAAGGACCATATATTTCAGTAATCTGTCTCCGTCAGTGGTGAGATGTTTCAAAAAAAAAACTAATGAAGCTCTTTTCCTAAGCTTGGGATACAAAATGCAATCCAAACATGTATTTCATAGTATCTGAAATATGAATATTTAAATTCTTATTTTTTTTATTTTTTTTTTAAAGTTGCTAATTATGTCTCTGGATACCTCAGATAGCCGTAGGATAATCTAGTCCCTTTGAAAACTCTTGTCCTGTGGAAATTTTAATCTACAAGTGAGGTTGTAGTGTAGGGACCATGCCTGCAATGGGATTAAGTTATTGTTTAACCTCAAGTAAAGATGTGTTTGCACTCATTTAAACACTTCTGATCATTTGCTTGTAACTAAGTTACAAGTGAACAGTTTTCCATACTCCAATACATTACATGCCAGAGGAAAGAAGTGCTGAGTCTGGGTTGACCACAGTGTCCAGGTGTCCCAGGAACCTTTTAGGGAGTGAAGTGAAGTAGCTTGTCCATTCCAGTAACTGGAATGTCTTTCTGTCTTTTTGTGGTTTACTACTTTGTTTGTTTGTTTGTTTATTTGTTTGTTTTTCCCCTGGAACCACTGACCCTTATATTCCTAAGGAAAATTCTCATAATAATTGTAGTGGATTTTGCAGCAAATCCATAATACACATTGCTGCTCCAGCAGGTACTGAAAATGACATTTGATCCAAAGGCCAAAGCTTGTCTTATTAAATAGCAGAAAGGAGCATATACTTTCAAGGGAGTGATGTGTGCCGGGTAGAAAGCATAATGTAATATCCTCTCCTGCAAGCTGGATTGACTCTGCTATGAGATGGCAAGCTCTAGATTGCTTGTTGTGCTTAAAAAAACTGGTGAAGCATGAGTTTAGCTTGAGGGAAATGCTGATGCGAAGGATACTCCAGGAGAAAAATGATGGGTAGGAAATGTAATTTATCTTGACCTTCTATCCTAATAGTCACAATGAAAAAAAAAAAAAACAAAACAAAAAACCAAAAAAAAACCAGAAACAAACAAAAAAAGAAACCAACAAACCACATGCCAGACCTCCAAAAAGCAAGCACCAAAACAAAACAGAACAAAAGAAGTAAGAGTAAAAGGAAAGACCTACTAAGCTGCCGTAAGTAGATCCTTATATACTAAGGATAGCAAAAATAGCAAAAATTCTGGAGGATTTTTTTTATCATGTTAAAAAATTGTTGACACCTTGTAGCTGTACTCTCATGAACAATTTATTATTATTATTACCATTATTATTATTATTCTTCCTCAAGTCTCAAATGGGAAATAAAGCACTTTGGAATCAAACAGTCCACAGCATGGTCTATTTATAAAAGACTTAAATATTTTCTGGAAGATGGGTGGTAAAATGAGATTTACCAAAAACTACCAATAATTAGGTTGTCTTCCTGCATTATACCAAAGTTCAGTGAAATCCAGTAGACGAATGAACTATGTCAAAGTTTAAAAAAAAAAAAATCACTCTTAAGAGCCTGTGAGTATTAGCAGTCAGAAAGGTGCAAAGATAAGACATGGTTATTGTTTCCAGTGCTTGTAGCTCCCTGTATTCAGCACCATGTATTACCATAATTAGTTTTATATAAAATGCAACACCCCTGTTCTTGTAAGCAAATTTAAGCATATGTGTTAAAATCTGCTTGATATTTCTCGGTTGGAAAGCAGAAGAAACAAATGTTGAAAACATTTGATCTGCACCAGTGCATAATCAGTCTATAAACTGAGTGAATCACAAAATAACATCGTCCATCTCAGTGCCTGATCTGCTGCTGTCCTTATCCCTACCTCTTTGCTTTTCAGATAACTCCAGCAATAAGCAATTTCACAGCCCCAATTAGTGAGTTTGCTGACAGCTCGCGGTAAGAGGGAGAATACAAGTACTCTTCTATTTCTTTTAGCAGGCTGTTTAAGCCTGGCAGTGCTGGTATCTAAACATGTTCCTATAGCATCCTTGTGTGCTTTGGAAATGAGACATTCAGTGCATAGTTTTGTTTCATCTTTACATCCAAAATGCTTTATAGAAGATCATGTCATCTTCAATTGTTAGGTATATAACAGACAAATTTTTCTGAAAGTGGTGAGGGATTTAGATTACTCCCTGGGAACTGACTGTGCTAGCTGTAAGTGGAAAAGCTTTATTTCAGAGCAATGCTTGGGTTAGCTGGAGTGCCTGAGAAACAAAGAGAGTGTGGAGGAACTGAGTGCTGCTTACCATGACCACAGCACTTCCATTATCTGCCATTGCTTGTATTTTTATAAGGCAATTAAATAGTTAAATATTATTTATTTATTCTTTTATTTATTTTAGGGAAGGTGGCTTTATTTAGGCATTCCAGTGCATTCCAGTACTGCTAATACAAATACCTAAATTAGATGGGGTTATTGCATTAGCATTTTTTAAAGATTAACAGCATATGCTTTAGCAAGAGGAAGACTAAGGCTTGAGTGCAAGAAAAACAGCTGGAAGACAAACATGCAAAATCCCTTCTTCAAGCATCATGCCCTGCACTGACATGGTAGTGACTTGGAGGAAGAGTGTCCAGCTTCTCCCTGACCATGTTCCAGAAATCTTCTGTCTCAAGTGCTGCTGCTGCTGAAGTAATTTAGCAAAAGAGTTCAAAACTGATTAGAGTATCAAGTAGGCAACAGTTAGAGCTGCTAATATTATTAATAAGGATATTGTGACTTTTGGCAAATCTAAACCAAAATATTAATGAACCCAACTGATGTTCAAAACTAAATATAGTTCACGTTAAATTTTAAAGCTTTGAATTACATGAAGAGCTTCACAAGTCCTAGTTCAATCGACAGTAATTGCAATTTGCCTTCAGCTACTGTGTCTCTGTGTTATTTTTCCCTGTTGGTGTGGGAGATAACAAATGTGTGAATGACATTTCAGCCTGGTAATTGGGCCATTTATAGTTCCTTGTTAGTTCTTGCTGGATAAGGGCTGTGGTGCTGATTTTACACAAGGATCAAGCACCTCATTAAAACCACAGCATTGAAAGCATGCCTGCGATACCTGACTGCAAGACAAGTGTTGCCATGTAATACATGAAAAATAAATGACTTTGTGCTTGCCATTTTCATTAGAAGATGGCACTTCTGACAACTAAGGCAATCCCTTAGTCTTCTTCCGTATTGACCTTTCCTTTAGGGAAAGGCTTTGTTGGTTCAAGTGTTGTTACCTCTCATTGTCCCAGCTTCATTTTCACGGGAGCTGAGGCACAGTAGCTCAGCGCCGTGCTGGCCCTGCTCCTCATCATTTGCTGAGAATGGGCATGGAGTAATAGGATGGGAGACATCAGCAGTTCCTCTGTGCAAAGCCCTGACTGCAGCTGGTTCAGCCCAGGTGTGCACTCTTGGTCTTTTTTCTCTCTCTTTTTTTTTTTTTTTTTTTCCCAGCATCTTATAGGATCGGGTTTAATCTTCTGTATGTGCCACTTACCTCCACATGTAAGTAAGCCAGGAGAAAGAACTGTAATCCTGTTTTCGTCCCCATCTTTTTGGACACTTCTCCCAACAAGCTATGGAGAAGCTCTGGATGTCATTTACAGTGAAATTTTTATTGTCTGTCAGTGGCAGACAATAGACAGAGTCTATTAGGCAGTGGCAGAGACAATGAAAGCTAGAGGATTCACCAGCATAGCCAGTGTGATTGCAGAATAGTTATGGGAAGAAGACCAATTGCTTTCATAGTAGAGGAAGAAAGAAAACAACAGATATTTCCAGGCACAAAACTTTTACCATGGCAAAGAGTCACTCTTCCTGCAGCTACATCATCTGGTTTAATAAAAGGTATTACCTCTCCCCCTGCAGACCTTGTTTCCCTTATATTGTAAGACCATCACAGCTATAACAATGCTACTATCATAATATTAGCAGGAAAATGTTAGAAGTATCTATTCGGCTGCAAGCAATTCCCTGATACCATCAGAGAATATGAATTTTTTATTTGGATATATAAAAGCAAGATGTTCAAGATATAAATAGAGGTGTTTTGTGTGTGTGTGTTTTTGTTATTATTATTTTATTTTATTTTATTTTTTGTAGAAAAAGAGGTTTCCATATAACTATCCACTGAAGGTTTATAGCATAATTTTATGCTAGGTTTTGGCTGCATTGTTTCACTGAGGTTGCTGCTGAAGTTTTTCAGTAGCAAAACGGGAGGGATTCAGTGAACATGTAGCAGAAAATGTCTGTCTAGACTAGTTGAGATTGTCACTTGGGGAAAAAACTATGAGAAATACAGGTTGCATTTAGCACTATGCTAGCAGTGACTTGGAACCCTTTTTATTATTAAATTCACAGTGTTCACAGCACTCAAAAGTGAGTGCAAAATGTGCCTGACTTCTCTAATGGGTTTTGGAATCAGGAAAATATGTAAATGCCTGAAGATCTTTCCAGTGATGTTGTCATCATCCATCTGCATTACATTTTTGCCTTAAACTAGAACATTCCTTCATTGTGAATAGGATGCTTGAAGGGGAAAATTCTATTGCCTCTTTTATTGATTTTTAATGAAATCACAGTGATCTCAGCCTGTTAAAGCTGCAGCCTTAAAATAAGGCTGGGCAGTGATAATTATTCCTCTTAAATCGTGACTATGAAAGGGAGCTTTTCTGAGATATTTCATGAAAGTTGTGTAATAATCATTGCCCGATTTGCTGTGAATTTGGAGAATTATTCCAAGCTTCTAAGGAGAGTCATACATATTTCAAATTTCTTGAATTTCCAAGCGTGTCATCAGGAGGAATGGCTGAAAAACCCCAAAAGATAATTATGAAAAAATGTGTGTGTACACTGAAGACTCTTAATCAAAGGACACTACATTGTCTGGTTTAGGAGCTAAGAAAGCAAAACCAAGTGATTATAAAGAAATCCTACATTTTATTACTGTTTTTCAAAGGGCTGTGGTATGCTGCATAGCCGATAGGTTTGCCAAATGAAACACAAAGGCAGCAGATTGACAGAGGAAATACTTGACTGGGTTGTGAAAGCACAGAGGGACACAGCCCTTACAGCTGTCCTTCCACATGTCCTCAGAACTGAGGAACATCCTCTGCTCATCTTCCCCAAATCACATTGTGTACAATGGTTGCCTTGATCTCTGCATGTTTTATTAACAAACCTTCACGTGCAAATTGCTTGCTATTACCATGAGTTTCTCCGCTGTCACTTTCCAAGTAACATTTGGTGTCCTGGCTGGGGAAAAGCCCCTGATTTGCATCAGGCTCAACATGAAACCACATCTGTGGACTCATCCTTTGGATATGCAGTGCAGATTTGCTCCACACAGCCCCTTCTGTGTCTGCAGGGCATGTTCCTAGCTGAGATATAGCAGCAGCCAGTGCAGGCCAGCAAAGCAAAGCTGGAGACATTTACAGTGATTTCCATATAAATTATTAAAAGGTATCTTCGGCTTTTTCATTACTTTGGTCAACTTATGACAGTAGACATGCCATTGCAGTGGAGCAATGTACAAGTAGGTGTGGTAGCTCTTATCATAATATTTGCTACATCATAAGTTTGGGAATGCACCTTAGTCAGCTTCGTTTCTTTGTTTTCTTCTAGCATAAGCCATCTATTCACATCAATATTTTCTTTCAACAGGAAAGAAAGAAGAAACAAAGCAGATGTTACATTAATTGCCACCTCTTTTATAAAAATCTTAGCTCAAGGCTCTTGACAAAGATTTCAGATTTCCTAGTGGATCTGTGCTTGACGAGGTATGTGTCCTTAGAGAGACAAGACCAAAATGTCTTGTGCCCCAGAGTGTATTGTCATGATATTACAGGGAAAACTGAAGTTGTTTATGAAGGGATAGAATAATGTCATGTATAGATAAATGAGTGATGCTTGACATAGTAAACCATTCTTAGAAATGGTTGAAGCTGAATATTCAACTAAGTCCTATGGGATCAAAGAAAATAATTAAATCAATTATTCAAAAGTTATTGAAGGAAGTGTTTTGGAACAGCCCAATAGGTTAAAATTAAAAATTTTAAATTGCAAATGGCATAGCATTGTTTCTTAACATTTATCAGGATTAACTGCCACCTCCTTTCTGTCTGCATAATCCTAACCCAGCAGAACAGAAGTGTATGGTACAGAAGCCAGTGATATTTTGTTTTATATTATCATCCAATTATTCCTTAATGGTAATATAAGGCACACTTGTGTGTAACTCTTTGGCAGAGCTCCGGTAAACTCCATCTCTTTCAAACCAGTGAAAAGAACCAGCTAACACGGTGGGGTGGTTTGTGTACAGCTGAGCCCTGGTGTTCCTGTTGCAGTGGAGCAGGGGCTGGGAGGGAATGGGGAAAAATCTCCATTCCCTTCATTTTTATCTTTTCCCCAGTGTTTCCATGGAATTACTGTGCCGGCAGGATCAGGTCATGACTGGTTAATGTGCTACAACATATGCATTTGGGTTATAATTTATGCTGAGTTTGATGGTTGTGTGCTCTTTGTCTGGGCAGAAATTACTTCATATTACAAAACTTTCCATTTTATTTTCTCATGCAGGCCATTTCTTTAGCTACCTCTTTAGGTTTTTGAGGGTTTGAAAGGAGCTGAAATGCTGTTTCAGGTCAGTTCATTCTTATTTGAACAAAGAATGACTTCCAGCTTTAAGCATGTATTCTTAAATTCAGTTCTCACAAAGGCTTTGCATGGAGTGATCACCAAAGCAGGCATTGTCTCTTTTTAAGCATCTTTGTAGGGATATTTCTTTCTAGTTTTGGCAAGGAAATTGCTTAAGAGTTGCCAGATAAAGACTGACTAAAGAATATTAATGTTTTTTTTAGCTCCTTGACTCCATAATCTGTTGAAGGAGTATGTCAAAATGACACAAAAACATAATTTCCAGAGCTATCATTTTAAAAAGTTTTGCAATTTTGATTGCAGAAAAATACAAAACATCTGAAAATAGACACATCAGAGGAATGTATCATTTGGAAGCTGTTAAGGAATATATTTAAGTTTTCACCTTTAAGCAGGCAGATGGATTTAACAGTAAGTAACTTTTTCTACAAACTATTTCTCAGCGGTAAATGTTCTTAACATTTGAGGAATTACAACTTTGGAATGCTTATGAAAAGGATTAATTTTACTAAGAATTTTTCAAGCCCACAAAAAAAGCTTCTCAAAATGAGATCTTTTGCTGCAAATGGGAATGAGAAGAGAGACAGGGAGGTCTGGGGGCTTGCTGCTGGAGCAGAAAGGACATCTTGAGATCTCTGCTGGTGGCCATGCTGTGAGGAGTGTTAAGACACCAAGAGAAGGTAGCTGAAGTGAAGAAGGTTTTATAGATCCATTCTATGTCCAAAACAAACAGAAAGACCATGTGCCTTCCTCATCTTATTATTAGAAATAGAAGCAAAACAAAACAACCCCTAAATAGTTCTTTTTCTCGTTTTGTATTTTAGATGAAAATATGCCCTTTGTGTGTCTTCATCTTCTCCCATCACCTTTCCCTCAAAACCACCTCCTAGTATTTTTTCTGACTACGTCCATGCAATAGTAGAAGTCTGACACTGGCTACAGATAACTGTGCAGGCCAGTCTGGTCTTCTCCCACCTTTTCCCTCCTCTCCTTTCTGTCTTCTGATGCTGGGTGGGTCTAATCATGTCAGATCTCCTCTCATCTCTTTCTGTCTCAGCTGTCCCAGGACAGGGCTCTTCTGGTGGCTCTCTGGGGTGAGGAGGAGGGAAAGCAGAAGGAAACAAAGGTGCTGAAAGCCCATCTCACACAACAGGCAGACAGGTAAAGAGCCCACCCCCTCACATCACTTTGACAGTTCTCATCTTTAAAGGTCATCTTGAGCTTTTTCTGGATAAGTGTGAGCATTTCCAAAAAGTGAGCTGGAATTTTGCATGTAAACTGTTAAAAATATATGGCTTTGTTGTGTTTGCAATCTTTTATAATTTGGTATTTATTAAGTTACTATTAAATGTAGTATTCCAAGAGTATCATCCTGCAGTATTTGTTTTGTATATATATTGCATATAATGCTTCCTCTAATTGTTTTTTTTTTTTTTTTCAAAGATATGTAGAGTTAAATATGCTTAAAGATAATCACAATCTCTCTGTGTGTTTGTTAAAGATAGCCATCATTTGATTTAAGTACTTAGGATTCATTTTCTAAAGCAAAACAAGATTTCATAATTGATAAAAGGGATATACGTTGTGTATATTTGGCAATATCTTTCAGCAGTAGTCTTTGAACTCAAGTAGTCATTACAATAAAATATATAAGCGGTACCACAGATTTTGTCTGATTCATATGGACTACAATTTAATAAGCACGGAATTATTCAGGTTTCAAACTCGACCAAACTATAGTTCTTTAAAAACCAAATCCTTCAGGTTCCCTTGAAAATTTCTGGCCTTAAAACTTAGAGTGAGTTTTTGTCAGAGCAAAGCTAATGCTTCATCTTTTCAAGGTTATTAAGTTTTAGTCTTACACTACCAGTAAGAACAGTGATAGGTACATAGAGAGGGCAATTGACTGTCTCAAAAGGTTAACTGTCTTCTGGCCGAAAATGAGTACAATTACTCACCAAAAAGCAAATGACTAAAACCTTCATCTGAGGAGTTTTCAAATGCAACTGTGCAGCTCACAAAGGATGGAATTTATAGAAAGAAATAAAAAAGTATCTCAAGAAAAGAAAGATTAAAGTGATTCATGATAGTGTTCCAAAACAAATGCAGATTATTTTGGCTTTGGGAAGAGAGTACACCATTTATTGTCTTTTCTGAACGTAGTTGCCTTGAAACTGTATTAACTTGTTTTGCTGTGTGGCAGAAGGGGGGGAACTGAGGGAAAGACAGAGGTCACTGCATGGATCAGTTCATCCCTGTTTGCAGTACCATGAGAAAATATTATTTACTAGGTTGAACAGAGCTCTGGATATTGTTCTTCTTGGACCAAGCCTGACTCTGTTAAAATCATTGAAAAGTTTGAAATTTAATTCTATGAAAGCCGGATCAGGACAAAATTGCCTGGCACTCTGCAGGTGTAAGAGATGCAGAAACTCTCCTAGCTGTCTGTGCTGAGCTGCAAGCTTCAGAGTGCTAGAAATAACACTGCAGAGGGCTGCAGCCACACTCCTGCTTCTCCAGACGCTCTGGAGCACCAAGTGAGATTAAACCACTGACTGAAATCAGAAAAGAAGCAGAAAAATTAGTAATGCTCTATTAAAAGTTTTCAAATGATTTTTTTTTCCCTTCTTTTTTTCTTGTTTGAGTTCAGCATTTCCTACTGCTCTAACAAGCCAGCTCAACCTGAACATAAATGTGGATAATTTCAGAAATGGATGAGTTTTCTGGCTTGTCAGGATGATCCAGAAAAGGGGGGAAGAGAAGGAAAGTCTGAACAGCACAGCACAGAAATAAAATGGAAACACAACATAATTTGGACAACCAAAAGTGTTTAATTCCACCTAATGTGGTAAGTTCTGTTTCATTTTTTTGTTATGATTTTTTTTTTTTTTTTTGTCCCTAGGTCATTTTTTAAAAAGGAAAAAAACATGGAGTCTTGTCAAAAACACAACTTCTCCTTCTAAAGAGTTGAAATGAAATATTCCCAAATTTATCCCTTTGCCAGGTGGCACGACATAGCATGGGAAATCACACCTCCAAGGGCAGGTGGGCAGTGGGGTGGCAGTGGGGTGGTACCTGCTTGTCACCAGTGGTCACTGACTGCATGCAACATTTTCTGAAGATGTAAATCAACACCTTCATATGTGACCTGACCTGCTGAGCACTTGCAGATGCAGCTGAAGGCGGTAGGAAAGGTGCACTGCACTTACCTCAAGTCATATAACGCTGAGCACTCAGTAAAATTCAGATCCCATAGTTACCAAATTGGACATCCAAAATTAACAGACT
This sequence comes from Aythya ferina, assembly GCF_964211825.1. Classification (NCBI taxonomy): domain Eukaryota; kingdom Metazoa; phylum Chordata; class Aves; order Anseriformes; family Anatidae; genus Aythya; species Aythya ferina. Next base: position 36,391,023 of record NC_140303.1, on the reverse strand, counting down.
GTTTTGACCTTCATCTGTTTGTACTTCAGCTTCCTGTAATAAAATCAGTAGGCTATCGCTCTGTCTTTGTGGTATTGACATGAACATCAAATGGTCATTCCACAAAAAAATGGGGAAATAATGAATATGGCCAGAAAGTCAGTGAGGAGATTAGCTGGTCTGTCCTCAGCACAATGTTTAAACAGTGCTGCTAAATATGATACAACCACACAATTAACAGTGGAGCTGAAATAAAATATTGACTATCTGTACTCATTAAAGGAGCCCTGGTTGATCTGTGCACCAAATGAGTCAGGGGTCCTATGGAAATACTAGCATGTCATGGTGTAATTACAGATCACATCAATATAGTGCATGAGAGAGCAAAAGAGAAGGTTGCCCAGACAACCTGACTTATGAACGCTTGACTTTGCAATATTAATGACAAGTGTTAATAAATTATTAACATTTATATTTTGTGTGTGGTGGGTATGAAATGTAACAGAAAGCTTATCTAACCTTTCCATCAGGTACACTTTGGCAAGACACAGACCTAATTCAATAGCTCAGACACATGCAGCATTCAGCGAGGCTTTCCTGGGACCCTAAATTGCCTCTTCTGAGCTGCTGTTAGAAGCGTGTTTTTTTTTCTTTATTTTCCAACCACAGAAAACAAGCTGAGAGGTTTAAACTAAAGCAAACTTTGCTGGGGAGAAACAAAAAGTTTGAGGGGAAAAAAAAAAAAAAAAAAGAATAAGAAGTTGATAGCAAATATCAGTCCTGACTGCTAGATTCCTCCCCATCAGGGGCTATAAAGTAGACATCGGCCACCCCATTCCTTTGGTCTTGAACTAGTTAATGAAAATGTTGATAACTGCTTATAGAGAGTCAAGAAAATGGAATGCTAACACCATTAAAAAACAGAAAATTATGTCAGGATGTTGGGGAACAATAAGATAAGTCATTTCATAATCTGAAAGCATGTTGCCATACTGTAGGTTGTTACTCAGAAATGCTTTTTGCAGGTCTAAACCATTTACTCAGCTTGAAAACTAAGCAGAGATTTTATATATATATATATTTAACAATTCTCCATATGTGTGAGTGCAATGGAAAACCATGAATTTTGTAACAAAAAATATCTCATGATTTAGAGGCCAGGTAACTGTATCACTTGTCATTCACTGTCAAAGAGAGCACGTCATGGGAGCACTGGGTAACATCAACTATTTGGGTATGCTCTTATGTAGCAAGCTACTATGCTCCAAGAGCCAAGGAACTGTTCATCTAGCTGCCTAGCATGAAATTAAAAGGGCCTAAGACCAGGTCTCATACTGAAACTGTTTTCCACTAACAGTAAATAATTGAGGTTAACATTGTATAGTATTCCAATGGCAGCAGATGAAGATTGTTAGTTCTCAATGGAAAATGAAGACTGCTTCAAAAGTTGCACTGAGAGAAGATAAAAGCTAAATTCGGTCTTAATTTTATAATTTTCAAATAAATTTCAGATTTTAGTGATGTTTTCTTAATCAACAATTGACTGCTGGTTCAATATCCTCTTTTTTTTTTTCTATTTTTTTTTTTTCTGGATTTACTTTGATTTTTATTTAGTTTAATTCATTTAGTTTTATTTGATTTAGTTTATTTAGACATAAACTATGACAGTTAGCTCTGCCATATACCTAAGAACTTCAATTTCATTTCTCCAAGACGTGTGGTAAATGCTCTCTGCCAGAGCCAGCTGGGAGTATCATCTAGATGCACAAAAACTGCAGCTGATTTGGAGCTATCATTTTGTATCTTCTGGCCTTTAATAACAGAAAAGTTATGCCTTTTCCTTTATTTTCATTTCTACTTTTGATTGATCTTAACTGACCCTCAGCATTTCGCATGAAATGCAAGTTTTTTTCCTAAAGCTCCTTTGAGCATACGTCGTGTTGTTTCCTAAATTCGTTAATAGCTCCATCTGTTTGGCAATCTTCATTTTCAAACATCATATCATAAGATATTCAGGAATAGTAAAAGGTCATTTAGGCCTTGCAGCTTTGTTCTCTCTATCTCTGAGAGTTTTGTACCCAGACATCTTACATTCTGTCTGGTCTCTTGGGCAATATATTTTAATAAGCCTCTAATGCAGAACTTAATTATCTGAATCTGAAAATCCAAGCTCCTAAGCATCCTTTTCTTTTTTTTTGTTTTTCTTTCTTTTTTTTTTTTTTCTTCTTTTCTTCAGAGAGCCTCTAAAATACAGAGAAGTATATAATTTCCTTAATTACAGTTTGTTTTCTTTCTGCCATTAGCTGAACTTTCGTAATGTCATTTTCTAGCTTACATGACCAGTATTAATTATCATGAGGTGGTTGCTGTCTGCTGAGCGCTGTGCCCTGGGGTTTTTGCTGGTGGGATGTTACTGCCTGCAGCTGTGGAGCAGCCAGGGTCGGTGATACCCACAGAGAGACCTCTGTGTACAAAGGAAATCTCAGAATATTTAACATGTCTATAAAGATGGCTATAAAGATGGCTATAAAGCCATCAGTTCAGTATTTCACTGCTGGCAGTGGCTGCTGTCAAATGGCTAAGGAATGAGAGCACACCTGCGGTTTAGCCCTTCTGCTCTCGCCCTCACAGCTCAGAGGTTGTATCTACATCTTGTGTAGATTAGCCCCAGAAGTGCATTTCTTCCCTGTATTAGTTTAATTGCTTTTGAACCTTTCTATGACTTTAGCATCTGTAACACCCTGTAATAATCAGTTCCACAGTTTAATCGTGATTGCATGAAAAAACACTGCCCTTTGCCTGTTTTTAAATTACATAAATTAATTTACTGCACCCTCCCAAACTCTTCTGTAGTAAGAAATAGTGAATAATTGATCCCTATTAACTTTTTCTATGTTCGTAGCCGAGGTGGGATGTCACGGGGGAAAGCTCTCTCTTTCCCAAACGGATTATATTTAAACCTATTTAATTAATCCCCACATGGAGGCTGCTCCCTATATCTAATAGTCCTTATCTTTCTTCTATACACCTTTCCTAGCACTACCATATATCTCACATTGAGTAACTACCTACTCGATTTCTAGTCTGAGTTGTATCAGTTGAATTGTATAAAGTCAACTCCATGTAATACATGTAAGAAAACCTGTTCCAAAATCACACTTTGATGTTACTTCAGATACAACTTTAGACTAGAGATCAAACTAAAGCACTAAATAGAGTCCCAGTGTGAATACATACATTTCCATGGAACAGTACTTAGGTTTCTCTTGTAGAAGACAGTTTCACAATTCTCATTTGAAATGTGTTAAATCTGAGACAGGGAAAGTGTGAAAGAAATGAGAGCAAGACACTATAAATCTGTTTTCATTCCCTTTATATGGGCAAATAAAGACTTTTCCTCCTTCACTGCTCATTACTATGGGCTAGGCAGTAGCCTAGAACTCATGACATTTTCAAAGGTGAATGGGGAAAAATAGTTTGCCAACAGAAAATTGCTAGTTGGCCCAATGAGTGTTCCTTCCTTCTGTGTGGGTATTCTGCATTTAACTGCTGAAATGTGCTTGATTAAATCAAAGTATCCAGCTAATGTATGAGAATACTGATGGCTCAGGCTTCAGGTTTCTGATCCATTTATTCAAGATTAAAAAAAAAAAAAAACAGTGATTTACTGAAGAGAAGTTAGAAACCAGTTCAAGTCTACTGAATTCATACAGCTTTGATGGAATTGTCTGTGATGTATCCATTGGCACTAGAACCAAACTTTCTTTACAGTGGAAGCATCACATTTTTCTTTGCCTCTGTTTCTTATAGTTTACTTTTAAGTATACAAACCAATATCTCCCCTAACCTCTACCTACATGTTCCCAGCTAACCTGCTCTAGGGGAACAATCAAGCTTGTTGTGATTATGTCAGAGGTATGACAAGTAAATTGCAGGCTGCATTTTACCTTTTATTTTTACCAAATAAGAAACCTACAGCTGGGTGGTAATTACTATGCTGACTATCTCCACATTTTTGCTGCCTTAGAGGAGGTTAAATAATATATTGTATTTTCTTGTGAATAATAATAACATACTGAATAATTTTGGCCATTCACTTTAAGATCTATCTCACGGAATCACTAGTAGAAGTCCCACCTTATGTTGAAGGTCTGGCTGGGTAAACATCAGCCACCACTGATATTAGCTCTGTGTCAAGAAAATTACTCTGAAAATGTAAATGAGAGAGAAGACGCATTTCAGATCATCTTAGAAAATGAAGGGGAAACAAACAACCCAGCTGGGACTCAGTGGCATTTTCAGATTTGTGTAGGTCCTGTTCCCCTCTTGTTACCAGCATGTGTGCAAACAGTGGCCATGCATTTTGTACTGATTAGCCTGACGGTTTGAAAGATTAACTTGGTTTGACGTGTAACAGTGAATGCAATTAGGAAAATAGGACCATATGTTATAAGGACCTTAGCTAGATAATGAGAATGGAGAAATATGAAAAGTGTGTTCCAAAGTCTCAGTGAAGTGATACGTTTAGCAAACAGAGGCTGTCAAATCTCAGCTGACTAGACAGAAGGGCTGTTGCATGTAGTTATTACTGCAGAGGATTAACAGAACATAGTGAGTTAATGGCACATAATTTCACAAAGCAAAGACAAATAAATTAACACAGAGACATCAAGAGTCTACTTGAACTGAAAACAACACAGTCACGATCACTAATTCCATCTAGCTATAACTTTCAAAGTTAGATAACACATTTTAAAGAGAGCAAAAACCTGCAAGATGGTGGTAACTTTAAGTTGCTTTGAAAATGGGGATCGAACCAGTCTGAACTTTGCACACCAATTTTGCTATGTTGGGGGAAAGTTTTTCATATTCAAAATATGTGGCTCCTGCTAATGCATTCTGAAAAGGCTTCTTCCCTCCTTTTATTTTATTATTTTATTTTATTTTATTTTATTTTATTTTATTTTATTTTATTTTATTTTATTATTTTATTTTATTTTATTTTATTTTATTTTATTTTATTTTATTTTATTTTATTTTATTTTATTTTATTTTATTTTATTTATTTTATTATTTTTACTTGTAAAATCTGCAAAGAAACCCAAGAGCAACCTGGTGGAAAAACTTGTCCTTAGGCTCAGTCTACTCTTTGACACTTTTGACCTTTACCTATGAAATCACTCTCTGCACTGCCTTGTCATTTAGTACCATGACTCTTCTTTCTCCAAATCAAGGGTGGTAGCATGTCTACATACCTTTTTTTTTATTTATTTTTTTTTTGTGTCACTGATGAGACATGTCTTTGTAGGATGCTTAGGATGTAGCAGCACTCAGGAGCTGTTAGCCAGTGCCTCCCCTTCTGACACCCAGGCCCTTCCTGCCTTCCTGTTCAGTGTGGGCTTTCTAGTAGTTTTTCACTAACCACCCTAGCAAGTTTTCTCCAACAGAGTTTTTGAGTAATTCATTTTTGTTGTTGCCATTTACCCTATTATCTTCCTGCTGCTTGTATGTCTGTAATTAAAAAAATTCTTTTTTTTTTTTTTTTTTGGTGGTGGTAGTGGTGGGTAAGAGAGGTTATATGTTTGTTTGTTTTTTATATATTTTCAAGTCTTCCTTTTCCTCAGCCATTTTCAATACATTATAGCTGGCAAACTTGAAGTCAGGCAGAGCTGGCTGTCATAAGTAATCCCATTGTAAAACATTATCCAAAGGTGTACAATATATTTACAAATGTTCCTCAAAATCTACATGCTTCATTTTTCAAAACATCAACAAAAATCCCTCTGAGATCAGAGAAATGCAAACACTAAGAGAACAGATGAAACCTGCAGAAAATTGTGACGTGTCACAGTGTTAACCTGATGATCTTACCAAAGGTTATCAAACATTTAAAAGAAACCTTTTCCCTACTTAGAGTGATTGTACTTTTTCTCCTGAGATGCTGTCATTACTCTCGCACACAGAAAAGACAGGATTTCTTTCTAATTTTTTCCTAATTAAAGACCAAAAAAAATCTCTAATAAAATAATGACTACTTCTTGGGGCCATCAGCTCTCCCAGCTAGTCATTAATCCCAAGGAAATGAGCCAGGCTTGATTGTTATTACTAAAATATATTGTTAATGCAATTTAGAGCTTCCTAGAAAAAGATTTCTTAAATATGTTCTAGTCCTCCTGGTCCACATGAGAATGTGTGCATGAATTTATCCACATAAAAATTAGAATATCATTGCAATAAAGAAATTGAAAGTGCTGCTCAAACAACGACAAAAAGAATTTTAAACAGCAATGGAAATGACAAATTTAATTTTAACTTTGTTACATCATGGCTGGGTGCCTTTCTGGAAGACGAGTGTCAGGTACCTGTTACAGAAGGTGGGGTACATAGATTTCCTTTTGGTCTAAAAATAAATAAATAAATAAATAAGAGAGAGAGAAAAGAGGAAAGAGTAAAAAATGAAGCAGTCATTAGCAGTGGTGCATGCAAGAAGAGGCTGCAACGTGATGGGTATGAAGGGTGCAAGTATTGTGGCAATGATTCGAAGAAGAACAAGGTGAAGTGTGAAGTAATTGAGAGAAGGGATTAAAAATGCAAAACTTTTATCCCAGGGACTGAAAAAGCAGATATTTATAAACACAGCCCAGAAAAGTACCTCAGGCTGAGAGGCCACTGGTGTGTTCTTCTGCATTTTCCCAGCATTTTGCTTCCTCTGGGGCACAAGCTGTGTGATCAGTTTTTTCTCAGACAGTGATTTCACTGCAATGGGGAACAAGTCATATCTGACTCCTGCAAGCAGTGTGCTGAAGCCAGCTGACAACATCCAGGAGTGAGCCATGGTGATGGTGTTCTGCAGGGACCAGCTCAATCAGTGCACAGGAATTAATGCCACATCAGGTTTTAGCACATGAGTTTTCTTCTTGTCTTCTCTGAAAATCAGTGAGAAGTTTCTCTATCTCACTCTTTTTTCTCTTTTTTTTTTTTTTTTTTTTTTTTTTTTTTTAAATAGATGTATTTGAGACCTGGGAAGTTCTTTAATGTGAAACTCTGTAAACAGAGTGGCAGCTAAGACTCCAGTCTCTGTTTAAGTAGTGTAAGTACAGAACTCAATGAACAATGGAGACAAAAAAATAAAATAAAATCTGTATAAATGGAGAAAAAGATGCAGCAAATCATGTTGTGAAAATGTCATTTCAGTCTTGTGAGTGATTAGAAAATAACTCTTCTTTCCTCTTAAAGCTTTGTTTTATAAGACTGGAATTAAGTCTAAAGAGATCAGGAATATAACGGGCTGTGAAAATGAAAATGTGCGTGCTGTACTCTTATGTCCTTTCTTTCACTATTGTCACCTCCTAAATGTATGTGACAGCAATAACCCTGAATTTGGCCTGAGTTTTGCAACAGAAAGTGCTGTGTTAGGAACACTCTTCACAGTTTGGTGGCATCTCTGGCCTCTCTGCTATCCATGGTTATGTTCTCAGTGACTTCACCAGCTCTCACCTTCAGACAGATGAAAGAAAAGAACTCAAATGATTGAAAACCCGTAAAACAATTTTGGTCTCTAGACAGTGATTTCCAAAGCATGGCTTATGGCAGAAGACATAATTATGGTGCCCCAAAGTCCTTCTTGTGCTGTCACTCTAGTACTGAGAGGCTCGGCCCTCACTCCCCTGACCTGGGCACATTGTTGAGGTTTTGGTGAGACACACAATTGCCTGTTGTGGGCCAGCAACATGGCATGACTGTCCCAAAGGGCCCCTCAGGACCCTGTTCTGTCCAGGTGAACCATGGTGAAGGTCCTCCTTCTTATTAGCTTATATCCACCCTGAAGCTACACTTTTATATCAGCAATGTGTTTATACCAGCACTATCACATCCAAAACCAACAGTGCTGTGTCAACAAGGTCCAACGAGTCCCTCAAAAATAGTTTTTCTGTATTCTTGATGCATTTCATACGCTGTAGTTCTTTATTATTTTTGCTCACTCCAAAACGATAGCTTTTAGGTTGTTATGATGCGTATTTGGTGGTGCTGGCTGGTTAGTTTGAACTTCTGTTGCTGACGTTCCCGTGGATGTGTGACGGAGCTGATGTATCCCCTGCTCCCTCAGGCAAACAGCAAGGGTAGCTAACTACAAAGTCACCACATGATGAATGTAAAGTGTCAGCCAGGAAAAATATAATATTACAATAGGAAGAATGTGAATATGAAATCACATCACAGCTACATTAGCTTGAGCAGAACAGACTGACTGGTAGTAATCAGGAAATAAGGAAAACACCCTCATCTGTAATAATATCCAACCACCTGCGAGTTACATCTATGAGCAATGCATAAATTATCTTTGCTACATTGTCTTAAATCAGTATTTTTTTCCATATTTTACATAATTAACTTTCAAAAGTGTTGCTGTAGCTATGATCTCAATGCACATGTGCATGCAGAGGAAGGTAACTCACTGTGTGGAGACAAGGACCAGTAGTGCTGCAGAAGAATGCCTGCTCAATATCTGCTTTCAGCGAGCCCCACTGCTGTACAATGAACGCCTGACCCCAAACCTACTGAAGGTAAAGGGTGACAGAGCACGGGAACAGGTTGCCCAGAGAGGTTGTGGATTCTCCTTCTCTGGAGATATTTAAAACATGCCTGGATGTGATCCTGTGTAACATGCTCTAGGTGACCCTGCTTGATTGAGGGGATTGAACTAGATGATCTCTGGAGGTCCCTTCCAACCTCAGCCATTCTGTGAAACTCCTCCATAGGCTTTGATTAGCTTTGTCCCAGGCCCTAACAGATTAAAGATCAGATGAAACAAGGCATACTGATGAAAAAGTTTATCATCAAAGAGGGGTGTGTTTTACTTAGTTGGCGCATTAAATCATGCTTCATTACATTCAGTTTGCTTGTTTCCTTGCTCTGAATATAAAGTTAGAAACTGGTATGTCACTTTGTCCGCAGGGCCCCAATGAAAAGAAAATACCTTAGAGAAATTTTGATTTGATGGACAGAGTAATTGCTGCATGCTTCAGGCTACCGAAGTACCCGGCACCTAGATCACAGGCGAGACAGGGGATCTTTATACAGCGTGGTCCCATCTGTAATTAGTTAGTGAGGGGGTATTGTTTTCTGCCTTTCCGGTATGTACAGAGTGATTTCTGCTTCGCTGATGACTGTAAACATTGTTCTAAGTACTATTTTATGATCCCTGTAGGAATAGCAATGTAAACAGCATAATTATGTTCACCTTTGAGGCATATCTAGAAACTTTGTTCTTCCAGAAGAGTGATAACAGAAATGAACACTGCTGACAAGGTAAACAGAGAGACATGGCAACCTGCTTGTTAGAGACAGCTAATGCTTGAGGGAAATGTGCGTTCACCACCATTGTAAAAAATGGCTTTGTATCTTGTGCACATGATGAGATTTATTCATAAATGTATTATTACATGGGAAAATAATAAAAGCAATAATATTTAAGATCTGACTTCTTTTGAAGAATACATGAGGACTTATTAGTAAACCATATTTCTATATATAGTTATTATGGGTGCCATAGATAGCATGCACACTGATGTCTGTTTTTACCCACCCTTCTCCAGAATAGATACTGATTCAGAAGACACATGCTTGCTTCAAACTTTACATTTCCTTTGTCTGAGCACAGTGTAACAAAGCTTCCTGCTTTAGCCTCTTAGGTTGTTAGCTCTTCACAGGGAAGAAACCTCAGGAATATTTCCTATCTCTTGGGTTTCTCAGTGTACTGCAGGTAGTTCATTTTTCACAACTTCAGGTATTGTCAAGGGTATTCAATACTTGAGATAAACATATAAGTATGGTTAGGGGTTACTGAACATAATTTAGTCAACCGTTTTAGCTTTAGCTAGCATAAAACAGCAAGATTTTTTTAAAAAAAACGGGGGGGGGGGGTGGGGGGGGGGGAGAGAGGATAGTCTATGTATAATTCTGAGAAATTCTTTACAATTTTCTTTGTTTCTATACCAAGACTGAACATTTTTATGTTCTGGCTGGAAACCCAAGTGTTCTCTTTTTTGAAGCTGCCCTTTTCTTCTCTGTCTGTGTGGCTTTTGGGAGAAGGGCTAACATCTGTCTTCTTTCTTACAGGTGAGTTGGCTCCACTCGGAAAATACAATTTGGAAAACAAATTGGGGTGGACTCTTTTTTCAATATTTTATACTGAGGGATCTTCCTAATTTGAATAGAAATCCTAATATCTTCATGACCCTTCATTATTACATTAATTTGGGTTAATTACATTTGTGTGACACTTTCCTGTTGACAGACCTTAGGGCAAATGCTGGGTGTTAAAAACACTGAGTCAGTCATGATACAGTACTTCCATCGCACTGAAAACAGTTTCATAACAGAAGACAAATTCTACAAATAGATGCACCTGCTTATCTACAGATGGAGAATATAAAGTGTGTTATTATTATGGAACTTCTGAATGCAATTTATGCATTTGGCTTATTCATAAATTATACTCACAGTTTCAGAATAAACATCTCCAGCTTCCCACTGCAAAAAATTATTCACAGCTTTTAAATACTGTTTTTCATCAGATTAGCGTTGTTCATAAGATAGTGTAAGGTAATAAAGGTACATTTTCCACCTAACCACATTTGGGGGTGGAAAACACCTAACGATAACAATAACAGCAATTCTTGGCATTACTATAGCAACTTTCTTCCAAAGATCTCCAAATGCTTTCCAATAAGTAATTAATTAGGCCTCACAGCACTCTGGAGAGTTAATTACAAATTATCAAGCATAATCTCAAACTGTTTCCATTGAAACTATTCTTGTACTCTTTCCAGAGGAAAACAAAATATGCTGGCTATAATACTATGACCTTTCACTCCCCTGCTTCATTTTGAAAACATAATTAGATGAGAATTTAAACATATCCAGTTTTAGGAAAAGCTAATGTAATTACTGCCTGACCACAAAACTCATTAGAATTTTCAGTTTCTTCAGTGAGATGATACTTTTTAGTCTAACTCAGTGAGATGATACTTTTTAGTCTAACTCTGTTTAATAAAACAGCAATATCAACAACAAAAATGAAATACTGCTAAGTATCCCAGTGGAATTCCAGAGATTTTAAATTGTGGATGTCCATCTGTTCTTCTGTCAGCAGGGTGTTTGGTTTCGAGGATGTTTTATCCAGGCTTTGGTTCTGACACAGCAAGAAGAAGTGGAAATGTTGGTGCTGCCTCCAGATTGAGTGTCTCTCCTGGGATGTAGCAAGGTCTGCAAATCCAAATATCGCAGTCTGGGCTTGAGAAGGTATTTGTCAGAGAATCCTGGGTCTCAGGAATGTGGGAGGAGGCAGAGAAAAGGCAAGAAAAGACTGAAATCTCAAACACTACCTCAAAATAACATAAAGGGAAACATCCTGGATTTCCACAAACATTGTAATAGTTACTACAAGATATAATTCCTGCCCATCAAATACCTGATAATGTAGTTTTACCCTTATTTCATAGAATCATAGGAGTAATTAAAAAAACCCTCTTATTTATGCCATGAGATGTCTTTTGTTGCAACATAGTTTTTGTCTAGCTTTTGATGTAACATGAAACTAGTTTACTCAGGTACTTATTTCAGGCAGAGATTTTTCTCCTTTCATATACTTATTCTGTGGTGAAAAGAAAAAGAAAATAATAATGCTCTTGTTTGCATGGACAAAACTTGTATACAGTTGGCCATTGAAAAAAAATCCAATATTTTATCAGTGAAAATATGGTACACATTCACATTCATAGCAAATATGTCCAAAAATCATAAGGATATTTCAAAGGGTGCTTTACTTATTATGTGAAATTAACAGCGAAGGCCTATTTTTTCTCTCTAATGTAGGAGTCAAAAAGCAATAATGACAGAATTGTTGCTGTTGTGGAGGCTAATTGGAAGTCTCCCATCCCTATTTGCTGTAAGGGATTATCTAAGTGTAAGCAAAGAGTACTTAAATAGACATATGACATACCAAAAGAGCACAAAGTCAATGAGGTACCTTCCCCTTTTTGAAAATTTTACAGGAAAATCATTATTAAGAAAATGAAAAGTCTGTGAAATATCATAAGAGCTAGTTAAGGAATTACATTCCCAGCAAATTTACAGACAACTAAAGGTAGCCTTTGGGAGAGTAATTGAGGGGTCTGAGTTGCAAGTATGTGATTAGAGTTGTTTTTGTGCCACTGTTTCATCCCAGCAGACAAGAAAGCTAATGTTATGAAAGTGTTTTTTTATTACCTATCCAGTGATCTTGTTTTCTATTTTCATATCTGCACATGTAAACCCAGTGAAGTCAACAGCTTCGTCCATGTATGAAAGTTAATTTGATCTTAGAAATGATTCCAAATTATAATGAAAGTGAATGTTATCTGTCTCTACAGCTTTTTAAGTGTATCCAAACTCATGACAAAAGATGCAGAGTCTAAATACAGTTTAATTAAAGTTCTAAACATTGATTGGGCCATGAAGATAGTGTAGAAGCACACATGGAGAAGTTCAGCGCTGGTAAAGGCATAACGAGAAGAAGCCCTAGGAAAAATCTGAACTGACATAATTACATAAGGGAGCAGAGCTGTTGATGTGTGCTGTAGAATAACCATATGCAAATAAGCATATTAACTGCTCAGGCATTCTGTTTTTCAAACAGAATCACAGAATCACAGAATTTTCTAGGTTGGAAGAGACCTCAAGGTCATCAAGTCCAACCTCCAACCTAACGCTAACAGCCCTCCACTAAACCATATCCCTAAGCTCTACATCTAAGCGTCTTTTGAAGACTTCCAGGGATGGTGACTCCACCACTTCCCTGGGCAGCCTGTTCCAATGCCTCACAACCCTTTCTGTAAAGAAGTTCTTCCTAACATCTAGCCTAAAACTCCCCTGGCTCAACTTAAGCCCATTCCCCCTCGTCCTGTCACCAGGCACGTGGGAGAACAGGCCAACCCCCACCTCGCTACAGCCTCCCTTGAGGTACCTAAAAAGAGCGATAAGGTCACCCCTGAGCCTCCTCTTCTCCAGGCTGAACAAGCCCAGCTCCCTCAGCCGCTCCTCGTAGGACTTGTTCTCCAGGCCCCTCACCAGCTTCGTCGCCCTTCTCTGCACCCGCTCAAGCACCTCCATGTCCTTCTTGTAGCGAGGGGCCCAAAACTGAACACAGTACTCGAGGTGCGGCCTCACCAGAGCTGAGTACAGGGGGACGATCACCTCCCTAGCCCTGCTGGTCACGCTGTTCCTAATACAAGCCAGGATGCCGTTGGCCTTCTTGGCCACCTGAGCACACTGCTGGCTCATATTCAGCCGACTATCCACTATCACTCCCAGGTCCTTCTCTGCCTGGCAGCTTTCCAACCATTCCTCTCCCAGCCTGTAGCTCTGCTTGGGGTTATTGCGCCCCAGGTGCAGGACCCGGCACTTGGCCTTGTTAAACTTCATGCAGTTGACCTCAGCCCATCGGTGCAGCCTATCCAGATCCTCCTGCAGAGCTTTCCTACCCTCAAGCAGATCGACACACGCACCTAACTTGGTGTCATCTGCGAACTTACTGAGGGTGCACTCGATGCCCTCGTCCAGATCATCGATGAAGATATTAAAGAGGACCGGCCCCAGCACCGAGCCCTGGGGGACGCCACTAGTGACTGGCCTCCAACTGGACTTGGCTCCATTCACCACGACTCTTTGGGCCCGGCTATCCAGCCAGTTTCTAACCCAACGAAGCGTGCGCCAGTCCAAGCCAAGAGCAGCCAGTTTCTTGAGGAGAATGCTGTGGGAGACGGTGTCAAAAGCCTTGCTGAAGTCAAGGTAGACCACATCCACAGCCTTTCCCTCATCCACCCAGCGCGTCACTCTGTCATAGAAGGAGATCAGGTTCGTCAGGCATGACCTGCCTTTCATAAAGCCATGCTGACTGGGCCTGATCGCCTGCTTCCCCTTCAAGTGCTGCATGATGACTCTCAGGAGGATCTGCTCCATGAGCTTTCCTGGCACTGAGGTCAAACTGACAGGCCTGTAGTTTCCTGGGTCTGCCCTCCGGCCCTTCTTGTAGATGGGCGTCACATTTGCTAGCCGCCAGTCGATTGGGACCTCCCCCGATAGCCAGGACTGTTGATAAATGATGGACAGTATAGTAAGAAACAAGAATTTCTAATTACACTGTGGGGCAGAAATGATCTGAGGAATCTTCTTATAAACATTTACAAGAAACCACAACTCTTAAGCAACTCTTACTAGCACAAATTCATCCATCTCCTGGAAATGAATCCTTGATTGGCAGTCCTTCGTATTGAAATATTGAGTGAATAAAATCTATCTGCTCAACTGTATGTACAAGTCAGCAAAAGCTGCACAGGGAGAACAGGGGTGATTTTATCCAGTGTTCTGTGAGGCAGCACTTCTATGTTTATTTTCAAGCCCATTAGAGCATCTTGAACAAAATTTTCTCTGTTTCATGTTTACCATTACTTTTTAATAAGAGTAGCAGTATTTTTATATATCAGAGGTTGGTTAATGCTCAATATTTAGGAGAGGCTTACATGATGAATTCTCCTTTAATGTTAGTCTTGAAAAGAATACTAAAGTGGGTCAATACAGTGTTAATCTTTTGCCAGCAAAGCTCTTAATTTCTTTATAGAATTTAAACCACTCTTCTTCCCTTTCCTGGAATTTATCAAGTAAAGGGGAAATTATTAATAATTCAATGCAGATTCAATACAAAGCACAATATCTAATGTGGGAGCTGAAAAATGAAAGTAGAATCTTATACATGCACTTTTATGCAATCCAGTAAAACTAAGAAATATACATTCTGTCAAGATAAGATTAAAAAAATAATCACCAAGTACCACTTCTAGTTTATTTTTAAAATATACATTTAGAAGATAAATTTATGTTGGTGAAGCTATTTGGGCTCGATTTGTCTCTAAAAGTCTAACCTGTGGCTTTATCTCACTTTTAAATTAACAGACACACAAATCCAAGTAGGGTTCACCTCTCTTTCAGAAGAAAGAAACGTCCACATTTTGTTCAGAACACACAGGAGCTGGCCAAGAGGAATGCAGAGGGTCTCTGCATCAGGTCTCTGGACAGGACCTGATGGAAGCACCACCAGAAGGAGAGGTGGAGCTGTAGGTTGGCCACCCATCCCTAAAGGAGGGCTCCAAACCAGCTTCCTCAGGGCTACAGAGAGATTAAAGCAGTATACAGACAAGTGAAAAAGATCTAAGCCCCGGTGATAAGGGGGAAAAGTCAGTGATTTTTGCAACTTGTGTCATGGTAATTTTGGATGTTTTAATAACTAACAGTGAAAAGAAAAGTCCATGGAGAGCATGTGGTCGCATTTCTGTAACCAAATTAATGTAGATTTCTTTTGCACTTTTTTGTGGGGGGGTGGTGAGGTGGAGAAAAGGGGTTAGAGGAACCAATGAAGCCACTCCAGATACATTATGAATATTAAGCTGTTAAGGCATGCTGTGAATGTTTTTCTTCAGGACTGCTGCTGTCAAGGAAGGAGGTTGGATGAGCGACATTTTCCAGAATTTGACTCTTCCTGGGCAAAGTGACAGGGACACTCAGCCAAGTTTAACTTTGTGCAAATTCCTTTATGTCAGTGAGAAGACTAAACAGAGCAGTCTAACTGTGTTTCTGGGTTCATGGCAGTGCTATACTTTCTCCTTGGGTTCTCATGTTGACTCCAAAACATGATAAGCCAGCTTTTAGAAGATTTATTTAGAAATAATAGAATGGGCTTCTTAAGTTAATCTAAAGAACAGAGATAATGAATTATTTTTTAAGTGAGAAAAGTCAAACAATAGCAGCTTTAAAAGAAGAAAGTACTTTATGAATATAACATCCATGGCATATTCCTTCCTTGAGCACAAACACAACCAGGCAGAGGCAGGAGCAGAATCAAGCTCCATTGGCCTTGGGTGACACCTGAAGGGATTTCTTTCTTTCTTTCACTTTTGCTTTCTATGAGGATAGGAATACTGGGTATTTTTGAACATCTAGGGCTTGACACTGGTAACTGAAACTTGGATAATCGGAGATACTGCAATTTTTCCTGATGAGCTTCTCCTGAAATATTTCATGTGGTCAAAGATACATGGAGACAGGAAGCTGGCTTTGCTGTTAACGTAATTATATGAGAAGAAAGGTAATCAGCTTTTTTTCGTGCAATCTGATAATGAACCACAAGCTGTGTGAAATTTGCTCGCATAGTAGCAAGAAAGATGCACAATAAGCACTGAGTGTGATTAATTATCTGAGCAAGTTTATATCCAATTTAACAGCAAATACTGACACAATCAAAACATTCAGTCTGTCTGGAGACCAAAAGAGAAGCATGAATGAAATAAACTGAAGTGCATTTTGGAAAATGCTGCACTTTGGTTTAGAATATAACAACTTGGAGGTAATTAGTAAATGTAGCCCCCATAGCAGTACGTGCATAACTCCCATTATTGTTAATGCTGAACATGTGCTTAACATCCTGAGTGCTCTACCAAAACTTTATTGAAATAGTTTCAAAAGATGTCCAAAATTCTGCAGAGCCTAGAGTAAAACAGACTGCTAATGCCAAGCAATGTGTGCAATAAAATCCATGGCAAGAGAGAACACTGATTAGACTGTTTTTGAGAATCTTATCTTTACAGAGTAGTTAGTAATCTTGAAAACCCAGTCAACAGACGCTACACTACACAGCACATCTTGCTCTCTGATATAATTGAATAAATCTAAAGTACCTTCATACAAGTCAGACTTCCACAGATATAAAAACAGTGAGAAAACAGACTTCAGTCATGTCTCAGAACAGTGACATATTGATGCATTTTTGTCAGTCTAATTTTCAAGCAATCAAAGTTTAAAATTAACCATTCTGTGATATCTGCTCAGTGCTATGGACAAATATTTTTTAAGCCTCATAGATAGTTCTGAAGAAAGGCAAAACTAAGAAATGGCAGAGCTCAACATGAAGATTTGGAAATTTGGGGATAAGAAGGTCAAAGACTTTGCAAGAATACCTTCCTACCTGCCATAGCATGAGAAATGTTGCATAGCTTCCTCAAGTTTATTTGCCTGGCTCTCAAAGATTAAAAAATAAATGAAAATCTGATGTCTTAACTTTTTGAAACATAAAGGAAGGTTGCCACAGCTTATGCCACCCTCTGATTTATTCTGGTACTTTGGGAGTCCCCAGGCTTCTTCCCTGGTCCGACAGGAGTTCCTTCCACCAGCCCATGACTTTGTGATCTGAGCCTTAGTCAATGAGCAGCTCTCAGAAACGTGACATGGTAACCACGGCGAGCAGACACCTGAGGGAATTTGCAGCCATTACTCTGTATCTTTGAAAGCAAAGCTCCAGAGAAACTGTTTATTAGGTTTTACTGAAAATATCAAGCAACAAAAAGAAGTTAGGGTAAGAAGCATTATAACCAGAGTGGCTCTCAAAATGGAGCATTCAGTTCTTGGACACATAGATAGAAAACCTCTCTACTGTTCCTATTTATTTGCACAGAACCCTACTATTTCAGAGTTGCTCCTCATGATCAATACCAGTTTAAAGACCTGCAGAGTAAATCCGGATGACTAGTGCTCAAAGTCTTGTTAAATGGTGGGCAATTTTTTTTGTCTGAAACTGGCTCTTCCTTGGCTTGCAAGCCAGGATGTGCAGAAACTGTGGTGTGATATATGCAGGGAGTGACTAGGGCTCTGTTCACTATTGAACGGAAGAAGAATGAGCAGAAAGCACAAAGAGAGGAAATTGGTTGTTCATGGGTGTAATGGATACGTGGTACAAAGAGGTAATTAAATGAAGAATGGCTTAGCAAAGGAATAAAGGTGTAGTATATATCTTCAGAGAATAAACAGGCAGGGTATTTGTCTAAAGTTCACATCCCTGCGGAAATTTACTTGCTACTGCTATGTAGAAATACACACTAGAGTAAAATAACAAATACTAGGAGGGTAGATTGTTAATGCTTAGAGCTGTCGCTTCTAAGTTTTTGAAAATAGATACTGTCATGGAATAGCATGCATATTCACTACATGTGAGACTATCTAAATGTTGCCTGAAGTAGGTGAGATGACTACCTAAATATACTTCCAGGTTATAAGTCAGAAGCTTGTTCTACATGGTGAGATACAGCTAGTTAAGGAAGCAATAGTTTCTATGTGCAACAGGAAAGAAATTGTTTAGAGCAAAGACAGATCACTGCAATACACTTAACAAATGTTCATTACCACTGTAGGTGAGGTGCATATAGAAATGTAAATACCACTAGAAAACATTCATCTGATGTATTCACATGCATGCACGATATACACAGACTAAGCTAACAAAGCAAAATATTTACCAAAAGTGTAGAGACCTTATAACTCAGATGAATTTCAGCATACTAGCATTAAAAGAAAAGGTGTTTATTTTAGTTGGAAGGCTGATTATTTTAATAATGCTGATTTATCCAATGCTTATGGAACACTTCTGTGCATGTATCTTATTATGAATGGTTTATTAAACTGGTTAAAGTGGTCAACAGGCACTGCAAATGCATTTACTTTAACTTTAATGTTGCATGTTACATTAGAAATGGCTGGCTAAACGTATCTAAGACATTTAGCAGTGTGAAGTGCATCCCTAAAATTCAAGCAAATGTGTTTTTAATAGTGGTTGATGTGTTATGACTATCCTGTGCTATAAATGTTATGCATATTATTTCTGAGATATTTACGCATTGCTAGATTCCATCTATAGTACTTCTCTGTTTATTAAATTATATAAACAAACACAAAAATGTACCGTTAGTGTAACAGTCAAGTGTAAAGTTCCCTCTCAGATCTGCACAGCAGATACCATTTTGATATTCCACCATCACTAGGTGTTCAGAAATTTCACTGAAAGCAGTAAGATCAAAATTACAGTTCAAACGAGCAGTTGAAATGTTTATCTGAGTTTTCTTAATATGGAAATTCAGAAATGGCAGATCTACCTGTTTACAGACATTCTTCATGAAATCAGATAAAATAAAGCTTAGTATGTTAATGTCAGTTCATGAGGACTATAAAACAGAACATGCTAGAGAACTTCCTTAGAACTAGATTTCGTTATATGTGGTATGGGAGCCATATCTATAATGAGAAATATGATATGTTTAAGTTAAGGTTACCCAACTGTTCCCATAATTAATCTCTAATTTTCAGTTGCTTATAACTTTCTCTACACTTATGTTAGCTTTTGGCTACATAATTTAAGCCACATTATTTTGTATTTCATCTCCAGCTATAGCAATGAGAACACGTTATTTGGCAACAGAGCTGTCTTGTATCAAAGAGGTGCTTTTAGTTGACATTGTAACAAAACTTTCCCCAAAATGGAAAACTCTCTACACCTTGTCTCCACACTGCTCGGCAGAGATTTGTTCCAGAGCTTTGCATTCAGTGTTTATGGTCCATACTCCCACTGCTCCTGCTGAGGAGTGACTGACTCAGCCTGCATGTGGTGGGTCTCCACGTGCACATCTCTTTGTAGTTTGGTTTTCCTATCACAGCATCCTTAAGCTGACAAAAAGAAGCTTGTCTCACCTTATCAGCACCGCTGGTGCTGGCAGTGGGTAAGGGATGAGAAAACTTGTCTGCCTGAAATGATGAAGGGTAAGGACTGAGATGAGTTAAAAGGGAGGAAAAGAAGGAGGGGGACCAAGTGAGGTCACAGAAAATGGATGGGATCTGAGGTGAAAGTAATAATAAGAAAGCTGACAAGAATATTAGGAGCTGTAAAGAAGAGACGGGAGTGATGAAGCTGGTAAAGGGGAGACCTGGATCAATGAAAGGACACTACTCAGGGCAGAATTGGGGCAGGAGATAGGAAAAATAGCATCAAGTGGAAAGAGCTAGGAAAAGGGAATTAAAAAAAAGGAAACAAGTTAGATTCACATATGAACATAGCCAACCATTGGTGCACCCCACTCAGCTGTGCTTGGTGTCAGTTTTTGACCTTTTAATACTCAGAGTGCTGCAAGTAAAGGCCCTTCTGGAAAAATGTGGTCCTGTACCAATTTATTGTATACAGCTGTGCACTGTGTACTAAAACAAGTGCACAAAGAGGACAGTGCAGTTCATAACTTCTTTAGTGTTTGACAGTCACCATAAACATGCTCTTGTGAGACAGA
This sequence comes from Aythya ferina, assembly GCF_964211825.1. NCBI lineage: Eukaryota > Metazoa > Chordata > Aves > Anseriformes > Anatidae > Aythya > Aythya ferina. The sequence continues at coordinate 36,370,852 of NC_140303.1, read as the reverse complement.
AACAAGCACACTTACGAAGGTCGGTCACAAGATGTCCCACTTAAATGTGTCCCAGTGGCTCTATGGCTAAGCTCTTATCTGTCTGTGATGAAAAAGATGAATCTGGGTAATTCAATTCTGGGATGGATAAGTGTCAGAGAAAGGTCTCTGTCTGTGCTAGGCAGAAAAGTCTGCAGGGAGTTCTGAAGGACACAGTTTCTGGGGAAGTAGACTGGGACAAAAGAGAAGAGAAACCAGGTATCACCTGTGGGGCAGCCAGACTTGGTTTTCTGGGGTGGAGGGGGGATTGTGAAAGAGTGGCATTTGGAAGCTCTCTCCTTTTTTATTCCCTTCCTGGTAGAGACTTCAAAATGCTGAAATCACCAGAATTACTGGTCTAAAAACATGCATGCAGCATATTAGGTGGCTGAGGAGGAGAGATTTTTGTGTCTGCAGCTGGGGGTGTCCACAATTCCTTGTTGCATAAATAAAAAAGTAGCTCTCCTTGTCTGGACAAAGCGTAATCATTTCCATGATTTTACATACTGTAAAAGCTCTTACTGCATTTTATGTAGTCTGAATTTCCTTAAATGAAACTTTTATCTCAAAAGCTTCTATTATTTCCAACTTGGGGGGAGACCCACTGAAAAATGAATACTAGACCATTTCAGCATTGTCCCCCTCTTTGTTTAGCTCCAAGTTATACAATTCTTGAATTAGCTACTGTCTGTTTTCGGTAGTTTTCCATTACAAAGGGTCAGGCACCAGAGGAAATAGTTTTCTAAATCAGAAAGGAATATTAAATGACACTGCTGATAAGTATGAACAGTGGTGCAGAAGATTTATTGAGTAATGTGTTAGGTTGATAAATGATAACATTTATTTGCAATTTGAGGATGTGACCCAAATGACACTCATTAGCTCAGCTTGTGTTGAACCGATTAGTTTTGTAAATTTATTATTTGTTTGGTGCTATTGAAAGAAGAGTCTGTTTAATTGATTGGAAATCTGTTTCATTTCAGCGAATATTACGTATTCTGTCCTTAATTGTATTCTGTTGTTTACTCCTGAATGTCAGGGATATTATAGTCTATTACTTGAGTGGGGGAGTGCTTGGCATCTTACTAACAGGCTGCAGTGAATGCATTAATCCATACATAGAGGGGTGGTAATAAAGCAAGATTTCAATTACGTACTGGGCTCCTTAGGAGTGCACTGGAAAAAAAACGAGGAAACAACTGGCTCACACACAAGTTCTCATAGTATCGCAGAATGGCTGAGGTTGGAGGAGACTTCTGGCAGTGCCCTCGTCCAAACCCTCTGCTCAAACAGGGCCACCTGGAGCAGCTTGCCCAGGACCATGTCCAGATGGCTACTTCTGTTGGTGGAACTCAGATGATGTATTCAGCTTCCCAGAAAGGTTCATGGATTTATGAATATGATTCCAAAATGCATATGAGATTTTAGCCTGTGCCCATCATTGGTGTGAGATGACGAAGTGTCTCTGTCTCTCTTCCAGATCCCCAGTAATTAAGTCTATTTATTTGGAGAACCTGAGAAGAAACTGTTGTGTTTGGGGCTTTGAAGCAAGTGAATGTTAAACTATTACAATTTTCTGTGGGTCTCACCTCACTCCCTGCAGATACTATTCCAGAAAATGGAATAGAAAATAAAATATTTTTTTTAGAAGGGTTCAAAAAGCCTAAACAAAGTGAGGAGGTTTCTGGAAGTTGGGGTCTGTGCAATACTCTGAGCCAGGGAAGAACTTTGATAGTTATGAGAAATAACTACTTCTTGAAATCATGAAAATGTTCATTTTAACAAAGATATTGATGTAAAACTCTTCAGAGAGGAAGGCTTGGACTGTGTCCCCTTGCAACCTTGTCTAAACCCATTTAGGTGTTTTTTGAAGGTTGAAAATGAGTTTTGTGTTGTTACTTTGTTATTCCTTAGTGAAGTGTAAACATTATAAGATCAAAACTGAAATGAAACCTGAGAAAAATAAAATCTTTGACTGTACCCATGATAACTCCCTCAGCCTCACAACCTTCTTGTAACAGGGGGCAAGACCTTGGCTCCTCATCTGGCAGCAATACACACACAAAACAATAAAAAATCTAGTAAGAAAAAAGCTGATGCGCTCTTTCAACAGGTAATGTGTAGGTACTGTGTTTATTTTATGAGCAGGAAAAAAAAAAAAAAAAGACATAGGGAAATACTTCATAAATCTCCAAAAATATCTCCTGAAGTATTTTTTTTCTTTATGCCCAATTTTTATTTTATTTTATTTTATTTTATTTTATTTTATTTTATTTTATTTTATTTTATTTTATTTTATTTTATTTTATTTTATTTTATTTTATTTTATTTTATTTTATTTTTTACGCTACCATGGAACAAATTTAAATTTAGAATGGGGAAAGTCTTCAAATGCAAATGGTGCAAGAAGTAAGTTGGCAGATTCAGTGGCTCCTGAGAACTTTGCTTCAGTGGCTTCTGAGAACTACAAAAAAACTTCTGAAACCTCAGACACATTTGACCTTTTCCACGTATCTGATTTTCACTGAGTCTTCCTGTGCTTCCAAACTAGGGCTATGTCAGTTCTACTGACAGGTGGCAATGCAATGCTGGATGGCCTTGTTTAAAGAGAGCACAAAGTAATAATTATTTTCTTCCTGAAAATAGTATTTTTTCTCATTAGAATAATTTGCCCATCCTGAGAAATACTGAGATTTAAATATTTTTTTCTTGGGAAAGCTGAGGTCTGGTGAAAACTCTGTCATTCCTCCATCTTCCAAGACCAAGCCCTAATCCCTGCAGAGTCATAGACTGCTGCAGAGAGAGGACTTTAGTCTCTTTTGTTTGAGCCATGCTAATTTGAAGAAAGAAAGGTGTACTCATCAGAAAGGCGACCTATCCTTGCCCATCCCCATTGACCATCCCGGATATCACTTGGATGGTTACTTCAGGGTGGACATTTTCTACCTTGAACAGAACCTGCAGCTGAAAAGTATTTCCTGACAAAAGGGTTTGCTCAGACAGTATTTCCTAACAAAAAGGGCTCAGCTATGATAAATTATTTTCCACTGATGGCAACTCATTTTGTTGAAAAAATAAAATAAAATCCCAAATGTGTCTGGTACTGACACAGCTTCATTGTTTGTTTGGGCAGACAGTGCTCAAGGCCTGGTGACAGCAACCAGCTTTGTCTCAAGGCAGGACAGCACAGCTCCTGCTGTATTACTGAGAAAGGCTCAGTACTGTGACTGTGCAGGAGACCCATGCTTTTCTAATGTATAACAAATACAAACGGAGCCTGCTCTTCCACACAGATGTGTAAAACTGCTTTGTAATTTTTTTGGTTGCCTTTGTTTTCTTCAGTATGGGTTTCATACCCATATTAGGAGACGTTCTGTCTCTTAATATTCTTACATTATTCTCAGAGCCATTTTAAATTTCTTTTCCTTTTCTTTCCTTTAATAATCACACCACCCTTCACGTAGTTATGAGCAACTAAAACCATGGAACTCATTGATAAACATATGCCATTGCAAGTGCTGCAAAAGGCAGCTGCAAGGAATCCTGAGGGGTTTCCATACTTACTCATATAAATGCTGGCATCAGGAGTTGTGCCAAAGTTGTGATCAAGTGTATGAAGTGGTAGTGTCAAAACACACATAATCTCAGGAAATCTGGCAAGTGATACCATCTCCACAGTGGGCTGCTTAAATTATACCTATCATGGTTTTGACTTCTGGAACAGAGATGGATAAGGCTTTAAGATCATCTCTGCCCTATCTATTTTCTAGGGTGTGTGAGACCTGTATTAAACAAACAACACAAGATAATGAATACATGATGTTCTATTAATTACTGTAGAAATATAATTAATCCAGATTTATTTTTTTTTCTGAAACTTTTTTTTTCACTGACATTTCAAGCAAGCACATCAGTTACTTCTGTACATACATTTTCATACAGCAGAAAAGGCTGTATGGCTTTAAATGCAAACCAAGATCTACTAGGAACTACAGAGCTGGTACTTGTGCCTCCATAATGATGTTACCTTTTCTGTTGTTCGTACATTACTGTTTGCAGTGCAAAATAAATATACATGGTAAAACTGTTAATGAATAGCATTTGGATGCAATTCCAAGAATAGATCCTGGGTATGCTTTGGTGGATGACAGTAAGCGAAGCTCTATGCTAGTATGATCAGCCAGACTTGAGCAAATCAGGCCAATGGCAGCATTTCTTTCCTTATAACTATCACCTTCGGCTAGTTACATTCGGCCAGTATTCAAAAAATTGTTGTGATTTATCTATTAAGCTATTCTTTTCTGCTGAGATCTTTTTTTCATTTTTCTACAAATGTGAAAGAACATACAGCAACCAAGCAAAGCAGGTGCAGCTCATACATGAAATTACAGCTAGAAACAAATATTTAAAAGTGCTACCCAGTGCATGTCTGTTGTGCTAGCCCTGCAGCAAATGATAGCAATACAGGCATTACTCACCATCTTTCTTGCTCTTGTGTGACCTTGTCCATGGTGCTGCTGCCTGGCCTAGCTACTTAGCATGAGCTGCAGAACGCTCTTATGTGTCTGACAATTCCCATTACATCTATCCCCAAAATCAACATACAAATCTTCTTATTTATACAACTATGGTAAATGACCCCAAGATTATTTTTTCCCTTCCTTGCAAGTAGAACAAATGATTATCATTCCCTAGTATAAACCATGCCAGCCCCGTGAGACTGTAGACTGTACTGAAAAATAAGGCAGCATTTCCTCCGGGTTCTCTACTTATGCTTTCCACATAACACAGGGACATAGGAATTAATATCGCTAATCACCAAGAATAAGGATGTAGTTATTTCTTTACTAGCCCACAGATTAGACCAGAAGAACAAATTATTACTTAATGCTGTAGCCCAGTCCATGGTTTAGTGTTTCACAGTCTTCTCTCACTAATAAGTCTAAAACACAAAAATCCCTTTCTAAGAGAGCATGCTCTATTAGAGAGCAGGTGCCAGGCCAGACCTTGGGATGTTTTGCTGAGGATTTACTCCATGTCCCACCAAGGCTCAGTGGGCTGCATGGTTTATGATAAGGGAGCAAGAATGCCTTGAACCTTTATCCTTCTTTCTATCCGGTGTGCTGGATGCTGGTAGGATCCCAAGGTACTAGTAAGTATAATCATTCAGGCCCCAGTATAAGCAGCAAGAATAGCTAGTGCATATGAATTAACTTCCATAACACTCAGTGGTGCCCTGGAAGAAGACTTCTCTGTTCAAAAAGGTGTAAGAACTTACCTTAGCTGGGCCTACTATATTTTTTAAATCATCTATTAACTCAAAAGTACAAAGGTTGAAGTATTACCTTCAGCTTGGACACTTCAGTGAGTTTTCAGAACAGCTCAGGAAAGATAAGGTGCTAAATGTATTCCATAGAGTGGTTACATGAAAAACAGACTCAAAAAGAGTCTGTTAAATATTTATCATATATTATAATAATATTTATTATATTATACATGTATATATATTTATCCTAAAAGAAAAGGCATATTGGATCATGATCTCATTACAGTCTCTAAATTTATAAAAAAATTATAGAAGAATCTGGTCATGACCTACCTGGCTGGACTCTGTGAAAATTAAGAGAAGATATATTGACCATGACGGACAACGAAATCTTCACAGAAACGAAACAGGGAAAGTCTTAATAATGCCTTTTGTGTAGACTGGAGTGCAAAGTCTCGAAATAGAAATTGCATATAAAATATTTTTACAAATAACCAAAATTGATGTATGAAGACTAGAGGTGTACATGTGAACACAGTATTCTTATTATTGTTTTAGAAAGTTAATTGAAAACTATCAAGACAACCTGGAGGAATTGTTTTGTAGAAGCTGTGTTCTAGTCTGTTGATGACTTTAGTAGTAGAGGAGGATGGTTTAAAGTATAGCATCCATATAAAATAGGAAAATATTAGGGAGAAACTATTGCCAAAGTGAGTTGCTTATCTGAGGGCTGTGCTTATCGGGCCCATGTCCATCCCTGGTGATGGACACCTGCTGTAGAGGTAGTATATGCATGTATAATGTAAAAGTAAGATTTCTTAAAACATTATTCCAAACTTAGATATAACATAAAATTATGAAAGAGGCTCCTTACAGATACATTAGTAAATGAACAGCCATTTAAGATTAAAACAAACAAACAAACAAACAAAAAAACCAGACACATCTTTTTATCTAGAGAGTCAAAGTAAACAAACATAAATATAGTACTTCAATTGGTGAGCAAATGTTTAACTAGGACAGCCACACAACCTCAAAATTAGGAAATTAAGATCAATGAGGAAATTCACTCAGGCAAGGCTTTTTCCTTAGGATGGAAAACACAAAGAGTAAGTTATCAAGTAAGGTCATAAAAGGCAATGGCATAAATGAATTTAAGAGACAGCTAGACATTTTTATGGAGAGAAGGGATTGAAGCATTCAGAGCCAGTGACAAATCAGAGAGATGGGGCTGAGATAAAATTAACGAGGACAGGCTTGCTTGCGGCCAGAGGCATTTTACTGTCCAGCAATACCTTATGTCCTCTGTCACAGAATCACAGAATCACAGAATTTTCTAGGTTGGAAGAGACCTCAAGGTCATCGAGTCCAACCTCCAACCTAACGCTAACAGCCCTCCACTAAACCATATCCCTAAGCTGTACATCTAAGCGTCTTTTGAAGACTTCCAGGGATGGTGACTCCACCACTTCCCTGGGCAGCCTGTTCCAATGCCTCACAACCCTTTCTGTAAAGAAGTTCTTCCTAACATCTAACCTAAAACTCCCCTGGCTCAACTTAAGCCCATTCCCCCTCGTCCTGTCACCAGGCACGTGGGAGAACAGGCCAACCCCCACCTCTCTACAGCCTCCTTTAAGGTATCTGTAAAGAGCAATAAGGTCACCCCTGAGCCTCCTCTTCTCCAGGCTGAACAAGCCCAGCTCCCTCAGCCGCTCCTCGTAGGACTTGTTCTCCAGGCCCCTCACCAGCTTCGTCGCCCTTCTCTGCACCCGCTCAAGCACCTCGATGTCCTTCTTGTAGCGAGGGGCCCAAAACTGAACACAGTACTCGAGGTGCGGCCTCACCAGAGCTGAGTACAGGGGGACGATCACCTCCCTAGCCCTGCTGGTCACGCTGTTCCTAATACAAGCCAGGATGCCGTTGGCCTTCTTGGCCACCTGAGCACACTGCTGGCTCATATTCAGCCGACTGTCCACCATCACTCCCAGGTCCTTCTCTGCCTGGCAGCTTTCCAACCATTCCTCTCCCAGCCTGTAGCTCTGCTTGGGGTTATTGCGCCCCAGGTGCAGGACCCGGCACTTGGCCTTGTTAAACTTCATGCAGTTGACCTCAGCCCATCGGTCCAGCCTATCCAGATCCTCCTGCAGAGCTTTCCTACCCTCAAGCAGATCGACACACGCACCTAGCTTGGTGTCATCTGCGAACTTACTGAGGGTGCACTCGATGCCCTCGTCCAGATCATCGATGAAGATATTAAAGAGAACCGGCCCCAGCACCGAGCCCTGGGGGACGCCACTAGTGACTGGCCTCCAACTGGACTTGGCTCCATTCACCACGACTCTTTGGGCCCGGCTATCCAGCCAGTTTCTAACCCAACGAAGCGTCATCACATCCTAATCTGACACTGACATCTGAAGGTAGCAAGAAATCCTTTACACCTATTAGTATATAAAAGAGGGAAAAGTACTTTCAGACTTTTCTCCTGAAAGGAAAAACATAATGTTGTTTTTTCACTTTTCAACACATGCATGTAGTTGCAATGGATGCTGAAAGGAGTCAGTCTCAGGCAGTACACCATGAGCTGCTTACGAATTCATAGTGTGTAAACCCTTGCTTTCTTTAAAATTCTTTATAGAGAGGTTTTAATCATACCTTCCTCCTTTTTAAAGACTTTTTTTTTTTTTTTTTTTTTTTTTCTCTGTATTTATTTCTTTAGATAATAGAAGGAAATCAGAGATTCCCATATCATTGTCCTGCTTTGGTGCTGGGTTTACTCATCTTGCTGGTGTATCAGCTCTGCTTTATGATGCATTGCCTTATGCTGACAAAGCAGTGAAATGGCTGTGTCAGATTTTGACAAGGTCCCCAGACCCCCAGCAACCAGTCATTGCACATACAGGTGTCTGATGACTTTTTTGTTGTTGTTGTTCCTGATGTACAAGGGCATGATGTAAAAATCTGACCCTCAGTTAAAAGCAAAGAGCACTGTATGCTATGAATTGTACCCAGAATTGGAAGAGAGTTGTGTCAGTAAGGAATGTATCTATACCACACTTTTTTGTGGAGTAAATGCACATAAAAGGAAGATTGAAGGAAATGGGTTTTGAAGTTTTGAAGACTGTAGATTTACATTAGTTCAGGCTAAAATGCACAGAGGACAAGTAGAAAGCATGGACAAGGACATCATGGATAACAGGACATCTTCACAGACTGATTTGAACAGCAATGCTATTCCTGGAAGGATGCAGGATAGAAAGATTATTTAGGGTAATAGAGGAACCTCAGGTAATTTAGAAACCTTTCTGAAAGCCCACCAGCCATCTCTGGGACACCAGATCTGTTGGGAGAGGAATTGCCCTCTCCCTGTGGCCAGGAAAGTTCTCCAAGGCCAGCAAGATCAGGCACCAAATAAACGGTGTGCACTATTCTCAAAAAATCATACATGTCTTCCATGGCTGTGCTTTGTGTTAATTACATGTTTGTGTTTCTGGTGTCTTCTCTCAGCTTCTTTGCAACATACAGGAAGGGCAAGAAAATAAGACCAGCTCTGCTGGGGTGACCAGGCACTGTGGACAAGGGTCCTAAGCTCTGCTTTGAATACCATAGACACTGAGCCCAGACTCTAGGGAGATGTCGGGGTGGTGAGCTTTGCAAAAACAACCTGGATGCAAAACCTTTCTAAATTTCCGTCATACCACAAACACAGTGTTGCCCCCTTATTTGCTGAATCTTTTTTCTTCCTACTAATAACTGTCTTATTCACATGAACTAAACTGACACAGAAAAGTATCGTGTTTTTTCCTTCCTAATACAGTTCATGGATCTCTATAAATGTATATAGCCTTTATGGCCCTCTGTAGAGAAACTTAGATTTTTACAGTGTGGCATTAAAAACAAAGCACACTTTTGCATAGGGTTTACTGTAACCAACTGCTTAATCTAAACCTCCCTAATGAAGGCTAAATAGAAATAATGCTAATTTGGATAAAGAAAAAAAAAAGTCTAAAAGCCTGGTGTGATTAGGTTTCTGTTGAATATAACAGCAAGACTAGTATGCATTTTCCTTCCTCTTTAGCTACTTCCACTGTAATCTGAATATCAAGATCTTAAATCCATCAGGAGCCCAGCAGGCTGCCCACCTTTATGAACAACTTTACCCTTAAAAATAGAATGAAAATGGCTATTACGAGCCATCAGGGGATGGGTAGCCCTGCAGGCTCGGTGTGTTTAGCTAATATAGAACAGGAGGAGGTGGAAGTTCTTGAATTTGTTTTTGTTTTAAACGGCCCCTCTGCTTCCCAAGGAGCTTTATTGATGGACTCTGAAAGAAAGCTGAGGTCAACTCTTTGTCTTGATGAGTTAGTGGAGAAATATTTAACTGAGGCCTTATGAAAACTACTTAGCTGTGATAATAACACCAAATCGCAGTTAAATGTGTTTCAGGAACTGTCATTAACAACATAGCTGTACAACCTAATTCTGTTTGTTTAAATAAAGATCTCTCGAGCTCATGTTGTTGTAGTATATATTTGAAAAGCTCGCCTGCTGAAAATAGAAAACTGGAGACTGAAAGCAGAGTTTGGATAATATCCAAGCTTTATCATATCCATTCTGTAGTGTGGGCATGTGGGGACAGAGATCTCAATAGGGCTTTATGAGTTCTGAAACAGTAATACTATAGGAGTCCTTTTTGCCGTTTTGTGATGCAGCTACAAAAAGAAATTACCAGCTCCATCTCATCACAGGAGTCCTGGCAGGAAATATGGGACACTGGGGAAACTGCCCATTTCTTTTTTCTTTCCTGGCTACACAGAGAAGTGCTCTGCAGTGAAGACAGAAAACTTAAAAAAAGTTGTTGCTCAAAGTCAGGATGGGAAGCAACTAGTACAAATGCCGCTTAAGATTGAACCCAGTAAAAATAAAATAAAATAAAATAAAATAAAATTAAAATAAAATAAAATAAAATAAAATAAAATAAAATAAAATAAAATAAAATAAAATAAAATAAAATAAAATAATAAAATAAAATAAATATTAGGTTTCATTCATTAGCATCTTAGTTTTTCTCCAAAGTAGCCACAGTCCAAAACTACACAATATGCAGACATTTGCCAAAAAGAAGTAAGTGGAAGATATAAAAAGAAGAAAGTCCCTTATGTGCTATCCCCATTGCAGCACAGGTCTCTCACTTGGGACTTTGGAAACTTGCCATCATCCACTTGAGTCTCACTTGAAATCATTTAATGAAGAGCTGTATCCATGTGCTTTGTTTTGAAGGACTGGTGAAGTCTTACTTAAAAACAGAATCATGTGCTAAAAGTGGAACAAAACTTTTAGGAGAGAAGCTTAGCACTTTATATTAGTATGCTGAGTTTTGACTACTAGCCTTGGTATGTTTTGTTTGTTTGTTTGTTTGTTTTCCATAATGCATTCTTCAAATAGAGATAACAATGGTTTGAATCTCAGATACAATAAATAATTTCTGAGTTTGATTACCCCACCTGAAAAAAAAAAAAAAAAGACAAAATTTAATATTAAAATAGTAGTAAGAGTGGACAGATATTGCAACGGTGAATTGACAAAGTGGGAACAATTGAAACTAAACTGATGTATCAGTTATGCACGAACATCGTACCTGTCTTAAAACAACTGTTTCCATTTTACTTGATAAATCTTATGAAATGAGGTTTTACTGCAGTGTTTTTGCAGTCTGGGCTGTATTTGTTTTGTATTTGAAGTTTGATCCTTGGATGAAGTTGAAGAATTCAGACTTTATAAATACATGTAATTAAGACTTGCACTTATGGGCTAGTTTTACATTAACTATACAAAAGTGTAGTTGATAACAATGAGAAAATAAAAATAAAAAATAAAATAAAAAAGTGAAAAAAAAAAAGGTCAAAAGTGGCTTAAGCACCTACTTCCAGCCAGCATTGACTGGAGCGCCCCTCAGCACACTCAAAAACCCTGCAAGAAACACTTCAGGCCAATATATGCAAAAAGCACTTTTATAGAACCACTGAGAGGAAAAGATAAAAATGGCAAATACCATAGTTATTATTGGGAATACTATATTTGAAGTGGAGAGATGAAAATCCAAATGATCTTGAATGAACTATCAGGACCCAAATGAAATGCCTAGCTAGGAAGATGTTTCTTTTCAGTCTGGAAATTATGTTAGCCAGCTACCCCTCTCCTTCTGTGGGCAAAACTGAAATTCTTAGGACCTGTTAAAAAATTGTAATTTGTGGATTATTACTTTGAGTAAAATTCTTGAGATAACCAATATTCCATTTCTTTATCTAGTTTCCAAATTCCTTCACTCTGTATTGAAGGTGACTGATGATACCTAGTCCTTCACTGGAGCAGTACTGACCTACATAAACTGTTCTCTAAGATGGAGAGATTGCCCAGAATACTATGGTCAAAATCTGCTTTCAGTTAAACCCATCCTGAATTCAAAGATATTATTATAGCTTTATCTGAAAGCACAACTTGTCTAAAATTGTCACTACATATGAATTCCACCAAGATGCTTCATAGTTAAGCTTGCTGAACAAATTTACAATAATCCATTTTTTTTTTTTCTTTATATAATGAATAGGATAGATGGAATTGCTTTCCCAGACCTTCTGAGGAAATTGAAGTGATGTGTTAAAGATTTAACAGCTTTTATTTCTCTTTTCAGATCTTAACCCAATATCAAATATTAAAGTCCTAATATATTTAAGGAAACCAGAAGTTGCTGTTATAATTAATTTCCTGTCTGAGAAAAAGTATTGCTGACTTCTTTTGGAAAAGGTATTGCTGACTTCTTTTGGAAAGAATGTAAGTAATTCTTTAAAAGAAAACCAGAGCAAATATAGACATGCATATAGAAACCTTTTTTTTTTTTTTTTTTTCTTTTTTCAAAAGTACATTGTTTATGTTGTATATAAATGCAGACACATCATTTGAAATTAAAATGAGTAACATAAAAATACTAAATACACTTAAAATCTAAAAAATTGTAAAAAACTCTGATCCTGTAAGCCACATACCCTCTAAGTGTTGGGGAACAGGTAAAGTAGTTAAAATATTTGATAAGCCCAGTGAAATTTCTACCAAATATCTACTTTGCTAAATAAGTGTGTCATTTCAACACAGGTTAAGTGTTGAAATTAGACAAGTTTAATCCAAAAAATGGGCTGGAAAGTGGGAGAAGAAAAACTGGGAGAGAAATCTGGCACCAGAATATCTAAACAACTATTTTCTTTTCTTTCAAATACACCACCTAAGTTGCAGGCTTGTATTAATTGCCCAGAAGAGCATGCAATGATTTCATAAAGCAGTGATGGTGATACTCTGTGTCTGTGTCTTCATTCATCATGCAGACATGCCAAATATTTTCTGTCTTCTTAGCAAGCAACTAAGCAAAAATAATTTAATTTTTTTTGTTGTTGTTCTAACTTCAATATTTTAAACAGACATTTGTTTATCTTTTAAATTTATTTATGGATTAGTTAATAAAATATTAATCATGTATTTAAAAAAAAATCTAGTAGCTGTACATGATGGGGAAACCAATTAAATTGGTTTCACCCATACCTCATAAAATGTCATGTAAATCCTGTGACCCATGAAAGAGGAAAAGGAAAAAATCAGAAATGGACAATAGAAACTTTTCCAAAAAAAAAAACCTGTTTTCCCATACTGCTTTTGTTGCCATTTGAACAGAAGGCTTGCCATTTGAAAATAGTGCTCACCTCCTAACAGATAGCCCTTGAAAAATGGGTACCACATTTGACACATGGCTCATCACCATGCTGCAGAAAGGGGTGATAGAGGATGAGCTCAGTATGTCCATTCAGGATCCTAGGAGCAATGCTTTTCTTTATGACATATGGGTTGGGGAAATCCCTTGAATGGTGACAATATTCAGTGTGTGAAGTCCAAGCTGAAGACCAGCTTGGGATGGGCTGATGGCCCCACTTCTGCAATCACATAACCTCAGCATGCATAGATACCCAACAGGATGGAGAGTGAATGTCTTAGTTTCACTCCTATTGAATAAGTAATCTTCTGCTCAGCGGATTGTCAGTCACAAGACAGTATTGCTTTAGGGGAATTTGTTTGTTTTAGTGGGGGAGGTTTTTATTTTTATTTATTTATTTATTTATTTAATTATTTTGTATTATAGCATTTGGAATAAAATTTGGAACATCTTCCAAAGAACAGGGCCATCCCTTATGTGTGCAGTATACAGAGGCTTTTAAAATTATCATTATTTTCTAGTTTACCAAAAAGTCAGTTAGGACATCTGGTCCTTCTGCAACTAGATTACCAAAACATTTACACCAAAAACACAATAACAATAGAAAAGAAAAAAAAAAGCAAAAACAAAAACAAAAACAAACAAACAAACAAACAAACAAAAACAACCAACCAAACAACAACAACAAAAACACACACACACAAATAAAAACATAACAAAACTTTCTCTGAGCCACAGCTGGAAGCAAAATGATGTCTGACATAAACATGACTAACCACGTCACCTATTTTCATTTACCATTCTGAATGCAGCAGAATAATTCTGTGACCATGTAAAGATATATAGTAAAAACAATGTATCTGGAATATATTGGTCATTTGATTTTTTTCCCCTCTCTCGTTCAACTTTATCAAAGATTCATTTAAAATACTAATGTCCTTCGCTCTATTATTTGAAGTTAAGCATATGGTGCTTTGCAACAAAAGGTAATTAGATTTCTTGTCTGCCTTCAGTGTTATAGTTCTTTAATGGACTTTAATGGAGTTTACAAACAGAATAAGTAGAATAAATGATAGAATAGATTAAGAGGTTTGAAATGATGAGTTTTGATTTTCTGGATTTGTTTCTTGGAATATCACAATTCTCTTATGGCCTATCTACTGCATTATCCTGTGCTCATTTAGGCATTACCTGCTCCTGCTTCAGAAGTACAAAAATCTTGTTGGATCTGGAAAGACCAGATCAGAACAGTAACTTCCTCCTAAGCACTGCAGGAAACTTCTATGGCCTGAAGCACATGGACTTGTAGCCCTTTCATTCTGTCTTTATTTGATGTTACAGTCAGCATTCATCCATATCAATGGTTAATCATTACTTTGAATCCTTGTAAGCTCCTTCTCAGTATAACATTTGACATGAGTTCAACAAATTGCATATGCATAGTCTAAAAATTAATCCTTTCATTAACCTGATTTTTTATTTTATATTTTTCCTTATAAAAATGATGACAATTACATAACACAGGAATAACTTAAAATAAAGTCATAAGAATCTTAAATAACTTTATCTATTGACATGCAACTTCTGACAAGCATTGTCTAGACATTTTGATATATCCTTTTCATATTCCTAGAAGGAGAGCTTGAGAAAAAATGGTTTGAGGCAAGATGTTAAGTCACTGCTGTGCATCTGCTAGACTCACCTTAGTCTACATTTGGAATGGAAGAAAAAAACCTGCATGAGATAAAATAAAGTAAAATGCTCTATAAATTTACTAAAACTAAACAATGATGATTTTTTAGACATTGCATTTTTTATTTTTATTTTTTAAAGGAAAAGAAAAGGTAACTGGATGTCTTGGCTTTTGGCTTTCAGCAAAGCATCTGATGTAGTATACTGTAGAGAATTATTAGTTCAGGTAGAGAAGATGTTGATGAAGTTATCAGTTTGACATGTGAGAATACAACATATAGTATTCAGTTGCATGCTGCCTATGAGCCACTCCGTAGGGCATTAGAAAACAGTAACTGCAGCCTTTTTCCACTGAAGATAATGAAATATTTAGGCTACTGAATAAGTCTCTGAAGTGGATTGCTACCTATATTACCTGCAGTCTATCTTCAGATAAGATGAATCTCAACTGGAATAGGTACAGAGAAGAGGTAAAAAATGAGCAGATGAGGAGTGATTGTTTATAATATCAGATTTGTTTCTCTTAAAGCACTGAATGGGGAAGATATGATTGCACTTAATAATTCATTTGGTGAGGTGACTACTAGTATAGCCTTTTCAAATAATCCAAACTCAAGAATGCATGGGTCACAGTATCATGGTTTGCATTCAAGACGAACAGCTTTCATTTCCTACTGAAATGACAGTGAAAGATAGTATTTTCTGTATTACATGTTATGCTAAGGTGTAGGAGTCAAGTATACTTTAGTTCTCTCTAAAGAAAGGGAAAATAAGCCCTGCATATATAATGTCTTCCCTTAATGCGGCACAACCCCTGCCTAGATTGATTTAATCATTAAACTAATATTGTATCATTTCCCTTACTTCTTGTCTAATTTCATTTTGTGAAGGGTTTTGCATTATTTTTGCATCAGAATACTTTTCAATGATTTTTTTTTCTTTAATAAATTTATAAGATAAAACATTAGACCTCTAGCCTTCTTGGCTAACAGGACATAGACAAAGTAATTTTTTATACTTATGTGGTAATTTAAAATATTAAAAATACCTTGGCTATAAAGTTTTATGTCTTCATATTTTTATGCATAGTCTCAGCTGATGCATTTACATTGCAACTTAATCTGGGTTATTTGATACGATTATTCTCTTACATAATAATGTGAAAAATAATGTGAAAAACTATTTTTACTCTAATGTTTACATAAATACTTGCTACAAGGTCTCTGATTTTTAGTCATTAATGAATCCCTAAGTCTACTTATGAGGCAGTATAAGTAAACAGCCACTCACAAATGATAAAACCAAATGATTCCATCCCTTGCTTGTAGAACACGGAATAATTTCAAGGCTGTCCGTGACACATCTTGTTCATCTGGTCTTCTTAATTTAGGATGGGAAATAACAAGATAAATCTAAAAAATTTTCAGAAATGGATAAAATGAGAAGGAAACTGAGAAGCAATTAAAGTTAACACTGGAGTTAAGCTTTAAATTAGTACAAACACCAACAGAACATGTCACTGTGTTCAGTGAATCCTGAACTGCATATATAAGATGAGCTCTGCACTACAGGTTTGGTGATACATCTTTTCAGTATTATTATCCTATACAATAATGAGAATAGTATACGGTTCTTCATGCTTCCACAAATACTTGCATTTAATATTTTGATAGCTATTCACTAATGATTCTCCAAGCTTCAAGTTTTTCTCAGACAATGATCCTTAAGCAGAAGGGGCGACATGAACACAAGCAAAGTGACTGTCCTATCTTCTGCAGTATGAAGCTGTCCAATTCCCCCTGAAAAGACAAAGAAGAAAGCAGAAGTTGGAAGGAAAAAATAGAGTTTAAAATGGCTGTTGTTAGAACCTTTTTGCCAGTGCAACAGCAAGAAAGCCAGGTTTGTTTAAGCTGAGGAATGGGCATGTTCACCTTCAACTCTTTTGAAACAAGTGACAGATATTGTGCCAGAAATAATTTACTGGCACAATTATTGTTTCTTTGAGTCGATGTTTGACCTAGACCTAGGGCTAAGTGTGTTTACTCTCCTAACATAATCTCAAGCCATTTTTTCCCTAAAGGTGAGGAGGTTTACAGTGAGAAAAATAATTAATGTGCACAGACATACAGAAAGTTTACAAGTTGATGGCAGTCCAGAAGCTAAAAATATTTGAAACAATTTGCTTGCATGTGCACAAACCTACTTGAGAATCAGAGCCTGTTTGCACAGCCAAAAATTTGTGGCTTGGCAGTCTACTCTAAAAAAAAATCCTTCCTTCTGCTTTAGCTCCTTTGCACTGAGAGGTTGCATATAAACGTACCATAGCTATCAAAGCAGATCAGGGTCTCTGAAAAAAAAAAAAAAAAAAAAAAAAAAAAAAAAAAAAAAGGAAGTATATACTGAGGATTTTTTTTTTTTAATATGTTTCAAAATTTTGTAAGAAAGATGTGAGGATCTACAGGAAAGCATAACTTGATTTCAGGCTTTGACCAACTTGAATATACATCTTTTCTTTGAATTAGCCTTTTATAAAAGTTCTTCAACTTCTTTTCAAATGATTTCCATGTTTGTAAGAAAAGGTACTAATTATGCCAATTTATCTCTTTTTACTAGTTTAATGTCTTCTTTCTCACTGTCTGTTCCTTTTCTTTGCTAAGTATTCTTTCCCCTTGTACTTCTGACCTTCTTTTGTCCACCCATCTAGGAAATATGTAGTTAGAAAAATAAATGGAATCCTTTAAATTTAAGTAACAATTATAACTGCTATGCACTCTCTACAGAAAAGGACAGTATGGTTCTTGACACATTTTCTATATAATTGAGTAATGTTAAATCTTCTCTTTGTATATCTTGCATGATTTCACATTGTATTAATACATCCAGATACAACTTGCTGTTGTTTGTGCTAGTTTACTTTTTTTTTTTTTTATTATTATTAAACTATTTCCAGATTCCTGTCCAAATGTCCTTGTCTTCCTCTATATAGATGCCATTACTCTCTCCTCAATTTTTTCCTTTGCTTTGGTGCCTCTTTCCCCTCTCTTGCATATGAAAACAGATAGACTTAAGTATGCCCTTAGCAGACACTGTTTAAGCTGAAAATAAACATTCATCAGACACCTTTCTGATGTCAAAGATGAACTACAATATATTTTACAGTATTGTTTTTTGACCTCTGTAAAGAATCTTTCTTCCTATAACAGAAGTAACAGCTTCAGTTCAGTGAGTTCAAAATTTACTCCAACAGTTTCCCTATGTCTTCTTGTTTCTCTGTTTCTTTCCAACCATGCTCTTGAGAATTTTACAGGAGTCTGCTGAATAACTGGAGTGGGTGCAGACTATATGTACACTTCAGTGTGCTGGAAGAGCCAGACCTTCAGTTGGAAACGCACTTACATGATGACTCAGCCTTCTGACAATTCCTCTATTACTATATATTTTAAAAGAAAGAATAAAGATTCCCATCTGACTCACTCATTTGTATTCATCTATTCATCTGAACAAGTGAGGTGAAAAACTACAGTGCTTTTGCACTCAGAAAACATTTCACTGTTTTTTTGCACAAATTGCTAAATTCCCAGTCTAAGCAAGGATTCCTCTCTAATCCAGACATGTCCAGAATACTTGCATAAGCCTTTATTTGCCATAAAGAAACTTTTGTATTTGGTGCAAAAGCGGTTTTAAATTTTAACCTTCACTAAAATTGTTGCAATGAAGTGCAAACAAAACAATTTTCAGAGCTTTCTTTCAAGGTAGTCAGGAAAACCAGAGTCCATATTAACTGAAAGAGTAAATAAAAGTTGGTGAGGAATCTATGACTGATAGATATCTGTCAAGATAGAACTTACTTTTCCACCATAACTGTTTAGCTCATCTATGTAGGAAACAACTTTCTTGGGAGAAAGCACTATACCAAGCTCCTGACATGAATAAAGTCCAGGCTAGAATAATTAACTAAATCCCACAAGGGCAATATAAACTATTTCATTCTGGCCTCTATGTAGCTCTGTACAATGATATGAAACTGACATAGTACAGACAAACAACTCCATGCAGTATTTGAAGTCATTGATAAAGAGTGGAGAAGAATAAGAGGAAATATGAAGATATTTAGAAGTCCATGTATTCCTTCATAGGACCTTTCAGAAAGGAATATATGGCACTAAGGATTCATAATCAGTTTTGTGATAATCACTCTTCTTGTCCTTTCTTTCTTAAGTCAAAGATGGGCTGGTTTACTGTGAGATTTATTTTCCAAAATCACCCTTTGCTGGATACCATGACATTGCTCTGTATGTAGGACTGGATTCTCCTGTACTGCAGACAGTTCAAAAGCATAGGTAATGTTTTGCAAGTGTAAGTAGCAAATCAGAGAAACTTTTTGAAAATGTGACTGTCAAGGGCAGCCAGCTGATTTTGCAGTGGGAAGATTTGAATAGAAAATCCAGCTTGTCTCAGAAGAGCAATTATGATTCATTGATATAAGTATTTAGGAGAAGCTCAGTCATAAATCCTAGCTGCAGTCAATGACACTGAGCCTAGATTTAAAGCTTGACTTCTTGGTTGTCAGGGTGAATAATCTGAGGGCCTGAGATCATGGCAGCAACCTCAGATGGACCATCTTGATGTATTAGCTGGCGATTCTTGTAGTAGAGCTGAGTTTCTGTCTACACTCAGAGCTAGTAAAACGAAGTTGTGCTTTAAGACTGTGTGAGCAGTTGAGAACTAACACAGATTTAAGACGTGTGTATTTTCTGTTTTCTAGGTGGCAAAGATGGGGGGTATTTAATGGGTTGAAACCGCCGATTTCTGAAAACAAGAGCTGTGGGTCAGGGAAACTTTCAGAAAACAGAAAAAAGGAGATGAAATGTTCACCACCTTATGCTTGTGAGATCTGCTAGTATTAGAGGCAGAACAAAAAGACGCAGATAAAAGATAAAAAGATATTTTTGAGACCTGGATAGAACTGGGCCTTTTTTATTTATTTATTTATTTATTTTGAAATCTCTGATATTAAACATGAAACAAAAGAGAGAATTCAGATTACAATGACATATATTGTCTGTGCCAAAATAGGATCAAAGGAAACAGTATATTCACTTGGTAATATTTAGACCTGGCAATTGAATAAAGTGGATATTTTTCAAATAATTTCTTGGATTTGTTTTAAGTGAAATTTGAGATTTACTTATAAGTGACCCAAGAATGTAGGTCTTTTATTTCTTATTCTAGATGAAATCCTGTTATAGGATTTCATCCTATAACATAACACAGATAAGTGTCTTCTTCTGCTCTTAGTTTTAGAGCATATAGGAAGTAATGTGTTCATAATTTCCAAGAAAAACAGGCTGAAAGTTTCTGAGGACTCACTGAGGTAGTAATAAGAAAACATGACAAAAGAAAAGGTGTTTTTCAGTTTTCAAGGTCTTAATTTCCAGAGTGTCACATATTTAACAAAGCTTTTTGTTCCAGGGAAGGATTCTTATTTTTTTGTATATTTATTTTTGCTATGGACTTCAGTGGAGCAAAGATTACCCTGAAAAGAGTTGACAGTAAAAGAAGAAAAACAGAAGGGAAAAGAGAAAAGCAGAATTTACCATGTATTATTTCCACTGTAACTTTTTTTTCTTTTTTTTTTTTTTTGGGGGGGGGGGAGGGGAGTTGGTTTATTTCTGTGAATTTATTGTTTCTCAGTTCTTCTTTATAAGTGATTCCACTTGCAGAAGATCAGCCTGCAACACATGAAATAAATATGAGCATCCAATTTCCAAAATTAACATTTTGAAAAGGTCTCATACTTCTACAACTACAACATAAAGTCTGGATCCATTATTTATTTTTATCTCGTAAGACAAAGCTAACTTGTTATTTTCTGTGGATTTATTTTCTGTTAAGTAGATTTGGGTTGGTTTCCTAATCATGCCCTTTTCATCTTAAACTGTCATTTAAGTAAAGATTCAGTCATTACAATTTCCATATTCTGAATATAATCATCCATTAAGCAAATGATGAACAAGCAGAATTGGAGAGATACAATTTATTCTTTTTCTGGAATTCAAACTCTACCTAAAAGTTAATACATTTCCCCTCACCCTGTGAAAAATAGTTCTACTTGTGGTTCCATAGAAGTAACTGCATGATTAAGATAAATACATTTTGGTATCATTATTTTGATATTGTTTTTGTGCCTAAAGTCAGAGCTTTTAAGGTATTTGTGAGTCAGAGAATGTACAGACCAGTAGTTAGTATTGATAAATTGTATGAGACAATGATTTGAGCAGACGTAAGAAAGCTGTTGCCAAGAAAAAAAATAGAACAGGAATGAGAAATACAAAAATAATAAATACCTAAGGATGCACCAATACACTTGAAATCATGTAGATGCCAATATATTTAATAGCAATTATGCCAATTTGAATGAGAAAGCATCAAATAAGATAGTGTGGCTTATACTGACAGTCGGTGGAGGTAAGAAAATCAAGATATTAATTTGACTTGCAGACAGTGACATTAAAATCTCTCTTTGTGAAAATAACATAAATATCACCAAAGTTAATATAAAATTTGCCTAAGTTTAAGATGTCTTTCAAACCTAAAATAATACATACAGTAATGGCTTTTGTTCGGTGTATATATATATATATATTTAATCTTGAAACTGACTCAAATTAGGTGACAACCTAGGTCAAGTTCATCACAGAGTAGGGCCTGCAATTGTGTGTGACTAGTGGGCTGCTGCAAATAAGGAAATTAAATTTTTGCTACTGTGCATTGTCAGTGTGCTTAAAGGTTTTTGAACACTTCAAGCCAAATTATGTCTTTGCACATATGTACTCTAAATCCAGTTTCTTAGTCTGAAGATTTATTTTAGTGTTACTAAAGCTATAATGTCATCTGCTTTTTTATTTGTTTATTTTACTTACGTAAGCACTTACACTTACCCACAAATATTCGAAGCTGATTTAGCAATGATGGTTCAGGTAATCTGTTTATGTAGAATTTATCAGTTATGGGAAAAACTATGAAATTGTTTCTTAACTGTGTGCTTTGATATACACCAAGTCCTGTGCAATCTGCCATTGACATCTTTTTCTCTATCGGTAATTGAAAGCAGTTAAAGCTTGATGACCATTGGGGCACCTGGATCGCCATCAGACCTGAAACATAGTCACTATTTTGGGACAAAACCACAGTGCAACAATTAACCTTACCTGCTGCAGGTAGTCTGGAGTAATTTTTAAATGTGATTTGAAATTATAAATGGATTTATGTACCCTGTGCTAGGTATGTAAAAAAGCAGATAAAAAGAGAAAATGGTTATTTTAAAAATAGATGGTTCCTATTTAAGTGTGTGCAATACCAGTAGGAGAAGAAGAAGGACAAGTCAGCTGAGACAGCAGGTCCTTACTTAGTAGAAGAGAAGTGGGCTATAGGAAAGACTGTTAGGGTCGAGGTCTACGTGTAAATGTAACAGAGGAAATGAAGAAAATACATACTTACAGTCTTTTATTATTAAACTATTAAAGATTAATGCCTTTGTTATATTATCCAAACTAAGGAGTGATTACTGAGCATCTAAAGCCATATATCTGCTTCTTTTGAAGTGCTGTATGTCTGTCTGCAGCCATTCATTTTAGAGGAGTTATTTTACTTAGCAGAAATCTGGTTTAAATGTTCATCTTAGAGAAAAATAACAGAGCAAAGGGAGCCCCCCAGTCTTGGATACTAGGAAAAATGCTGTTATGGGAAGCCCTTCACAAGACATGCTTCAGTCTTGTTTTGGAGGATGAGGGGCTGAGAGTGACAGAGCAGAGGGGAAACCTGGTTCAGAGCAAAGGGGAACTGCTCGCCCTCCTCCTTTTGAGACAGAGAGGCTTGAAGCATTCCTGTTTGATGCGGTGAGACCCAAATGCTATTGAATGGCTCACTGGCTGAATGCTAACGGTGTTATTTGCCACTCAGAATGTCCAGGAGTTCTTCTAGGCAGGACAAGATGGGGAATGGTCTGACACATTTTCTGTTAATGCTTTGGCAATTATTTTTAATATTATCATTGTTGCTATTATTAAACAGAACATTAAACTACATAGAATCTCATAACAATAAATGACACTTTTGGTGTATTACCTGTTTAATACTGCAGTAATTGCTTGTGAATAGATATAACTAATAAAAAGACTTCTTGCCAACATGATCTTTTTAATTAAGTATTTCATAGCTTCTAGTAAAAACAAAATATATTCTCAGCTGGTGTTATATCAGTTTAGGGCAGCAGCCTTGATGATGTTTTTTTTTCTACTTTTTTCCAAACTTTATGTTACTAAAGGCTACTGATGCCTTTTTCTTTAAATAATTATGCTGATTCCCTTTTGCCATAGATACGATTATTCAGATTTTGACACTGCTTGTTCCTCTTCTTGCTGTTTCTAAGGCTATACTAAAAGAATTTAGGACTCAATCATGTGACTCACGCTAATTTCAAGAGCAATAATATCAGACTTGTTTAACTTCCAAATTCTTCAGGAAACAAGCATGAAAGTTTGAAAAAATTTGAAATTCTCCACTTCCAAATTGCATTCTATAAATGCTAACATACGTTAATATTAAAGTAATTAATAGACAGCGATACTCTCACTGGATTATTGCTTTCTTTTAGAAGTTAAATACAGAACCACTTCATCCCAGCCTTCATAGAACAGACACCTGCAAATTCTTACAGGAAAAGTCAGATTGTTTCCAAACCCCACCAAGTTTATTTCCATTCTGTTCAGCAATCAAATCAGATCTTGAGGTTCAGATGATTATCAAATATAAATATCTAATTGAATAAGGTTTAATTTAATCACCTTTCTAACATTTATGCAGGGAATTTTCAAGAGCACTGGTTCATTTCAGCACTGTTGGCTTGTATCCCCTCACTCTGAGTCTATACCCACTGCTGTTGCTTCTTAGAGGCCAAACAAAAATTGTCTGCTACTTCCTCTTTGGAGCCTGCTATCTCCCAGCATATCCACCCTAATCCAGAGACATATTCCTGCCTACAGAACAACTAACTATAAGCAAAGTAGCCCAACCTACATCTTTAAAACTCTAAATTTTAATTCCTCATATGGATTAGTTTGTCCCAGAATTAGGGTGGGGAATTATAATTGATATTTTTAATGTCAGAGGATAGCAGCCTACCAAGAACCCACCACAGACTGAAAGTACTTAGAAAGACGTTAGGAGCAGGAGACGCAGCCCAGCTGTCTCATGAGAATACCTGGTCTAATCATTGGAATTCAGTTCATCTTTAGCTCAGGTGCTTGGTCAAAATTTGCAGACATTCAATGGTTGCAAAAAAAAAAAAATTATCTGTTAAGTTTCATCCCATTTATTTTGTTTATTTTGATTGTGCTTATTTTTCCAAGCAAAGATTGAAAAACAAAAAAAATCTTTCTCCATCTGTAGCAGTAGGAAGAAAACACAAGTACACACTATCTTCTGAAAACTGCTTTTTTCACAGTCCTTATGTCACAGCTTTCAATTTCTCAAATGATTCATTTCAAAGATATGTTGACATGGAAAGCTGAGCAAATATTGTTTGCAGAAGGGAAAAAAAAAAACAATCTTAATAGAAATGCTCAATTTTTCCAGGGCCACTTTATACACTTTTACAGTAGGGTTTCAACCTCTTCCTGTCCAGCAGATACTCCTTCAGGGAAATATTCAGGATATTTGTAGATTATGAGATAAAAGAGGCAAAATGTGCAATAGAAATACTCTTGCAATTAGAGTATTTATTACTTCTAGCTGTAAACTGGTAGTAAATATGGCTTTTCTGGGATTGCTCCTGGCAAACAAACTAACTATAGAAATGCAAAGTCGTGGAATTTCCATTTCATTTCTTGCCCCATTAATTTCATTAACTTACAAATAGATGAATACATAAAATTAAAAAGTAATTTCCTTTTAATATTTTTAAATTACTCTCTCCAAGTATTCAAAGCTTTTAATTTGTTCTTTTAAGGTCTCCATCTAATTGCTTTTACAGAGGCATAATCGAGCTTTTGTGAATCAGATACCAGTGTGATTGATTATAAGAAAGCTAATCAGAGGGTGCAATTCACGAGACAAATGCAATTGTTTCTAAAATATTTACTTGCAGTCTCTGGCACTTCACTAACTTTGCAGCCTGTATGAAATGATGTGTGGGTGTGATGTGTGAAGGTGTGGGTTTATGTGGGGAAATCAAATCTAGTCATGGAGGAAAGGCTGTTTCTTCTTTTTTCTTATACAAGGACAGATTGCATGGGAATTATAGTGTTTCCCATTTAATAGAAGTAGCCTGCATTTTGATGTTTTTCACAACAGTGACAAATGGCATCTAAAAAGAAAAGGGTAAAATGTAATCAATCTTTACACTTTTAAAAATAGTTGAAAACTAGGAGAAAAACTAACCAATATAATAAAAATATTTTGAAACAAACAATTATCTGCAAGATAAGGCAAGTGCAGAAGATGATTTGGGGCTAGGTGCTAGGTCTTGGAGCAGGCAAAAAATGCTGCTCTGTCTTCCTTGCCTGTTTGGGACTTCAGTTTCCATGGACACAGCACTGTAACGGGTATGTCCAGAAAGGAGAATGTTCTCCCGAAAGGCCACCAACTAAGTCTGAGAGCAGAAAATATGTAAGGGAGAAAACAGGAAGAAAAATGGAACTTAATTTCAAGAATTCACAGGTATTGGTGACTGCTACGTAACAAGAGGGCCAAAGAGTGCAAGTGTTGTTCAGTCTGGAAATCATCTTGCTAGTTATCATTTATTTTATATATTTTAATAGTGCCTTAATTTAATGTTAATACTTATTAATATTATGGGAAAAGGTGTAAGAGTAAAATTATATAGTTTGCTCTGTCCTCAGGAATACATTCTAAAAGCTTATATCATACGTGAAAGATGAAAGTATGCAAAATCTTGGAAAACTTGGCACTTTGCAAATCCCATGAGCTGTGAGACAAACAGGTCAGATTTAGAAGATGGTCACTTATTTATTCTGGTGTTAAAATGATCTGGTATTAAAATGGGCCTCAGCTGGCATTACAGACTTTGTGCTGAATCATTCTTTATCAAGCTTGTATTTGTGCTTGTGGAAAATGTTAATCAAATATTTTCTCAGTGACAGTTGAGCGTAGAAATTTTGTTATTGCAATGCACGGTTATTTTACAGGTATATGTATAGATGCTGACACCTCTAGAGTTTTATAAAACTCACCATTCTTCCTTTTTAAATCAAGTATTGATTTGGCCTAGGTTCAATGTGTGCTTTAAACTAATTCACCATAATGAAAAGGAATGACAGGATTACTTAGGGATAAGTTTTTTAGATTTAGCTGAACTGCAATGTTTCCATAATTTAAATGAAGAAATGTAGGAGCGTATTTTTCATGTAATGCCTGGGAGTAGTCTGGTGTAATTCCCATTCTAATCACCTGGTCAGAAATTTAAGGCCTTCATGCTTGAAAACAAAAATTTCAAGTCACACATTTTGTATCTTAAATGAACTAAAATAATGCATATTTATTTATATATTTTGTGTGTGTGTGTGTGTGTGTGTGTTTTCTATCAGAATTGAATGTTGTTCTTTAAACAAATGGTAGAAGCAGATAACACAAGTTTATTTTTATTTTTCACTGCAAATGCAAAGGACAAGTGGGAACGGAAATTTTTGGATAACCACATGAACAAGATATGACAACTAAAATAACATTGCTTTTAAGGAACTAGTTTCCAGAATCCATTAAATACTTGTTTCTTTTAGAATTTTCATGGTTAAGGATTTCTGCACAGCCATATAAAAATTATTCTTTTATGTCACATATTATAATCTCTAAATACTAGTTTTAGTCATTTCCTAATATCCTTTTGTGATAGTAACTTGATATACCATTTTAACCAAGGCTGCATCTTCCCCAAATGGACTTTATAATGCTTTTTCTCATGCTGTTTTCTTGAAGACGGCTGAGATCTTCAAGGGGAACTGTCTCTGGACATGCCTACCCACCACTTCAAAATATCAACAGTAGCATTTTCAAGAGAGCTGTATGACTGACACGTGCATATTAGCATCTTCATCTTTGTGCTTTTGCAGATGGTTTGAACATGATGTGGTATGGCAGCTGATTTCTCTCTCTTCTGCACCCAAATGCACTATGGAAGTTATCTTTATTTTTTCTTTGGGGAGTATGTGTCAGCTGCTCCTATTTCAGCTTCCTATATCCATTCTTCTCTCCCTGAGACACTGAAAACCCATTAAGGTCTTACCACTTCCACACAAACTTCCTAATACAAGCCTAGCTCTTACAACTCTCTCTTTCTCTCTCTCTCTCTTGTTCTCTCTCTCTCTCTCTCTCTCTCTTTTTTTTTTTTTTTGGTCATTCTCCAGAAACTTTCTTTTCCACACTTCAATCATTACACTTATCTGTTACAGATAGATTCCTTATAACTTCTCACACAGTGCTATTTCTTCGCTTATTTCATCCTTGCTTCACTTTTTTTCATGTGAACTTCTCCAAATCCTTCAGCCTCCTAGTTCCCCTTACCTCCATTCCACTTCAGATTTTGTTCCCTATGTGCAAGCATAAACTCGTCATGCTCCACTGTGTCTAGCACCCTTATTTATTCCTCTAACTCTTTAGTCCATTTTCTATTCTATGCTTTCTCTGTGATCTTGTATAGACTACTGAAATTCTAGAAAATAAAAGCAAATCTAGATATTTTTATCCTGTTGGTACTTCTTCTACTGGTTGGTCCTTCGGTCTTTGATCCTTGCCCCAGCAGCCCCTCCATAGGCTAATTCCCTCAAAGCAGTATTTGGGGTAAGGTGGTCAGAAAAAAAAAAAAAAAAAAAAAAAAAAAAAGAGAGAGAGAGAAAAAAAGAGAGCAGGAATTATTTCAAAATTCTGTGTTGCTCTTGGAGAATTCAGTCCCTCAGATGGGTCAGTAGAAAATATTAGTGAAGAACCAGTGACCAAAGCAAAATTTAAAGGGTGTATGTGTCCTTCTGTGCTCCCTGATCCACTGCTTTGAGGTAAGAACAGTAGTGAGCAACATGCACTTGGAGTGCACAAGGTGACACTGACAGACAGAAAACATCTACAAGAGAGACCAAAATTCAGTTTGCTAGGAACATCTCTGTCAACATCAAAAGTCCCAAAATAAAACTGGAGTTCAGTGAGGGTCAGGAAAAAATGTAGCAAAATGCCAGCAAAACTGGGAAAGTCTGTCAAGGCATTTTCTAACTCAGCAAATACGAGAATTGCCTCCCCAGTGAAATTTAATTAAAAAGTCTGTTGTTTCCATTATTGCTTAATGATTCCTCCAAAATTAGAAGTTTATTTTAGAGGTTAATTAGTCTTGGATATTTTAAAGGAATACGAATATATTTTCCTCTCTCTTATTTGGTAACTGAACCATTAAGGAGAGTAGAACAAACGGTGGTGTAAGAACTGGTGAAAACAATTTAAGTCACAGAAGAAAACATGCTGTGTCAGGTATCATGGTAGTTCTTTGCGTGAAAACCAGTCTACTAGCAAATTAAATTAACTTTCTGTGCTAGAAGAAACTTGTCAATGACTTCTCCACTTTTGCTCCTGAATTCTAACCGAGACTCAGCATGAGGAAATGGTGCAGTTGTTTTTGCAAGCAAACTAGAAAATACATCCATCAGAGCATACCACTCACTGTGCTGTCCAGAAAGCTTGATTCTGCTTCTTATTACTTCTGTGCTAATTGTCATGCTGAGTTTTGTCATCTATCCAGTAAGCCATGCATCAAAACTCAAGATTCAACATTAAAAGCTCATGCTAATGGAAAAAGAAGGTATAAATGAATAATTTTTCAACACAGCAAATGGTGGATAGATTATTGAACACAGGGAACCTGTATTATTTAACATTACAAAGAGAAAAGAGCTTCAGAAATATTGGTACACACCAGTCCTCCAGTATAACCTCAATTTTCTACCAACTGCATGACTTCCAGAAATACAATCGCATTTCTCTTTCTCAGTCCTCTCCAAAACATATAAGTGGTAACATTTATATAAGCCATAAAAGAAAGAATTTCGTAAAACAGTAAAGCAAAAGTCAGGACTCCTGCTTCCCAGTTGTGTAGAACCATTTATTTAACTCTATTAAGACACCTTAAATCTTTCTTAAGGAATTTCTTCCAGTCCACATGCCATGACCTGTGCCACCCAAACAGATGCAGGTTATCCACTTTACCCAGGTTATGCAAGTCTAAAATGGACCAAACATTTCTCTGAAATTATGAAGATGCTTCAGTAATAATTTTACTAACAGACAGTCATAATCAGTGTGGAAAATGTAGAAATCCCAGTTACTGAAAAGCCAGTATTATAACTAAATCTGCAGCTAAGGACATTTTGAATGTTGCAGTTCCTGTAAACATTGAATATATAAAAGAGAAAGAGTATGAAAAAAAACTCACTATATTTTAACGTCATGGGATTTTCTGTAAAGAAAACATTATAAGTGAGTACATATCCAGTTGTTGTTGTTTTTGTTTTAATATGTGTGCTAAGTGGCAAATCTGTAAAATGTTAGTATTTCTTAGGAAGATCTCTCATTGTCATCTCTATCCCAGTTTAAGTGGCAATGGGATTTGAACATTTTGGCAAGTTTGAGGTGCGATTGATGTGGTTAGCTGGGTGACCTTGCTTGTATAGTATTTCTGTGTCATGAATGTTTACTTGATTTACACCTAATACTCCCTTGTAGCTTCTCTTCTCAGATTATTTTCTGGAATATGCATCTTTTTCACTTGTTTTCATTTATTATTATCACCACTTTCTACATATTATTGTTATTATGAACAGTTTTCTTTTGACCACTTATATTTTATCTCCCTTCTCTATTTTGAAAAATGTGGTCATATTTATCATTAGAAAGAGGTTACTATCTTGACCATACTATAAATGTATGAAGTCCATTTCCTTGTTGTTTAAAAGGACATTCTTCATGTTTAATTGAAATTTTTACCAGGCAATCTTAGGTATTGCTGCTTATTTATCTTTCCTTTTAAGTACACAGAGAGGGCAGAGAATCTCTTTTAAAGCCTTGGGCTCCAAGTAAGTATAATCCTTTAACCTCCCTCATTCCTGTAGTTTTTGAATGAGTTTGAACCAGTGACCTGATAGTGAAAGGTCATTTTCCATCAGGAACATTTGTCTTTCTGATATTGCCTTTATGGCTTTGTTCTTAGTGACATTTTCTTTTGCTCAGGCCCATCTGTGTATGTGTGAAGGTTAACTGTAGGAATCACTGGCTGGCTTCTCTCTTCTCGTTAATGTGAGCTACCAGTACCCAGCAATGATTTTTGACACAGCAGTGTCTTCATTCGTTCATTTACTGGCATCAAGGAAATTGATCTCCTCAGGAGAAGACTACGGCATCTGACCCACTAGAAAAGTGGAGATTTAATGTTTTGGGATGGGAATCAGAGCAGAGAGCCTGGGAGCCACACACAATTTGGCACATACTTTGCAATGACCTGTCAAAACCAATCATGTGTTTTCTAAACGAGTAAAATTGTCGGTATTGATAACTGAGTGAAAATGATTCCTGTGTGAAAAATAGAAGCGACTTTTACTTAAAGCATAGTCCAAAGAAGCTGAAAGAAAATATATTTTTTTATATATTATTTTTATCTTTTTAATAAGTACTTCTATATTGTAGTTACCTTGAACTGGAAACTGTAACTGTAACTGTAACTGTAGTTACTGGAACTGGAAAAAGAAACCTTCTGAGAAAACACTAAAGCAATATCATTTGTTTTTGTTGTTTTTTCCTAGTAGAGGGAAAATTTACAGACAAATTTATTATACCAAGACTTTTACTTAAAAACATTTAAGATTATTTTATATTAATTTTGCAATAAGCTTTTTCAGGGAATAGATTTATTTTCCCTCTGCTTAATCTTGAAATACTAAAAGTAGTAGAACTACTAATGAAAGAAACACTCTTGTAGGTAAACCTGAAAATTCTATTATTTAGTTTATTTAGACAGTTGGCTAATTATTTATAATTTGTCAATCTTTATACTCAGTCTAAAACTTTTAATTTCCTCTCTAGTATATTACTCCATGAAAATGAATATTTCTGAAGACTTAGGTGCTACAGACACCACAGAGGACAATTAGTCTTCAGCATCACCTTTTTAAAAGCTCAATGTATCAACCTTTGAAAACTTTTAGGATTTCACTTGAAAAAGAAATTATGTTAATGGGCATTAATTGTTTTGGAGGTTTCATATTTCTTCACAGATATTTATAGTGTTATTGAAATCAGCCATGTTGTTACAAACTGGTCTATCAAGAAACTCATCTGCCTCAATAATAAGAGCTTGAAAGAAGAAAATTGTTGTCATGTGAATGACACACTGTTTCATTCTGAGTCTTATATAGAAAATCTTATGGGTATTGTGACATATATATATAGAGAGAGATGTGTTATGTCACAAAGCATCATATCACTTGGAAAAGAAAGAAAGGTGAGATGTGCGTCTTTCTTTACATTGTAAACTACACAACAGCAGTTTTTCTGCTTCTATCAACATTTCTTACAATTCTTTTATCTTCTTATCTTTGCATTTTACTTAGCAAAACAGGAAAGTGATAGGTATTTTAAAGTTTCTTATGTTTTTGTGATTTTGTATTTTGGTATTTTCTGGGGATAAGGAGATAAAATAAACTTATATTTTTACCCTTTTTTTTTTTTCTTCCTTCCTTACATAGGTGATAAACAAGAAAGAGACAATGACAGAGAGTGCAAGAGAGACAGACTAAAACTCAAAATAAAATAAAATAAAATAAAATAAAATAAAACTTTAAAACTACCTGGAATTTTTTGCTGTAGGGAAATATGATCTGTGTTTTATGTTGAAATGATTGGTTGTGATCATAGCTGGCAAGTAGTTGAACATGGGCTTATTTGTAATATTAGACATCTCCTGTATCATGTATCATGGCTGTAAAGGGTGATCCCAATGTAGGCTCCATTTCAGAGTCTGCAATCTCATCAAACGGAGACCAGCTACAAATAACAGATTTTCACCTACACTAATTTCCTATTTTATCTTGTTGCCAGCAGCCTGAGGCCAATGCACTTTGACATTTAAGCCCTCTGCAAGGCATCTTTGTGTCTACAAAATATAGTTTAGCAGGTAATGAGCTGCGTTGCTTCACTGGGGTCATGCTACCTAATCAGATGATAAATACTATTATTCATGGTCAAAACTCAAATACAATTTGAGAAAGTGAATGTATTGCAGACCGTCAGAAGGACTGTTTTTTTTTTTATGTTTTCAGTATGTCATCATTCATTTGAAATATTTTTGACATTTTCTAAAATAACTTATTCAAAAACAAAAAGAACAAGCACTGAAACAATTATGAAAGAGGAATAGAATGTGTGTGTGAGAAGAAAGAGAGGGAGAATGAACATGAAAGAAATAAGAAAAAGAAAAGAAAGATCAACAAAACAAGAGAAAGACAGATAGAAAGAGAAAGAAATAGAAATATATAGAGAAAAAGGAACTTACATACAGTATTTGATAGCTGTAATTGCTATGCTCTTTACAAAGGCTTCCTTTTTCTGATTAGAGACTTTAAGATAGTCACTACTGAAAACAGTATTTAAAATTCATTCTTTTCCTCCTTTTTCTTTGAATTCTTCATTATGTAAAACATGTACTTTAGTACTCTTGAAATGTTTTGTTCTCTTTGTTAAATTGCTCCATTTTTATTTTAATGTCCCTGTAGTCTGGATTTTCTCTAAAAATGCCTGCATATCTGTTAAGAACATTTGTTCTTTCAGAGCCTGTTTTCTGTTTCCTTTTTTTTTTTTCTTTTTTAATTCATTTTCTGAGTGAAAATGCGATTTTGTTTGCCTGTTTTTTTTTTTTTGTTGTTTTTTTTTGTTTTTTTTTTTTTTTTTTTTTTTTTTTAATACCTGCCTGCTTGCCTGCTTTTGTTTCTTCAACAAATCCCTTCCACCAGCACTGAGCCCATCAGTCAGGACCACATTCATTTTGTCTAAATCTGACCAAAAACAAGGACAGTACCTGACTAATCAATAAAATAGATGTTAAATTGAGAAATCATGATTTTTCTCTCAGTATTAATATTATGCGCTTGCCTAAAGATCAACATCTCAGCATTTACAAGTAAGTTACGAAAGTAAACCTTTTCCTATTGATGTTTCTGAAATTTCAAATTGTTTTATTGGGAAAATACACAGATACAAGTTTTAATGCCAACATATCAAGCATTGCTCAACTTTGGGTTTATATCCTGTAAACCAGCAGAGGAGGAAAGTCAGAAGATTAACTCAGGCCACCCAAACCTGTGCCTGTCTGCTCTGTTCTGCTCCCAAAGTGTCTTGAGCAAATGGCTTTTTAGTTACACCAGTTCTTTTGATATAAGCTTATACGTCTTCACTTAAGGAAATGTTTTTATTGAGGGAGAAAAGCCTCTTGACGGTTTTTGATTTTGCTGTGGTTTTCAGCACTGCAAGAGTTATGGACACCGTCTAACTAGTGCTAACGTGCAGAGGCAGTATCAGGCTGATATACTGAGCACCATTACTTACAGTGGACTTTTTAAGAAGTTGGGAATTGAAGGCTGAAATCTCAAGACAGTCCTCTCAGCAGTCCAAGGTCTTGGGTTTAGAGTTATCCATAAATTTTATTTATGTTTATCCAATAAGAACTTAGCCAGTGAGTGCTGCAAAGAATCATCTACTTATACCTATATGGGAATTAATTAGTCTATCAAATGAAAGTAAAAGAAATTCTGTCCCAGGAATGCATCAATTGTCACAATAACATATCACATCTTTCCTGGATGTACCTAAAATTTCTTTTAAGGTTGGCTGCCAAATCATCATGTTTCTTTTGTTTATTAGCCAAAAATCTCACTTGAAAACTTCCAGTCTTTTCTATATTACCTATGACAGCCATTTTAGTAGTTGATTTCCTTTTGGAAAATATCCCTCTGAAAAATGTATTTTGATGTTTATTGATTAATTATTTTTTATATTTATTTTTTATTTTATTTTTTTTTAACTGGAGCTGTTATGTAAAGATTCAGTGTCAGGTGCATTTCTAACCTCCCATATCCCCCTTTAAGGTACACCAGTTGGTGAACTCATCAGTTAGCCATTTCTGCAATAAAATAAATTAATGGGCTATCCTACTTCATTTCATGGCATCCGGCTGATGGAGTGCAGAAACTGCTATAAACCCCAGGGCTCAGTGGGACTGCTGGCATGAGGAAGGTGTGCAGCATTTGGCCTGCATTTTGCATTGACCAGGCAGAGTTAAAATTATCACAGCAGTCTGCCTTCAATGAAGCAGAAAGAGTGGTACAGACTGTGCAGCCTCCTGACTATTAAAATGACCCATTCTCCCTTTTATTTTTCCTTAACTTAATTTTTGTTATACTGAAATAAATGGACTACTTATATTGTGAAAAGAAGGACTGAATAATCTGGCCAATACAACATATTAAAATTATATGCATTCTACAGTTTATAATTGAATACAATGCTCTTCCTGAAATAAGCACTCTTTGGTATAGTGATAATCACTAATAGGTCAACTGGGTACCCGAGCACAGTAAATCCAGATGATGACTACATGGGGATGCTGCAGACTTCTGATTTTGTATTATTTTAATAGAGAAAAGCGTGGAAACTAAATAAAGATTTCTTCTAACATATGTCAATGAAATCTCACTTAATTATATGTTATAAATCTCATGCTGCTTTTTTTTTTTTTTTTTTTTTCTTCTTAAAGCTTCAACACTTAGAATCATTTTCTTTCAAAATGGATTTCCCTGAATAGAAAAAATGGCATTCTTCATACATGGGAAGAAAATCTTGAAAATAACTCTTGAAATTTAAAAAGCAGCCAGTAAACACAAATAAAACTAAAATGCTTTGATACAGAAACCTGGTTCATGAATTGAGAACACAATGGCTAGCGCTGCAGGAGTAGTCCATATGCCTCAGCAAGGTTGCTCAGGAACCTCATAGCCAGGGGCAGTGAGAGGACAGGGGTGGAAGCAAGTATTCCCTGAACAACAGCTGTATTTTTAGAGATATTGCGTGCTCTCAGGGTACTTAGTTACAAGCCTAAGGATAGACATAAATACTTTTTTCTACCCTTTCAGATGAAGCAAATGCAGCAGATAGGAGAATTTTGCACTGCAGAAAGAGTGTGATTCAGTGTTATGACTTATTTATATTCCATACCTTGTTAAAAAATGAAAACAGAGGATCGGAGGTGAAATCATAGGCTGAGTGAGGTCAATGGAATAACATCCTTAGAGGAGCACTTCATGCCAAAATTCAGGAGCAGACAGATTTATGAGATTTCCTGAGATCTTGATCATCAATAGCTCCTGTTAATTCAGTAAAAAACACAGGTGAGTACTCGATATTTTGACACTCCCTTGATATACTCAGTACTTTGAAATTCCCTTGGTATGCTATCTTTCCTGTTCTATTTCTGTCTGGTTTTTATGCCTCCATTGATTTTAATGGACTTCAATTAAGGTCTCTTGTCTCAGAATCTTTAGAGCTTTATTTATACAGAGCACAGACTGCTACATCACTCATTTCATATCCCCCCTCCTTCCCCTGAATCCTCAGAGCACTGTTTGTTTGTTTGTTTGTTTGTTTATTTTTAACACAGGTCTCTTATTTTAATTGGGCTAAATTTAGAAACATTTAGATATCTTTCAAACCATCTGTAGTTTCACTGATGCTTAATGAGATTGTCTTTATGGATATATTTCAATAATTGACAATTACATCTTATTGCATACCATCCATCTCTGATGTTCCAAAAGCTCAGAATTGGCTAAATCTGTATTTTAGTTAAAAAAATATATTAAAAAAAAATCGCAACACATTCCATCATTAACTACAGCAAATGGTAAGATTTAGAGAGGGAGAACATTATTTCCTATTCATAAATTCAAATCACTTCTTCATCCTCATATTTCATGTTTATGGGAATGTAGCTAGAATTTTAAGATTAGCACCTCTGTCTACTGAAGTGTGAACTTCCAGCTCCTCCCCTCATCTTTCCAACTACTGTAAATCTTCTATGCTCACTGCCAATGAGGCCCAATAACAATTTTGTACAAATAAATCTATGCAAAACCAGTGAAAAATTTCCTTCTTGATGTATGATAAAGTGAGGGTGATAGCAATAGGTGTCTGTAGCCAAAATTTTCAGAAGTGGACATTTTAATTCAGAACTATGCTCTCACTAATTGGTTAGACTTCCAATGTCACTCTAATATGTTATGTATATATGAGGGCTAGAATTGCCCTTAGAGGCTCTAGGAGTAGCTCTCAGGGAGGAGAAATCAGTGAAGCAGAGTCTGGCTGTAGTCTCAATTTAACTAACTTCGTACATATTCACATCAATCTAGTAATAGAGAATAGTCATATGCAGGCAATCCATAATCACTTCTTCTGAAAACTTTAACCCATGTACCACAGTCCAGTTCCCAGAAAGCTTTTCGGTCCAGGGAACTGCCTTGAAGGATGGAGAATAAAGTGAAGGAACAAGTTCTCAACTACTTAACAAATCCTCTCGAATGATTGTTCTTTCGGGGAACAAAGAACAAGACTGTTTTCCAGACAAAAATACTGCTTTGCCTTCTCCCAAGAAAAAAAAAAAAAAAAAAAAAAAAAAAAAAGAAGAAGAAAAAAAGAACTTTTAGACTGTTGTTAACAAAATTGTCTGGTGACTCCTACCACAACATGATGAATCAGTAGTGCTTTTCATAAAATGACAGTGGTAACATCAATTTCTATAATCAAATTCTTTCTTAGTAGTTAAAACATACTCTCTGACATGCATCTGTATGCTAAAACAGGATAACCTATTCATCATTATACCCCGGATGACTGAAGTGGTTTGAAGTACGGGAAATTTCATCTGTCCTTTTGGTAGGCTAATTGTGTAGAGAACAACTTCACTTCCCCAATAAATTTTAACTGTGTGCTCCTCAGCTTGGAAACCCACCCAAGAGAACACATTCTGAACTGCAGTGTTGACCTGTGACTGAACTTCATCTTTGATCTGTCCCCATCTAGTGTCCAGGAAAATATGAAACGTGAGATGTTGGTATAATATGAAAGACCATAAAGAAAAAATTCCTGGGTCAAGACAATTTCCCCCATTTCCTTCTTTTGTACCCTGTGCTATTCAGTGCTGGCACAGCTGGAGAGCAGGTGAGTTATGAGACTGCCTGATCTTCATTATGATTGTTTAGCCTCTACCCCGTATAGAGTGACGCATGCCTTGCAGAAGCCAGTTCCACATTGGCAAAGCAATGGGACACTGCTGAACATGGTTTATAACCTTGGATAGGGCACTGGCTCCTGTATCTTTGAAAGACTGTGTTTGTCTTTTGGAAAATCACTTTCTCTTCTCACTTTAGCAATAGGTGAAACTTTTTAAGGCAGTCTGCTTCCACCTCTGTCCTCCCAGCAAGGCTAAGGTAGCTTTAAACAACAGCGACTTTTAGCAGCATAATACATTTCTAGGAGCGATACCCCACATCTTTATTCATGACGTGAATGATGATCTGAGTAGTAATAATGAAAGAAGGTCATAAAGGTTTTCCATTGTGAACTAGTATTAATCTAATTTCCTACAGGATGTTTGTCTAAGTCAGAAAAAAAGCAAGCAGTTCAAAATACTTTGGCAAGTCTCTGATGAAAAGAAGCCTGGGAAGTGCTAAGAATTGCTGGAGAATGCTAAATTATGTTCACTCAGCTCTGCTGAGAAGGTTAGGCTGATTCCGGCAGGATTTTGCTAGAATCTATCCAGTACAAATTAGCTTCTTAATTTAATAAACACTAAGAATTGTCAACATTAAAATAAATAAATAAATAAATAAATAAAAGAGCACTCAGGGCTTTCACTAATGAACAATGACAATTCTACCACAGCAGTAATTTTGCATAAATACTACAAATTCAATGGGACATTTTTAAAATTAAATAATAAAATGAGGCCATATTTTAGGTAAAGTAGGCACTTTGTAGTTTTGTATGTCAAACAAAGTCCACCTGTTTTTAATAGCAAGCTGTTCCCTACATGCAGAAGAGGCACCGGCCGCCCACTCCCATTAATGTACTTAGAGGCTGGCAGCAGAGCAGTTTCTTTCTGCAACTTCTTTTCCATCTGAATGTAATCTCTCTGCCTCACCAAAATACATACAATACAAGTGCTGCTGGGCACAGGCTGTGTCTTTAAACAATCTGACACTGTCAGAGATGATGGAGCCCAGCCTATGAGTGGTTCCACTTCTATGTAGGTAGACCTGAGTCTACCTAAAAGACCAGGCAGTCCAAGTCTCGTTGCAATTCCTACCAATTTTTTGGTTATCTTCCCTGCTGAGATTGGTTACTTTCTTGGGATGTGGCCCAATACTAATAACATTAGCAATTTCAGGTTTTTAAGGGCAACAGTAGAGAGAACACCTGCCGAGGTTTGGCTCCCCAGTCCTGTAGAGATGCTGAAGGGGTCTGGGCTTAATCATCTCCCCTGGCTCCTGGCTGCAGCCCAAGTAAATGTGCTTTTGATGTCTCAGTTGTACCTTTCTTCCAACAAAACTTTCCCCATGAATATACTAGAGGGTATGCTGTCCAAGGGCTTCTGATTTGTGCTTGTGCCACTTGTGCATCACCTGAGCTGGTGACAGCACTGGCAGATCTGCAGGGCTGTGCTGAAAAATCAGGGAGACACAGCCACATCTACACTGTGTCTGGGCATAAGGATGCCTGAGGAAGGCCAATCTTTTCCTGCCTAGAAGTTAAAAATGGTGGGGATCACCTCCCAGTGATAACCACTATAGCCACTATTCACTGAACCAGCATGGTACAGGGAATCTCTGGGAACTGGAGGTTCCATTTAAGAAGCAGTTCCCTAAATGACAGCATGGGAATGTCTTGCAGGATGTGTTAAATGGCTTAGGTGAATTAGCATATCTGACAGACATGGAATGTAACTAGCATTCAGCCTCGTACTTAATGAATAGTCCATATGTCCAGAGAAGCAGGTAATTTATAGTCTAACATTTTCTTTTGATCTGTCGTTTGCTCTTTCTCTTTAGAATTAAATCACTTCAGAATGCACAGGGGAAGAAGGCAAAGGGAAGAAGTCTTTTTATTTTTAATTAGAATGTGCTAAATGGTAATAAAGTAATGTGAATACAGTGGAGACCTCTTAAATCCATAACAGTAAATCTATTGCTGCAACAGGTCCATTCTTTATCTAGTGTTCATTTAAGAAGGTTTCACCTGAAGTGTAACAGTGACATGAACTGATGCTAATAGAGTAGTATATTTAAAGAATTCAATAAAGCATCTGTTGTAGATTGTGATATGCCTTGTAATTTTATTGACAATGGTTTGTTTTGTCCTGAGACATATAAAATGCTTGGTTAAATGGTTTGATTATATAGTACTTTTGAAAATACGCACTCAGCTGATTTCTTGTACCGTGCAGCTTGTCAGTGATTAGCCAAGATGATCTTTAAAATAAAAATAATTGGATAAGCTCTTAAAAATTAGGATTTTTCTCACTTGGGAAGGAATTCTAATGTGTGTGAAAGAAGCAGTAATTTGAAAATTACATTCCTTTGTATGCAAGTGTTAAGGTATGAGGTAAAACATCACACAAGGGTATTTTATACCATATATGTAGAACAAGAAAGAGAGTGCCAAAACATAAATCGTAAATGTAACCAAAAGCTATTTTTTTTTTCTTTATTACTTAAAAGACATTTGCAGGAGGTGAGATACATTTCCATGAGGCCTTTTTTTCATCTTTCTGTCTCTCTAAACTGCTTTCTTCTATTTGAATGGAAGTGGATTTTTTTGGATATGACTGTAAGCCTCTTTCACCGGAAAGCAATTATCCCCATTCTGTGTATGCAACAGCCTTTTCACACAAACTTCTCTAGTCCTGAGAAGCTGAAAAAGGATCTGGTATTGTGATATGCTCTCTGTACCATTTACTGCTTTGGCTAAGGGGACACGAGTGGTGTTTGGACATGATACAGACTGATATGGGAAGATTACTTTTTTTTCAGGTTATCAGGAGGCCTGTTTTTGAAACAACTATGAACTGGTAGGTATTAGGTAGGATGGCTGTTTGGTTTGAAAGGAGGTTATGTTCCTAAAACACTGATCTTTTATTTTTTACGAGTTTAGTCCTGGTCCAAGCACTGTGGTAGTTATCCTCCATCCAGAATCAACACTGTTCAATGCTGTGGGCTTTTTAAACCATTCCTCCTCCATGGTCCTCTCAGTTTTAGATCAGGTATATTTTCCTCTTGCAGGAAAGAGGACTTAAGATTCAATGCTTTCAACCTGTTTTCTAAGAAGGAAAGTAAATGATTTATTAGAGGGATAATCGGTCCTTGAGAACGGAGCTTTGAGGTGCATGCAGGATTCATGTGTGGACATATTACAGAGTTCTTCTTCTCAGTGTCTTGATTTATTTATTGTTGGTACACTTTGTTCTTTTATTTTTAACTGGAATATTTTAAGAGGTACTTCTACTTTTGCTTTGGTAGAAACAAACGTGTGATTGCACACACCATGAGGTTTTGTACTGTCAGCTTTTTGCTTTAATCTTAAATGACAGCTACATCTGTTGAAGTTTGTTCCTATCTCCTGTTTGAGTATTTATTTATTTATTTATTTATTTTAACTTGG
Source organism: Aythya ferina (assembly GCF_964211825.1). Taxonomy (NCBI): domain Eukaryota; kingdom Metazoa; phylum Chordata; class Aves; order Anseriformes; family Anatidae; genus Aythya; species Aythya ferina. Next base: position 36,330,314 of record NC_140303.1, on the reverse strand, counting down.
CTCATCGAAGGAACTCTTTTAATGACAATCTTGATACCTGCAGATAATTTTTTGAGATGCGCTTCACAGACTGTGAGCTTCTCAAAGCTAGTCTTGCTCTCCAGTAGAGGTTCTTAGATCTCCAGTAGGGGTTCTTAGAGGTTCTGGGGTTAGCCTCATTGGTCTAAAGACTTAGTTGGTCTTTTCAGTTCTCTGGGCTTGGTTTCGTATCTTGTCACAATGGAGTTAAACTCAGTGGGTAGGTATGTGGATTTAGGTGGTGGAATATGGCCAAAAGCTGTCACAGTTTATAGCAGCTGCTTCAGTCAGCATTGTTCCATTTCCCTTCTTCTGGAGCCAGATTTTGTTTTACTGATGTAATTTGTTGTCAGATTTTTATTGATTCTTCACTGATGGTCACAGGACTGTGGGCCATGGTACCACAAATGTTACAGACATTGTAGTTAAAGGTCATTGATATGATTAATTCCCTACATACTATTTTCTGCAAGGACATGGCATTGTTACCAAGGTTAGAAAGCATAAAAAGGTACATGAAATCTGTGTGGTTTAAAGCCCCTAACTATTACAGTGCTGGGTAAAACTTCCCAGAGAAAATAGAAACAGAACAGTTTGAAAGTACATTTTATCTGCAAAAACAGACTGAAGGTACTGGGTGCTGGCTGGGCTTTCTCTGACAAGGCAGTGTCAAAGGTAAATGGTTCAACCATGTCTCCAGTTATAGCCAAGAGGGCCAATGGCATCCTGGCTTGTATAAGGAATAGTGTATCCAGCAGCACCAAGGAGGTGAAAATGATGTTACGAGTTGGCTAACAAGGACCCACCAGCCTGGGTGAGAGGCAATGCTTGTTGCAATTCTTCAGTTCCCATAATTAAAAACAAGTCATAATTTAGCTTTTTACATGTTTTGTCCATAAAACATCTCAATATTTCTAACATAGCCTCCTCATTTATGGTTAGTTTAGTCAACTGGGGGCTGAAATAGAAGCTATTTCTTCAATTATTTTGATTTTTTCTAGGTCTATTCACGTTGACACAATCATTTTCAGTATGATAGTCCTGAATAAAACAACTGAGACATAAGCCCAGTATTTACATTAAGCAGCAGAGTGATTCAACATTCCAAATACTCAAGTGCAAACAGTCTAAATAAACTGAATGAAGAGTGTGCTTTAGCTAGAAATATTGTCTTCCATTTCCACTTTCTGTTCTCTGGACTCCAATGTGGCCACTAGTCTTGCTGTAAGTACTGCCTAATATGAATAAGTCATTACAGACCTGTTTACAAACATCTGAGTCTAAAGCATTTCCCTCCAAGCTAGTGACACTGATCTTTCAGGTTTTGAAGACACTTGTTGTACCATCTTCAAGATGCTTTCAATGTCCCAAGCATACACCATGCTGTAGGTTAACTGGGGACTCAAAGGTCTCACCCAGCATAGGAGGAGGTGGCCACAAGAATGGACCTCAGGGTTAGTTGCAAGTGTATTATATGAGATCAGGTTGTGAACCTTTCCTGAAACTGTGCAAGCTAAAGAATTACTTTTCTTCCTATTTTGCCAATTGTACAGATTTTTCTAATTCCAAAGTATTTTCTCATGCTATAGTAAAAAATAAAATAAAACAAAACAAAACAAAATAAAATAAAACAACATAATAAAACAAAGCAACATAAAATAAAACAACATAATAAAACAAAACAACATAAAATAAATAAAATAATAAAATAAAATAAAATGAAATAAATAAATATATCGATAGCAGTATTATAAGAAATGTAGGCTGGGCTTTCAGTTAGAATTATAATCTTTTTAAGCTTTTTGACAATCCCAGGTCATCAGCTCTAGATGGGGAGCATTTAATTTCTCTTAAGCTTGTGCTTTTAAAATTCAGCTAATTATCATTAAACCCAAGAAATCAAAGAACCCACAATAGCTCCATAGACACAACTCACATGTTTATTTAACCATTAGCTATGATTACTTTAATTGTATAACTTCATTAGTCTTTCTTTTTCCCATTTAAAAGTAATATGGAATCTTTAGGCAATTACAGTGACTAACTAGTATTGTCTAGCAGTAGCACTAAGTAACAGTAAGATATTTTAAATGCAATCTGATGTGAAATTAGCTATAAATATAGCTTCAAAAATACTACTTTTTAGTGAAAAGCTAAAATATTGTTGGGTGTGAGTTGATCTTATTGCACTAAGAATAATTTCCCATGTGCTACTCACGTGTGCTTTTCTTCACTAAACCAATGTATTTTGCATGTAAGAAACTCCTGTTTAATTCTGTATGAACAGTTACCTAAGCAACCTTGTTAACATCTGCAGATTTTTTTTCAAAGAGGTTTCTATATGTATTTTACTTAGAGTAACTATTACTTGAAGGAGTGTTTTTTTCTAAATATTTAGACCTACATATGGGTATATAGATATTGTTGTAGATATATACATACATAGCTTTTATATACAGAAGTATGTATATGTATATAGTATATAAAAGCATGACAAAATTATATTTTGTAATAAAAAGAAACTTGTACCAAACCCTGTTTTGTTTCTAGCCTTTCTTTACAAAATACTTTATGAATTAAAGGAAGCAGAAAGTGCATCACTATATTTGAAACAAGCCACAGTTATAAATAAATAACTTTAGATCAGTATGCCAATCTCCAAGTTTTTCCCTCCAAGTAAAATAGCAACTTAAACATACCCGCATCCATCCTTTTCACCCACACCATGTGCAGAATAATATTTCCTAATACAGATTTTTGGCTGAAAACACATGAGAGGCCATGGTTTTGCTTATGTTCCTTTATCTATCCCACAACTCCAGTTTTCATGTCACTTCATGGTATGGGAGTCATGATGTGGAAAATAGATTGTTTCTGATCTGGCTGAGTGCAGCAGTGCTTCTTACACATCCTCCAGCCCCTCCAGGCTTTTCTTCCTCCTGTATTTATTTTGTTTCATGTTCAGACCATTTTAAGCCTCTCTGCTCTCTCAAGGAGTTCAACATGCAAATATATTAAAAATGCAATCCGCTTTCATAGTCATATTTCACTGGTTTACTAACTACTTTGCAAAGCAGAAAAAAGCTTTTCTGGTAGCATGTGACCATTAAATTATGCAACATCTAAGCCATGAAGACTTAACCAACATTTCCTGCTGAGTTATATTTTGGCAAGTTTTCCCAACAAAGGTGACGTCTCTGTATGTGGCAGGCTCAAATGCAGGTGGATTCAGGAAGCATAACACCAAGAGATGCACTGTATGTAAGTTACAAGGCTGGAAGTAACAGATCTGATCACAGCAATTTTGTTTTTTATTCTTTTTATTTCTTTTTCTGTTTTTGTTTGTTAGTTTGTTTTTCATCTCTATTTATACAGATTAAATCAGGATTTTCTTTAAACATAGGAAAATGTTGAGCACAGAAGATGGTCAGGGTCAGCAGTCAGTCTCTACTGGGAGCCTGCACATGCAGGTGCACCCAGGTGTTACTTCCACCTCCTTTTCTGTCCTTGTCTACACTAGGTTGGAGTTGAGAGCAGAGCAGAATTGGCCTTGCACTGCTGCTGCATAGTGCTGGAGCTTGTCCTTGAGTGCTGAGCTCAGGAAGCAGGGAATAAGTGACAGGTTCAGATTTTCCGAGCCATTGCATCTGTCCCAATTGACCAGAACATCAAGAGAAGATGTAAACCAAAGCAGGAGGATTGGAGGAGTTTTACTTTTTCCCTATGAAGACAGAGCTCTGAAGAATACTATCAAAGAGATGTGGAGGAAAAAAATGTCCATCTGATGTTTTTAAATGAAAGAAAACATTGAATTACAACTGTTTTACAAAGATAATTTACAAATAGCATATAGTTAGTTAGGTACATTAAAAACAAACAAACAAAAAAATCCTTTTATTTGGCTATCTGTTTAACAGCACTATGCCATTTAATCAAATCACTGTGGCAGTGAACTTAGCAGCTCCCTTAATGAAAGTGCCAACATGGGATCCTTGAACATAAAAGATGAAACAGTAGCCCAACAATTTTCACAAGATGGTTAGGACAATAAGATGACCAGAAGGAGAAGAGATATGCAGACACTTTGCTGCTGGCAGGCACCCAAAGCTTCCTGAACCTCATGTACTCTTCCTTAATAAATATGTCATTTCAATACCAGCCATGATAATGCAGTGATAACAGCAGGAGAATAACTCTCTCTATAATTGTGCGAGACATCCAGATATACTCCCCTGTCTTCCTGACTAATGTTTCCAACATGACTTGTTAGCTTCTGCAATGATCAAGCAGCTATTAAGGATAAAACTGTGTTAACCTTTTCAAAAATTAGAAGAGCATGACTGGAACTGGAACTACAATGGCTTCCCGGAGACTAGAACAGAAGGGTGAAAGATCATCCTGCTGAGATGTTAGTAATGGATGTATTATTTATTTAGTACCTCTGAAATGCATATGGAGGATGCTGCCACATCCAAATGTCTCCTCCTCACTGTGTGAGCACTCTAACCAATGTGGGCAGGTAAGTAGAAAGATCCCGGATTAGGTTTTTTAAGGCAAGTGCTTTCCCCATTTAGTTTCCCTCCCTAACACAGAGTCTAGCGGATAATAATAATAATAATAATAATAATAATAATAATAATAAAACTCCTGAGACTCTGAAATTAAGCACATTTTTCTTAATTTTGAATTTAAACTTGACCTCAAACCATCTTAATTCCAATCAACCCACTCATAGCAGATTCTTTATATTGGTACCTTCAGTCAGAGAAGCATGAATTAGAAACTAACATAATACGTATCATAGCTATACCTTCAACAATGTCAATGGAGTGCCACAAAGCATCCTATGAAACGACAACCTAGAGGTTCAGGATATTCAGAAATGTCTTGTATGATGCTAATGGAAAGCAAAAAAACATCCTTGACATGCTTAAACTGTAATAAAAGGCAGGTCTTTGTTTACTGATAAGTATAATCTGTAGGCGACAAGTGACAAACAGGCAATAAATCACGACTAGAAATAAGAGTAAATGACAGCCCAAAAATACACTCACTTGGTCTACAATGAAAACCTTTTTGGATTTGTTTGTTAAATAAACTTTTTACTGGAGTTATCAGAGCTGCTGATAGAATAAAGCTCATAATAAAAATAGATAACAGCAGCCTGAAAAAATACAGAAATGCAACATAAATTGCAGGCACATGGAATATTTATAAGGTCTGACTTCTATTAAAGTAGCATCTCAGTTGCATTTTTGAGATTTTAATATCTGAAGTAATTCATTGTCTTCCCATAAGGACCAGTAAAAAGATCTAAATGAGTGTGTCCCTATTAACCATTTCCCTCTCTCCAGTCAGGTTAGAAAGCACTGTGAAACATCCCTTTTGGAAACTGGGGCTGTTATTTGCTTTGATGGAACAAAATGGAGAAAGCAACATCCACAAGGAAATATATGAAGGCCTAACCTGCCCTTGTGTGCAAGTACTTCGTAATGTAGGAGCTGCTGTTGTCTCAGAACAACTAAAATACAGACCATAAAAATTCAGGCAAGGGAAGATTGGGGAAGGCAATGAGGAAAAGTGTTTGATTTAGAGATAAAAGATAAATTTATCTGTGATCTTGGATGTTTGTAGTAATTTCCAATCTCAGAAATTTGTGCCAAATGGTCAGTTCAGCAGTAGTTGACTTACTCACCCTGATGACTACCAGCAAAGTACAACCAATTCCAGAAATCATAGAAAATTGAGGTGGTTCCCATGAAGGAGTGGGGTTCATGGGGGCTACCCTGGGCACCTTGCAGAGAAAGAGCAGTCACAGGTGTAAGACATTTCTCACTGATCCTCAGTTTATTCTTTCCATTTTATTAAGAAACTCAAAAACAAAACAAACCCACACTGTTATACAAAAGCCTTTTGAGCTCCAGGCAAGAATACAGTTTTCTTGTAGCAACTCTTCTTACTTTATCTCCTCTTCCTACAGCCAGTGAAGAAACAAATAAATGTGCATCTGCCACGTTACACACAAGGCACCTTTCTCACCTTGCACCTCATGCAAGTCTTCTTGTGAGGCAAAATCAGCTTCTTTCATATCAGTGTGAACAAGGTAGCTATGTCCAGGGATACTGTATTTTACGTACCTCTTCCGATACTGGAGTCAGACTCCCATCTGCTCAATAAAATGTTTTCCTATGAAAAGAAATGGGAGAAAAATAATCTTACCATTTTTCCTCATAGAGGGCAAGTTGATACTTGTATTTGTTATTAACAAGTTAATATTTATTCTGAACTAAATTTATACAGAGTAGTACTGTTCGCCCAAAGGGGGATGGTTGTTCTATCCCTTCATTCATGCATCTGAGAGGCAGGTAGGGATGTGTGAAACCTCAGCAACACCCGGCCCATGTACTAAGAGATTTAGTACCAGAAAGAGATGGAAAGGTAAAGTTTGCTGGAAAAAGGAATAATAAAGAACTCATCAGCTAAAAGAAATAGCAGAGCATCAGTTCTCAGTAGGGTGTCTGGTTCCACCTCTGATCAGAGCAAAACTGTGAGAAGATGGTGCTGTACCTGAGAAACTGAAACCTCTTCCCCACTCAGAGACAGTCCCAGCATTGTGTTTCAGCTGAGGGCTGAAATATTGCAGGCATAAAATTTCTATTGAACTGGTACGAATATGGAGTACCATAATACTTGTATGTAAATTATTAGAGAATAAGAGGGCAATATTAAAACTATCAGCTAGAAAATTACTTCAGTGCTATAACATATTATTTTTTCAAACATAAACTTTGTGAAGTCAGAGATATTAAGAGAAAATTCTATAAATCCCTCTGGTAATAAGCAATAGAATTAAAACCCAAGCAAAATTAAATTTGAGAAGATTAATGTTCCTTTTTATATTTTGATGACAACTATAAACATAATGTAATTTTGTGAATTTACTGCTTTAAAATGCAAGCTGATACCCCACAATGGTGCAATTTAAGCCACAAAGCAAATAAGTACTTTTTATTCTAATGTCCCCACAGATAAATTTTGCAGTAGTAATGAAATGGCTTTGAACTTCTTAACTACCCTTTAATACAATATAGAAACAAGTAAGTAATTTATAATTGAAGCCTTGCCGTATTTAAAGCAGGTTGCAGTGGATTGATAATGGCTGCATATCATCACGGTAGCTGTCCCAGATACCTAAATGCAAAGTCTGAAGGATCCCCTCTCCAAGAAGATTACATAAATTTCTGTGGCTTAAACTGCATATTTCTTTTCCTTGGTCCTCTGAGATATAAGCACTTTAGTGGCAATAACCTTGTAAAGTCTTTTGAAAAATCTTTACATAACCCACAAGGACTCTGAGTTCAGTGGAGGATGAAAGGAAATAGGAATCCAGGTGGACCAGTTAGAGCCAATATTATGTCCTGGAGCAAGCAAGGGGGGACCTGGAGAGCTCCTTCACAGAAATGGGGAATATCTTGCATTATCAGGTTTGTATACTCTACAGACCCCATGACCACCACAATCATGTGGATGCACACAGTAAAAAGAGAAGGAAAATCCAAAAGGAGCATGGGGAAAGACCAGGTAACGTAACTAAGAAAACCAAATTTATGAGAAAGTAAAATGTGAAGAATATGCATAGACACTTTATGTAACTTCAGCTTGAAGTCAAGGGGCAAGGGGCAACTCATGCTGCTTTCCTTAGGTCTGTGCTTGTAGTCACGGTATCAGTGTTTTTCAGTCAGATAAAACTGTACCCTTGTTGAGTGAAAACAAGAGTTCTGTCCAAAGAATGAAAAAAAATTCTCTGCTTGTTTTCATGCTTAGAAATTATGCTAAATTTGCCTTAACTGCAAGTTTCTCTTCGGAAAGTGTCTCTTTGGATAACTTCTATAGAGCAGTTGGGGGAGAATTGACACCTTAGCTTCCCTTTGTGTCTTTTAAAAAAAATTCTAGTTATGCTTCAAAAGACACCTCAATAATCAGATCTCCCCATTTCTGAAGTCAGATTTTTTTCTATTGTTACATAAAATGAAAACACAAAAGATCATCTAACTTTTTTCCATATGCATTTGGTCTACCTAGAGAAAGTAATGTTAAAAGGACATTTTAAATCTATTTCCCTTGCCAGTATTATTATTTTATTTTTTTTTCAGAAATCAGTTCTTGTGGAGCACAAATATGCATAATAATCCACTTGGATGAATAAGCAGTCAAAACAATTAGAAGTGAACAACGTCATGTCGTTGCCATAGAATTGACACAGTCACGCTGAAACCTAGCTGGTTTCAGAAAACTCCTTAGGGCATTTCACAATTTAAGGTCCTTTTTCCTGTGAAATTACAGCAAAACCTCCATAAGCTTCACAGAAGTACGTCTGGCCCTACTCCAGCTGCAGCTGGGTATGACAAGGAGAGAGGAGACCATGACAGCATGAGCTACCAAGGGCAGGGAGAAGAAAGAGCCTCAGTGCTGGCCACTTGCTTGCCAATAAATCCAGGGAGTTTCACTAACAAAAGAGTGATTTTACCATGTCGTGCCAAAGGAGTTAATGGATCTAAAGAGGAGTCTTCGAGCAGTGGCTCCAACATCCCCTGGTCTCCAGAGTGTTCCTCGATGGCAGGGATCATCCAGCCTTGGTATGGGACTATACCCAGAAAATAGTTTGGGGTTTCTACTAGAAGGCTTTATCTCTGCCCAAAAGCATTGAGTCTTAGCACTGCTTGGGTTTTACTGCCTCAGGTGGCTTTGGCAATTGCCCTGTGGTCATCCTTGGAGAGTTTTTGTCCTGTGCTAGCTCACTGTTACTGCGACTTCCAAAATAATGAACATACTGCTAGTAGTCCTATTGAGAAGGAACATATGCAGCAACCACCACTGACATCCCTATGAAAATATTTTTAAATGCAGAATTATAACAGTCATTAAATATTTAATATTAAGTAACCTATGGGAAATTTTATGTATTCTACTTGAAGAGAATACCTACAGTAATAATGAAAAGGTGAAAAGAAATGCAATAGCTGGTTCATCTGAAAGCATGTAGCAATTTTAACTTGTATTTTATATATGAACCCATAAAATTTATACAGAAGAAATTAAATGTATAAAATGATTTATAGGTGGATTAAAAAGGCTTGCAATTTTTTAGTTTCATACATCTTCATGAAAACAGTTATAAATCTCCCTAACCTAAATTGCTTATCCAAGTTCTACAGAAACAGCATAAACAGAGCAAGCAATTATCTGTAATAAACTTTTTCTTTAATATTTTGGCATTCACCTTTTTGTAAAACTACATATCATAATTTATCTTGTGCAGTATTAGAAAATCAGATTTTATTTGCTAGGTTTATATTTTTATATATATATATATATTTGCATTTGTGCAGAAGCTGTCAGCTTCCTGGTAGGGTAATCTACTCATCAAGTGTTAATAACATAATAATGCAATATAATTTATACTCCTGAACATTCATTTATATATATATAATTATGTTCCCCCCTCCCCATACATGGTGTTCTCAAAACTCTAGAAAAATCCCTTTTTAAGTTGCAGCGTAGACTACTTGAAAATTCAGTTTTCATTATAGCCAGTACTGATATTTTAAATGATAATTTCCTGGGGTTCAAGCATTGAGTTTTACACTGAACAGAAGACTGTGATGGTTTTTGTGGCTGCCATCTAAAAATGTTCAATTTGAATCAGTGCCAGCTATGTTGAAGAAAATCTCTACAACATTGGAAGATGTGAGATTTTTCAGTAAAGCAATTTTCAATCTCAATATACATCCTAAAATATGAGTAAAGTGTTGTCATTTCCTATTTTATGTGGAAGTAACACATAAAATGGAGAACAAGGGCTGTGTAAAGTACAGAACAAAATTCAGAGTAAAGGTGGTACAGGAGCAGAATGATATCAATGCAGACCTGGTTTGATGAGCAACAACACAGTTGCAATAGATGCAGAATGTATTGCTTATATGTTGTAGTATTAAAAAAAAGCCCCAAAAGTCTATTTTGATTAAAGGACAAGACAAATTTCTGAGAATAAGTTTTATCTCGATGTAAGAAAATCTGTGCTTGGGTTGTATGAAGATTTCAGAAGAGAGAACACTTAAAAATGGGGTGGAGATGTGCCAGCACTAGGGTTAAAGCCTTGAGGTGTGCCACCTTGGTTTTCTCCTAACAATAGTTCTCCCTGGAATATACATTCCATTTAACACACTCACCCCTGCTGGCACATTAATGCATGAAGTAGTGTTTCTACAGAGTGTTTGCTCATTGTCACATTCCACAGCCTGGAGATTCTGTGTGTTAAACTCCATGCAAATTGCTCAGATTTTGGAGTCAACATAGACAGTTTTGCCTTGGGTAACTGAAGTTTTGCATCAGCTGCTTCATGGACACACACCAAGTTGCTGCTGGTGTGGATGGTATCAGAGACAGAACCTGGAGGCTGCAGACTCCAACAGGCAGCTCGTAAATGAGGTTGTCTGATACTGTTATCAGTAGCCGTAGACAGCTTTTAATGTCTGTGGGCCTTCAGTAGCTCAGACATATACATCCTGACTGCAGCCCACGCAATGCTTCACCTTAGCATGAAATCAATGTTGGCTCTTGTCATGAGGAAGCTGGCATAACTGATGGCATAAATCTGTATGTCTAATACCCTACACACTGGATAAATTAGAGCAAACTACATATATATTTGATGTAGTATTCTGCTCTTCAAACAAGGAAATCAAGATTATAGTTACAGCTATAAAAACATACTGATTACAATTTGCATGTTAGGCTATATGTGCAACCTAAGCTGGACATGCATCTGAGTTCATTTGCAGCTAACTATCAGAAGTTAGCAGTGATTCTTGTGTTTTGCTGAAAAAGAGGGGCTTTGTAACCTGCACAGAAAGAATCTGGTTTTCACAGGATCCCTGGGCATTCTCCTTTGCCTTCATTGTCCATGGCATGGGAACATTTGTGGGTTACCATCTCAGGAATTTCTCTCTGGGATGAAGAAAAATAGACAAAAAGTCTCCAGTCCATATTAAAAGATCAGTTTCTTGTATATAAGAGATCATATGGGTTCCCTGCGATCATTTCTGCCTTCTACCCATGTAAAGAAACTTCTGAGCAGTGGTACCTTTCCACCATGATTCTTGAAAGCAGAAGGATCAAGTGGATGCTCCACATCTGCAGTCCAATTTATTTTATCCTAGTATAAAAAAACAAACCACCACCACCAAACAAAACAAACAAACAAAAAAAACACATCATTTTTATTTCAAACTATTTCCATGTCTCTTTGCCTTTAGTTTTAATCTTTTGAAATCCTTCTGCTAGATACTGTTAACAGCAATGTCCAGATTCAAACAGCAAGTGGACCTCTTTAAAAAAAAAAAAAACATTTTGGCTTGGGCATCCTTTATGAATCCCTGGGATTAATGGTATTTTGCTAAGTTCTGCTTACAAACAGTGAAATAATTGCACTAAACTTAGTATTGCTGAAAAGGTAAGGTACCTGGTTAAAACTTGCTGCCCTCTGTTTCCCCACCTGCAAAAGCTGATTCAACTGATCTTAAAAGCTATCAGAAGTACCAAGATACAGTAGGTTGGGTAACTTCTGTTGTTCCTGTCCCCATCTGGGGCTTCCCTGAGGCGTTGTCCCTGTGTAACGTGCTGTAGCTGACCTGAACAGTTAATGTATTAGAAGAGTTTACTATCAAATGCATCCAGATAATCCAAAATCAGACCCCCCAGTGGAGACATGAATACTTCTCTGAAGGAGTGCATTTGCTGTAACTGATCATTGAAGGAACATTGGTGGTGGCTATTTTGTATAAGACAGTTAATTGCAGTGATATAAATTCCATCCTTAGTTTGTGTTCAAAACAAGGGATATTTCTGATTGCAAAAACAATCGTGTCCATTAGGAATACAGCAATGCCATATGCATATTCCTACTTTTTCAGTGGAAGAACATCTCCTCTAAAGATATGATCCATCTTTAATCTCTCAGAGAGGGTGCTCATTGGACACCCATATAAATACCTTCAAAAGATAAGCCAATAAGTAAAAGCTTAGAAGTCAATTGGTTTAAAAAAATCTTTAAAAGTTCTTGTTTTACAGTACACCATGATCTTCCTCTTGTCCTTCCTACAGCACTGAGAATTTTCCTATTCCTAAACTAAGGCACCGGACCCTGTCGCCTGATTCTCTGAGGTGCCAGCCCACTTCTCTGCCACAAAGTGATTAAAGTAATAAACTGAATTATGAGCTGTTGCCTCTGATCTTCATTAGACATAATTTTGGCTCTTCTTGTCAGACGGACTAAAGGACTCTGACCTGAAAACCTACCGGCTTTCTAATTATATTAGTTGTTTTAATAAGAGATATTACCTTCCCTTATAAAAGTTACTTCTCTTAATGTTAAGCAATGTATTCACTCACAGAAACACTATCAGTATCTAATTAACTCAATTCTCCCAGCCCAAGCAAACAGCATGTGGAAAAACGCCACTTTGCGTATCATTTCCCCCTCCTTCTTCCTCTGTTAACCTACATCCCTGCCTCAGTGCTGGGGAATATTATACTACCAGAATTTGGGTGAAATCAGCCTGGTCTGTCTTCCAGTCCATTTTTTGAGCTAGGCCCTCTCTCCAGGTGAGATCCAGCTATAAAAATGTGATCACATCCTGCAGCTGAGCTGCACGGTCTCTCCAAGTGGGCCCAGCTCCTCCATCCTCCCGCAGAAAGGCTGTACAATGCATCTCAGCGAGGCATAGGCTTTCACCGCCTCCCATCAAAGCATCCTCCTGCCAACAGAGAGGGGCCAGGAGCAGAGGAAAAGCTCCTTGATATGAAATAGCAGAAGCTCTTTTTTGCTCCACTCTTCAGTCTATTCTGCACTTCTTTCAGGCAGGGCAAGTCCTACCGTTTCACTGCAAATGCTCTGTATAGAAAGTATATATACATTAAACCGTCTCTGTGACCATGTTTGACTTCTACTCTTACAAATAAATGGGAGTAGATAGCTCCTTTCCCTCAGGAACTTCTGTCTGCTGAAAATTGAGAATCACTGGGATATGCAGATGAAACGGTTCTTTCTCTCCACCAAGATATGAAAGCAGAGAGCTCCTTACCCTTCCGAGCTTCAGGCCAAGGGGCTTCGACACACACAGAGCAAACGGGAAGATGTGTGATTAGGTAACTTCCAAACTTCAGAAACATTTTCATTTCAAATTCTGACTTCCTGCCATGCACATATTCTTCTGTAACCAGACTCTGAGGCAATTTATTAACAACTCCAGAGGAGTGATATCTGCAGAATCTGTTTTTCAGCTTTTGACAGCTGAGCAGGGCTAATGTTACTGTTTCAGAGTGCCATCACTGGAGCAGTGCATATTCGGTATATTCAATAAAAACATATCCTTTGAAGGTGCAAATGAAATAGTTTATCTGAAATAAAAAAGCTAAAAAAGACATTTTAATATTTTAGATCATTTATCAGCATGTAAGGAAAAAAAATATGTTTTCCAAAGAAGATTTTTAATCATAAACTACCAGAAGTTTTAGACTGAGTCTCCTTTTCACTATAATTGAATAAGTATTTTAATAGAAATCACTAAATGTCACAAAATTAAATTAAAATAAAATAAAACCTCAGCTAAACACTTTCAGTATTTTGAATTTTTAAATGCAAAAACCAGGTGAAGACAGTTCTACAGCCTTAAAATCTCAAAAACAAAACAACAAAAACAAACAAACAACAACAAAACACTGAGATCAGCATTACACCTGAGTTCTGAAATGAGAGATTTTAGAAATACCTGAAATACACTAAATATTATGTAAAGATAAGTTATAGAGTCTTGCAGGGAAATAATAAAGGGAATTTTGTTCACATTAGAGATTTAAAATGAATGTGAATTCATGGAAGTCTTAACATTGTTCTTGAACTTTCCTGGAACAGAGGTCTTCCTTGGATGAATGTTACAGAAAGGGTGGAAGAAGGAGTTAGACTAAAGCAGGATTGACATGCATGATGAATTACAGTTCATTAATCCAATTAATGAGTAAATCCAGAAGCTTTAATCCCAGATAAAGCTCTTTATTGTAGTTCTGTTGGCTAGTGCTGCACTAAGAGCCTGTCAGCAAATCTGTTGTAAAACTCTATTAAATAAAACTTGCCATACACTGCCATAGCTTGTGTGATAATATTTTGTCAAAAAAAATAAAGAGAAAAATATAGAATGATCTCTAACCATATTCGACCTGGTTTGTTTTAAAAAAAGAGTTCAAGATATATTTAAAAAGATGCAGACCAACTGAATGCAACTTCAAATATTTATAAACACACTTGGTTTAGAAGGTTTATGTTCCAGTTTCTGAAGTCATCTGTACATATGATTTCTTCATATTGACTAATAGGAGACAATAAAGTATATTGGGCTGGTTTTGGAAATAATCTCTGTTCCATTCCTAGTCTATTTTATTTGTGGTGGCACTACCTCCAAAAGTGATGTTTTCTGAGCACTTCAGAAATGCACTCCATCCTCTGCAAATCTCACAGGCAGAGATGGACAAAGAAAAGGAATAAAGAGTGGGAATAATATGGGGTACTTACATACTCTTTGTCTTCATTAGCTGTGGACACAGCAGCAGAACAGCACATAAAAGAGGGAGCTCAGTATGACGAAATCATCTGAACCTTTAGAACATGCCTAAGATCAAAACATTAATTAGAATCTATATAGCAGAAAGAATTTGAGAGCTTCTCTGAAAACAAGCAGGGCTCCCCTCCCAAGTGATCATATCCTGCAGCTGAGCATCATCCCCTCCCAGCTGAATGAACCCAACTCCCGCTCCCTGTTGTGACAGTGCTCTGTTCCCTGGCAGCTGGGCAATTCAAATATTCCTTTGCCCACCATAATGGGATGAACAGTAGATAGACTTTCACCAAAATTTTTCTGAAAACTGGCAGGTTAGTAACTTGTAGTGACTGATATGTGGTGGCTTTGATTTGGTGAGTACTTGGCTACTCAACACTGTGAGCATAAGAGTATCTATTTTAGTAATGGAGAAGACTTGCCATACTATGAAAGTTTGTGCAATGCATTCAAAGGTTGATCTTACCCTCTCTGAGCAGCTTTGTCAAATTATCTTCCACATTCTCAGTTTGTAAAAGCTGTGTTACCAAAAAGATCTTGATATGATGACTATTTAAATGAAAGTACATCCTTTCTGATATTGATACAGTGTCTGTTGTGGGAGGATGACACTTCACACCCAATTACACACTGTGATGGATTCATATTTCTTGATCAGGGGCTTTGAAGCCTTCTGGAACAACATTGTACAATGACCCTTCATCTTAAAGACCAAATAAGATGATTAGTGACATGTGGAAGAGTCAGAATTTCATGCATGTCAGAACTACTTTTAACCAGTCTCTGTCTGTGGCAGTGCTCCTGAACTGGAAGAAAGCTCAATTCCACCAGCACAGAGAAAGCTGTTTGATGGAAACAAGCAACTGCAGAGCTTATTAGAGCAGGAACACAACTGTCTCAGAAGGACTTCCATTTAACAAAATCAACATCACAATCTAAAACCAAAAGCAAAATACTTGTGCAACTATTGTTAGACCTTCAGATTTTTGGAGCTTGAAAATACAATGGAAATCACAAACGTTGATGAAGACTCAATACATTTCAGTGTGGTGATGCATGTAATTACAGCGGATAGGTTTTTTACTATGTCTTTGAATCAGGGTCACAAAGAGCGTGGCATTTAAAATGATCTTTTATGTTACTAGTGCTATAAAGGTGTCTGGGTTAAACCCTTACAATTTTGTCCTACCTCATCAAAAAGAAATGCTATATCCTTCAGAAAGCAAGACAGTACATCAAAAGAAATTGAACCTGATCCACAACTTATTCCTGTTGTTTGAATGCAATCCTGACTGCACAATGTCTATCCAGGAGGAGTGTATGAATCAATAAGTCACTAATGAAAACAATAATTCCTGTATTTGTTTTAATAAGAACCATACCTGTGAGCTGAAGCACCAGCCAGGTCACTTTTAAGACTGTTCAACAGAATAGAAAACAAATTAAAATAAAAGTTGTTGTGAATATGGGGGTCACAAACTCCAGCATTGGTGGCATGCTGCTGCTAATGGGACTCCTGTCCCATCCTTAGTGTGTTTTGGCATGTCATTGGTTCATTTTGAAAAAGCTTTCGTGATTGCAGCTTGTGGCATTCCACATCAACATACAGTGCTACCATTTCCAGGGACACGAGGAATTGCGAAACATATAGCAAGTCATGGGCATTGCAAGACTTTGACCTTGAGCTCTTAAGCCCTTGAGCACAGAGGACTGAGGCAATGTGTTTAATATCTCCAGAGGGAGAAGGGAAGTGAGAGACGTCTGTGTGCACTTAGAGGCAAAGAGATAAAAGAGAAGGTGAAAAAATAAAACTGATGAAAGCACAAGATTAAGAAATGAATGAAAGCCAACAGAACTGATCAGGCTGTTTAATATGAGGAGAAGACGATTAAGCTACACTCTTTCAAATGTTTTGAAAAAGCCAAAGAAACATTTGTATGTCTTTTTTTTTTTTTTTTTTTTTTTTTTCCACCTCTGAAAATTCAGTGGTAAAAGCTGCAAACAGTTGATCTAAAAAAAGCAAAATACATCCACCCTTTTCAGACCATTTGATATGTGTTACTTCTTGTAAACTTCCTTAAAAAATGCCTTTCATAACTAAGAAAATCACCACATGCTCATTGCTTTGTAAATGGGAAATTAAAGATAAAAAAGTCTGAATAAAATAAGACTATTTGATATTTGCATTCCAACCACTTAGCCAGTATCAATCAATTACCTCACTGCACTTCCTCACCGTCCCCAATCTAACTGAAAAATGCAAGCTCACAACTTCCTTGTGAGATAGTTGTTATTAACCCATTTTTCATAGCTGAGAACCAAGATGCAGGGGATGTGGGTGACACCCTGGGTCACGGTGGCTGCTAGTGGCAAAGCTGGAAATAGGTCTTGAATCCTGTTTTTAAGACAAGGCACAGGGCAGTTCATTTCAACAAGAGCTGTTACTATGTTTCCATGCTTATATCGTATTGATGAAGCAATATTTCAATGTCTCTAGCCTCAAAAAAACTCCTGCTACTCACAGAACTTATTTTTATTCTTATGCTAATTATGATGAAGATCTTTATCCTTCATGAAATCCTTGCCATAGCACAGTGACTGACTCTCCACTGTGACTGACTCTCCACTGCATCAGGACAGGAATCTCTATGATTCTCATAACCAGTGTGCAGGTTTTTTTTAGGCAAGAGTAAGACGAGCAGTGGGAGGACAGAGGTATGGTCTGATGGCATTTATCTGTATCAGTTGTCAGCTTACAAAGCATTATGTGATGTACGTGTCCAGCTTTCGCTGTTTGCACTGCTGGCAGATTGTATGATTCCCCTTTATTGTCTTATGGCTTTTTCCCTTAAAAACAAACAAACAGTCTACTGTTCCCCAGAGAAGGACAAGTAGTGCTTTTTACATCCAGTAACAAGCTGAAAAGGAATCCATTCTGGGACACTCATTTTCACTCCGCTGCTGATCATAACAAAAGTACTTCTCCTATGCACAGTCATTCAGTCTGTTGTTATTACTAAAGCATTATATATGTTATTTTCTGTATAGTTAAATCATATCTTATTTATGATATTCTTCATAGCGATGGTTCACTTTTTGCCCAGGCCCAAACACTCTGAAGTCAGCAGAAGATTAGCTGTTTTGTATTCACTGTGCTCTTCTTTCTCCCCAGCTATGCAAGGAACAGCATCCAAGCAATGTTTGGATCCTCTATCCCAATGCCAGGCAAGTCACTGCTGAAGACACATCTGATGAGAGGTATTAAATAGTTAAACACAATGGATTTTGATTTTTTTGATCTTCAGTCATTAGGGTAATTTCTTATATAAGGCACATCATTTATTCTTGAATACTGTGGTGACGTGAGTCTCCTGTTAAAGACTAAGGATGAAATAATTAAAAATGGCTAAGTGACCTTGAAAGTCATGTCCTTCTGAGCATCAATAAGGGCTGTGCACATTAATTAGTGTTTTTCAAATTCTACTCTTAATATTTACCAAAGCAGAACAGCTTTCAGTCAGTCAGTCAAGGGCAGGTCTGGTTAGCCTGTGACTGTTGACGTATTTGTATTTATAATGATTTTCTTTATCCATGATTTAACTTGCAAAAACACATATTTTTTATTATTTTTTTAATAGCTCTATTGAAAACAATATGCTTGTTACACCTTCATTTGGAGAAATGCCTATGAATAACAGATTTCATTGCTAACATTAGAGTAACTACTTCTAATCAATGATAGAAATATGAGATAAAGGGCTCAAAAATATTATGATTTTTTAGATGAGACATAGGCTCAAAAATTGCAAATGAAACTATCTAAATTTTAACAAACGTGTCCATAACAAAAGTTGAATTTCAGTAAGAACTTAAAAAAATCTTGTTTCCACTGTATTTAATAAAAAGCCCTGTGAAGAAGAGCATAGTTAATTTTTATATTTTTTCACTTCTTGTTAACAAGAGAAGAATGATGTTTCTGACAAATACAAATACATAGGAAAGAGAACATTTTACTAGTAGGATCTAGTTTGTTCCTAAATTATTTGAGAAGTCTCATGGTCAGGAACACTGCAGACTAGAGTACATAAGATATTGAGGAAACAATAGGCAAAATGGTCTTGTGCTAAATGAAAAGTGAGTAGAATGAATGTTATCCATTCTCTCCAGTGTTTTTTATGCTGGGTCAATAAACTATTGTAATCAAACTACAGAGAAAATCTCTTGCTGAACTTTTGCTGTTACATTTTACCAACCTGCCACGGGTTTTTCTATTATTCTGTTAGATTAAATGATGGTATGATTAGCCTGTCACTAACGATAAGCAAATAGTTTTAAATAAGCATGCTTAATGTATTTGTTGTTTGCCCTGAAATAGGTTAACCATACTGTTATATGTCTGAAGATGTATAACCTTGTCAGGGGATGCATAATTACCGACCAATTCTGTATGTGCTAGCAGAGTTTGAAATACACACTTTTATTTGTAAAGGTAACTCAATCCCAAAGTCAACTCTCCATGAATAGCCAAATTTTTATTCTTTGGTAGAATTTGTCTTCTTGGCTCATTCCATAACTGAAGTAGTGCACTGCAGTGTTTGGACAGGTCTGATAAGGTCTGCATCCAAGACAGATACAACCTGTTTAAAAATTAATTTTAGCTTGGGACACTACTTTCTACTACTTCTCTTGAATTCCAGCATTCTACCATTAGCAATCCAAGTTGGAGAGTAACTCATAGCATAGTGTAAAAAAAATTTTTGTCCGGAAGTATATTCAAAGTTTTAATAAGATTATTTTTTAATTAAATATTTATTTGCATTGTGAAAGTTCCAGTACAAAGTTGGTCCAGAGAACAGCTAGATGCAAAACACATTTCATCACCTCATTATCTAAAGGTAGATTTGCTAATTGTTTATGAAGGTTTTAAATGGCAACAATGAAGTCATGATCTTGTGAATATCCACAGTATCTTCATGGACATAAGAGCAGTTATGCTAGAAGTGCATGAAAACAAGCATCTAAAGTCAACCACATGCATGTGCTTACCATTTCATGTCTATAAATTTATTTTAGTCTTGATAATTCTTAGCAACTTTAATCTGTCAGGGATCTCCAGCTTGTTTGTGGGCTGGTTCTTAAAATGTCATCGGGGAATAAAGATGTTAATCTTCTCTTTAGATTTCAGTAGAATATAAGGGCAGTGATTTCCCAGTACAGTAGTATTATTTATTTAAGTTCTGCCTTGTAATTACTTTTTTCTTTTTTGATATCACACATGTACAAGTGACATTACTGATAACCTCATATATTATTTCAGTTATTTCCAGTCACTCTGACATATTTGTATGCTGTAATTTATTTTTATTTGTATTTTTATTTATTTATTTTAAAAGTATATAGTTGTGAGTAGCTACATAAAGACTTTAAATCAAATTCTGTTGACCTGGTAAAGGTAGATTTCAGCTCTAATATTCTACTGCTGGATATGTGATAAATGAAAGAGTTTTAATGAAAAGAACAAAAATGCTGTCAAGCTGCTCCTCTTGCATTGGCAGCAGCTCAGGAATAGTTCACAGAAAGAAAAGCTTATTAAATTAAACCATCATTTTTGTTTAAAAATATATTTTATAATATCCACAATTCATTTTATAAATATGTTCCATCATCTTCCGTTTACCTCTGTTTCATAATTTGGATCAAAGGCACTTAGAAAGGAGCTAGGAGTAAGACCCAGATCCAGAGCTGCTCACGCAGAAGAATTGAGCAAATGAAAATCAAAGTGAATGTCTGAAGATCTCTGAGTGACCAAGCCAATCTCTTAAATGAGTTAACAGGGCACCTAAGGCCTGACTCTTGCCTGTTCTCAAAGATGATACCATCATGCCAAGGCTGATTTTGCACCACTGATCAGGCAGGACAAGGGGAGCTTAGAAATGCTAGTTGAAGGGACACCAGAAGGTCACCTACTCCATCCTGCTTGAAGCAGGATCATCACCAAGACCAGATCAGGTCAGCTGTGGCCAAGTGCTGAATGTCTCTGGAAGAGCTGCTGCAGCTGATTTCTGCTGTAGAGGCAGATGAGATTGTTGGGCAGCCTCAGCTCTGTGCTCAGCCTGGCAGGGAAATGAAGGTGAGCTGACACAAGTTTTGGAGCACTCCTGAGCCACCTTAGAGAAGATAGACAAAGCCGATTACTGGTGTGCAAATGACATTAGCCACATTAAAATCAGAATAGGGACAAAGTGCCCAAAGAGATACAGGTTTGTCAAGGAAACATGAAGAACTGGATTCAGTGCCCATTTTAGGTTGAAAACATTTATACCTCCCAGGTTGAATCACTCTGGAGAGCCTTAATTACCTGAGCAGTACCTGTGGTATAAAGAGAATGACTCTCCCCTCTCCTGTCCAGACTGTGGTCAACACAAGATTAATAGGAGCAGACATAAAGACGGGAGAGGAAAAACTAGTTTTCTAGGTCTCCTTCACTGCAGGACCTTAGTGTTAAAGCAGACAATTTAAGACCCTTGTGATGAGCTAAATGCAGCCTATATATAAATCATGTCTTTTGCCCACTAACCAGCTACATTAAAATTAATAAAAATGTAAAAAGAAGGTCTTAAATTAATTAACAATTGAGTATGGACTGTACTTTATTATCTGTAGATTTTGAGTGCTTGCAAGAAGATCTCTACTGAAAAAAATGGGGGGGAAACAAAGGAATGTATTTATAAATCTGATAAATTTATACTGGACTCTGTATATACAGAATTTTTGTTTGCATGTGTAGCACATATTACAGTGCTGAACAAAACTTTTATTACATGTTTCTGCATCTTACCTTTCTCAAGGTACTACTGTCCAGATTTCATTCTGTTGCCTCTAATTTTCCAGATGGTTTGAGTGATGCAAAAGAAGGTCAAGATACTGGTCCAAAATTACACAGCAACTCCAAGGCTCAGCTGGCTCCCAGGGCTTGCTTCATCCATTACATCACACAATCCCCTTACACATCACAACCTCCCATAGGGCAATGACAGTAAGATTGCCAAAGTCTTTTCTCTTTTAAATCCTTATGGTATAGTATTAGTTACATTCTCATAGTTTTAATTTAGAAACTTTCTAGGCTTAGGCTGTTACAGGGTAGAAATACTATAGAAGTACTTGAGGTACTATAAAATACCTAAACCCTTAGCATGCAGCACTTGCGCCAGAAGTATTTATTTTGTAGTCTGAGTTTATTAAATTAAGTTATTGACTTCAGTGAAGTACTGCAGAAGGGGACTTTGAAAGCTGGCTGGCAAAGAGACAGATGGCTGGAACCTGTTCCCACAAAACCAGCAATAAAGCCCTCATTGACTTCAGTAGGTACAGGGTGAGGTCTAGAAAGACCTGGTGCAACAGAGCACTATTGGTTACACTGACCTTTCTTCAGTGAGCTTGAAGGCTTTTTTTTTTTTTTTTTTTTTTTGTGAAAGACAGATTCTATGATTCTACGCTGTTTTTGCCATCAAACTGAGCTTGGTCAGAGCTGGTGGAGAATAGAAGATCTGACAGGAGGCTGTCACATTTTTCAAGTGAAAATGTTGAAGCACTTTAAAAGCAAATTGCACATCAGTAATTTGAATAAATTAAGATCTGTAGCTTATTGATATCTCAGTATTTTCTTAATGTAATTAACAGCATATCAAATGGATTGCTTCTTCTAAGACAGGTGGATTATCAGAGAGATGGCTGTTATCTACTATAAACACTATTTTTTTTTAACATGCTAGGTTTGGTGAAGGTCAGCGTGCAATGATGTGAATGACTGTTGTAAATATAACAGATTTCTGTCCTGTACTGTTTCCATTATTATTACAAAAATAGTATAAATATTCAACCCTTGACTCTTAGTTTTGAAAAAATATTATGTATGTCCCCTACTCTGATACAATAACTGTCATATGTAGGAAAGTGGAGAAGTTATTGTTGTTTTTTTTTTTTTTATATTGTTTTGTTTTGTGTTCCTTTCATAGAAACTACAGGGTAAAATGACTGTTTCAGAGGTTAAATCTCAGTCTGAGCTGTAAGTCAAGTGAAACAAGGAAAAATTTTGCTTTGATGAGTCAGATTTAAGAATGTTGCTGTAATGAAGGATAATTATGATGACGGAAATTAAGGACAGAATTATGATAATTGAAAGCTCTGTTGTGGCAGATATTAAAAGACCCTGGAGTTCTGGGGCTGTTAAACGTTACCATTAAAATCTTGGTAATTAGAAATGCTTGACAAAGGCTGGGTGAACACTTAGTAGAACAAAACCTTAACTATTACTTTTTGATAATCCTGTTAGATTGCTCACTGTATTACATGTTTAAGATTTCTGTGGCTGTGACTGCTTGATGGCATCTAAACCTTCTATCTTACTGCTTTAGAAATAGACTTAACTAAAGAAAGGGAAGAAAAGACATGAAAGCCTCTTACACTGTGGCACACTGCTCTAATCAAGTACAGACCAGATTATTAAAGGTCTAATTCCCATGAAAGTTAGCTTGTGACCCTGTTCTTTGCATTGTATGAGTAAAATTTCCCAGTTCCTACGTAGCCCTCTAAAGTTCATTCTCACAGAGATTTTCACTCATTGTGCATCATACAGTGTCAACTAATTCCACTCTTAAGTAAATTTTATTAGTGCTTTTTCTCTAAACAGGCAAATTGTTTGTTTTCAGCCTTGAGAGATTTCCTTATTTTCTTTCTCCCTGGATTGCATGAAAAACAGCTTTCTTATCATCTGTGCAGAAATCTTGTCCTGTAGAAGGTCATCCAAAAGATGTATGTGATCCAAAGGCTATTTTCAGACTAAGGCACACTGAGACAATTATGTAAGACTTGTTTAGTTTATGAATTATTTTAGATAGTTTGAAAATATGAAGTGATTTGGGTCCTGGAACACAAAGAAGAAAGAAAGAGCTAGAATATTCCTATTCAATTTAATTGAATTTAGCACTCGACTAGCAAGTAGCTCTCATCATTTTAGGATCAGCAGGGGTCCAACCCTGTAAACACACAATCCTGGCAGTCCCAGTGAAGAAGTCATTGTGTCCATAGCAACATGCTGCAGCGTGAAGCATTTCTGCACCTCCTCAGCTCCCATCCTGGCACTGCTGGGGACACAGACCAGCTGTGCATGACTGTTCATGTTTATGTCACCACTATTTTAACTCCACATTACAAACCTTGTTTCCCCAGCAAAGAGCATCTGCTCTCTGAGTGACATGTTTTTAATGTGCTGATTTATCATTGTCAGATACAGCATTTTTATTGCTGAAATTTGAATATTGTATTTAAGGCACTTTTGTGATTACAGATGTTTTACATATAAATTGCCTTATATTACAAAAAATATATTCTGTACTTCTCAAGCAGTCTCATTCTGATGTGTCTTACATTTTTATACCTGACTCTGCATGGCTAAATGGAGGTGAATAGCTGTCTGCTCGGGATAACTGCAACCCTGGCTACAGTGCTGCATTAAATCTTTGACCACACGCTTATTATGTGACATCGGCCGTGGTGGTTGAGGAAACAGTCTGGAAAGAGAAGGTTGGGTCCTGCCCATGGGGTTTAGCTGTATCTGGATAATGGGTGCCCCCAAAATGCCAGACATGTCAGAGGCTGCAGATGTGCTGTCAACCCTATTGCAAGTGAGCTGCTGGCTTGGAGCCACTTCTGCATCCCCTGTGAAGGGGCAGGGAATGGGTATGAAGGCTTAGATGGAGCAGTGCAACTGGAGAAATGCTCCTTCCTGGAAGATGTCAGCTCCTAGAGGGTGGTGAGAAAAGGCTGACTCCTGTCTTTGGCACATCTCACAGGAATTAGCACTGTCGTGGACAGGTTTGCAGCCACATTACAACTGCCAGGCTGTCTCAGAGAGAACGGCTGTTGTTTGGAATTGGTGACACACAGAGGGTGCCAGTCAGCTGTGCAGGCTGTCTGGTGCGCAACACACCCAGGAGATGCAGCATGAGGCAGCAGCAGTGCCTGTCTGCCTGGCTGGGGGTGTTCAGCACTCCCCAATGGGATCTTACTCTGTGACTGCCAAATAACCAGGGTCTGAGCTGCTGCCTCATTAGAAGTAGCTTGGGAAAAGAAAGGACACAATCCAGACTGAAAAAAAGGATGCAAGAAAGTCAGCAAATCTGATGGAGTATTTGCTCGGGGTGTGGAGTGGGGACAGGAAAAAGGAGGAATAAAAAATATTTGAAGAATGGAAAGAAAAAGGAATGAGTTATTGCTGGTAAAGACCACAAGTAATTAAGTTATTCCATAGAAGCTGCAGAGGAGCCTGGCAATCCCATAAGGAGGCAATTACACTGCCAGACCAAGGCCAGAGAGCAGCTTGTAGAAGACTGAAATTTCAGGAAAAGAGATCCCTCGAAGAAATACTCCTGCCTGTGAGAAGGGGCATTCCCTCATGTCACCAGCATTTTCATCAAGACAATTGTAGTAATGTTTAATTTAACATACACATCAGTAACCTTTATTACTACAAGAAGGAATACCATGAAGCTGCTGGAAATGACCTGTAAATGTAATTCTAGGAGCTGCAAAATCCTACAGTGACTTTTCCCATCGTCGTTCAGTGCAGCCTGTCTGCTTCACAGGGAGTGCAGAGCAGAGTAGTTGAAATAACACCACCATCTACTGGGCAGCCCGTTAATATGTTGAAATGAGAGGTCTTGCAGACAAAAATTGTGCACAACTCCCAGCCACAGCTTCTTTGGTACATACCAGAACACACCTGATAAGCCCTCATTATGTAATTCTTCATTATTTTTGTTATTCATGTTGACTGAGGCATTTCCAGGCTGCTGTCTATGTAAGACATAGCTAAACAGATACATTAAAAAAATGACTACCTTGCATGGATGTACACGAATAGGGAAATGGGGAACAGTTTTCATAGCATTTCTGTGTGGGGAGCAGCACCAGTTCAGCAGCTGTGCCCCATAAAAGAAGTATAAATGCTGCAGAATTTCTTGCTGCTGTGTGTATTACATATACAGTAGCTTGTTTCCATGCTTATTTCTGATATAAATAATTTCCACTAGCAATGTGAGGTATATCTGATACATAGGTGGTGTTCTGCAAAAGTGATCTGAAAAGTCATGAGCCCATCAACTCAGCTAATATAGTTAAGGCACACCATTCTCTGTAGCCTAAGGCAAAAACAAGGATAGTGTGATGGTGTGACTGGTATTGCATGGAGCACTTTTACCAAGCCTGCCCAAATGACCAGAAACTTGCTAATGATCAGTGAGTCAGAAACAGGAGTCGGAAACAAGGCTGAAACACATGAGCCTTAATGTGGGGAAAATGCCAATCTGCTACTGTCCCTTAAGTCAATCTGAGTAATGGTCCTCCTCCTCCTCCTCCAAAAAAAAAAAAAAAAAAAAAAACAGTGAAATTTCCTCCTTCTGCAGGGGGGAGAATTGCTGGAAATCCCCCCAGCTAATGCAAATACTAATTAACACAAGACTGAGGATGCGAACAGGCTTAGGCCAGGCTCTACAACATTATGGGTACATGGCATGGCTGCATCATTCCTGATGAGGGACCGGGCCAGGGCTTTATCCAGCAGAGTTCAGTGCAACCACAGCTGAAAAGAGTTATCTGAGATACTTCTTTTATTATTATTATTATTATTTTTTCCTGGGAGACTTTTAGATTAGATTCTGTTTAATTTTAATCTGTACTTTTACAGTTGAATTATGGTAAATCTGCAGCCTGAGAAACCTTGGTTCCCTCTTGGAAAGAAAATATCCAACCTCCTAATGTATTTATTCATTTACATATAAATGAAAAT
Source organism: Aythya ferina (assembly GCF_964211825.1). Taxonomy (NCBI): domain Eukaryota; kingdom Metazoa; phylum Chordata; class Aves; order Anseriformes; family Anatidae; genus Aythya; species Aythya ferina. The sequence goes on along the minus strand of NC_140303.1, from coordinate 36,303,782 downwards.
TAATAACATCAGATAGCCAAGGTGCATTTTCTCTGTTAGTAGCAAAAGCAACAGTAGTTCCCGTGCATTTATTATGATTAAATATTATCAGTGTCTGTCACACATGAATGAAACTATAACAGGAGCTGATAGTCTAACTTATATAGAAAGAACTTAGATGGCAATTTTTATGTTTGTTTTTATTTTTGTTTTTTAAACCTATTACCTATCCTCAAGCTATCTGCTGGTTTATGCTGAGGTATCTCCATTGTCCTTGAGATACATCTGCCTCAGCTCAGTTATTAATACTCTGTGGACAATGTACCAGCAAGTTTGCATGAAATTTATAAATTTAGCAGAACAATGTAAGAATTATTTTATTGGGACAACACAGATCAATCTCTGTGGTGGTTTTACCAGACACAGTACAATCTCATATTTAATATCATAATGTCAAAAGCAAGATTATTCTAATATTGCAAAAATATTTATCAAATAATGTAAAGAGACAGATATTTTCAGTTCAGTAGTGAAATGACCACATCTGAAACCAGACTGGTGTTTCTGAACACCTGGTATCCTGTATGCATTTTTGACCTAAATTACTTTCAAGCTGTGATGACTGCATGCTCTGTACATGTAAGTAAAGGAAGTATAATACTTCTCCTGATGATACAGCTTCAAGGGACATCATATGAAGGAATGAGACAGTATTACCTTTGGATTGTCTTTATTAATTTTGTGTGCTTTGCAAATGCTTTCTTGTAAATACCAAGTGCCAGGCATTTTTGTATATTTTTCTTCATTATTGCTATTATTTTTAAAAAATATTTTTGACTTATGTACACTGCTAATTTTGAGGTGTCAATTTAGCTCTGCCACCCTGTATATATCATCAAAGCAAGTTGCTTTAGTTAACACAGGAAAATATTCTTTATTGGGAATACAAGCACTAATAAAGTTATTAGTGCAATAAATTATTTTCTTTTGTATGGAGATCAAGTAATCCAGTGTTTACTTCTGAAAATATAATGCAACCTATATTGTGAGTCCATTAGCAGCAACAACAAATCTTTTCTGGCTCTAGAGGAAGAATTAATTATTTACATGTTTCTCATTAACTTTTTACCTACTGTTAACAGTAGGTTTTTAAAAGAATTCCTTTCTGTCTGTGATCAAAGTTTTCAACAAGCCCATTTACAGACAGTATATTTAGCCATTTTTAATTATTTGCAGTCTATCACAAAATGACATTTGCAATTTGTAAGCATTACTGAAACCCTGCAGGTATTCCAGAAATTCCTGACAAGTCTTTTTGAACAGCCAATGCTTTTATTCACTGCTCTTGACATGCTGTTGAATCAGATAGCATGTATATCTTGTCTTCACCTTCCAGAATACCAAAGCTCTCAAAACACTTACAGCTGTCTACCAATGGAGCTGATGGCTATGCACTTCTCTGGAGTTTTATTTTCTCTTTGGGACATTCTGGTAGCAGTAGTAATGTAATTTAGGGCAACAGAACATGTACTTACATTTATATTCCAGGAAAAACAAACAAACAAACAAACAAACAATGTTCTCCCTGATAAACCTCAGTCCTTGGCAAGACAGTCCCAGAGAAATTTCTGATAAAATCCTCTTAATATTTCATCTTATAAAATCAGGAAAATTCACAATAATTTCAGTTAAAATAGCAAAGTTTGACTGCCTTTTCTAATCATTTTGGCTTTCTTACAACTCAAAGTTTGAAGAAAATATAATGTGAACAAACATATTCCCATTTATTGTTAAGACTTACATAGACTCATGTCTTTATGAGTCTGTGAAACTGAAGCATTTACTAATCAGTTCACCTTCCAAAATAAATAAATAAATAATAGAGAAGTTTAGTCTAATAGGAATTAGATTCCTAGATTTATCAAGACATGCAGTAAAATGGGCCATGCTTTCCCAAAACTTCTGTTGAGGTTTCTTTGCGTAACTGATGTGTCATACCCCCATTTGTTCAGCCCTAGCACCAGATGCATGGCTACTTATCCAGGGAAGCCATTTTATCCAGTGGCTGAAATAATGACTAACACAATGGTTCCTGCACCATGAAACAACCAATTTCTGTTCTGTGACCTACTGTGAACGTGAGAGACTTACTTACAAAGTGACAAGCCAGACTGTTGTTCATCTTGTTGAGCACAGGCCAGCACCAGCTGCTTCTGAGGAAAGTTCAACAAACTTGATAATGAGCACCCAGGGAATAACAGTTTCAATGGAGAAGTTTCTTCTTCATCTAAGCAGTAGTTGGCTTAAGTGTTAAATATTTTATATCCATTATACACTCAACAGGAAGCGAGAGGTCTGTGCAAGCTCTTAGTTTTGATATAGGTATTTAGCCTATATTTAAACACATACAGTAAATTCAGTGCTGTGATATTCAATACTATTCAAGATTTATTACCAAAGGAAATTACACTGAAACAATTTATTGGAAACAAAACAAAACCTATGACTTGATGATGGATGACTTTGTTCTATAGTCTAAGACCAATTATTTAACAAAGCGTTTGTTACATTTGACTTTAGGCCAAGCAGCGATGTGAGCTGACATACTCTAGAATAATTTAAAAAAAAAATGTCAAGACATAATACATTAGAGAACCTCCAAAAGAGCAAAGCAAATTTAGATGGAGTTATAAAATCATCTACCCTGATAACATAGCCAGTGGTATTTATTCATAATTTAGACATTGATATTTAGTCAGTTCTAGTGAACGTATAAAAAAATGCTGTAACACAAAGAATCATAAGACCTGTGTTACCTTTGAAGAGCTACCTCTTCAATGAGATGCTATTGCCTGCACTGTTTCCAGGTTCACAGCATGGAAGTCAAAAGCAAATTTGGCAGGTGCAAAAGCCTACTTTTTTCCTTTTTTCTTCTTCTTTTTTTTTTTTTTTTTTTTTTTTTTTTTTTTTTTTTTTTCCTATAGGTGAAGAGAACTGTCCTGTAACTCTGTAACTTGGTCTGCTTCATCTTCGACTGGAGTTTTATAAAAGTCTCTGCAGGCTCAGGAAAAGTGCAATTTTCTGAGAACCTGTTTAGCTTCATCCAGTCTGTGCAGCTGGGTAGGCAAAGGGCTTAGCCTTAATTCTGGTAAAGTATTTTTATTCTGAAAAGAGAGCCACAGGCTATTATTTTAGACTATTAAATCATATTAGATTAATATTCTGTGCTAGGATGAACCTGTTACAGGAGTGCTTTATTATGGATACTGTACACAGAGCAAACATGCCTGATTTCCATTACCTGAATTCTTAAAAAGCACTTTTTGGTGTTCTGGCACCAAACTCAAAACAAAAGGTGCAGCAACAGAGTGCTCAGCCAGAAGATAAGAAGAAGATTCAGCTGGGATGAAACAGCAACAAACATTAACTTTTCTACACAGCTATTAGGGAAATAGGTGCTTTAATGGACTTTCAACCATTAAAGGCAGAATTAGAGGCTGAATTAGAGTATTCAATTAATAGGTAGTCAGCTGTGTAAAACCTATCACATGACATTAATGCTCTAAAATCCAAATGGGTAAGTGTGATTAAAGTCTCTAATAAGCAGAAATGTTTTTCCTGGCTTCATATAAATAGATACCATAATGCTAGACGAGATTTGCTGTCATAGATTAGTAATTTCAGTACCTATATCACATAAGTTTGAGCCGAGATAAAAGATGCAAAATGAAATTTTTTCTTTGCTGCATTGGTACTGTTTTCATGAATCTCCAGATACAGTGACTGAGGAAGTGTTGGGTGGTTAAAAGCAACTCTCATATTGCCAGGAAAAAATGAATGGATGGAAAAGCAACTGCAGTAGTAAACAATAGGAATAACTGAGTCTAGGCAAGATCTGAATCTTATGAATATTTGAAGCACTAATTCAAATTGGGATCATAAAAAAAGTCCACATTTGTTGAAATGGATGACAACAGAACAACAGAAAAGTCAAAAGGCCAAAAGAAAGGAAACATTCAAAAAATATATATTTGTGTGAAACAGCGAAGCAGATTTGTAAAATAAAGCTATAGTTCCAAGCTCTGTGATATTTGGAATGAACACTCACCTTAGTGGAAAAAAATATAATAATAATAATAAACTATACTAAAATGTTCATTCACTTAATGTTTAATAATATTCTATTAATTTATTAATTTCACCAGGTTTGTAAGGTGAGATCTCCTCATGAGAGGCGAATTTATAAGAAAACTGTTATTTATAAGAGTTGAAAAAATGTGTTTGGAGTGCTACTGTTTTTATTCAACACCTGCTTTTCTTTCTACATAGATTTCTTCAGACAAATTCAGTAATGAATTGATTTTTACACATCTCAAAAGATGAAAACTGGAATCTGGAAAATGTCTAGTTGAGAGTACTGAAAAGAGGAAGTCTTGCAGAAAATAAATGATTGGGCTGGCTATAAATTGGCTCCTAGCTCCTGTGAGGTCTTTCTGAGCTCACTGTTGGTAACTTACCTTTTTTCATGGGGTGATGTATATAAATTAGATTAACTCTACTGAGACCAGTGGAGCAAATGTACCTGAGGGAATCCAGCTCTGTATTTCCACCATTTCTCCAGTTCCAGTTAGTTTCAAGGTGGGCTAAACTTGGTGACCACTTAGAGCTTTATGACTATATTACCAGTGAAAGGCTCAGATTAATTAAAACAAAACAAAACAAAACAAAACAAAACAAAAAAACACATAAGAGGTGAAGGAGAGTTTCCTACACATGACTGGAAGTATGTTGCTTATGACCTGTATTTCAGCAACTACTGTTCCACCTTCCAAGGCATCACTAAGTGACATTCTCCACATACCTTTTCTACCATACAAAGTTGATAATTACTGTTTGATACAGAAAAGAGAATCTCAAGCTGTACCACTGCACTTTTTTTTTTTTTTTTTTTTTCTCGCTGTTGAAGTATCCTATAAAATTCCTAGAGGAAGAAGTTTTAGGAAAAAAGTAAAAGTGAAAAGCAGGGAGTAGCAGGTCCCTGTGGATGATAGTTCAGGTGCCATGGATGATTTATATTTGGAAAATATTTGTAATGCCCATATTATACTTGCTCTGGGGATAAAGAGAGGATTTAATTCACTAGTACTATCAATCTGTTACCTTTCAAGGCAATAAATTCACTAAATTCACTAAAAAAGCAGTTCAGCTTCATACAATTGTTGTTGTAATATATCATTTATCATTTACTGTATGTAAGTACCAATAGCACAAACATTTAAAATCATCAACAGAACGATGAAGAGATGAAAGAAAAATGTTTCAGAATAAATCTCTGTCCTTTCCAAAGCAACCTACTCTGTGATAAGGTTATAGAGTAAAACACATGTTACTTGGAGCTTGAAATAAAACCTTTACTTGTTCCATTGAAAATGTTTCAACAAAATTATTAAAACCCATTTCTTGTTTGTATATGTGACCAGTGGAAAGAAAGAGGGGGAACTGGAAAATTAGGCTTATATTCCTTGGTTTCATCTATAGCGGTGCAGTGAGTTTTTTTCTACGGTACCTCTCAGAGACCCTAAAACTATTGAGAGTAACCTATGGAGGAATCTAACTGTCCTTAGTAAGTATTCTGTGATCCTTGCCTCTTAATCTTTCATGTTAATCTGATAATGATGATTATTCCCATTAATACTTAGATTAGCCTATCATCTCTGAAAAAAAGAAAAAAAAAAAAAAAAGTAACATTTTTCCTTTTTGAATGAATGCAGAAATGAAATTAAATCAAATTAGGGGATTGATCTATACTATAATACCACCCATTTCTCTGCCACTTATTTTCATTCACCCACTAGTTAGTCATATTTTACATTTTGATACTATTTATATTGTATTTTCATTACAGCTACGATGGTTTTTATTGACCTCCAGCAATACTTGTTCAGCAATCCAATAGGCTTGAAGAGGCAACATCTGTGTTGAAGAAGTAAAAGCAACCATCAGGTCTGTTGCAGAGCAGCCCTGCCAAGGTTCCTCACAGTAACTGGGCCTTCTTTGAACACAACATCTGCTTACATAGATACCCTTATAAGATCAAATTTTAAAGGTCAAGATGGAAATGGAAGATGAAAGCAGAGATGACAGATATATGGACAGTCAGAGTTTTAATGCCACGTTTATGCTGGATTTAGCCCAAGCGAAATTCCCACCTTTTGTTATTAAACCTGGTGATTTTTATTATTACTAATTCTCATTATTACTTCTAGCTGGAAGATCTGGAGATTTTCACACTACACTGTTCACCCTTTAAGATTTTGATTTCTTCAAACAAAGAAAAAATCTAGAAAAAGGTGGAATGAAATGGTTCAAAATTGGAGCAGCACCTTTCCACTGCATGCCATTACACTGCTAATGCTGATAAGAAACTCCTGGTAAATGCCATTCTGAGTACTGATGATTTTTGTATTTGTGTGATCTGTCCATAATCAGTATTATGAATAACAATTTTTTACTTACTTTCTTTTTGCTTTCTAGTCAAAGAAAGACTTTGAGAGACCAAGCAAAGATGTTCATCAGAAGTCTAATTGGTTTTCCCAACTATATCTTGTGTTATTTGACTAGTCTGCCAAGGTGAAAGTGTTTTGAGAATTTCTGCTATCTCAGAATATGGTAATGCTTTCATGCTCATTCACCTTAATTTTACAGAAAACCAATCAAAGTGAAAGTGATTTATATATTTTTTAATTAATTAATTAATTAATTAATTAATTTTTATGCACATGTATGTGATTTTGTTCGGTTGTTTTCTTTCAATCAAGTATTCCATTTCACCTAAGTTGAACAACAGATGTTCACAGAAGCTGAATCAGTTCCCAGTGGAAGACAAAACCATTCAGACACCTGATCAGCTCACAGAAAATGAAACAAATACTTCTAAGATCTAAGGATTAGAAAGATTTCTAAACAAATTGATATCTTTCTACTGATTTTGTGGAAATTTTATGTTTTTCTGAAAATAGATTCTGATCAGAAATCCCCAGCCGGTTCCAACATACACAGTTTGAACATGGGTGTCTTTTTATTAGTATTGGGTAATTGCCAGTATCTTCACATAGAAAAGTCCCTTTTGGTATGGAGCTGCTGAGCAATGACAATCATTCTGTTAGATATATTTTAGGTACTCTGAACCAGAGATGTATTACAGATATGATTTCTCTCTGCAATGTATTACAGATATGATTTCTCTCTGCAATAGCCTGGTATTTTCCAGTAAAGTAAGGAACTCTCATGAAGAATGCTTGCCTCATTGATAACTGTGCCCTAGTGCTCACAGGTTTGCAGGCTCATCCTGGAGAGCTCACCTGCCCTGGTGACACAGTCCCTCTGAGATGGTGCATGCTCCAAATTTAAGGGCATTCTGCACCCAGATGAAGTTCAGATAGCATGGCAAAACATGCATGGCAAAACAGCAACCAGAGTTAAAGAGATGTGTGCTGAGCACCTCAAAGTGTGGGTGTACCAGGTCAAGTCAGGGATCCCATCCAGCCTAGGTCCATTTCAAGGAGCAGTGTAGTTAGGAGGAACTGATTTAATTTCTCTAAGAGGTTCACTCATGCTGTCTCAGAGCTTAAGCACTTATTCTCTCTATACCCTTAAAAATATGGAAATAATAAGGTTTCTTCAGCTTATCTCTTCTTTACAGCCTGAATGTCCATATTTTGGCCCACCAGCTAATGAGGAACGATGCACTGAAAGGCATTAGGGTCCTCCCAGAAGGGAATTATAAACTGACAGATACACACAGTAAATATCTGAATGTACAAATCACTCTCCACAGTCCAGGAGCTGTGCAAAAGAGGATACATTTTTTCTGTAATGAATTATTACTCTAGAAATGGCAGTTATTGCTCACTTAAGTGAAGAGCTTGGTCCTGTAAATTACATGTACTGCTTCTTGTATTTTATTCTGAAGAATCAGATTCATGAAAATGAATGCACTTTTGTTAAGTGAAAGGTCTGTTGTACACCAGATGACAAAACAGAGGAAAGTGCAAGCTCTAATCACTGTGTCTCCAATTGTTTATTACCCCAAATGTGGCACAAGATGAGATGAAGTGCTTCTCATTTAGTTTCATTGGCTTGTTCAGTCATGAAATAACAGTGGTGAGATAAGGAGTAGCTTGGGTTAAAAAGGTGAGCGGATACTGTACTTTGGTTATAAGAAGAGTGCTTGGTATTTCTCTAAAGTATATGGAAAGAGATGATTAACAGAAATGGGAGCAGAGAGGAAGAATTCCAGAGCTGAAGACCTTTTCATCCCTTTTTGCAAAATCCGGGGGGAGGATCACTCGCTTTGGGCTGCTAGGACTTGGTTAAAGTCCTATGCTGACCTTTCTATCCTCCCTGAAAGTGTAGAAAGGGCTGCAAGAGTCATTGAACATGGCCATCCCATATCAATCGGTAAAGGATTGCCCTGGGAGTGCAGGGAGTTTATTTCTTGTCACTGGACTAGGCAGGTATTTTCTCTCAGATAAAACAAACAGAAATGCACAGAGGAGGGTTTTGGTATGAGTAAATTCAGACTTGCAGAAAATGTTATACTATTAAATGAATATGTCTTTTTTCTCTGAAGGAATCTGTCTTGCTAAGAAAGTGTGTGTACTTGCAGGGTCATGCTCTCTTTGCCAGCCATGAATAATAAATCTGTTCTATGCCTAGAAAGTAACCCCACGGGACAGCCTGATAGTGAAGATACTCCTCACAGAAAACAGAAAGAAATAATACTGTGCTGTCATTTTTACATCAGTTTCTAATGAGTGCCAGGGCTTAAAAGGAATGTACATCTGTCTGCTGGCTTGAGAACAAAAGGAAAGTACTAGCCCCACTCAATTTTGAGAAAGAGAAATGAGGTATTACTCTCTCATCTCTTTCTTGGGTCATCCAGGTACACAGACGCTTCCACATAATGTTGAACAGATACTTGAGTGATAGAATTTATCCCTCAAAACCTCACTATTGCCCAGAACTTCTGCATGCAACTCGTAACCATCCTCCTACTCTGACTCAGGAGCCTGAGCATTTTACATTTGGAACAGTGTCAGAAAGTCACGTCTCTGGAGGTGTCCAAAGTATTTGCATTTTTATTATTATGTTATTCACTCCCATGCTGAAGTTTGGTTCTGCATCTGAAGCAAAGTAGAAAGTTTCACAAAGCTTTCTGCTCTTAATACTATTCCCACAGCCTTCCCCTCATCTCTGCCACATCCCCATGGGCTGCCTCGTCCCCTCCAGCCCCATCAACACAGCTTCTCTAGCCAATTCCCAGTGTCACAATGCCAGCTCACCGAGTGGGATGTTTCAGGCAAACACTGTTTCTTTCTTGTAAAGTGAATAGATCTGAACACCTAACATGCGTATCCATCAAACAATTTTTGGCCAAGCCTGAAATACTGCTGCCAGCTCCCAGCTGTGACTTTTGGCTGGTTTTAACTCCCTGTATTTATCCCTACCATTCAAAATGAATGTAATACAAGAGGGACTGGTGTAAGGTCTTCAGTGTTTTGTTGTCTTGTTGTATAGACAGTGAAGCTAATTGTTCCAAGTGTTCACAACTTTCTGGGGAGTTTTAGTTTCTCCTCTTAGTGAGGTTAATGGTGTCAAGACTGTGAGAGCATTCTGTAATATTTCTATGCAGGTTCTCCATAGCTTTCATTTCCCATGGTTTTGTGGATTAATGTTTGGCAAGGGAGAGGTGTTCATTATTTTTCTAACTTTGATAAGGTCTGTCTTGACCTGGGATACTGGGAGATGGTGAATATTTACACTTCATTGTCTGACCTGGAGTTTTTTGTCTTCCTAAACTGAAGGGTGCCATATCCAGCACAGGGAAACTTGATGGCTGGGACAATGGGAAATTTCATTTCATCTTTACAAGCAGTAGCCACCTTCAAAGATTCCTTCTGATTCAAACCAGTTTAAGAAGACAACAGGCAAACGGATAAGCAAGCATATCTAAATATCACTTTTCTCCTCTTGTAAGATGTCCTGAATATCTTCCACTGATTCTTTTTTTGCCTGGATACTTTTTCTTCCTGTATCCAAAAGACCAATAAAGGCTAGATAGTTTGTGGAAAGTTCTCTCAGTTTGCTAAAAATTGCTTTTGGTTGCCAATATTTTCCTCAGAAGAATAAAACCAATTCCACAACAAATTTCAGTCATTTTCATGAGCCCTTGAAGTTAAACTTTGGAGCTATGATTTTTAGGCCAAAGCTTAGACTGAAAGAAGATTTAGTCCTGTCAGACCCATAGAGACTGCCACAGCTAAATTCAAGCATTAACTGAGAAAGATGTGTAAAGGTGTAACTCGTGTCCTGTTTAAAATAAACTGGATTATTTTTTTTTTCTATTTTTCATATATTTGTGCTAAGGAAATGGATAAGGATCCCTAGGGAAAAAAAAAAAAAAAAAAAAAAAAAAAAAAGAATGACTGTATATGGAGTCTTAATGAGCTTGAAGAAATACAATCTAAAGGTCAGTAAAATCAATGGAAAGACTCACAAGGACTTATAGGGCTATAACTTAGGCCTGTGAAATGGCTAATTCAATGAGAATGTTCTAAGCAGCAATTTTACAACATCAAAATCCATAATCAAAATTAAGACAAAAAAGTTTTAGAAGCTTCTTCTTAGATAACCTGTATTTGTCTCAAAGAATCCAGTGGTAAAATTTCTCAAGGGACGTAGTTAAGCCAAATGAACAGCATTTGAAACTCCTTGGATGTACTGTAAAAATATGTTTAATGGTTCTATTTATGCTTTTAAAGGAAATGTTGCTCACAGTGATGTGAGTGGAATGTTTACAGAGTTCTTTATTACTGTATCATCAGGTAATTCACAATATCCTCACTTAAACAAGCAGACACAAAATAATCAAAGTTGACAAGTCAAAGAAAAGGAGTGCTAGCAGGTATAGAAAACACTGAGCATTGGGTGGAGATACAATATATTCTAAATAAAACACCATGAATATCGGAGCATGTGATGCAAGTGCAAATTCTTCATATCATGCATTAAGCTGACAATATGCATTGCCTTACAATAAACATTCTTCAAAGTGCCGTGCTATAGTAACGTGGCACTTTTCAAATGAGACAAAACTTGAGAAAAAACGTGATTGAGAAACATGAATGATTGAATTCTTTCACTGCCATTTGCTTCTATTTTCCATTTCTGTTATTACTGCTGGTGTGCCAACCTTCTGAAGCACACATCTCATTTCTCACGACGGGTTGACAGACCAAATGCTGCCACACTTTATTTTAGTAGCAAAAGACTGTTTTCTAAAATACCAGGCAATGATACATCAACCCAGGACACAAACCTTCAGAATTGCTGCTGGTGCTGCACAGAGCACTTTTGCAACAGGTTTGCATAAATGCAACCTCCAGGAACCTGAAGTGGGAAGCAAAGTACTCGCATACTTTTATTTTAACATTTTTACACTCCTCTCACATAAACATGATGTCAGATATGACTGCAATAATCTGAAGTCAGTGTTGTCTGCTTTGTTGGCGAGCGAGCATGTTTGGTTTACAGCCCCGACTTCTCCAAGATCACCTGCTACCACCCATACTGGCTGTACACGCTGTTCTCACCCTCTGTGTGTGCGGGTGTGTTACAGGGTGTGTAAATCAGAGCAGCTGCACTGAAAGCAGCTGCAGGGACACATGCTCTCAGCTGCTCTGTGTGTGTGTGTGTGTGTGCTTTGTGTATAGCTGGAGGGCTTCCCTCTTGGAAATTCTGGGATTAATGACACATTAAGACCTCTCCAAGAGAGTGGATTGAAAGAAAAAAAAAAAAAAGAAAAAAAAAAGAAATCTGAAACAGGAAAGCAGTCCGATGACTTTTCCTGAAAAGTTTAGTACTTCAAAAGTTAACTTCTAAGCAACTGCAGATGCGTGGATAAAAGCTGTCTTGGACAATATGCAGCAGCCCTTACCTTTCCACCAGCATCTCCAACTTGTTGCCTACCTCTGCTGGATTCCCTTGTTGGCCATTAACAGTGAGTCAGCTCCATTAGGTAAGGATTTTTTACTTTTTAATTATTTGATAGTCATCTGGGGGGACAGAGTTCATGTGCATTTTAAACTGAGATGATCTTGTTTACATTCACTATTGAATGTGGCTTAGAGAGAGGGCTATTATTAGAAAGTGTCACCAAAATAGAATGGAAGTAAGGTTAAAATAAACAACTTCTAAGGTAATGAAGAAGGTCACAGTGATAACCAGGCATGCTTGTAGCAAAAAAATGTTTATTGTCTTTTAGAGGAGGTTTATGGTTATTGTTGTTGTTGTTGTTATTACTATTATTATTTTAAATAGAGAAATTGCAAACCTCTGAAGATTCCTTCTTCTTACTAGAAACTTTCAGGAGATTTAAAGAAGAATCATAATGTTTTCCCATAAATGGAATATACTAAATGAATCATAAAAGAAGAAAAAGCTTTAAAATCAGGATCTATTCCTCTAAGGAAAGAAGTATATACACTGTATATCAGAGCACTATTATAGATTAGTTAATTACACATATAATAATACACAGCTATATGTATTATCTCTGGCAGTAAAAAGTTCATGAGTAATTTTTCTCCTACTGTATACATTAATTGTAAGGCTTCTTTCACTCCAGCATAGGGTTCGTAGAGGATATAGATTTTACATATATAGTAGTTTCTTTATGCAGCTTTATTAATCCACTGCAACGATATATTGAAAATCATGTTAGAAGTTATTCAACTAGTAAAAACAGAGTTAAAAACAAAACAAAACAAAACAAAACAAAACAGAACCCAAGAAAAGCCATAGGACCAAAGTGTAGTCCTGTCAATGATTATGGATATAGCCTCAGTGAACTCTGTGGAGGCACTCCCCCTTAAAGGAAATATGTTGCAATATTTTACAACATTTAATTCCAGTAGAGTTTCAGCTAGTTTTAGAAGTGACTGTCAGCCAGCACTCATTAGCTATATGAAGATAACACAATTTAAAGCACTCTTCATTTGAATATCAAAGGGTTACACAGAAAGGTTTGCAGGACTAAACACAAGGCAAATGACCTTATAGCCTTTATCTTCAAACAATGCCTTTAATTTCTAAAACCTTTTGAAGGGTTGCCAGTGTTATGGAGTGTAGCAGCTACTTATCTGATAGAACAAGCTTTTCATCAAGGGGAAATGACCTTTTAACTCCTAGTAACAAAAAGTAACTGCTTTTCCACTCTATTTTTGTTACTGAAGGCATTATTCTTAAACATACTTATTAAGGGGGGAATACAGAACGAGAATTAGAAAATAGCTTCCTGTCTCTTGTCTCTTAGGTGATGCAGAAGAATTCTTAAGACTTGCTCCTTTTTTTTTCTCTCATTTTTTTTTCTTTCTTTCTTTCCATACCGTGAACTCAAAGTAAAGAAAAACTGCTCAAAAAAGTTTACATTCTGACAGATTGTGCTGTGACATTATAAGGATATTAACAGAGCCATATGCTGTTTACTTTTGTACTCTGAGTATAACAAATCTACTAATCCCATAAGAATTTAACTATGAATAAGGAACGTCTGACCAAACAGCTTTTTGCAGATGCCTCATTAAGAGGGAGACAAAGATGATAAAGTCTTTTAAAGACCAAGGAAGAATTTTATCATCTTCTGCAGTCTTATGTTAGTGAATGAAGCCTTCAGTGACTACAGGTATTCACATTATTTTGGGTTTTATGTATTTTCTTGTGACTGAAGAACATAAAAGGGTTAGCAATAACGTCCATAGCTGCTCTGTGGTAGAAGATTAAGTAAAGAATCAGGCGAAAAAGCAACTCAGTGACTCATAGATGTGGGAGGGCTAACACAACACAGCTTGTCAGACTTTTCTGAGATAATATTCTGTAAATAAGTCAATCAAAAGAAAAAGACAATAGCTTTTTTTATGGAGGTATTTTAGACAAAAGTATTTATCTTAAAATAGATAGCTGCTTGCAACCACCATCGAGATGGAACTGCTCCCCATCCACTTTGGAGCCTTTGCGTAGTGTGCAATTGGAAAAGTTTTGAATTTGGATATGAGTTTCATGTCAAGGCACAAACCTTCCATCAAAGCTCACAAAACCTACTGGACTTACACTGCTGGGTGTTACACATATATAGTAAAATCAGATGCAATTAATTTGTTCCAACTTCACTCCTGCGGATTTTCCTCAAATCTGAAACAGATAAGAAAAGATTTGAGTGTATCCTGAAGTGAAGGAAAAGGGGAAGAGAGAGGATGGCAAGGACAGCATGGCTGGGTGCCTACAGCCGGTGGGAAAAGATATTACATTCTCAAATGAGCTGAATGATCAGATTAGGAAATAAATGAGAATAGTCTAACTTGAAAAAAAAATATATTCAGTTTTTCTTGTAATGTTGTAAACCATAGTCCTGCTTTTCCTAGAAAAGTGAATTGAAAATCAGAGTGTGTAATCTGCTTTCTGTACTACCCATGAGCTACCCATGATCTCACTTTTGAGCTTCTGGTGTAAAATCTGAGTGCCATGAATTTCAGTGCTTTAAACAAAAAAACTACTTGAGATCGGAATTAAGCAAAAACCTAGTTGAGCTGAGAAAATACTTCATCATGAGGATTTCAGATAGAGTATTTCAAATTATTTAGGAGCTTTCCCTGCCTCATACACCTGCTGTAGAAGCCAGCCCCCTGCTCAGACCCTAAATACCCACTGCCACTACCATCCAAACCCCCAGAACTCCCCCAGTGCTCTCCTGTCATCCCCTGGCACTCCAAGCACAGGAGAGGTGCAAATACCCCCAGGGAAGCCCCAGGGCATTTGGCTTGGAAAGAGCTTGCTGGGATCAAGCTCTCCAACCATGAGTAGGCTTGGTCAGGGACATTCCAGCAACTTTAGAAATTACACTGGGATTATTCTGGCTCCATGTCTTCACTCTGTGCAAAGGACATTTACAGCACTGTGCGAACAAAAAATATTCTGCCGAATGCTTTCCTACAGCAGTAAACGCAAGACACCCTGGCCATGACAAATAAGCAGTAACAACAGCCAAAGGGAAAGGAACAACCTTTATAGCATGTTTCTCTTCTGTTACTATTCTTAATAATCAAAAACTGTTTACAGGGTAATATTTTATTTCTCTCTTATTTAGGTTTTTGTCAACATCAGGTTACTTCATTGGCCTTATTGCCTGGAATTAATCCAGTTTGTGTTCAACTCGAGAGTGAAATCTGATTACATGCAGTCAAAGCAGAGTTAGTAGTGGGGGTTGTACAGCGATTTCTGTTTGCTGATAAATTTACATTCCTCTCCTTTTTACTTGAAAAATAACGGTGCTATCCTTACTGCAGGGATAGTTCTTTTATAAGGAAGGCAAAAATGTGTGGCTGTTACCCTCTGAGGGTGAGGGAACCTTCTTCACTTTATCATGAAAATGTTTGTGACTCTCCTGAGCAACATCAATACATCCCCACTGGATTTTAGGACTTTGAGATTTGATAGAGAAACTATTTTTAGCTCACACATTTGCCTTCCAATCTGCTGATGAAAATTAATGGCTATTTTCAAAGTTATACAGGCTTACAAAACAGGTTTGGTATGAGAGGGTTGCCTTTCAAGGATTTGCCAATTCCCATTGACCTGCCAAATCTGTATGCTCTTTAAACTACTTAACAGCTATTTATTACTCTACCCTATACTAAAATCAAGGACCATTTTATTAGACACTTTTCATAACAGTGTAAGACATTCATGGGCAAAATGTTTACTTTAATGGTCCAGTTCTTCAAAGTTATTTTGTCTCCAAATGCCAAATACTAGGAGGTATTGCATACATCTAGCTTCCTTTGCAATCGATACAAGCTGCAAGAAGTCAAGACAAATCAGTGTTTGTTCCTAAATTGACAAGACAAATTGCTGCAGAGAGGAAGCATCATCATTTTGTTTTACAGATAGGATAGAGATGTGAAGTGGCTCAAGGTCATGCAGAAAATCCTTTGGCAGAGCTGGGATGTGTACCAAGGCCTCAAGAGTCACAGCCCAGCCCTGTTAACTGCAGCACAGCTCATAACTGAAATAAAGGCCAATGTAGGAAATAGGAGCACAATAGAAATGCTGAACCCTCCTTCATCTTCTTTGTAAACTCAAGCAGCTGCACACACAAACTCTAGGGGACACAAAGTATTCCTGGTTGTATTCAAAGTTCTTGGCATTTCTCAGCTGACCATAACATGAAATTTCTCCCAAATCTCCTTTGATTTCAATCAGGAAAGGACCCAATAACTTCCAAAGTGCTATATGCAAATCAGCATACAGAATAATTGAAGACAAAAATAATTCCAGCACTAACTAACTTCATTAGAGACATATTTATTTATTTATTTATTTTTCTAGTTCTTTTTAGATCACATCTGTAGCCTAATAAAACATTTCTGGCTGCATTAGCAAGCTTTGGAAAGCACTGTTGAATGAAAGCTTTCCAATAGGTTTCCTACATTTTTTTTTGTAACAGAATTGCAGCTTCAAAAGTCTGAGAATATTGTGTGAGACACTGTTTGGGGCTATTTACTGGGTTTGTACCAAACCCCTTCAAATAATTTGCTGGGAAGTGTTCTGAAGGCAATCAAATGGCTGATTTTTTTTCTGTAAGCTTGTTTTCTTAGACATTCTTGTGTTTATTCTGACTTTTTGGCTACTTTGTTCCTGAGTCACTTCACAGGTGGAGGTTTAATGTTGGATGTTGTTGATGCCCCAAAAGTGGATAGCCACAAAAATAAATGGTCTTTAATGCTTAGTTGACAACATAGCTTGTTCAATGCTTTTTAAGTTTTCACAAAGCAGCGCAGTTTGCTTTCAGTTATGACCTTTATTAATTTCATTGTGGCAGCTACACTATGTGTTTTGCACTGAATAGAAGTTATTTATGTTGAAACCTAAACAAAAAAAAAATGGATTAGTTCAAGGAATATTTTTCATCTGACTTTGAAACACAAGTATAACCATGTGTTAGTACATGCAATTGTTTGTACAGCTTTTCTGGAAAGAGTTTTGTGTGTTAAGCTCTTAGGAGATTTACTTAATGAATGTATGTACTCATTTGCTTCTTTCTGACACATATTATTTTGATTATTCCAAAGTCTATTACTTTGATTGCTGTATTCACACTGCAAGCGCCACAAGGGAATATTCTACGTATTGAAAGGCAAAAAAATTGATTGCCTAATACAGTTGAGGGATTGTAGTAGTCTGCTCTGCTCCTTTTGCTGGTTTTATATTATTCATCGATTGAGAGCAAGTTTATCTTATTCCCCTATTTTGTTCACAAAGCAGCTTCCATGAGCTGGATAGCAATTTATCTGCATACTGCAACAATGTAATGCATCTCGTGTGGTAGCTGAAGCATTTTACAACTCAACTGTCCCTTGACAGCTTTGTGTGTTGACAGTTACAGTAAATGGTCCCTCATGTAGTGTCTTTCTAATGCCTCATCAGCTCAGTAGCTCTTGCACTTTCCATGAACTGTTGGACACCCCAACTTTTCTTCTTCCTTATGCTAATAAGATATAGCATAACTTTTCATGTCCTGGACTCACAGTCTCACGTTGTTTTTTAAATAGCTGATCAAAATGCACTTGTGTTCACTACTCTCAGAAGGCAAGAAGTCTATGACTAAAACCTAGAAGACAACAAAATGATGAGAGAGGGGAAATCCCAAATAATTATAATAATGAACTTAATGGCAAACGAGGAGAAAAGCTTGGGATCTGAACTAAACCATTCCTTTACAGAAAAGAGCCTGTATTGTGTCAGCTCCTGGTTGTTTCTCATCTCATTTAAAATAGTATTTTACTGATGTTTGACTCTCATGCAAATTTTTCATGGGATTTTATCTCATTGGTTTTCTAGACACCTATATGAAGAGAACGTTGAGATAAAACTTGGTCATTAGGTCATATATTAGCTAAACTAACATGTTGTTATTAGTAATTTATTAATTGAAATTTTCTTTAGCAGTAACATTATTAGATCTCACTGCATTAGTCAGCTACAGTTATTTTTGATCTGGTCCAACTATTGGAACAGGTAGACATGAAAACATCTTTCAGAGATTATTTTTAATAGTCTTCTTTGTCTTCCTCTGCCAATTATTTGCTTTATAATCAACTATGACTATATTATAAAATTAGTTGACTGTGACCCAACCTCCCTCAATAACACAACGTAGAAACTTTGATTCACTCAGGCTACCTTATTGTCAGCTCTATTCTTTTCTTAATGGGTGAGAGAAAAATAAACAAACAAACAAATAAATCAATAAATATTCCCAAAGCCATTTGGTCTGTTCTTTTAATAGATATTAAGATTAGAGCTGGCAACAAAGACATAAACAGGGTGAAATCTAATTAATTCCTTGTTTCTCTTTTGCAAGAAATACAAAGGAAATTGAGTCTATTTCCTACCCTGATGTAGTAGCAACTCAATTTTGAGTGCTAAATACATTTTCTCATTGTATACAAAGCAGTATAAAAGTAAAAGAAAGCTATCCTTCTACCTTAGGTTGTGCACAGCCACCACAAAAATTGTGTTTTTGTCCAGTGGAAAGTCTTCAAAGTGCCTGTGGGTCTCAGCCATCTATAAATCATTACATTCCTGAAGTACTTAGGCTCTTTTTTTCCTTTTTGTTTTCCTTTAAAAGTCTCACTCACAATAGTTTAGTTTAGAAACCTTCCAATTTCACATAATTTTCAGTTCTTTTCCTGGACTAGTTATTTCAATTCATCCTGTAGCGAAAATCCCTAACAAAGCACTGTGAATAGTCACTCTGGGAGAGCTGGAGCTCTCCCAGTCTGGAGCCAAGGTGCATTTTGTTCATCCTCCAGTGGTGGGACCTGACACAGCACATCTTGCAGAGGTAAAGGTCTGTTACAGCCTTACGATATGGCTCCAGAGAAGGCATCAAAGACTATGGCCCTGGGGAACCAGTCAGGCTAGGATGTAGAGGGCTGAATTTCAGTTTAATCCCTGACCTTCACGTGTGCTTGTGTAAGGGTGTAAAGCCTGGAGATACAGGTGTTCTTCAGTGTAGCTGTGTCTGAGCTGCAGACTGTAATCCCAGTATGAGCTATACATCTCCCAGAGGAATTTTACAACTATTTTCTCCTCTTGCCAAGATCACTGCCTTGCAATACAAATAGCTTTAACATAAATCATCAATCTACTACTCACCTCCTTTCCTTTCTTTCTTCTTAATTTTTCACTTTTTTTTTCTTTTTTTTTTTTTTTTTTCCCAATAACTGATATTCTAGTCAGGAAAATCACCCACAGTTATTCTTGCTGTTTCATAATGCCTCTTCCCCACAAACATTTCTTGTTCTGTTTCCTATTACTTGCACTCCTTGCATGGGTGTGTAGATGCTTTCTCTCATTAATACACTGCTGACAATATTATTCATCTGCTGTTTCAAAACAACTTCATCTTCTGTCTTAGGGCTGAACCTGAAGGTTGCCTCCTGAGAATACAGAGTACCCTCATTAAGAGCTATTGGGATGTGAGGGGACCTGGTGCCTTGTCCCTGTTCAACCCTCTCAGCTCCAAGGATCTGGCACAGAAGCACATAAACACTCATGAGGTCCAGAAAATGTTCTGTTAGGAGCTCCTTTAGCACTCAGAAGGTTGATGGCAGGGACACTAAACAGTACTTGTATATACAAAGATTAGCAGGAAAACAAGCTGTCTTCCTAAGTCTGGCTTTTATGCTGTTGGTGTATTTTTATTTTATATTTTTTAAGACCCTTGAAGCGGGCAACTTTATTCTGGTTTCTTTTAAACATGTTTCCTGAGAAATCTTTGCTTGGTAATGATGCACAAGTTTTCTGCAGAATCCTTAGTGAGGTTCTCGGGTTTAAAACTGGCCATCATGTAAGGATAAGCCTTGCGTTTGACAACCTTAACATATGCTAATACTTACATTGCTTTCAGTGTGGCTAAACTGAACATAAAGTTAAAACGTGGCAATCCTGCAAAAAGGTAGCATAGATAGCTACGTGTGTACATAATCACTGAAAACATTGTGGGCACCACTGTTACCAGTACTTCATGTGATTATTGCTAAAATCAGCGTGCTGTAGAAATGCTGAAAGGAATGATAAAGGTCACAATAAATAGCCCTCACAAACTGGATTTTTGCTTCTGAATTTTACCCCAGGCTCACTGTTGGTACAGCCCAATTCTACACTGTGATCTTCTGCATAGCAGTGTACAGACTAGGACTTCCAAAGATAAACTTCTTCAGGCTGAGTAACTTCTGTTCATTCACTCAGAAATGTGTTGGATTTTTTTTCTTTTTTTCTTTTTTTCTTTTTTTTTTTTTCTTTTTCTGTCTGATTGCTTTAACAATTGAAAACAATTTAAAAATTTACTTTCCCACTGAGACAAAATTGGGAGAAACCCAAAGTGTTAACTGATAGCCTTATGTTTTGTTAATCACTTCCAACAGAAAAGATGTTGTGTTTTAGTATACAAGAGCTGAATCAATCTCTTTTGTCACAGACAAGTGCCCTCAGAACTGGTCTATCGATTATGCCAGGGGAGAATATCTTTAGGTCTCTTACTTAAGCTGTTTCACTTTCTATTAGTAATTAAATACATCTTGGAATGAGGGCTTGGATGCCAGCCACCTATGTCTTTGTCTACTGTAAAGGTGCAAGTAGCTCTAATGGACCAAAAGTTCATTCATTCTCTAACAACTATATTCTTATGTATAATTGTTATTAAAGAAAAAAAAAAAAAAAGTGTATGGATCTTCTCAAATTGTGCACATTTCTATGAACAGTTTCACTGACAGCATTTTAAATAACCAGCACTTTAAGTTGTTGACCAGCTCAAACCCATGCTTACATTTTTTAGAAGAATGAACAAACTAAGTAGAAGGGACATTAAATTTCAATATTATCATATTTCAGTGATATATGTTTACGAGACCCCTGAAATGCACAAAGAAAATTTTTATAACCTTTTGTGCTTATGAAGCAATGTTCTAACACATTGGTTTTCAACCTTTTTTTTTTTTTTTTTAATCAAAGGTCGTCTTCTCGAAAACAAAAGCCATGGAGTACCCTGTAACATCTATTGTTTTGTGCTTAAGAGAGGGCATAGGGAAATTGGGTATTTTACATTCAGATAAACACAAATTAATTTATTCTTTACAAAAACCCTAATTTCACTGAAGGCAAAAGAGTCCTTAATTTAGGAAAGTTCAATTAAAACCTGGAGCTGGGGGCAGCAGGTACCCACCAGAGTACAGCAGGCAGCTAAATGGGGAGGTATTTGAATAAATTCTGTGTATAAAGGGCTGGAGGCTGTTGTGCTTTTTGTTGCATGAACTGCTGCATTTAACCTCTTCAAGGCCTTGGGCCTGCTCCTTAAAACCACCTTAATTTCTTAAAGTGTTGTCTAGAGCTAAAGTGCTCCGTTAGCTGCTGCCATGCTTTTCCATTCTTGCAGAAATTATAGTTTTATATAGTTTGATTTTAAGAGTGCATTCTGGCATCCATTTGGGGAAAAGGCACTATATAAAAGCAAAATCAATATGAGGGACAGTTATATTTCCTGAGCTTTTTCATTAGCTCTAAAATATATACATTCAGAGGGGGGTGGCAGGGAGAGAGAACAATGTTGGTTTTACTTACACCAAAAAGGACAAGAAGAAGCATGGAAGAATATGTATTGCTCTTCACTGGCAGGAGAGCTAACCTGGTATTTTTGCAGGGTATAAGCAGGTCTCTGCTCTCACTACTTCCAAATGCTCCTACAAGGCGACAACCTCTCCTGTGATGGGCATAAAACTACTGGAAAAATGCACAAGTACGTGCGTTTTGTTAAATGAGGTGTTGCTTGGGTTGTCCTCAGTTTTCACTTAAGTCAAACTGACCACGGGCTGAATATTCACAGGGAAGCTTTGCCTTTGCACATCTCTAAGAAGAAATAGAAGAGGACAGAGAGCAAGAATATAATGCTGAGTGAAACGCTTCCTGGAATGCTGCTGAATTCCACCTGTGCTATCTTTATTCACTTCCCCCAAAGCATTGCAAAATATTTTTTTTTTTCTACCTGAGCAGGCTGTCCTTTTAAATACCCTTGGAAAAATCTCTGGCCACGTCACACAATATATTTTTTAAGATATGCAAGCACAGAGCAGAACAAATCCTGAAAAAAAATGTAATATATTATTCAGTAATTAGAAACTTTAAGATATTGCAGTCGATTTTTAACCCCCCAAATCATCACTGATTTGTATAAGCCCAGATGAAAAATTAAAACTCATAGTGCCACATTAGCAAGCCTTCTAACACAGGTTACTACACCAGAAGAGCTAGCATCTTATTTTAGCTTGGAGTAAAATTTTACCTCACGGTGTCTTTTCAGCATCACCATGCAATTATGTGAGAGGGAAATTGCACACAAGCCTTTTTCTCTCTTTTTAACATGGGCATGCTATAATACCTTTTTCATTAGTAGGAAATACCTGCTGTCTGTAGAAAAATAATTTGTCTTGGTTTTGGAAAACTAAATTATCCCTTATAAAAGATTAGCTGAAAAGCACTGGCTAAACTTCTGAGCATTCCAGATTAAATACAAAGTTTTTTTTTCTTTCTGGTGACCTAGCAATCTATGTAGTGAGTTCAAAAGTGAACCCAACAATTTATTTATTTCTGAAACTCAGATAAGGCATCTGAAAGATTTTATCAATGTGATTTTGCCATAAATCAGGGAAATGTGAAATAAAAACCCAGAAAAGTTATCAGCATGCTATTGTCCATTTGAAACCCAAGTGAAGCTTCAAAGCAATGTGTGAGTTGGCAGTAACAGCACCTGTCATTAGAATAGCATTTGTAGGACAATTGATGTGTAAGGTCTGTCTGTTGGGTTTAACACACCACTTACACTGTGTGGCCATCATCTAGGAGCTTTACACACATCTTCCTGTGTGTTTCTATTTGCATTAAGCTCACAGTTTTGTTATTCACAGAAACTTCCACCCTGTTTTGGCTTCTTCTAGGGCTTTCAGTGAGGTAAGACAGTGAAGCAAATGATGGTTGGACTGCAACACCAGGAAAAAACAGACATTAAGGGGAATTTCATTTTTATTATCACAGATATCTGGCATACAGATCAAAACTTATTTCAAACCCATTTCACGAAGGTGCATCAGAAAGATGTCTCTTTCCCTGTTGTACAACCATTATATTACATGACTGCGAGGCGTAGCTTGTTGAACATGTAATTTCATCATGAGAGAGTGCCCCTTGCTGTGCGTGAGCTGCTGCATTATAGGAAAGGCTTGGATTAAAAAGAACAAGCCTCCAGCTAGCATTGCCCTGCTCCTGCAATTGTACAGTCTCTCTCATAAAAATAAGAGACATTTGTCCACCAGATTCATTCCTCTTGCTTTAATACATAAGATGAGCTTTTGTAAAATGTTTCAGTGTTGTCATGCCATCCATCACCATCCCAGGACATTCTTTTTCTGCCTCCTGCCCAGAGCCTGCCCCATCCCAACATATTCTATTTCCAGCACATGCTCCATATTTTCCTGAGCAGCGTGGGAGCTTGGACATTTTGTCCCACTCAGCACCCCTTTTTCCAGGGGGAAGGTGCAGGAAAGCATTTCTTGTTTCATCTCTAAATGTAGCAACAAGGAAAAACTTCACACTTCTTGCAGTCCTTTTACACGTCTCAGTTTTCTTCTTAAATAACTGAATGCAACAAACAAAATGAAAGAATTTGCCTAATTTCTTACATATGGATCTCATATTATGAACTGTGCAGTACCATGTTAAATTCAAGTTCAATAGTCCTATCCATCTCTGCTGATTTTCACCGGGAATATGGCAGTCATACAGAGATGACAGTTTGGCTTATTTTTATACCTTAAGAGATGCCCTGAATCCTATTTTCATTAAAAACAAAAAAAAAAACAAAAAAAAAAAAAAACAAAAAATGAACAAAAAAAAAAAACAAAAAAAAAACAACAAAAACACATACACAAAAACCACACCTGAAATCTAGGCCAGTCTTACATCACAGCTTCCCTTTGCATATTTCTTCATTGCTTTTTCCAAATCAAACCATAGAAAAATAACATTCACCATCTGAACATTTTGACTGCTAAAGTGAGAGGCAAGAAAACTTCCCTTCTGTTTTTATAACAGAAAGATTTATCACAGTTTGCTAAATTCTGAAGTGATTAAGTCATGCTAAAGAAATAACTAAAACAAGGGTTTGATTTCTGGCTTCTGAAGTTTTATACTTGGTTGAAGAACATGTGTTTTGATTTTAAATGTGATAATATTTCTTCAGTATAATAAAAATATAGTTCTCTTTCCACAACTGGTCAGAGAGAAGTTAAAATATGTACAGAAGAAATGCAAGCAGAATTTGGCTCAATATAAAGATTGATAATGTAACCACCAAAAAAAAAAAAAAAGAAAAAAAAAGGCTTTTTTTATCATCATAAGTCTCTCCTGATTTATTTTTATAGTTTTCATTGAGCAAAACAATCCATCATACTTGAACTTCATGCACATTCCAGAAGCCAACAGTTAATACAAGTCAATTTTTAATTATGGTATTTTCACAAAACCTACAATTTATTTCCTGATTTGGTAAAACACTTTAAGTAGCAAGTCATTGATACAAATTATGTAAATCTCAAGTGGCCCCAAAGCCATTAATTTGACTAGATTTCATAGTGAAACATAATAACCCACTGGCTCTCCATTGGACATCACAAAGCAACAAAAATGTTTACAATAGTGATAAACAATGGGAAATTAAAGTTCTGTTGTAAAACAAAAGATGTTTAACCTCTTAAATAAATTGTCCATTGAATACCTCTTATGGTCTTAGATTTAGGGCCAAAAGAAATTGGATCTGACATCTTCTGTCAACTCTGAAAAAGACAATAACAAATGTAATCAGCTATAGCTCCTTGCAGAGAGCAAAGAATCCTGACTCCAAAACATTGGTCTTTCAAGTCAGCTGCCATGAGCTTGCCCCTATTCCATTCCTACAGTATATCCTGTTGTCAGGAGTGGAGGGGAATCAGTGAGGAGGACTGAGAACAAGTTGTCCTTTGGTCACTGCAGTCTCCTGCCATTCTGCAGCAGTCCTTTCTGTTTTAGAGGAAAACCCAGAAAGTTTATTGTGCCCAACCTCCCCCAAATGGCTTTTCACTGCTAGAGTCCAAAGGCTGCAGAGCTGCTGAGAAGGTGGTACCCACCTTTCCCTCCTTCTCCCATCACTGCTCCTCACCCAGGGTCAGCCCAGAAAGGGCTCCCTGCAGCCTTGAAGACACTCTCTCCTCTCCAAGCCCTACATCTGCTTCACTCAGTGAAGCTGGTTCATGTAGTCCTGCTTTAAAACTTTTTTTTTTTTTTTTTGGGTTTTCCACCAGTTGTTCTCCCTTTTGGTGGCCTCATTAGTCCTTTCCAGCTGCTATTTCTTTAGGCACAGCTGTGCTGGCTCTGTTCTCATCTGCTGGTAACAACCTTTGCTTCATTTGTGTGTTTGGATGTTGTCTGTGTCTTTATGGTCTTAATGCTGTTAAAATACTGTTGAAGGAGTCTTCACTCAACATTTCGTCTTTCTCTCTTCATTTAGAAGGGAGTTAGCATTACTGCCTGGGTCAAAGTCTATGTGGACTAACATCACCCAAGTTTTACAGACCAAAAAAGAGGAGCTGTTAGAAGGCAAAATATCCTGTCTGTTAAGCCTTTCCTGCTTCTCTTGCTTTCTGTACGTTTTCTTTCACTTTATGAAAGTTTGTGCAGGAGACCAGCAGGTAACATGAAGAAATTGTAGCAGTTTAGGATGTTTGTTAAAATGCAGTTGCAGAGTACAAGAAGATTTCTTAAAAAAGACATGATGACTGAGGGAAAGAATCAAACCAGATACTAATTCCTGCCTTCAGAATTTTTTTTTGTCTCCTTCCTAGGGGACAATTCCCACACACTCCATTCTTTCTTTAGTTCTTGAAATTCTTTCTCCTTCCATTTACACAGTAAGATATACAGCCAGTACTTCAGTTCATATTTTTTGAACTTCAGATGCTCTTTCCCATATTAAAACATCTCACCGGCAAACGCATATCCCTATTTATACTTTTTATATTAACTCAGTTACACAGTGGCAATAAAACTCCATAATAAGAAATAAGAGCTCTCATTGCACATTCACGAAGCCCTCCAAAGAACAGAAGAAGAACAGACCGTAAGTCTCATAAATCCAGCTTAATTTATTCATAGTGAGAGTCTACAAATCAAACATTTTTATATTCTGGGATATTTATGTTAAGATGTTGAATGTACTAAAAAAAATCCCAACAATAATTCAATGATTGATGATAAAATAGCAAAATAGATAATAGTTTTTCTTTTTTTTTTATTTTATTTTTTTTTATTTTTTCATCAAAAAATGAAATACTGTAAACATTAATTTGGCTTGTAGGCATTAAATCAAATCTGTGGTGGGTGAGGGCAAGGCTAGCATTTCAAAACTTCCAGATCTCTCTAATCATCTGAACCAGAACCTTTCAATATCTCTGCTTCTATAGCGGCACTAATATGCAGATATTTTCCTTTTGTCAAACATTAACCTGTGGGGATTACACACTCATTTTCATTTTTATTTTATTTTTATTAATTTTATTAATTTTATTTATTTATTTATTTATTTATTTTTCTCTAGGAGGTTTTTAGGCGTTATATCCAAAATAGAAAGAAAGAGAAAGGGTATAGTCTGCTAGTGGTGTCAGTTCTATGTGATTGGGTGTATCTTGGTTTCCTTCAGGTTCATGGGAAGAGGATGTGTTTTGGTCCCACCCAGAAGGTATACTGGAAAAAGGATGTGGCAAAAGCCACCCTGTGGGTGTCCTTTAGTTACATTATAAAGGCCCCTTCTGTGTGAACCATTGCTCTTGCTCAGTCTAAGACCTCCATGAAAACTGTTTTCAACTATTAGAGGCCACCATGAAAACTCTTTGAGAACTAGGATTTTTGTTCAAGCCATGTAGATCTGTATGTTTCTGTAGGTAGAAATTCCCTATTTGCCACCCTAAATGTGTTCAGAGATATTGCTGCAATAGTGGATGCTCTCACAACATTGTTATTTAGCCTGCAGAGTTCCCTTCCCCCCTGATAACAGCGACATAAAATGCCTCCTCAGTGTCCCTTTTGCTACTCTCAGCAAATTAATTTTAATCTCTACTTACAAAGCAAGCTCTTCATTCCCCTGATTACCCTAATAGCCAGTCCTTCTGCTTGTGCAAATCTGAACAAGTATGCAGGGATCCAAAAAAGGTCTATACTGTGGCATTAATGTAACTGTTGCTCTACTGTATTCTCAGCACTCAGAGTACCTTTTCACACTAGAGTGAAAACAGTTTTCTTGCAATCAGACAGTAAATCCTGGTCT
Source organism: Aythya ferina (assembly GCF_964211825.1). Lineage (NCBI taxonomy): Eukaryota > Metazoa > Chordata > Aves > Anseriformes > Anatidae > Aythya > Aythya ferina. The sequence goes on along the minus strand of NC_140303.1, from coordinate 36,276,280 downwards.
TTCTCCTTCTCTTACTGACCCCTTTCTATTGTTATTTCTCCAGATTGCTAATGTACTGCTCTGCCCTGAAAGTATGCAAGTCTCATTTGTATGTGAACAGGAGTTGAAAGGGTCTTTGGTGATAATTCCAGATAACAGAATATAAGATCTGTGCCTACTCAGCTCAATGGTATTTGTTAAAGAAAGGAGGCAAATGAATGTGCAGCAAAAAGGAAAATTCTGTAACTCAGCTAGAAAGGTAAAAAGGAAGAATCCAGTAAATATCAGTCTTTTGAGATAATGGCTTTCACTGTTCAGCTATTCTTCACCAGTTCCTTATTTAAAACCTCTGTGGCACACATTTATGAGAGAGAATTTGACCTGCAGAACCTCATAGGAGAAAGCCAGGTATGCTGTAGGTCTGCTTTTCAGTCTCCAGTTATGAATGCTTTTTGCTGATCATCTAGATTAGAAATTAAGCTAACAGGACTTTCCTACCCTGAAGAAAGGTTCTGTTTTATGGTATTTCTGCTTATAGAACCTATTACTCCTGTTTAAATTTGTTCAATTGTGTGTTGAGGTCAATTTGCTCCAAGGATAAAATGGCCAATGTTGCAAAATTTGCTCTTGCGTGATTTCAGTGTGATTATGAAATTCTCTAGCTACTTTCAGGAATTCCCACACAGACAAATATTTTTGCCTTGCTCCTTCCCATTTAAGTCCTTGTGAAGTACCTTAACACTGTAAATGCAAATGCAGACCAGGCTGATTCCTGCCTCACAGCAGCTTAAACATGCAACACTGCCAAAGCCCATCTGTTTTTCCTGCCTCCTCCTCCCAGAAGAATGTGCAGTCTACATATCTTGGTGGGACCAAATCCTATTCCATTCTTCATAGTTACAGAAGGATTTTCTAAAAGGAGATGCATGGGCCTTGAAGAAGAAATGTGGCAATTCCATAGCCCTGATGGATTCAGTTCCTTGTTGTGCATGATACAGAAAAGTTGTGCAAGGTAGACACATGTTTGAATCAAGTGGCCATTTTCATGAGTGGAAGGAACAAGTACATAGATACTTATTTTATCCAAGCCCTGTAAGAAGAGATTAAAATTATTTATTGCTGTTTGGTGTCTGCAGAGAGTCAGTGTTGCTCTCACTCACTAATGATGCACTGATGTTCATGCTTTATTTCAGTCTTCAGCAAGCTCTCAAAATTAACATAAAGAGAGTAATATTTATGCATTAGTTTCTGTGTTAGACTTCAGGAAGCAGATGAATAAAACTAAATACATGTCAACTGTTAAACTGTGGAACTTAATATGTTTATGGAAACAGGCAAGGGAAGTTTTAATTGCATACAGAAAGATTTCAAGATCACTGAGATCACGTCCATCTGATACTGATGACTTCAGTTTCCCATATCAGACCACAGAATTTACAGCCAGACACGGCACCCATTTTGCTTAGATTATTTCTTATGAGCAGTAATGACCAGTAATGAAGCAGCCAAAAACCCAGGTGGCACTCCTGAAAATGCACATTTTAGAGCCTTGAGACCTGATCCTGCAGCTGCCAGCTTCACCCTGTGAAAACCATTAGCAGCTGGCTTCATGTCTAGAAAAAGAAAATGAAATATGCTGCATTTTCACGGCCATCAATCAGCAGATGCAGTGCCAGGAAAGCTTCATAACTATGCAGATATTGCCAACTGACATTACAAAAAATATTCCTTTCAGGAGAGAAACACGGAAGGAAGAAAAACAACAAACAAACAAACAAAAAGCCAATCTCAAAGCATACTTGCGTGCATGGGGCAGTGATTCCTTTCTTATTGAGAGGGGTGGGGTCTGAGACTAGGAAGCACCTCCACTTTCAGAGGCAGCAGAACTCACCCTGGTACCCAGGGACAGAGGTGAGAGCAGGGGAGTGCTCCTCTGCAGGCCAGCTTGACTCCAGACTAACTTTGCTTGCTGTTAAATCTGCTGCTCTTACCAGGCAGAAAGTTCTGAGAGTAGAAGACCTTAAAATGAAAAATAAAGTTGGGAAAACTAAGATTTATATGATGAATGCAGGCAAACACCATGGGGAACAATACAAAAATATAAATAAACAAGAGAGTTTGGTTTTTGTTGCTGCTGTTGTTGTTGGGGTTTTTTGTTTGTTTGTTCTTTATGTTCTGCAAAATGACTGAAAACCATCAGAAGCATCACTGATCTTAAATGTTATATGTCCAAAGATTTGTCTGGATGTACCCCTTTTTATTATCTTTACAGACTTCCTGACAGAGATACTGAAATGTCTGGCATGACTCACGCTGTGAGCAATCCTTTTGTGAGAACTGAATGAAAACAGACTGATAACAAGGGCAATTTCATTAAAAAAAAAAAAAAAAAAAAAAAAAGTTACATGACTGGTTACATGGGATGTTATTGAAATCATGCATGCAGAATGTTAACACTATCTTATTGTTTTAGATCATGTTTTCCATGGCTCAGGAGAAAGTATCTTTGTCAGCTCAGTGGAGAAAGGTTGGAGATGATTGAAGTAAAACAGCAGGAGGAGGCCGATATGATTAAGTCACATAGCCAACTGCCCATGTATAACACAGTAATGGAGGTGAAAGTAGAGGGCAAACTAAAATTAAGTCGAAAGGACACAGGAGACAAAAGGCTACACATATAGGACAAGGATAGGGTGTGCAATGAGCTGATTTGTATAGCAGGCAGAGTGCAAAATTTTCATGCCTTGTTTTTTTAGATATTTCTTGTTAATATTGATACAGATGCGGTATTAACTTGTGCTGGAATGGACAATCTCCTTAGTGAACACGCACAGAGACAGACATGTTTAATTAATTTTGCAGTCTTGGGCAGACAGGTCAGAAAACAACCCATGAGTAAAATCCTCAGCAGTCAGATTGGACAACAGGAGGAAAAAAAAAGAAGATTTGGGAGAAAAGTAGGGTCAGCTCTGGACCCGCTCTGGAGATTATTCACACTTCTTCAGCAGAAAATGAAGTCTTAATTTTGCTAGAAGCCACCAGGTAAGAGTTTCATTACTGTAGGAAATCTTGGATGTTACAAAGCCAGCATAGCCTAAATTGTTCCCTCTGGGCAGGATGATGCTAGATACAAGTTGTGGAACAACCGGTCATACGAGCCATAGGGCAACCAGGGTGTCAGCACTGCAGTGCTGTCTAAGGAAGAAATGATCCATAAAAAGTCATTAGAAACTTCTGCAGTTTGGAGCAAAGGTTGCAGTGGGTCACATCATGTCAGGCTGGCATTGGGTCCCTAGTAATCTCAAGCAAATGAGCTGGGAAAACAGAGAGCTTGCAGACATGACTTTTGGCAGCCAACTTCATGGCACTGTTTCATCTTTTCTTGGTGCTGTTTCAGCTTAAGGCCTTGGTTCAATTCAAAATAATTTCACCGATAGTTTACATCTTTGTGTACACTCACTAATAGCTGTGCAATACATGATTACTAACCCTAATATTTCCTGAAGACAACAAGACCACCTGGTAGTCACCAGGCACTCATGTAGTCACCAGACAGTACAGAAGGAGGTGATAGAAATTCCTATAAATTTATGTAGTTACTAAGAGCACATGATTCTCTGTCTGTGGGTAAGGAACCACAAAAACAGAGAAGAGTAACAGGCTGCTGGTTACCATCTCAGGGAGGAGGGATCTAATTTCTTCCAAGGCAAGGAAGCACTCTGTGCCTTGGAGAAGCTGATGGGACACTGTCCAGCACTTGAACTGAAGCAAGTATTTTACCTTCTTTCCATTGGCACACAAAGCTGTGACGGGAAACACTCACAAAACAGGAAACCCCAGAGCCAAGGTTGTTTGTGCCACCTTAATTTGTTCCTTGTGCTTGGAAATTACCATTCAGTCTCTGCAGAATGATCATGCACTGAGTTGCTCAAGGACTTGTTCTTCCTTCAGTGCCCAGGATAGATGGTGCTCAATTACTGAGTCAGTAGTTCGTGTCTTTCTTATTTGTGAGCATGTGGCTCTAATGCGTGTATGCCACAAAATAGCAAAACCCATCTTGGAAGTGCCATTTATTTCCTGATAGGCTTTTTCCTTCTTTATTATAGTAACTGGGTGCTTAATGCACTGTCATTAATTTACCTTCACAGCTGGTGTGGGGTGAAGGGCAAATACTATTAATGTTATCAAAGCAAAAGGAAGTAGTGGAGGTCTATTAACAGGAAAGGAGAGCAAATAAAATAACGTAGGGAATACCAATGCATTCAAAGTCAACACGTTAAAAATTGTGTCAGTTTACTTATAAAATATATATGTATATATATATAATAATTTTGATCAGATATCTAGTACAGTTAATTTAAGAAGTTAATAGGAATATAAGACAGAAAAAGGAAAAACAGCTAAAAATGGGTATAACCAGGTTGGCAGTAACTGATGAATCTACCCTGAGTAATAGTCAAATCTATCTGAATCATTAAAAATTGCCTTCAAAAATTTATGGAGTACCTCTGAGATCGAAAGAAGGACAAAGACAGAAGCACAAATTCAGTACTTAATAACAAAAAGTGAAGAAAGGATGGTGAGGAACTTAAAAACCAGGCAGACTACCTTCAATGCAGGTTCCTAATGACTCACAACTTGCAGAGTTATTAGGAAAAATTAACAAGAATAAAATTTGTTACTGAGGGTAGTGCACATAAAGCACACCAACTCATTAGACCTGTGCACTTGGACTTGAGAGGCCACAGCTGGAGATCTATGTCTAATTCTGATCATCAAATAAAGCTGGAAAAATTGGGTTCAGTTCAGAAAAGGAGCAACAAAGCTAACAAGAGGCCTAAAAATATGACCTACAAAGACAGTTAAAAGAAATAGGCTTGTTTATCTTAGGGAAGACAGCACAGAAAAAAGGCAGCATTTAGTTTTACAATATGTGGAGGAGAGAAGGTAGCAGTGGGTTATTTGCTATGTCTGCAGACAGCAGAGGAAGAGAGAGACCAACCTGATCTTGACACAGATATAGGGTAGATCTTTTCTAACCATGAAGAGAGGTAAGCATTGGGACACCTCATCCACAAAATTGTATTCTCCTGCAGCTGAGAAGGGGATAGGCAAACCCCTCCGGTGGGTGGATGAGCAATGCTAAATCCTGCCTCAGCACAGGGGAAAGTCAGGAGATGGGGAAAGCCAGCGTGGATGATTAAGAACAGATTGTACTGTATGAACTGACTGGCTTCTCTGAGAGTGCTGCTGGTCTACTGAATAAAGGGCAGGTGTGAGGTGGGATGTACCCTGGTTTTTCTACCATCTTCAGGCCAACATGCTAATCATTTCAGGGACAGGGAAACGGGGCTAAAATTGTTCCATCCACGGAGATGTCTGACATCTGAATACTGAATATCCCAACGGGGAGTTGAGCAGGAAACTGCTCTCCCCTTTCATGAAAAATATAGACTTTTCATTCTTTTACACTGGAATGAAACCCAAACCCTTTGAAATGTTTAGTACCAGCACTTAGAGAAGTAAAGGGAGAAAGCTCCTCTAGTGTCCCGATCCCCTTGCCGATCCCCTAATAGCCGTCAGCCTGGGAGATAACGGCATTAATTTGGGAAGTTTTGCTGGGGTTGACTCAGAGTGGAGACTGAACCTCTCATTTTACAGTCTCTCATGTGCTTTGATCATTCCAAAGTTAAGAGCTTCCTCCCCTTTCTTTCCTCCCCCTTTTATTTTCCTCCAGTAATTCCATCCTAAAAATCACACAACCACAACTTCAATGAAAAAATACACTTCTGTGAAAATCTCAGCTGCACCAAGTCAAGATTTTCCAATAGAAAAATTGTTCATCAGAAAGCTTGCAGCCAGCTCCAATATCAAGATCACAGCAGCAGCTAAGCTTTAAGTGCCTCATATCTCTGCATATCAGGGTCGTCAATCAGGAACCCAGAAAACAAGGAGCGCAGAAGTAATGATCACCTCTGACATGGCTGGAGTGACTTATCCGGTGTGACATAGGCCCCATGGCAGCCATATCAATCAGCTCCTCAGGGCAGCTTTCTTAGAGTCTTTTTTTGCTTTGAAACATCAATATTAGCTAACGTTTTTAAATGCTGTCATCTGTTTCAGTCAATCTTACTCTTCATAAATTAAGTCTCTTTCTATTGGCAAAACTGGAGGTTATTTGATATTATCAAGCATCAAGAGAACAACTGTATGAAGGAATGGCATCCTTTCCCTTGCTACTTATATTTGCTTGTCGGAGAAATATGTGCGGTGGCAGAATATTCACCTAAACCCCAGCAAGACAGTCAGCAAAAGTTCTGATGCCCCAGTCCAATACAAAACATCTCTTAGCTGCTTTAAAAAGTTTAACTTTCAAAATATTCACATGATCAGAGATTGGATTTTTTAGGTAGTTTGATCTTGCTACCCAACTTTCTACTTATTTTTTTTCTCCTTCATAACATTTGGATTATTTAGATAAAATCTTAATGGGTAAAGCTAATGCTTTTCCAGCCTATCCATGCAATTGCCTTGATGCATTTATATGCAATAATCTCACAAAGAGCTTATACTTTTCACTTTTATCAGCCAAAAAGCATATTGGAATTAACATATGGTATCTCACTCTATTCACTTTATACCAATTCCAAATACTCAGGGGCAAGTTGTTAGCAGACAGAAAGTAAAACAGGCATGCAACATCCATGCCAAGCCCTAAGCAGATAAGGGTATGAACAAGCTCCCCCTTGTTGGTGAGCAGCGGGGACTGTTCAGAGCGCTCTCCTCAGAGGGACCGTGCAGATAGACCTTTGGGGCAGCACCTGAGGGCCTGAGTAAAGAAATTTGCAAGGTTCATAGGGAATTTCTGAGAGCTGCTCAGAAAGATAAGTTCTGCATCAAACCAATACACTCTACACAGAGCACAGACTAACAATGGTAACATCTCTAAAGTCCACATATATTATCCCACGTGTGGAAAATGGGATTCTGTATAATCCGTGGTGCATGGTGTTAAACACGGATGGATTATGCAACCTTCCCCAGTCCTTTCCTGCCCTATTTTCTTGGACCTTCTATTGTGTTGCCCAAATGTCTTGTAGTTTCATGCTGCTGGCTCAGACTAGACAGGACAACAGGGACAGGCAGTCTGTTTCCTCCATGTATTTCTCACCTTCTCCTTCTACCAAGGTTTTGTCTCCTAGACAAGGATTTTTTTCCCTAAATTCTCACTGAAAGTGTTGGCAGGGATAACTCAGCTGTAGTGTTTATTTTACTTAGGCCAGAAGAAATGATTAATTATTTTGTTTATTCTCTTTAATCATAATGCTGTCTGTTAGCAGTTCCAACTCCTACTTGGTCTGGAAGAAAAAAAAGCAACCTTTATTTTAGCTTTTATACATAGATATATCTACCTTATGGGGGAAAAACAAACAAACAAACAAACAAAAACAAACTGAAAGGCAGACTCTTCTACTGTATCAACATACACCATACGCACACATGAATATGATCACAAATGAATTATTTACGTCCTATTCTCGTGTCATTTAATGACTACTGCAGAGCCTTTTGCAGAGATGGAGTGTCATTTCTCATGCAATCATAGCCAAAATAACCTTCTGCTGGAAGAAAACTTTGAAAAGATATAGATTATTCAAAATTACTGCAAATTATTATTGCAAATAAGATTAAATCTGTATAAAACTCTATTTCATTCTTGGCATACACCCACAAAGTCCATGGATGATCCTCAGAAAAAGTTTGCCTTGAAAGAGAAAAGGTCATTTTTCCTAATTTAGAAGAGGATTTTAAATGATGCAATGTATTCCAAGAATAGGATTGAGAAGAATATTTGAAAGCTGCAATCCCATGATCAGAGTGATAATGTTTTGGGTCCCTGATTAAAGAGAAATATTCAGCTTTGATGTACTCTTTGTAGTCAAGGAGTCATAATGAATTAATAACAAATATTAAGAAATGAGTTTGAGAGAAATACAGAGAAATACAGATGGTTCAGGTGGCCATTACAAATCAGAGCTACTTTATTATGTATATTAATGTTTTCCAGTGATGGAGATTCTAATGGCAGGCCAGACTTACTGGCAACATGACTGAATCTTTGTTATGGCTAAGAAGATCTATGACCCTTGCATCCTTAGGTACTCTTGCATACCTTTTAAGGACCCCTTTTACTGATGCAAGAATGCAGGAAAAGCAGTTGTCTTTCCAGACTGATGAAGTCTGTGTTTTGCTGCTGAAGGAGTATGTAAAGATGTTTTCAGGTCACATACAGATCCAGAGCATTTTGGATTCATAGCTAGAGGAGTCATATTTATGGGGCTGATCACTACAGTGTGGGAGATAAATCAGAATTAGACATCCTTGCTTGAGGAAGAGGACAGGGGAATCCATCTATTATAGAAGGACCATCAAGGGAGCAGAGTGGTCTCCTTGCCTCATGTTCCCATGCAAGCACTGTAGCAAAAAATTATAGATAAGAAGGATTATCATGAAGAGCAGCAGGCTGTCCCTCTTTTCAGCACTTGTCATGCCAAAAATGTCTCCGTGCTTTTTACACTGGGTAATCAGGGTTGGGATAAGTGCCATGCCAAGATGCACTTCATTCTCCAATATGTTTATGTGGTGCTGTGTGTATGCATTGCTTTCCCAACACCAGAGCAGTAGGAGCTGTGTAACACCCAGCTTGTAGAGTGACGGGGGTCTTGCAACAGACCTGTACTTGGGTCTGGCTGTCCTGCAGTCAGGGCAAGGAATATGAAAGAATAAAGAGTAACGGCTCGTCATAGGGAGCAGTTAATTTGAAGGAAGGCAATCAAGATAGAGAAAATGAAAAGACAAAGACTGTGCACCTTGAAGCAAACCCAGCTGATACAAGCTCCCTCAGCAGAGAGTTTCCAGTGAACAAAGCTGGCAAAAATGGCATTGCTGACACTTTCCTTATATCATCAGGATCTACCGTAGCTTCATCTTGAATGTGACAAACTATTTGGACTAGAGAAGAAGAAGCACATTTAAAAAAATAAAATAAAAAATTAAATATGTCCTTTCAAAATCTTTGAAAATTAAATGAGTCAATCCTTCCTGTTTCCAAGATATTTCATTTCAGGCTGAACAGGAGTTTAGTGTGACATACAGTTATTATCAGTCTTTCTTTCTGATTTTAGAAATTCTATTTCTCTGTAAAAAATAAAAGGTTTTAGTTTATATTGAAGTAAACCACTTTTCCTCACTAGACCAGTGAATTGCAAATCATCTAATTAGTAAATTTTCCTAGTGCCTGTAACATCTGTTCAACAGTTGCCTTTTCCAAAATTTACTACAGCATAGTATTATAGCAGTGTCTTTCTGTCCCTCCTACATGCAATCTTCTCCTTTCTGTGTTGCTCTGGGTGTTGTCTGTGCTCATGTTATTGCAACAGAAAAATGTAGAACATTAGCATCTGTTAATCCTTTTATACCTCAAGTCTTCACATGTTTGGCCAACTCTGCTTTGCATTGTGCCTGTCTGCGTCTGGAATAGCCTCAAAATTCCAGATATGGTTAAATAACCCTAAATGTAGCTGGGCCCCGCAGTGCTGCTGGGAGGCTATTTTAGAATTAAGATAATTCGATGGTTTAAGTGTGTTCGCTGGATCCCTAGGAGCAAACTTTTATCCCAGTTTGCAGGGATTTAGCCATTCAGTTGTTATTAATATTGCTGAATCTACATGTTCTGTAAGGAAATAACCTAGATTTTAGTGCTTTCTTTTACACTTATTTCAGCAAATAATAGAAAGGATGCAATGAAATTCATCCTTAGCCTAGAATTTTACTGTGGTGTGTCAGAGAAGGCACGAGAGGTTAAAAATAGCTACCAAAGACCTTCGCAGTAAGTTCAGACCCTGGCTTTTCTTTCACACCACATTTGAAAGTAATATGTGAGTAAAAGTGAGAATTGTAGTTCCTGCCAGAAGGTTGAGGGTAGGTGAGCAAATTGTGGGGGCTGAAATCATAAAAGGAAAAGTGAAGTTATCTCAGTCCTGAGACCTTAGGCATGAGGGCTTGGTGTTCTGGTGTTCGTCAAACAAAAACACAGATCTGTCCTCAACATGCTTTGAGTGAGAGACAACAAGCCTTGTACTGCATACTTCTATTGATGAAAAGATTCATTTTGGACTGCTGAGACTGAAACATGCCAAACACGATCAGCTGCACAATCAGTGTAGCCAATGCAAGAGTCAAAAACAAGCAAACAAACAAACAAAAAAAAAATAGAACACAACAATAAAAAACAACCAAACAATAAAAATCCCCCCCCCCCCAAAAAAAAAAAAAAAAAAAAAAGTAAATTCAACATTGATTTTTTAATATGTAGGGAAAATCTTTGAGGCACATCATGATGCCATTTTTAACTATCCTTTGTCTCAATCAGTAGGTAACTTTGAACTTTATTCACAGCAAATGAAATTTGAAGAGTGACAGTTGCTTGAATGGCATCGGGCAAGAGTGAGGGTAAAGTATGACTATTTGCTCATACTACAGTGCAGAATAAAATACCTGGCTCACCTCTAAGATGAGAGAATACACTTATCCAGAGCAGTTCAGCTTGAATGGTCTATGAGCAGCCATTTTCCATGATGCAGAGCTTGCGGGCAAGGAAGGCAGGAGGGCAGAGAATTGCCTAAATTCCCCCATTGTGACTGGAGCTAGTGGCAGCAGGCAAACCTTGCCCTCCCTTGGAGGGAGTTTGCACCTACCTCCATCCCTTCAGAAGTCTGCTCTGTGAAAACTTCTCCTACAGTTAAGTGCCTCTGCCTGACATTCTCTTCCTTATATTAAAATAAATAAATAAATAAAATCTTCTGTTTTATTATAGCCAATGTGCAGTAGTTGGGGCAAAGCACAAACTGGTTTTAATATGCTTTGGAGTGGGGAAATGAGCCCTGATTTCTGCTCTGCAGGGCAATCATGAGGCAGCAGAATATTTGGTGTCAGAACTGTAGCTTTTGCTGAAATTATGCATCTTATAAAAAACAATTGAATATGTATTGGTGCAGAGAAAGAAAAATAAAAGAAAAGGAAGGGAAATAGTTTTGAAAGCTAGATAAGTCAGCTTGCTCTTGTTTATAGACTATATAAAAGTGAGCAGCTTCAGTGGGAGAGGGATCTGCCAAGGTATAACCAGTTGTTTGAGCACTGCTCAATACATGGCAGAACTGGTTTCAGGTCAGGGAAAAGCAGCCAGCTCTAAATGCAGAGCCTAAATCCAGTAGACAATGCCCACAAGTGATCCCCCTTCCTCTCATCTGTTTGTTTGCCTTTTGCAGCTCTTCCACCAGGTCTGTTGAGCACTCTGTGCTCTGAGCACATCCAGTGCCTCTCTGAGCATATCATGTGCCTGCAAACAATATTCATACAACTCAGTTTGACATCAAGGCTAAAAAGGTTAATGGGATCCTCATTTCCAAATGTAGAAAAACAAACATTATGGAGAATGAAAAATAGAAAGCCCTCTTGAGGTCACCTATGAATAAATGTGAACAGGTGTAAGGTCTGCATAGCAGCATGCGACAGCACCACTTCTCACAGTCTATCACAGGCAAAACCCTCTTTATTAATGGGCGCACAGGTGTGTTATTCAAACTGTGGTGTTAAGAACATCATCACATTTCCGTAATGTCCCACCCACAAATTTAATGCTGTAGGAGACATGATAATCAATAGCACACATGGGACTACAGCTGACTTACATGGTGTAGGTCCACAGTGTGACTTTAGGAGTGCTCTGTAACTGATTCACTGGGAGCTAAACCTTCTCTGAACTGAATTAATACTAAAAAAAAATAAATAAATTAAAATGAAGTGCCAGGTCTTTCATGCTAAGTTTTAGCTCTGTGTGTTTGTGTCAGATTTTGGCAGGTGCCAGACAGACCTACCTGCACAAAACCTCTCTTCTCTGGACAACTCATAAAACAGATAAATGACCAAAGCCTGAAATTCACCAGGTTACACATAATCAAATTTAACAGGTTTCAAAAGCAACTCAACAATGACTGCAAATTGTTAAAGAATAAAGTAGCAAATGATAAATTGATTGCCTGCTGTTTCTTTGTGTACTAATTTGTGTTATGGCTTTCCAATCTGAAATTGCTTGAGTAGATTTTTGTTGTTTGTTGACTTTTTTCTTCTTTTTTTTTAATCTCAAATTGCAAATGAAATTACTGTGGTAAACTGAATGCATCAATTGTAATGAAGAATTGATCAATTGTTATGTTGTAGGGCTTTTCTAAAGAGTGGTTTCTAGCCTATCTTCTTAAGATGAAAATTACAGTTATTAGTCAATTACTGAGTAAGAATGCAAAATGAAGTCTGTTTTTTGATAATCTTTTGATAGATAGATGGAAGAAAATCTGATATAGTACATGTGTGTCTATAAATACCTTGTTTTACTTATGGATGGTGATACACAGATAATATTTTTGTTGAATTATCAATTAGCAGAAACATTAAGCTCTGTCTACTTCTTCCTTCAATAATACTGTGTTTAGAACCATCTTTTTTAATAAAAGGTATAGCTCTATTTTATAAGCTAAAAGTCTATGCTCACTGTTATCAGGCAAGAAGGAGGTGGAGGAGTTAGAATTGAAAGCTCAGCATGGAAATGGCTCCATAGAAACAAAAAATTACTAAGATTCATCTTGTCTGGTACTGGGTTATCAGTGTCTAAGAAAAAAAGAGTGGTTCCCATCAAGAATACTTCATCCAGCAATCTGATTTTCTTTTATTTACTTTCTAAAAACTACAAAGTGCCAGTGCTGCACCTCCTGCAAAAAGCACTGACAACATATAAGCTGTGGTGGGGGGAAGCCCATCCCGTCCTGTCCCATCCCATCCTGTCCCGTCCCGTCCCGTCCCGTCCCGTCCCGTCCTGTCCTGTCCCGTCCCGTCCCATCCCATCCCCATGTGCAAAACCCCCACAAAGCCTGGCTGACCAACAGGAGATAAAGCTGGTTTCCCAGATCTAAAGGCCTTTTTTGGAGGACATAACTCTCCCCTGTAAATTTTGAATTGTTTTTAAGAGAGCATACATTTTAAACCACACAAAACTACACTGTGATTAGAGTTAGTTCAGTGTAAACGAGAAAAAATCAGTCGGTTTACCTTCTGCACGGCTGATCCTGATCAAAACACATCTGCCTATAATATGCTCCATATGGGGCAACAATTGTCTTGTATTTATTCCTCTGCCTCCCTAATCCCCTGTGTCCTCTGCAAGCGTGCATATCTGTATCTGCAGCTCTAGCTAGATGCCCAGAGAAAGGCATCTTGCTTTACGCACATATAATTATGGAGATGTTTTTCTTATTATGGTAATTATATCCTAAAAGACTGCACAGGTAGCAGCTGTAAATGTAATGAAGGCTCAGTTGATACCAGCTGAACTAGATTCTCTTTTATATCACAAAGTGACTTATGACTGAAGTCCTTATAGATTCCTGGAAGCCTGCTATGTTTATGAATGCTTCTGTTACGCCTGGTGAATTAGCACAGATCTATGGAGCAACCAAAACAAGAGAAACCTGTGATTCTGTGAAAAAATAAAATTTGTACCCACTAGAACAGTGCGTGAGGACTGAATTCCACTAAATAAAATGAGTAAATGTATTTCTGGAGAGGTTTTCATGTATAGATGCTGAAAGCCTTGCTCTTTCATGGTACAAACTAGTGCCAATAGGTCTTGTTTAAGTACTAGGTACACAATGGACATCATCGAGATGTGCAAGATTTCCTTGAAATATCACCATGGTTATAGGAAACCGTAGGCTAAAGCTCTGACCATCCTGTTTCTATAGCAGGAAGGAGCTATTGAATTTTAATATTAAAGTTAATTACAGCTGTATGTACAGAAGCTGTATCTTCTGAACACTGAAGAAACAAACACTGAGGATCACTGATAAACATGGTTTCTGTAAATCTATTACACTTAATGTCACACTTGCACTGTTGGGAGTACACAGCTTTATCTTATCACGCTGGCCAGGCAGACCTCTGACTATTTCTAGCTCATGACCTTTTATTTTAATATTTTTAAATCCGTCCAAAGTGCAATAATGCCTGTGGAGGGTTTCTGCATTCTCTGTGCTGTGTGCTCCAGCCCATTCTGTGCTGACTCTCCAAGTTTCAAGGAGTGGGCAGCCTACGAGTGGATGAATGGATGGGGTCAATAGGAACTGGATCTCGGTCAGGAGGTGGTGAGATCCTTCTAGGGCTGTGCTTTAGTTGGGAAATGGAGCGTGTCCATGTACAAACAAGGAGAACATTGCCACAGAACAGTAATGAATAAAACCTTACTGAGAAGGCAAGAGCAAACCCAACCATTCTTCCTAAATGTCAAAGCCCTGACAGAAAAGCCCATTATAAACGTGTGAGGAGCGTGTGGCTGCCAAAAACACTATTGTGCTGGTGAATGGAATGAATAATAGCAATGAATAATAGCAAAACAATAACAGGAAAAATTGCCTCGTCACCCTGCATACATTAGGAACTAAATCACACCCAGGACGTATGTAGGAATCTGGCATTTGGCAGCACTCAGCTGCCTTCAGCTGGAGTTCCCTTATCTTTCTGCCAGTCTTTGCGGCATCCTGAATTCACTGACAATAAGTTAGAAGTGACATGTTCTCCAACACTGTATCATCCACATGCAGAATTAAGCTGAAGAAGTGGGGGAAATGTGTCCAAAATTCAGCATTTACCAAGGGAGCAGTCTGGAAAAATGTGTGGCTCTCAAATTGTAATTAGCCCACATCACGGTTTAGGCATGGAAACAACTCCGACTCTCAAAGGGGTAAACCATGGAAATCAAATTTCCATCTGAATAGAGCCCAGTGGGTTCTAAAATCAAAACATGAGTTTGTTTTTGCTACTGCTATTTAGGAAAGCTACATTTGCAAGTGTATGTTCGGCTGAGATTAGGAGGTGAGAACGAACCTTTTCATATTGTTTCATTTTTTCATTATGAGGAATGAGAGCAAAATAGACCAATCAATAACAATAATTATAATTTTCTTTTTGTTGACTGCTCAGAAGTCCTTAAAGGCATCACCATTAACTTAAAGATAACTTGAGGACATTTATGAGGTTTTTAATTCTCTTCTGACATAGCAATAGTGATTTCTATATTCAGATGCTGATGTTTTCTGTCTCTGAAGCCAAGCCAGAATTAGTGGGGATGAAATTTGGTAAAATTTAATAGAGTAATTGACACAATTTGACTTTGTTGTTTTTTCTAATTGGCAGCTTCAATAGATGAGGCTACATTTCACCAAGCAATGACACTACAGATTTCCTGTCTTGTCCAGCCTCCTGATAATTTTTTATCATGTGTTCTCCCTGTCATGAAATTGCCTCTTGGTGAGAAATGCCAGATAGAGAGTCCAGGAAAGAGAAATATTTCAAAAGACAGCACATCCTCTGGAAACTTCTTTGCTCACCCAGGTCATTTGGTCATTAGTGTGTTGTTGTCCCCAAAAGGAAATATGTGGTTTCTTCATCCTTCCTTTTTATGGAGTGCAGAACAAATCTCTTTGCTGAACATCTTCTGTCAAAGTGCTCCAAACTCCATGTTAAGCTGCCCAGAAGTTCCTCAGACTTCGCTCACCTTTCTTTCAGGGACCTCTTGTTGTCACTTACTTTGTTGGCCTTTCTTGACACTTCTGTTCCTGTGTAAGTTGCTTGTCCATCTCTGTCTGCGTACTCCTGTGGAGCTCATAGCTCATTACTCTGCGAAGCATTCAGGGGAAACACAGGACAGAGGAGAGGTTGCATGTAATCAATTCCTCTTTTCTAAACCACAAATTAAAAATAGAAATGCAAGCCCAGATAAGAGATACTAGTATGAATAAATAATTGTTTTCCCTGCAATTGAATGTTGGCCCCCGGTTTGTCAATAGTATATTGCTTTACTTTGTAGGAGACCAGAATGATAAGTGACTTTGTTCCCAGGCAAATGAAACTTGGGTACTTCATACAGACAGCATCTTTAGATTGTAGGAGGACTTTTTTTTTTTTTTTTTTTTTTTTTTTTTTTTTTAATTGCACTTTCTCTCAGGGCTAACTCTTTTGTGCTGAAAATAATAATAATAATAATAATAATAATTCCCTAAGAATTAAGCAATATACTCATTAATTCTGCCTGGTGGAAGTAATATGTAGTAAGAGTTTCAGTTGCACATGCTCTAAGTAGAAAATTTCAAGGGTAAAGTATAAAGCATCCATAGGACCGAGAGGAGAAAGAATGGGATGTGTTCCCACTTCACTACCTCTGTCATTTGTGCTTGGACAACTCTGCAGGAGGAAATACTACAGACTCTTGTTTCAAAACATATCAGGTCCCTACAGCTGAACAATCTAATGCCTGCCTTAAAAGAGTGCTTACTGTATAACACATACACGTGAAACTGTCTTTAACTGTGTGCTGAGTTGCCCCGGTTACCAGAAGACACCTTATTTTCAAACAGCGTAATATTTAAGGGGAAATGTTAAGCAGCAGATGCCTAGAAAATCACATTCCTGCTTGGCCTGATTTTTTTTTTTCTTAATTCTGTCTGTTATTGAGTCCAAATAATATGTATGAAAAATGTTGTCTTCTTTTCAGCGGGTGCTCAGTCTCTTCCTAGGTCAAATTTTCTATAATTACATTCATTTTACACAAAGGTTCATTTATCTCTATCAATTTCATTCTATGAACAAAATATGACTTGTTCAAGAACTAGCCATTATGAGTATGTGGTGTTTATCCAATGAGGTTCATTATTATTTCAGTTCAGTAGGAGGTTCTTCTGCTTCTGAATTATCTGAAAATAGCTTTATTTATTGCTTACCATAGTTTTTATAAAATTATTATGTTTTTCCTACCAGAGGAGCATGAATGTTTCAAGCATTTTTTATAGTGGTCACATTCATGTTCACAACAAATTCCTGTCTGAATAATTTTAGAAATAAATTTTCTCTCATCACCATGTAGAATAATGGTATTAAAATGGTAGCAAATATTAGTGAAATAAGGCAGTGATTTCTGTCTGTAATAAACAGACGTTTCTTAGCTACAACTGCCTTATCTATTAACTGTACATCTGTAGCTCGCAACCATCAAAAGAAACTTTTAGATGTTATCAGATCAGAGCCTTCTACTGTTATTTTGAATACATCCATTAGCAGCTTGGAAAGAATTTCCCTTTCCCAGTATCTGCCTTCCTTTTCTGCCCAAACTCTCTTTCAACATATGGTAAATCATCCTATTGGGAAGCAGACGGCACTTCAGAAACTTTCACCTGAGCTCTGCTACATCAGTGAAATACAGCTACCAGGCATGGAAGTGGCCGCCGACAAAAAGTTTTCCTTCTGTCTCTGAGACAAGAAGAGAAGAAAGCCAACACAGTCTTGATCTGCCACAGATTTGGAGGTACAGCTTAATACCCTAGGCATTTTGAAATAACTTTTCAAAATGAAAATATGTTATAATTTTCCTGTGAGGAGAAATTCAAACACTCAAGATAACATATTGTTACACTATGGATTTTAGAATAATAATAATAATAAATTTAAAAAAAAAAAAAGAGCAGAAAATCTGAACATCTGCCAGGGAGGGATTTCACAAAATAACCATACATCATACAAATGTCGAAAACAAGAGGATTTTCATCCATAAGTTTAAATATATATAAAAATCTCCACATTCATATACATACATGCATACCTACATACACATATGTGTGTGCATTTCAGATGCCACGCTTCAGAAGCTCCCCAGCCCCTCTTCTCCCTGGTGGGGTGTGAAACCACCTGGGAGCCGTGGGGCCAGGCCGGGCTGGGAATTTCTCTTTCCCAGCCACACGGCAATCACAACATATCACCAAATGCTGCTGTTGGTTCCTATTATCTGGATCAATCACCGGGCTTTCATTCACCCTCCACACAAAAATTATTTTGCATTCTGCCAGCTATTTCCTGGAGCTTTAGGATGCCCTTTAAATATATTGTGTGCCTGGCACCGCTTTACCCAAGACAAACATGCACCTCAGGCTTGTGGACTATATTTCTTTCAGGGTTTTCGAGCTGCAATCACCTATTGATATTATTTGATTTGCTGCTGCTATTCAAAGCAAACAAACAAAATCTCAGAGCTTCGTAAACCTTTCTCTGCGTAAGCCACTGATATTTGCTGGGAGTGAGAGTGACAGGCAGAGCTGTGTCACACCCGCTCTTGCCTTCCCTCAGGAATAAAAGCAAATGTTTAGTGAATGATTTCCTTTCAAGTCCTCAGCCTGCTGTTCCAATTCCTGGTGTCCCTCCCCACTGTGGGCATCAGATGGAAGGGACACGTGTCTGTTGTGGCTGCCTGAGAGAGTGTCCCCACAGTAGCATTTGTTCCACCAGTGTCACTGCCCAAGAGGGTACTGTTGGATGACCCCCCGCAGACAGGCTTCTGGGCTGTCACCCCAAGCGTCTCCCCACGTGCCTGTCTTCCCCCAGCTGTGGACACATCAGAGCTTCCTTCAGCTGCCAGCCAAACCCTAGTTCCCCAGAAGCATGTCATGCACAAAACGCCACATCAGATAGTCACATTCTGCTCGTTTTCCATGTGACATTTCCAGACGTTTGTGCCTTCCACAGGCAGCTCTCCTCTCCCTGGCCAGCCCACAGCCCTCTGATATTTCATTTACACATAACAACTTCCCCCACATTCACATCATGTGGATCTTGACCTCTGTGGCACTGATGGCAGCTTTCCTTAGGGCTTCAAGGCAGACAGATTTCCCTCGCAAGACTTGCTGTACTGTTCCACCACAGATACACTACTGCTGTTTTCACTTAGCAGCTGCAGCAGGTACTGGTGTTGTTTGCTCTGAATGTGTCAGAAAGGAGCCATTTGGTGCCTCTTTGCAGCACGTTGCTGCCGCAGATTTGCTGGGTTTAAACCAAGTGCTTGGAGTCTAGCAAAGCAAGCAAATCTGGATGTCTGAGCAACAGCTGCTGGCCCACACGGAGGGTGGTGGTGGCACAAGAAGCAGCTCTTTGCAGGAAACTAAAGCAAACTAACTGTACGGGTTTCTCATATGTAAAGAAGTAATTATATCATTTTAAATGCAATCTATCCTGCAACACAGCAACTCCATACAAGACATGGACTTGTGGGGGGCTGTGACCCCCACAGCAGGAGGGACATTTGGGATATTGAGCTCTTATCACTGTACACAAAGCTGACATATCTACCTGATTTTTGCATTAAATAAAAATTACCAGGGGCCTTCTGGTTGTTGTGTAACTGTAGTCACCAGGAGGTACGGGCAGGCATCCTGCTGCCCATGAACCACCAGCAGGGCCCTACTGTATCTTCTTCAAATAACATTTTCATGATATAGTTTGATTACAGCACTGCCTTTATTATTTCTTGTGGGAAAGACAGTACTAATTAACTTGTATCATGGCCTGCAATTTACATGTTAAAGTTTACCCTGATTCTGATATATGGCTATAATCAGCATTATACAATAGGAGCTCGGTAATTGAGGGGTTGGGCTGCTGATGGCTTGCTGCAAAACCTGGGTGAGCTTTGGTTCAAGCTTGCTCCTGCTCACAGGGCTTCACAAACATGCCTTGCAGGACTTGTTTGCATGGCTGTTGTCCCAAATACTGCTGGTTAGTGACCCATCTCCTCACTGACATATCCTGCCTTCCCTTGTTACTCTGAGTCCCTTCATGTCCTTTGCATGTCCCATCCACTGCATTAAACAGCTCCAATGTTAACATGCAAGGCAGCATTTTCTAAACTACTGCAAACAAAACTATGGGAAGGATGAAAAATAATTAGCCATGTCTCAATGTCTAATATATTTGCATTGTTTAGACAGAGTACTTAATCATTGGTAAGACCACAGAATACTGTGTGAATTTGGATTATTACTAATACACATCGAGCAGAAGGTTATTAATTACATTTAAATGAATTATTTGATACTATTGTTATGGAGAAACTGAATGTTATTAATTATATCACAAGGGTCTCACAGGATTCCTGTGCCAATGCTGTATACAGAGCCATATTTAAATCCCATTTACTTTTAGATGCTTTTGTCTCTTGTTTTTTTTTGAGGAACTTAGAGCAAGCAGATATCACCATGAGCTGAAGCCCTGTTCCCTCAAACACACCTGAAGCTCTGAGTGACTTTGAATAGGTCTGTGAGGACCTGCATTTTTTAACAGTTTTTAAATATAGGGAAAACTTTTCATTTGAGTGAAATAGTCAGTCTGCTGAAATGTCATTTAGTCCCTTGGGTTGAAACTTGGCAGAGGGCTCCAAGTGGTCTCTAGTGCTTGGCACAGATGCCCAAAAAGGACATCTAACAGAGGGGATCAGATCCCAGATTTAATTGGTCTAATATTTCCTAGAGTTTCCTCTGTAAAATGTCTCTTAACTGCAGAAAAGAAAAGCTTTTGGCACTACTTTTTTATTTGAAAAGGTGATTGTATTAATTCAATGGAATTTTGCACTGGAATTTCATTGTAGTTTTGACAGTTAAATTCTGTGAAATTTGCAATGAAGGCTCTGTTACGCTACATTTTGTCCCCATTTGTCTTGTATACCATTGCCTTGCCTTTGGCACAATAAAAATAATCTTTAAAAATAGTGCTATAAATGGATTGACTTTGACCTTCTGAGTATCTTGTCAATAAAATAAAAATGATAAATCTGTTTCAGAGTGCCACTGGTGTAACATTAAAGAAGAGTTATTATCCAAAAAGTGACATTTGAAAAATGAGATTATGGGGAGGGGGTCTCATTCTCTGTCAATGGTGTCACATAAATATGCTCTATTTACAGTGCAAAGGGGTAATTTTGCTAACTGCCAGGCCTGCTCCCCAAACCAGGTCGTGTGTTTCCTGTGATGTGTTCTCTGCCTGCTCCATCACCATTAACAATTACAGATTACTGCAGCAAGAAATGAGCTGAGACTTCTGTTGCTGATGTGCAGAGCAGCCCAACTCCACCTCATCCTCCTCCTGTGTCCCATTTTGCAGAAGGGGAGCAAATGGTTAAGCAAAAGTTAAATGGAAGCAAATGGAAGCAAAAGTTAACCAAGAAAAGGTCCTTTTTCTCCCTTCATGATAAGCTTTCTGTTAATAAACAACTTCTAAAAGAATCACTGAAGGCTTCCTCTTATTAGGTGATAAGAAAATACTGAATATTCTGCAAAGAAACAACACACACATGGAAATAAAAAAAAGGCAGGCATGTAAACAAACAAACACAGATAGACAGCAGTTCAGATTCAAACTTTGTGTGTGATCCACACACAGGAGCTCTCATGTGTCTAGCTTTATCGGTACCTGCTTCAGGCAAGGTATAGCTGACCTATGGTTCCAAGAGCTGCAAGCCTAACTTGAATTTATCTCTAAAAAACATGTGGTAATTTTGGCTTCTCTCTTTTTAGAATTCGTTTTCATTATTTTTGTAAGTATGTATTTAAAAGTATGTGAGGTGCACTTTATTCTTGAGCATCAAATAATATCGTGACTAAAATACTCATGCAGATAGTAAATAAAAACATAGAAACAAACTTATTTTTAAAGATCACAAGACTTTAGAACCTCAAAATATTACTTGATTTTTGAGCAGAAGAAATTCAGATACTAATCTCTAGAAATAGATCCAGATCACATTTACAGGGTTATGGTTTCTGGTTCTGGTTCAGATTTGATGAAAATCTAGATAACTAAATACTACCTTGCTTTAAATTTTCTATGTTTAAATTCTAAATTTCATCTTTTCCCAGTGTCTGCCTTGAAATTTAACCCATTGCTAAACTGAAACTGAACATATAAGCAGGCGCACCCATCTTTGAGTGCTTATTACCAGAATTCCACTGAACCAGCTTCTTTAATCCTTGTCTTTTCTCACTTTTCAGCTCCTGAGTGCTCCCCGGCAGGACACCGCATCCTGCGCAATCCCTACCGCAGCACCAGGTACGACTCACTGGAGCTGCAGAGAACAGCTGCTCAGGACATGGTGTGTGACCACTCGCTGCCACCGGCATGGTACCGGTTCATGATCAACAAGAGGCCTGCAGAAATGCCAACAAGATGTGTCGAAGTCAGTAAAAACTATGTAATAACCCTGGTGAATGTGAATAAATCCTGTAATGTGATTTTCCTTTCCAGTCACCTCTATACCCTCATAACCAGTAGAGTGCAATGGGACTGGGTGAGAAGTAATGGGACATTTTTCCCATAATAATAACAATACTTTTATATCCAAGGGTCATAGTCAGAGGCCAGGATCCCTGTGGATGGGTAGTAATCAAATACAAAGCAAGGTGTTTTCAAGCTGTAAAGAGATATATTTGTTAACCTATTTATGTCACTGTAAATTATACTTTTTCAACCAATTCTGGTGTTTCAGGAACAGATTCTGGAACCTGACTCTTTTGCCATATAAATTATTATAAATTAGAAATATCTTCTCATTATGAAATCAGATGGGAAAAAATCAGAAAAGTCAACACGATAAGAAGCTCTTTAGTGTTACAGAAGGAAAAGCTAAATCTGAGTCCTTTACTGATACTGATTTTTTTTTGTATTATTTAGTTTCATAAGATTGTTAGCTACTTTATAGAGCAAAAAAGTTCCTTCATGTGTGTTTAACATGTATGGCAGTAATTTTTAACTCACAATCGTTGCTTCTACTGCAACCTGAGACTCTAAGTAAAGTTGTTGCCGCTTTGAATAACCCAGCACATGAGATAAGAGTAATTTCAAGCAAAGTATTCAACAAAATTATTCAGAAAATAATAAATCAATTGCTGTAAATTACTTTAAAGATGAAGTATTCAAACTAGAGTGTCGGGATCCTTAATAATAGGTGATGCTAACCTTCTGGAGAACCTTCATGAAATTAGCAAACAACATGTATCCATACAAAAAGGAACTGGGAACTTGTCACAACAGAAGTATATCTTCATAATCTAAAGTTAAATGAAATGTTAAGAGATAATTGTCACTTGTGTGGGATTTCTAACTCTCTGCATACACAATCCATAAATCTAATTAATGTGAACAAATTAGCATGATTATTATTGAAATATTCATTTCATGGCAGGTCATCCTTGAATGAATATCCCAATGCATTATGTGGTTTATTTTTACAGATTGCTATATTAGTGTGTATATATTCTATAAAAATTAATTTGTCATTGCATTTCAGCATTTTCAAGTATGTAGTACTACTCGACTGTCTGAGATTTCCATCAAACAATACATGCTTTGTTTCTTCAAATCTGTTCTATGGAGTTTTTTATGCAGGTTTGTAGAGTTATATTCATTAGTTTAGTTCCTTATCTTGTAACATAATTCTTGCCATTGGTTTCTTCATTATCCTCTGAATGACAGTAAATCTCTGTTTCGCCATGCTGCTGAAGGATTACATCTGTTAGATGTCAGGACTGGAAGAATACACTTCTTTCAGATCTTCACCTTCTAAATCTGCCTCTACGTTCCATCTCTTCCACTTAATTAAATCATTGTTTAATTTGGTTTTCCATTTAATTTGAGCAAAACCTCTGGAACAAAATAATTTAAATTAATAACTGCACAGCTTCCACTCCCTAATAAGCAGTTATTATTGGACATTCCAGTCTCTGGCTGAAGTGAGCTGATTTTAATTAAACAAGTCAAAGACAAAATCCTGAGCAGATAGAAGAGAAAAGAGACCAAATAAAGCCTGACAATACAGCTGGGGAGTTAAAAAGTACATTACTCCAAAATCTTGTAAAATATACGCCTGGTGATATCCTGTTGATACTGGCTGGATGCAATTAGCTGCTTATCAGTGGATAAGATTAACTTCTTAATTCAAAATAATGGTAGCTAAGGATTCTTGTCACCCAACTGAGCTCAAAGGGATTTAAACCATAACAGAGATTTAGAGGTCTTGCCCAGAGAAAGTTGTGGCAGGAGAAACAGCTCATGATAGATGGACATGTGGGAAGGCACTGCCACATAATCTGAATCTTACCACAAAGAAGCTCCACAATAAATAATAACAATAAAAAAGCCCTGTCTGAGTATTGTTGCATAAAAATAGCAATGTGTTCAACAGAAAACAGAACCAAGTCACAAACAGAAGCTGAGAGCTTGTCTACAGCTACATCATAAAGAGGCACAGCAACATTTGCAAGAAAAAACAAATAACAACAACTCAAAAGAAGCTGGTTCTCACCCACTAATTAAACAAATTAATAAAAGACAAAGGGAAAAGGCAGAACACACACACACACACAAAAAAAGTTTTTTTGTTTGTTTGTTTGTTTTTTGTCAAAGAGAGTGAAAAAATGAATTGTATTCCTGAATTCTCCATCCCTTGAATCCAACTGCTGTCCATAAACTTTTTCCTCAAGTGGCAAAATACTTTTGATTGAAACAGCTTTCCAATTTAGGTATTGCCTGCTGAATTTCCCTGGTGGTTAGCAAATGATCCTGACCTTCCTCCCTTGATTTCTTCCTTGCCTTTCTCCCTGTGCTCCCAGAGGAGGCAGAGCAATTACTGGGTCCTGGGCATGTGCTTTTGGCTACAGCCTCTTCCCAATCCAACGAAAAATTGTAGCGGAAAACAACACAAACTTGCAAATTTTGTATCCCCAGGTATCAAAACTGCTGCCTACAGATCACAGACAATAGCCTGTTCTTCCAGAACTGCCAAATTCACTGTGAAAGGGAAAAAAAATACACTAAAGGAAGAAAGGGTAGGCAAACCTTTAGTGAGATTAAGGGCTAAAACTCAGACCAAGATGCAATGCACTAACATGGCCAGACCTAGTAGCAAAATGACCTTCAGAGGAAGAGAAAAAGTGACATAAAAATTAAAGCTCTGCAGAAAATCTATTAAAAAATAGAGATGTATTTACCCGTCAATAGGGGAGAAACAGACATCAGTTACAAAAACAGGCTTCTGAATTAAAATAATAGAGGGTGTACACATACATCTGTAGACTTACATCTACATATGGGCAAGCCCCAGGAAAGGAATGAATACTGAAAAGAAAGGAGAGAGAACACAACCTGCTAGTGTTATTGAAGATCTGCACTACAGTCAGATAACAGATCAATCTGTGCATAACAGAATAGCAGTGCTTGCTGCTAACCGTAATGCAAATCCAAATGCCATGCTAATGACAGGAAGGCCTTCCAAGGCTGCCTCACAACTCATGGTGAAGCCAGAAATATCTCTGGAAACATGCTGCTTCATTCCTTCTTCTTGTTTACACAAGGGGAAAAAAGCATAGATTACACTGCAACCTTAAGGAAAAAACATCAATTAAGAATTTGATTATGCAAATAGCAATTGGTTCTGGAGCCAGCAATAACGCTCTTGATACCATATGCACGAGTCAGATTCATTATTTCTCAAAGCAATGCTAATATTTTCAGCTTTGGGTAGTCAATTGCAAATAACAAATGATAAGCTAAAAAGAAAGGGATTAAACCCAGCCTATCTACTAGAACAATTGTTACTACCATGCACTTGTCCTCTGGAATGGAGGACTGGTGGGGCTGTATTCTGTAAGCAGGGAGAGAAGAACAGATTTTTACCCTGCTGACCACAGCAATCACTGTGCACTCACTGCCAAGGTTAGGCTGCAGGTAGACCATGTGTATGGTTCAGCACTTGCATGTAGACATATGCATGTTACCTGGCCTGATGGGCACATACCAGGTGCGTACCCTTACAAGTATACACATGCACACACTCATATAGGTATGTATGTGCACTGTACCACATCCTGTCAGCTCAGATTCAAACCCTCAGATCAGCCACTGCTTAACTCCTGGTTTCCTCTCACTTTGAAGGCAGCTCTTCACCTTGGCTCAATTTATTTCCTGCAGACATGCTGGTATGCATGGCAGGAGCTGGCCTGCACTGGAGCCTCTGAGTATCCTCTTGCTCTGGACCAGAGGTGCACCCGATTCTCATCCTGGCTGCTGGATGCACTTGTCTGGAGGGAAGGGTGGGAGGGAAGGATGATAGCTCCAGCTCTGCAGGTTGCTAGCCTCCAGCTGCCCCTGGTACAGGAAATTTTGGAGTCTGACATGGCTCAGATAAGACTTTAAAGACATTTCTCTCCTATGAGTCTGTGCAGCCACTGTATTTTTTTTTACCAGCTGTGGTCCTGCAGCAAGAATTTCTACAGCTGAACTACAGATGACAATGTTTTTAAAATGCCCAACAATACCTGTATACCTGTATACCAAGATTACTTCAAGTATCCTCTTTCAGAAACTTCATTCTGTAAATGAGCAAAATCATCTCTAAATATGCCTGTGCTATAAACTCATGTACAGCAGTATATGTGGTAAAGGAAGGACGTGTTGTGTAATCAAGGCTTGTGTTTTCTCAACAACTGCATTTTTAACAATATAAATTTACCTTTATATACATATCGACTAGGCTTTAACATAGACTCAGACACTAATCTTTGGTGTATCAAACAAGGTCGTGTTCAAGCTTGTCAAATTTAAATTTAACCTGCCTATGATGCTTGATTTTGTAGTCCCTGGAGAAGATTTACTTTTCCCATGTTTGGATTAACTTCCTCTTCCACTTAACCTGCTGTAGAACTGTAGAACATTTTATAATCACAATCAAAATACAATAGCTCAACTGCATGCTATTATTCCAAACCTTTTTTTTTTTTTTTTTTTTTTTTTAGAACTTAAAAGCAAGTGACACTTCCAGGGTATTATTTCATGTTTTCATCTGCAATTCCCTTTCTCGTATGTATACAAGAATACTTCAACATTATAATAGTAGGTATGAAGAGGTTTTATTTTTCTTGTTTGTTTTTCAGACATACAAAAAGCCTTCTGTAGAAATTACAATTACAGTCTCTATTGTTCAGAAGCACGTACTTAAAAGAAACACAAGGCAGGCACTGGTTTAATTGCTACTAGAGATATTCCTGACGTAAACTGATTTCTGTGGAGTTCAGCCCCAGATTTAAGTTAAAAAAAAAAATCTTATTTATTTTAACTTACTCTGAAGAAATGCAAAAAAAAAAAAAACAACTAAGACAAAGTAAAGTTTTGAGTGGATAACAGATGCAAAATCACAATGCTTTAAATGCCAACCAACAATATACCAAAAAGCCTTCTATCTCCATTTAACTGAAACAATGCATTTCTCACATATGGTGCTACTTATTTTTAACAACATAATTTCAGTGCAATACCCAAGTGACAAGAACAATCCAGCTTGATTTCTTTGTACAATTATAAAGAACCTTAGAGTGTTCAATCAATCAAACTAGTTGATTGTCCAAACCCCAGCTAAATGGAAGGAGACATCATTGGATTAAACAATAATGGTCTATCCCATAGTTATTGGCAATGGGGGAACAAGTTTAATTTTTTTTGTTTAGGTTTTATGAACCAAATTATTTAAAAGATTAGCTGGTGCCTAATTATGAATCACAAATACTTAATGAAGGCTTACCTGCCATATAAAGGTGTTGTGAAGATTAATTAGGGAAGGCTTATAAAATGCTTTGAAGATCACAAACACCACCTAACTAGTATTGAATAAAGTACGAAAGTACTCAAAAAGCCTGGAAACAACCTAAAAAGTGTGTGTGTGTGTGTGTGTGTGTGTGTGTGTGTGTGATAGCAAAGCTCTTTTGTGCAAGCTGTGTCATCAAGTACCTTGCACAGATGCACTGAATTTGGTAGATTTAGGATTTACACCAACACAGTTTACTTCACTAACTTGCCATTAAGTTGACAAAGTGCAAACATGTTAAAGGAAGCAATCAAATGTATGTTATCCATTATATGGAGTTTTAATTGAGCATTCATTGAGGCTCACCATCCTCAAAACTATATAAGTGGGATAGAATTTGTAGGGCTATTTTTTGGTAGACCTACCAATACCCCCAGAAATAAAAGGACAAACTTTGGGCACACAGATCGTTTCCAGTGTTGTAGCTATTGTACTTTATTTTTCTTCCTGCTGCATAGCTCCATTTCAAGTGAGAAATGCTGATATTTTCCATGCCACAGCACTAGTGCTGCCATGTGCTGTACATTATGTAGATTGCCTGGACAACCCCAGCAAATCTGTGGTTCGATTCCCACCACTGGATCCTCGATAAACGAAATCCTGCCTGCAAGAGACATTCAGAGTTTGCTCTTGTGTGGAGGCAGCTGTATAACTCTTGTTCTTCATTTTGGAAGTGCTGCTGAATTACAGTACAAGATTCCCACAGCTTTTTGCTATTCTTAGAGCAGCAATGACTACAGTTATTGCAGGTAAATGCTATATCTTAAATGCCAATCTTTTGCTACCTCTGTATTCATTTTTCTAGTTACTCTCCCAAATGACTGCTTCAACATTTAATGCTAATTATGCCACAGCTGGGACCTGAACATTTTGGCTCTTTGAAATATCTCCTCTTAGAATATTTTGATTTTTTTTTTTTCTGTCTTTTTCTGTTCTTGTCTGTACTGCTGGTCAAATACCTGAATATACAATTGTCCTTGCCTCCCCCTCTCTGTAACACAAAGAGGCCTCACACAGCAATTCCTTTTGGCTAGTGTGGTGCAACTTGCCTGAATAAGATGGAAAAGATGTAGCTCAAAGCAGAAAATAAACATGTGTGCCCCATAAAGCTGCTAGGAAAACCCAGCTTCTTGATTTATACCTAAATTTTTTCCTTGGCCACTGTATAATACTGCATCACAGTTTGTTACAATAACCATTTTTTCACAGTCTGCATTTCCTGGTCACAAAGTCAGTCAAAAGGGTTCATCACTGCTTGTAATTTGTACACATTACATAATAAATGATTTTGCTCAAATGGTTTCAGTGCAAGATTTGCCAGAACAAATCCAGGGTGCTGCAGATCACAGCAGGGGTTTATCGGAGAGCTTGCATACAATGCTGGGAGCTGCCGCCAGCGGGACTAATCCATACTTCCTCAAGCGCTGAAACAGCTCACAGACTTCTGGCAAGGATAAATACAAAGAGGGAGAAAATCACTGCCTTCTTATTTCAGTGGTTTATTTTCCTCCTTGTGTGTTAAAAGAGGATACAGACCCTCTTTTAGGTACAGACTGTTTTGCAGCCAGAATGCACTTGCATCTGTCTATTTATCTACGTGGCCCACAGCACAGCAGATATATGAGAGTCTCATTAATGAATTTGTCCTTTCTGTAATGCTGAAAGGCCAGGAAGTATTATTACCACCTCAGCCACCTCTTTTAACTCTGTTTTAGAGATAAGGCACAAAGGCGCACCAGCAGTGATGGGTTTGCTCAAGGTCAGGCAGCAGAGAGGGAAACTGAGGCACTGCTCCTGCTTGGCTGGGGCAGCCAGCACGTGTTGGAGCCACTTACACAAGGCAAAAGAGATATGAAAACATATGACACATTGTTTCAAATAGTGAAAAGTCCTCTACAGAAACTGTTAGAAGATTTTTTCAGTTCATTTTCTCATGGATGCAAACATTCCATGAGACAAGTGTTTATATTTACATGGGTTAAATTATCAAATTTCCTCAAAAAGGTAATTTTTTGGCAACCATATGTCAGGAAATAGGGGCAATGGCCCTTTGCAGTGCTAGTAGCACAGGGAATGCTTCCTACAGGAGGAGCAGCATCAGCACTCCCCGTCCTCACATCAGGTGAGTGCAGAGCATGGGGACAGCCACTAGCTCCATGGGACCATGACCAGAGGGATGGGAAGACTGTGCTGTGATGCCTTACCAAATTGTTTTCCAAATTCAAGGTATAAGTGTTTCAACAAACAAGCATGAAATACAGGCTGCTGATCTCCAGTTACCATCCTCCTCCCTGTGCCCTTCTTTCTTTCTCTGCATATGGCATGTCTCTGGGTGATGCTTGCTCCACTCTTCTGTGTCTTTACAAGTATATGCTCTTAAACGTGTTTTGGATACACGTTATTTCATATCAAATCCCACTCTCTAGGTCGGGAGTTCAGCAGGATACTAGAAATACCCATTAGCTGCCTTTCTCCCTGCACAGAAAGCACTGGTGTCCCTGAAAGCTGTAAATAAATCAACAGAACAAATCTCCTAAAGACCTACATGCAACATATCTTTTAAATAGAGGAAACTAAAGGATTCTTATAAAATTCCAAGTAAAAATATATATTTTTTTGCTCATCTTCTTCTCTTCTTCACCAGATAAAGGTCTGCATGTCATTCCTTTGGGGCATCCCGTGCTGAGTCCCTGGTGACAGAGGCTCTGCCTTTCTGCATTTCTGGGGGAAAATAAGATTTTTATATTGACTCTCTATAATCCTTTTTTTTTTTTTTTTTTTAGAAGCCTGACAGTAACTAGCTCCAAGTGGAAATCAGACCTTGTCATACCATATGCTTTATTTTCTTCAAATACTTTACTTCCATTGGGTGCACAGACCCTATGCCTCATCCTCTACACTCGCTTCCAGCTGGTGTAAAACTCAAGGGGATAAAACTCAAGCACCAGGACAACACTGGTGTGTGACGTAACAGATTTATCCTTTGGTTTAGCTGCTTCTGCTGCTGTCACAAGAAACTTCTGATCGTAAAAAGTGAAGCTACAAACCTGGGCCAATGGGAATTTGTTGTTGTTGTTGTTTCCTATGTGATGTATAGCCAAATGTTCACGCCTGGAGGGAGTGTGCTGCCGGAGCTGGACTATTAGAAATAGTGTTCCCTGTGGCTAGCTGAGGAAATGCAAAGCAGCAGCAGCAGACACTCTCTGTGGAATATCACTGATATATGAGAGTTGATTATAGTCAGTGTTTGGTATTAATTTGCAAACCTTAACTTAAATATCACTACGTTTTGCATATCGGCAAATGATAGGTAACAGCACAGAGTAACAAGTAACCATTGTGACTGACTGTGAATATTTTATTAGGTTCAGATTTTTTTCCTAATCTCCCTGTTGAGGTACTTAAATTAAAGACAGCTTTGGGTAATCATGCCTCATTAGTCCATGGAAAGAGCCTAGCACCTACAGAGGGCAAATTAGATCTGAGATGCCTGAACATCCCTTTGTAAGTTGGGAAAGGTAAATCTGGTGGAACCTCTCCCAGCTGTGACTCAAAATGCTATAGTCCCAACCGTTTTAGGACCAACCCTTTCTCATACATGAGCTGCTTGTTGTGGGGATTTGCTGTGCTCAGTGGCATTGGGGCTCTAGTCCATGGATTTGGATAATCTGTTAATATATTATATATTAATATGTATAATTAATGTATTTCTTTATCTTTGTAAAGAAGCATCTCTAAACCAAGCAAGACATTTTTCATCTCCACCCATACATCTCTTTCACTGACCCTCTAAGCTCCCTACAATCAAAGTCTTGTCTTCCAGTGGCTCTCCATGGAGTCCTACTGCACTTGCCACAAACTGTTTCTTTTGTGTGCATCCTCAGATGAACAAATGTGGGACACAAGCTCCGGTGTGGCTGTCGCTGAGGTATGAATCCCTACCAGCTCCTGGTGAGATCAAGCACCTGACAGCCTGTGCTACCTGGCAGGTTTTTGGGGGCACCAAGGACTGCTGCTTGTTTCGGATACCCGTTGCCGTCAGGAACTGTGGCGAGTTCTTTGTTTATCTCCTGCAGCCTACTCAAGGATGCATGGGCTACTGTGCAGAAGGTGAGGATGGGTAAAGTATTTATCAATAAGATTGTATATGCCTCTCTCGCCTCATGTTCAAAGGTCCTGGTGCTGCAATACACATCTTGGTGACCTTGCAAGTCAAGCGTTGCTCCTGGTAAGATGCAGACCATGTAGAAAATAAATCAGCAGCTCTCCAAGGTGTTCCTGAGGAATAGCTATTATTACCAGTGCACAATAAAAGCTGATGTATACTACTGAAGAATTTGTTTGGTTACAGTTCACATGTAGCCTTTCATACTCTCTTTGGCTCTGCTTTGGCTTAAAGTTGCACAGCCAGTGAGTGGAGGCATCTCAGTTATAGTGAGGTGCTGTATCTAGGATACTGTATCTAAGGTTTGTTCTTATCTTAAATAATCCAGTATCCCCCCCCCCAAAAAAAAAAAAAAAAAAAGATTTCCTTCCAGAAACTCTGGAAGGAAAAAAAAATCTGATAACGTCTTTACCATGACATTTATATAATTACTCTCATCAGAAATAATTTTCAGCCTACTACAAGAGATCTAACCTCTGTTTGGTAGCTAGGAAACAAAGGAAATAGCAGAAAGCAATTGCTCATTCTGTTAAACCTTCTGAACTTCAGAGCATGTTCAGGTGCGTATGGATTTAGTCAGAAAAGACAGTTCTTTCTCAAAGGGAAGAAATTGTCTTCATACCTTCCTTTCAGCATTTTTGGACAGAGACGTGACA
The DNA here is from genome assembly GCF_964211825.1 of Aythya ferina. Lineage (NCBI taxonomy): Eukaryota > Metazoa > Chordata > Aves > Anseriformes > Anatidae > Aythya > Aythya ferina. The sequence goes on along the minus strand of NC_140303.1, from coordinate 36,243,870 downwards.
CACTGAGAAACTGGGGTTATCACCTTTCAATCAGACAAAATTCAAGTTTAAATAAATTCTAAAGAGAGAGTGATCTATTTTCTTATCTTTATCAATATTTTAGCATTCCCACATGAAGAAGAGAAGATAGAGGAAAAAAGGCTCAAAGAAAGTGGGATTAATTTATTATTTTGAAATAAGAAATAGGCATGAAAGTAAATGAAACTGCTCTTTAATTTCGACGATTCTTTCTCAGAAATGATTTTTTTATCTGAATACCATCATTTTCAGTAAGATTGGCTTTCTTAATTTACAGCTTTCTTCCACCTTTGTTTGAAGGATTTTTTTTTTCCAATACCTTTTGGGTGATTAATTTTGTCCTTTCTGTTGATCCATACCTATTCAATAATGTAAATCCACCTGTATTTTTCATAAAAGAAAGTTTATCCATTCCCATCTATCCCAAACCAATGACCTTCTTCCTTTTACTTACTAGTGCTGTTGAAGCTTTCTCCTTTTTTTTTTTTTTTCCCAGGCATTTAAGCGAGGTTCACCTCTGTTGAGTCCTCACCTTCTTGATTTTGGGAGGTTTTAGCGGTATTATTCTTTGGATGGAAAACACCTAAAGATGAGGTGTTTTTTTTTTTTTTTGTTTGTTTGTTTTTTTGTTTGTTTGTTTTTTTTTTCTCAGGGCATGTTAACTCACTGTCTGAAATCCAGCTGTGAACACTGGACCACAGCAGCCTCTATGCAGCCTCAGGGATGGGTCCAGCAGGAACCGTAGGGTCTCCCTTGGTGGGACTTGATGACCTGCGGCCCCATCCCATCCACAGGGAGGCTGGGGAGCATGACACCTGTCGGCATTTCCTAGCTTCAGAACAAAACAGATTGCATGCCTCACAGTTTGGCAGAAAGGATGTCACTGGGACGAGCAGCGTACGTGCTTGCAATTCTGCTCATGTCCTCCTGCAAGCTGATCACTAAACTTTGTCCTTCTGGAAGAATTTCCTGCAAAAAGTCCTGATGTGAGTCATAGTTTGAGGCAGCTTCCCCTAGAAACAAAAGAGTAAAGGATATAAACAACCAGCACTTATTCATATTTTAAGTAACTTGTTTCTTTTTCTTACCTCTTGTTATTTGCCCCGGACAGATGTTAACATATTGGTTCTTCATTCTGCCAGAATAGCCTCAGACCTTACTCTCTTGAGCTTCCATAATATTTTCTACACTCCTGAAAAAAGTTTCTTAATATATCCTTTCAAAGCATCTGAACCAGCTTCTTGTTCTGTTTGAGCCCGGGTCTCTAGAGATGAAAGAACATCGCCCTACAGTATTATACATCTTTTTGTTTCTCCTTTCCAAGTGAATTTAAGAGGAAGAAAAGTTTCGGACTTCATTATTAGTTGAAGCCTACAGAAAGCAGGTTGTATTTTTAGAGCAGTGGTATTATTCTGGGCAGAGCAGGACTATATGTAGCAGGGTCATCCTAGGAACGTCCCAGCACAGCCTGGGAAGGATTTTCACAGCATGGTGATATGGGTTGGGTGCTATTTGCGTTTACCTCTGCAGCATCATTTGTTCTCATATCTCTTCCATACTTAACTGCAGAACTCAGATCAGAAGGCTTTGCTTCTGGGGAATGCAAAGCTGGCAGCCTTTGCCAGTGTAATTAATTTGTATTAATCCATGCACTTCATTTCAATAACATTTCTCTGACTGAAAAATAAAAAATCCCATGTCTAATATTATAGCAATGGGTAGTCAGTACCAAATTAGCTATTTTCACACTTCATATGAAATATAATTCCTTGCTTACATAGTTAATAATCAAATCACAAGAACAGAAAATGTGGTATTTCTCCCAGGTTTAGTTATATTGAAATCTTCCCGTTGAGAGAATGATTGTAGCATTAAAAATAGCATTTTGTGCTACATCCTTCTTCTGTTTTTTTGTCTTTCAGAAAACCTCCCAAGCTTGACTTTGCAGCCAGCGATAACTCCCGAGCTCGTGCAAGGTCATGCTCACTTGAAATGCACCTGGGCTCCCCCCAGCTCCAGGCCGTTGATGCAGTACACGGTGGTCTGGTCACGCCTGGTCACCCCCAGTACACGAGAGCAGATCCGGCATGACACCACCCCGCAGGCTTTTTCTTTCTTGGAGATGAGCGGTGAAAATGTCCGACTGGGAGACACGGTAATGCCCAGAGCAACATGTGGTCAGGACCCCAGGGGGGTCAAATCCCTTCTGAAATCACTGGTTTTATTTTTGTTTGGTTGGCTTTTATTTTTTTTCCCTAGTGCTGCTCCACGCTTGTTACACTTAACGTCTAATGTAGAAAAAAATACTGAAACTGGGGCCTGTTTTGAAACAGGATTAAATAACATTTACCAGATTCAGGACCTGTAACATTTCTTTGGATTGCACAGCATTCCTGGAAGCTGTCCATTTTACTATTTTCTAAAGGCAACTTGAATATTTACATTTCCATTACAGCTTCAGTGCCATAAAGTTAGTATGAGTAGTAGGTACATGTGCCTGAGCCAGCTTTTGAGTAGTATGTTTCGTACCTTGCAGCAGTGAGAATTTGCAGTAGAGGCAGATTCAGCTATATGCACTCAGTAATTTTTATACTCATGGACCAGAGACACAATAACATCTTTTCACAGTAGAGAAAGATGGTACATTTTAAAATAGAGGGAGGTTTATTTTATGGTCCTTTTCATGGTGTTCTGCCTCTCTGATTCCAAATTCTTGGTTCAATAGCATACTGAAAGATAGAGTTCATTACAAAACAATCTTTAAGAAGTGTATTTGATGGCTTACACAGCAACACAGATCTAGCTTCAACAACAACAACAAAACAGAAGCCAATACAAGATGTGAAAAAAATTGACTTGTGTATGAATTCATGGCCTTTCATGGTACAGAAACAAGACTTTTAAAGTTAAATTAGGTTCATAACTTTTATAGGCAGAGAGCCATTAGTGATGCTACAACGAACTGAAAGAATAAACAGGGATAATGGCCTTGTGTTAAAAGTAGGTTGGAAATAGTCTTGGCATTTTGCAGCTTCTCTTTGAGATATTTAAGAAACACGAATAAGCTTTTTCAAGTTCTTGAAAAGATGAGTCATCTATAACAGTAGCACAATCTAGATAGTATTTTTTTTTTCTCATTTCTCCTCATAATTACGCCTCAAGAGTTCAGAACCTGACTGATGCTGCCCTCATTTATAACATAACATGAAGCAGACAATTCTGCCAGCTTTCAAGACAAGCTTGTGTTACAAAGAGATATTTTCATCAAAATAATTTCACTTGTAATCACTTCAAATCTAGATTTAACAATCCTGAGGGATTCAGAGAAAACACAGCTCTGTTAACTAGTCACACCACCAAATCTTTATAAGACCATTTTTATTATATTAAGTTTTCAGTAAGCCCTTCTTTGTCCTCTACTGAAATCCACATGTTTAATTTAGCAGGTTTAGTGAGACTAAAACATTCTTTTCCATGCTAAAATTTTTTAAAGGTCTTCACAGCCTATTTGACTAATTATAATTATCCGTAAATCATCACTGGTGAAACCCAAGCTACAAAGCCTCAGATGTAGCTGGGAATTCATTTCTACAGAATAAGGATTAAAAAAGCATAGTACTGTGCTTGCCATCCCAATCTGGGTTTCTGATAACAGTCACAAAGCAGGGAACACTCCTTTCACTCCCAGAGGTGTAAACCTGAAGCAACTCAATAAACATGACAATAAACAGGACTAACACAAAGGGAAGGGGTTGCTATTAAAAGTAGAAGCAGACCCTGAGGACCAAACTCAGCTGTGCAGACATACTTCTCAACCTCCTGGGCCCAAGCAAGATACAACTGCAAGGAGTTTTTCACAAGCAGCTTTAAATGGAGACCGGATCTCTAGTGACAGAGACATATTAGAGAGTAGACAATGAACAAGAAAGAGAGAGTCCCAGCTCTCTTTCCCCATCTCCATTCCTGTGGCTGCACACCACCGGGTGCGTGGGTGTGATTCAGGGAAGAATTGCTCCCCCAAGATGCAGAAGTTGCAGCATTTACCAAACTACTTTAATTTAACCTGCCTTTCACCTACCTGTGCATAGTCTGAATTTGACTTCAACATTTTTGTAGGTGAATACTGGGAGCTGTATTATTTTTAAACCTCACCTGAAATCGGCATCTTCTCTGTTCATTTCTTGATAAAACACTACAGCCAAGCAAACTTATTTTCTTTTAATCACTATTTAGGTGATTGATATCTACTCTATTTTTTTTATCCACCAGAAAGTCCCCAAGTAATAGGTTAGTCACATAATATTATACCTATCAATATATTCTAATATGCAGTCAAACCTTAGAGAAGAGTAGAGATTTACTGGCCAACATTTCTGAACTCATATTGACTAAACAGCCAGTTATTTTTTAATAGTTATCATGTGTGCTTTTCTCCTACATCATTGGGTTCCAATTTTGTTATTTCAGACAGTAATGTTGGCAGCATAATGTTCGTGAAACTATTGCAGCCTTAAATAAATCTATAATATGTCGCTATTTCTATATGAACACTGAAAGAAGCCTACTCCATCTGATATGAAAATCCTGGCATTCCTAAGCCTTATTTATGCGATGGTGACAGAGGTCATTTCATTCCTCGAGGCACAGCCATCTATAAATTATAGCAGCACACTGTGAGTAATGAGTTATGCTAAGAAAGGTGTTCAGAAGAAAACCGTGGAGATTTTGCTCTGCACAGCAATCCCAAAGTTCATATGGTGAGGAGCAATTGTTACCATACATAAACTATGATGCACATTGTAAAATAAAAATGTGTAAGTAAAACTGGCCTTTCTAAGCTGCCTGCTAAAAGTGGCCATTTTGTGAGGCACTCTGAAACACCACAAGAATAACTCCAGCCAAAAAGACTGTAAATGAGTGCTTCAATATATAAAAGAGCTAATTTTCACTCTCAAGGGAAGAGGAGTGAAATTTCCTACTGCTTAAACATCAATTCTATCCCAGCCATTGGACTTGACATGGGAAACAACAGAAATAGGAAGAAATGCCTATTTGTATGTTATACCTAAGTTTAAAATTTCTTTCTGAAACTTCAGACAGAGAATGAGGAGCATCCCTGCAGAACACAGAGCTCCAGGTGGACTCAAAATGAGTTTTTAATGCAGAAAGGGGCAGACAGTGATGAGCAAAGCTCTGCAGCTGATAAGACGCCTCACTTCTACCCTGGGAAGATTTATTTCCTTAGTAGATGAAGTATCTGCAGTTAGCCTCCACATACTGTTTGGTCATTTCCCACTGGAAAGAGCTGCCTGATTATGGATAGCCCACAGCTGTGCAACTCAAGCGGGACCTCCCATGGGTCAGGTCTCACTGTTCTCCTTCCCTTCTACAGCAACAGCCCTCTTCAGGGTACAATTTGTGTCCAAAAGCCTTAAGGGCTACTTTATTAATTAACTCAATGTTAGGTTCTCCCTACTTGTCCCTTCCCACTAACCCTTTTGGAGACCATGTCCACAGACTTTATTCCTTCCCCTTTCTGCAAATAAGTACAGCCAGATCATTTCTGGGAGCTAAACTCCCCACCTCTCCAGCTTTCCTAGGAGCACCTGCCTTCAGCTCTGCTCTTCCCTTGCTCTTCTCACACAGGCTGTGCACCACAACTCCTCCTGCGCATGTTTCCCAGCAGGACCCCTCCTTCAGGCTTCTCTAACCCCAGCCCATTAGTGTTTAATTGAGGAGGATACAGCAGGGGAGGCCTTCCCTGCCATCACAAGATACCCTTTCACCTGGCATGATTGATTCCCTGCCAAACCCTTCACCTGCAAGCCATCAGTGTGCCCAAGTGACTCTTACCCTTGCAGCCCCTGCCTGCCTTCTGGCAGCTCCAAGTCTTGGAGTTAATAGAGTGAATCAGCCACAGTTAGGCTCCTGCATCTTAGTGGAAGCATGCAGACTTCCCTGCCCAGCGAACAGGCAAGAGCAGGCACCCCAAAGTGTTACCTTATGCACCAGATGCATGTCCTGCTCTTCCCAAGGGGTATCCCAACTCCTGGGGCACAAGCTGCAGAAGGGTAGGAGGCAGGACTGCAGCCAGGAGCTGCCATGAACATTGTTTATTTTCCCTGCTGTGTGTTTAGGTGAGGTAGGTAAGCAGTTCTGATGGATGGTCCCAGCCCAATGCTCCAACCTGGCAGTTTCCTCATTTTGGGGGCACGTGGCACTGCCCCGGGACGTGGCTGGGAAGGATGGTGGCAACTTATTTGCTGGTGCTTTGAGAAGTGTATAACTGAGATCAGCCTTTCTGAAGATTCCCAAAAAGAACAAATTGTCTTGCAAACCTGGGAGCCCTCACAGATCAGTGACTGATGAGCAGGGATGGGTGCTGATCACAAAAACAGGCACCTCCAGGTGCCTCCAGGAACCCAACCCATTGCTCAAGCCCAGTCCAACCACCCTTAGCATCAGAACTGCCCGAGGTGGGTAAGCTACTCAGGGCACAGTGACTTCCAAAAAATTATCCTTTGGATTCAAGGAAGGATTGTAACCCAGAGCCTTCTGAAGCTGCTTGGCCATAGGATATGTGCAGTGCCTTCAGATGATGCAGATGAAGGGTATGCTTCTGGATGTGCTGGGAAATGCCCCCCCCCCCGCTCCCCCGCTTGCTGCCTTTGAAGGTGGAAACACGCATGAATGCAGCTTTATTTGAGCTTTTCTGTCCCTGCCCTCATTCCCGTGTCCCTCACCACATGCTCAAGCTATCGCAAATGATCTCCATGCTGCATTCAGAAGTAATTAGGGGTGTGGAAAATGGTGAAACTGGAGGGTTTTCTTTTTTCTTTTCTGTTTGAAAATGAGTACAAATAATGCATTTGGGGGTGGGGGGGAAGGGGAGGGACGACAGATTTAGTCTCTGGGAACTCTCAAAAAAGTATTTTGATGTGCAAGTCATTTGGGGAGAATTTGCCAAAGACGGTGACATGTTCCAGAATTAAAATACTCTCCCAAATCACTTCCCAAGTTGCCCGACCTCCACCAAATCAATGACTGAATTCTGCTTTTCACTCAATGTGCTGCTCCCTGGGTTCACAGTGAAGTGGGAAGAAATCTGATAGAGTCCACTTAAAGGCATAAACCTGCTCCAAAACACAGGAAAGGAGACATTTCTGCAAATAACTGACAGCACACTCCTGTCAGTATTGCTTTTATCTCTTTGCTTTAAAAAGGCAGCATCTGTAGAAGGGGGAGGGAAAGAAGAGAAAGAAATGTTGACTACTGAACTAGAGAAAAAGAGCAAGTATTTAGTTGAAGGCAAATAAATAAATAAATAAATAAATAAATAAATAAATAAATAAATAAATAAAAATCTCCTTGCAGTGACTATGATAATAATGATGTGACAAACTGTCAACCTGTAGCTCGGTAGCCGATGAACACGTCGGCTGGTTGTGAAGCGAAGTGTGCACCTAACAAGGTAAAGGCACTACAAGGAGAGGAGCGATAGGAAAGACAGGAGTGAAATGTAACTTGTGACGGGTGCCTGAACACTGAGACTTGGGAAAGCTTGTGCTAATCTCCATACATGCTGGAGGTAGAACTGTAATGGACTGAAAATCTTCTCAGCATGTCTTTACAGAGTAATTTTCCATTTTGGTGTTATCAATAAAATATACCTCTTTTCTACAACAGGAGAAAACACAGTGTGTGCAGGGAATGGAGCTGGGTTCCCATGTGCTTCAGGGTGTTATTTTGGGGCAGATCCCTGGGAGATGGGACACATCCTTGTGAGCAGCCCTGCTGCTCCATCTGAATGATTTGGGTAAAAATCATTGAAGCAGAAAAATGCAAACAGCCCACCAAGCATAAATATAATATCTGCAGTGCAGGTGCAGTGGATTTGCTTACTGAGCTCTGTATGGGATTTGTTTTTATTATTTTTCTTACTATTTTATATTTTTTATCATTACCTGGAGAACACAAATTTCTCTCCTTTGGAGGCAAATTAGTTAACAATGTTTCTGAGGGATTTTAACCTTGAGAGATCTCTGAGGCCCATGTTGCTTTTCCTCCAGCTTGGAAAACCATAAGGTGGTAACGAACAGGGCTTTTGGGTGGTGAAGGAAATACTCCAGAGCAGTAGGCAGCTCATGTCCACAGGACCACATGAATCTGAAAAAACCCTGTTTCTTTGAGCTGGTTTTGCTGGCACTGGTCATGAAAGTAGTACTTGAGCCGGCCAGTGAGAGACACTGGGAGCCATAGAATCTGTCTGGAGAAGCTCCTCACCACGAAAAGTAAATCAGATCGGTCTGCTTCCTCTTCATGGGTCACTTGAGGCTTCAAAAAGGCAGCAGCTATAAATATGCCATCTGACCGATTGGAATTGATTTACTATGGCACAAGCTGTTACTCCATTTCCGAGAAAAAGGCCCCCAAAAAATGAGAGCTGCAGTTTCAGAGCTGGCTGTAGTTTGCTTTAAGGAAAAATTCTGTAGTTTAATCTTATGATCCTAGAAATGATGTTAGCAGTTTGGGTTTTGTGAAAGCAATGAAACATTAAGATGGCAGATGGTGTGCGGGCTCAGCAGAGATAAAGGTTGCGTGACTGTGCTAGGAATAAAACATAAATGGCATGGTACATTATGTCTGGTGTTTTTTTTTTGTTTGGGGGTATTTTTTTATTATATTTTTTTTATACTATAAACCTTTCAGGCACATCTGCATCATCTTTTATAATGCAATAAGAAAAATGGAGCTTCTTATATTGCTGACACTTTTTCTGAGGCTGGATGACTGTCAAACTAATTTAAATTAAAAAACAACTTAAAAACATGTTATTCAATCCATCAGGCACTCTGAAGTCTGGGATCCCAAGGGCCAATGTCCTGAACTTGACAGCAATGTCTATAAACGGTGTAATTCTCCCTAATTAAAATGAGTTAATATTACTAACCCTTACAAGTTGTTTGGAAGAATAAAAAAGAAAATGCACTGTAAGCATTCAGTGTTAGTAATTGTTTAGACAGAAGCCATGTTTCTTTGCTTGTTATATGCATCAAAAATTCTTTCAGATCTTGAGGTTTATGCATAAACTTTCTTAATACCTAACCCCCCCCCCCAAATACGTTTCAATGGTTTAAAAAATAAAAAAAAAATTAAAAAAAAAAAAGGGGGGGGGGGGAAAAAGCACAGCAATGCAGAGGAACAGGAAGATGTATTATTAATTTGTTTTTTTGTTCAAGAAAAGCTACAGCACACACTGTTTACACTGTTTATTTACTGCAGGTTTTTTGTACTGTCACTGCATTTGCAAGGGACACTCCTGAGCAGCAATCATTGCCTGAGGAGAGCAAAGGTTTCTACGCTGGGATTAAGGTAACGCCAGTGGCCCCGATTTCCTGACTTCTCCAGCGTCTCCTTGGGGAATATTTATATATTACCTGACACGGTCTGACAAACAAGGCACAGACACATAGGCCTTGATCATCATAACCAGCACTGCTTTTATGCTCACTTTGTGAAAATGTCTTAATAAATTATATGGCTTTCAGTCTGTTTGCAAAATGCCCTAAAGCACCCATCAGCAGAGTGTGCAGGTGTTGACACTAATGCAGCATAAAGAATGTGCGAAACTACATCTGCCAGTAAATACGCCCCAAAGTACTCTGGTGGTTATGTATAAATGGCAGCCACACCTACAAAGATGCAGAATTTTTTTCTAACTAAACCAGAACAAAATGAAAACTGGTATGAATTTTTATCCATCTCCTCCTTCTGGTCAGGCCCTACAAAAATCAAGTTGCTGAGGGTAAATCACACTGAGTGCAAAGCCTGGGTCTAATCCTACCCAAGGATGTGACTGTCATCTGGGATAATTTGAGATCTTCTAAGCATCTAAGTTTCACGCCTACAAGAATGGGCTTTGAAAAACCTGGATGCCTGTTCTGTGTGACATTGGAAAAACTGTTACTTTTTTTTTTTTTTTGGCAATGTCCAAATTTCCCAGAGAATGGAAATTCCTATTTCTGACTGCCCCTGGGTGCTGTTTCTGCTCTTGCCCCAGCAGAACAGCCATGCAGAGACCGCCCAGCCCCAGATCCTCTCCCCCATGCACTGAAGCTGCAATATATTATGTATAGAGAAATCTTTCTTCCTGCCATAGCAGGGAAGAGGAATCGGGTGAAAATTGCACTAGCTTTGCACCTGGGGCAGAGTACAAATATAGAGTCCATGATCATGAGGTAATGCCATACTTTAGGTTATAAATACTACTGGTATTTCTCTCAGTGCATTGGAATGGGAACCAGGGATATTAAAAATGAACAAATTCTATGGTGGTATACTATTTTCCGGCTTAATAATAACCTAATTTTAGATGAGGAGATGAGAATTAATTAGACACTATCTATGACAACTGCAAACATTTTTTTTTAATTATGAAGAGCATTAAAATATTTTAACAAAAAATTACCTTTGGAAATTTGCAGATTATTTCTATGAAATTATTATTATAAAGATTATTATTATTTTAAAAGCAGTTATATCGATTCATAATCAATTAAAAACACTCAAAATGTCAGAAATATCAGTATTGCCTTATTAATCTATCAAAATGATGTAAAATGTATTATTTTATTTCCAGTTTTTACCAGAATCGTTACAAATTGCAGAAGATGGCAAGGAACACGTTTTGACCATTCTGAGCACTGTGCCCATTACCTGTTCTGGGCACGATGATTCCTGTAAAATCACGTTACAGCTAAGTACTGAGGATTTGGGTGAGTTTTACATATTGGCATCAAATCAATGTGATTACTTTTTCCTGCACTTTCATTACAATGAATTCTAGGTGAAATTATAAGCCTCAAATTACTAAAGAGGGCAGAGCCTATAAGCTCAACAAACTAAGCCATATATTTCTTTGCAAAATAAAAGATATGATGATATCACTCAGGTATTTGACACCAAAAAACATCTGGCTAGTCTTAACCTGAACAATAGTCCATGAAGATTTATGGGTGAAATACCTGTGAGCAGATGTTTTTTTAAAATTCCAGGAGCATAATATTCTATTTAAAGTTTGTTTGTTTGTTTGTTTGCTTGCTTGTTTGTTTGTTTGTTTGTTTTTCTTTTTTTTTTTTTGTAGCAGAAATGGCCTTAGCTAGAATAATTTTATCAATTATCAATAAGAAACTCACCTGCATATTAATTATTCAGTAAATGTTTCTCTTTTCTGCCTTACAGTTATTGTCTGTCTTAATAAAGAAGAAAAAAAAAATTCTTATGATTATGTATTATTCTCTTTCTAAAGTTATTTTTTTAACTTGGAAACACTGACAATGTCACTTAGAAAATCCTCTTGCTCTTTTAAACAGTGTATACTTTCCTAGGTTAATCTGGTGGAATATCATGCTTAACCAAGGGCCCTATATGGAGTTTTACTTACCATTTGCACCAAATAAAATATCCAACCATTTTTCTAACAAGGGGTTTATTTTTCTTCCATGGGTGATTCAGTGAGAAAAATGTTTACAGATAGGATTAATGCACAAAAAGAGAGATCAAATAAAAATAATATTAAAAAAAAAAAAAAAAAACAGCTGCCAAAGCCCAGATAGTTCCTGATATTTTTCCTTTTCTGAATTCATCTCCTTTCTCTCTCCATCCTCAGCCAGCACAGACAGAAGAAAAAAAAAAAATGTCATTCAAATGATATCATAACACAATGATCTTAAACTGAACGGCACCTTATGGTTCCAGCAGCTGTGTTGGCTCTCGTACATGGAGTACTTTGCATTTCTTCATGGCTCAGTGCTGTTCCCTTCTACATATTGCTCTTGGCTTACAGTCTCTGCTAGTCCATCAGGCAAACATTTGCTGAGCTCATGGGAACAGATTTTCTTAGATATTGAGGTAGCTAAGAATGCAGGCTCGTGTGTGGTGGAATATCCCTGAAACCTCCAAGCAACCTCCAAACCTACAGCCGACAGGGATCAAATGAGAATTAGTCACATAAACTACCAAGGTAATTTTTGAGTTAGATAGATTGGAATGAGGTTGACCTGTTGCCATGGTCTTCTCCAGTCCCACAACATGCATTTTACTGGAAGAAAAAGATGAGGCAAGATCTGCAGAAGTAGATTTATTTTCAATTTGTCAATGGGCATGATGTGTTGGTGGCAAGATTTGCCAGGATGGAGTCAAAATTTGACCAATTAACTAATCTTTGAAGTAGTTTGCTGTTACGGAGGCAGTTTTAATCAACAGTTTTAATCAACACATTTCTGTAGCTTAAACTAATAACCAACTCTAACCTTTGATTACTCCACCCTGAGGCTGTTTCCTTAGATGGCAGTTGAACTAGTATTGATCAACTGAGATATCTATATGTACTTAAGGTTGAGTACCTACTGCTGGGTGTTTGTACAACCATAGGTTTGTTTTCAGCCTTTATTGTCAGTAGGGTCCATTTTTTTATCTGAAGGAATGCTGAGGGCTTCTGAAAAACATAGTGCCAGTCACAGTGCTATAAATTGAAAATGAAAGCTATTTTAGCTGAGATTCGTTTATACCAAGCAAATTAACCGACAAGCTCCTTGTCTGACTGAGTCCATCTGACAACGCTGTTGTGTTAATTATGTAGGGAATAAGTGATAAGAAAGCTAATTACAAGCACAGAAATATCTCTCTAAGTTCAGACAATATCATAATGAATGCCAAGACACAGCAAAGCCACTGGAGTTCAGCTTCTGTTAAGTTTATCATTGCTATTTTGACAAGATGATTTTCTTTGATTTTAAACTTTTGTTCTGGGTTGTGAGCAGAGCTCATGGGACTGTAATAGCAATAACTATTCTTCATGGAAGCCTCCAATTTAATTGAATCAAAAACCTTGAAAATAAACCAGGACTTTTCTATAAGATGTAAGGCATCCTTTAAGGATTTGGAATGACTGATGATGTACTAATAACAGTTGTAGGTTTTTCAGTTCCATTCTTATAGAACTCTACAGGGTTAATTTCAATTACATTTTATGAGTCTTTTCCATAAGGAATAAAATGTTGATTATGTGATTGCATTAGAAATACCATTGTAAAATACCTGAATGTCATCTACTATAAATTATTAAGCAATTCTACAAATGGGAAAAATTATATGGAAATCACTTATTTTCATATCTGATTAATTCTATTGCCGTCATTTCTATAACACTGTTCTTATCTGCTGATAATATTGGTCTGGGAGAGAAAGCTAAACACTTAGCACAAATGCCAGGAGTCCTGAAATCAGCAGCAGGATTCTGATGGCCTGGTAGGGCCATGATTTCATTCTTTACCTAACAAAGGACTCACGAAGGGTTAGTCTGCTCCTGAGGAGCAGATAGACACTATCTGATATGCAGACCAGCTGTATCAGAACCAAATGCTATTATTATTCACTGTTCATAAATAAAAAATGATAGTAAATGTCAATGTAAGAGAAATCAAGCAGATTGGTTTGTCTTTTACCTGGGATTTAAGCATGGAGGGTTAATCCTCAAGGGAAATGGACACTACTAGCCCTACTAGAAAAGGTTCCTTTTGGAAATATATGATGTGCAAAGCTTCATGAATAACTTGGGTTGCCATTGCCATACTGATTTTATTCACCATCCTTAACTTCCCGACCCATCACAGATACCTACATAGCCAGTATCATCATTAACTTGTTACTTTTCCACAATCTTTTAGTGAATTTATCTCACAACCCCATTATTTTACAGATTAGAAAGTAAAGCACAGCATCACAGTATAACCAAAAGTAAGTAACAGAGAAAGCTCTCCAAATCTGCTGCATTTATCTTCCTATGATGGATCCAAAGTTCACTAAAAACTGACTGGAGAACATTCCCTTTCCAGATCAAAAATTCTCTATGCTTTAAATTAAATAACTCCCAGCAGATACCTTGTTATAATAAAGCTAGTGAAAGATAAATGTTTTCCAGAAACACAGTTTCATCTCTTTCTTTGTCACAAAAACAACTCATCTTCATTTCCTGGGCACGGACCCATAAAGATAAGACTGTCATTCCAGAAATATTAGCACCCATGGACAGAAAAGCACTGATGAGTTTCAGTAAGTTGTCTACTGTAGGGGAAAAAAAATATGTGCTAAAGGATGGCAGACTGAGTCAGTTGCAACCATCTTCACGCAAAACCTCTCTGAATTCAACAGGTGTGTGTCCTGGAATGTAAAGTATTTGTGTTGGATGGGATTGATAACTGTTTGGATATTTCTTGTTAGACTCAGTGTTCCTGTTCATTTTAGACAGGCAATTACCAGGGCTGCCAGACATCGCCCTTTCAGCATGCCAGGTGGACCTGGTGCCAATGCCCTGCTCAGAGGGCAGCTGTGCAGCAGCCACGCTGACGGTGACAGCCGTGACAGACTTTGCTCAGGATGGGAACCGCATCAGCCGCATCAGAGCTGAGCCAGTCGGATGGAGAGATTCACTTTGGAGGGCTCACACACCAAAGGATGTGAAGGTTAGGTCCTAAAATGGAAAATGTGACAATTTTAAATGGGAGGTATAGCATCAGAGAAAATGAGGCAATGATAAACCTTAATCTTATAAAAACCTGTGGACCACTGTTCGCACAGTAACCTAAAACAGCCTCTCTGAAAACTAAGAGTGAAGCTTTTTGCTTTAACAGATTTAGGTTTCATTCTCAATTAGTCCATTGGTAAGGCCAACAGATGGATTATACGTGTAACCAGCCAGCGGTTTGGAGAAAAGCAGAGGAAAGGCTGTACCTTGCTAATGAAAAAGGAGGGTTCAGCATCACCGTGTTCAATATGTGACTGTTCCAGGAATCTCTAGGATGCCTCTGACAACACAGATGCTTTGTCTCTTCATTTATCGTAGTACAGAGCATCCAAAGTAAAGATAATGGGAATCAATCAGGGAGGCTAGCCACACTGTCCCTGCAGGAAGCCTGGCCCAGGCAGCATGGTGAGCAGGAGCTGGCCTGCTGGCTGTGGAGCTGGTTCAGAGCTTCAGCTGGGAGGTCTGAAAGCCAAAATCCCACCACCTGGGGGAATAAGCAAGAAGACAGATTTGACTCAGCTAAAACTCTCAGAGCAGTTGGAACATCTAAGCTGGAGCATTTAAAGTAACTGAAAACAAGCTCCCAGCTAAATCTGTAAGTTCACTGTCCTGATTCTGGTGGATTTACTCATGGTAGGATAAGATTAAATTGGACCAAAAGAATTTTTGCCTTCAAATGTAAAATGTCTAGCATGTGTTTATTTCCTTCCTTCTCCAACACAGGCTTCCCTTATACTTTTTAAGATTCTTAAATCAGAAATTGCAGATAATTCAATGTAGTACACACACATATTCATATTTTTTTCTTGGAAACTATGAATGCTTCCATTAAAATATGAAAATGTATCAAATGTGAAATGGAATTAATCAATTTTAATAATAAATTCAATCTATCTCAGTTAAAACTTGATCTATGAAAACATAATAGACATTACCTTCTATTCCCCCCATTTCCCCATTGCTGCTTTGCAGTTAATTAGAGGCATTAATGTAAAACTGCTCCTGCAACATATCAAGGAGAAATCCATACATTAAAATCCGCATAGTCTATAGTCCTTCAGACTTGCTCAAATATTTTTGATTTATCTGAAAATTGAACAGAAATGGTGGGCAGAACATTCTGACAAAGTCAGACACCTGAAAAAATTGATTTCTTCAGTACACTAGGGCTGCCTATAACTGAGACTTGCATCCTTTGCCAGCACCATGCAAGAAAACAGCAGAGCAGAAAAGGTTGTGGCCATGGAGAAAATGGGAAAATTCAGAGATACTTCTTTACATCACTCTGGTAAACACAAATGATACGATTGACCTCAGATCAAAAAGCTGTTCAAAGAGGTGTTAAGTTCTTCATTCCTCCAGACAATCACTTTAATAGTCTGGGATGCCAGACACCTGTGGGTGTCTAAGCAATGTCTCTGTGTGATGGTTGAGGGACATTTTGAAATACAGATGATGTATTGCCTCGGGTGAGGAATTTTATCAAGTACTGTGGTTTTATCTTCACCCTCTTATTCATTTATTTAATTTCTCCACTGTTCCTAAAAGCTAAATTCTGCTTTGTCGCTGAAATAATATACAAGAATATAGTGGTCATTCTTCTTCCCTGCTGTGCAGATGGTGGCAGAACTAACTGAATTGCACCTTTGGATTTCTCATGGGCAAAAAGCACGCAAGGAATTAACAGCCCTGGCCAAGAAATCAGCCCTGCAGGCTGGATATGGAAAAATCATAATACTTCGTCATGCCCACCAGTGTGACTGGGAGCCCTTTGTATTGCAAATCACTGCACACCCCAGTCTTGCATTTCTGAGGGTTGGATAGCAGAGTACACAGCCATGACAAGGAGCCATCTTGAGAGGCAGAGGAAGTACAGGCCCAGTAGGGCCTGAGATTCAGGTCTTGCAACTCCCAAGGGGATTTCATGACTTCTGGCTTTCACAGGTATATCTGCTCCTTGCAGGTCACCAGAGTCTTAGACCTTGTCTCTGACCTGGTTTATTTCCAAGTAACAAGAGCCAAAGCTGATGATCCTTGTTGCTCTAGTAAATCCTTTCCTCTTTCATTCATGTGCCAAAAGCAGACAGCTCCACCAGCTTAATTTGTGTCCTTGTCACCAGTACCCAATTGATAATGTTCACATAAAATTTACAAATCAGACATTCACATGCTGTATCAGGAAATTTAAGGTCAAGCTAGGGGACAGACAGTGACTACTGCTAAAATATGCTAATGCTACTTAATTACAGCATACCTTATACAATCCTTTAGGCATTAAAATTAGTACAATTTAATGAGCACTCTACTCTCTTGATAATTTCAGTGAATGATCTACTTCTTAGCAAAGAAGTTTAATACAAAAGGTTTGCTTTTTACCAGCTACACAGTGCATTACATCTGGTAGAATAGAAGCACTTTGAACTCCCATATTGCATGGGATTAAACTCAGTTGTTTGAAAGCAAAGCCTATTTTGTACCCATCCACAATTATGTTTTAGAAGTCAGATTTTAGTTTGTACTTGACACATGAATCCTGCCCCTAATGTTTTGTGAGGAGCGGTAATGAAGAAAAACTGCTGTGTAGACTGTATTCATTACGCATTTCATTTTAACTAGGTCACAGTTCGAGACCTCCCAACAGGGAACTGCTACTCTTTCACTGATCCACACATTATCACATTTGATGGATGGTGAGTATTCTACTTTGAAATAATTTGGCTCGATTACTGCAGTTTTCAGTTTCTGGATATAGCATGCATTTGGCTTTACATTAGAATACCAAAAAAGCATTGTACTAGTTTGCTTATAATGATTAATGTAGTGCCTGAGTAACATACATGTTTTCCTTCCAGCTGTTTATATTCATTTTAACAAAAGGATGGGAAAAGGATTCATTTTGAACCTGCAACGGTTTTGAGAGGTTTTGAGAGGTTTTTATTTTTACAAGCTCAAGGTCAGACTCCAAAATTCTCTTCAAACAAAACCAACATTAATGACTTTGAGAGGGTTTCTATGTCATGTGGCGTGGTGTTAGAGACACCCCAGTTCCACCCAGGTGAGCCATCTTGTCCCTGTAGAAGCACATCTTGTGCAAATAGCCCATGTTGTTCCTGACAGTTTAGTAATACCTGACACAAATTCATTCAGCCCAAATATGCTCTTGCATTCTCCTATCTACTTCCAGGTCTAGTTTACTCATGGCTATATCTCTGCATGGAGCTGACAGTCATAATCACAACCAAAACATGATAAAAATGGTTCTGCTGTCTCAGGCAAAAGAAGTCCAGAAATTATGACTGGCAAATTTCAGGGAAAGTATGCAAAAATATTGCAAAACTGAAGTTGTTCATCCTCCTATAATGTACAGATGTGCTCCTACATAATTGCTTAAAAACTTAGTGATCCAAACGTGGTATCTTTATGTTTGGAAACCTGCACTCTACCCTAACTATGAAATACAACAGACAGTTTTTAAAGTTTACATCTGGTATGTTTGAAGTAAAGTGACTAATATTTCAGATCACATTCCAGTTTTGTCATTCCACCGTTAACCTCCTAATGGCACAGATAATGACTTTATGAGCATATCGTCCACAGGGGCTCGGCAGGCGTGATATTCTAATTTCGATATCCTAATGTCCCAATTTCAATCCAGCATGCTCTGGAGGCAGAAGCATATATTTGTCAGAACATGAACTCTGAAATGACGTCAAAACTGCAGAAATCTCTCGATGAAATGAGTGAGAAAGGCAGTGGCTCTGTTAAAGGCTACACATCTGCCTCATATAAAGATGTTGCATAAACTGGGTAGTCTGAGCTAGGAGATTAGCTCTGCACACCTGGGACTTTCTAGTTTCCCTCCTCCTTTTGCTGTATGCCATCTCCAATGTGTTCAAGCACTTATTTCGTGCAAGTTTGGCTTCTCAGTATAAAGAAAATGGGGAAGAAAAAGTGGTACACAGACATTTATGTGCCTCGTGGTATTCACCATTATTTCGACTCTGTGTATTACATGAGATCAGAATATTATTTAAAAACTCTTTGTATATTTATGTTTTAAAATATTCTGTTCTGATTTAGGGCCAAGGCTGGACAGGGACCTGACAGCTTGTTGTATTTAGGAAGTCATAAATTACTGAAAATGGCTTTTTGGAATGGGGGAATACTATCAGCCATGTAGAACAATTTTACATAGCTTCCATGGGCAAAAGGTCTAAAATAAAACAGAGAAATTTTATTTCAGTAACTCATTTTGGAGCTCTGTTATTTACAGCACATGGAAATACTTCTAATTCTAAGCAATTTACAATTCCATTTAAACACAAGCAGTTTGGAAATGCCTGTCCTTCTGTGGCACCATGCCTCTGAGTCACACAACTCTGAAACAGAAAAGTCCCAGGAATACCTGGCCCCTTGATAACCTCACGTTTTTTCGCTGTGGGCATTCATTACTGCTCTGTCCAGTATAGCTTTAAATGAGCCAAGTGATGGGGCTTTTGCCATCTCAATAACCAGGTTATTTCACTAAGATATATCATTTGATATTCAGCCAAGTTTCTTACCCATCATTTCACAGTCCCATTACTCCTACTTATATTCCCATTTATTATTGTAAATAATTTCTCTTTCAATTATTGTAATGATTATGCTACACTATTAGATGTCAGTTAAGCAACTTCTCTGTCTGCCTATCCAAAAAAACTTTAACATATTATCAAATGATTTTAAAGCTCTGTATATAAGGAGTGGGGAATGCAGTTCCTGTGTTTCTATTGATACAAACCTACAGCCTATAGATAAAGGTAGACACAGATGTAGACACGGAGTTATGCAATAGAAGCATTTCCCTGTTTCATGAAAGGGTATGTGGTGGGAAACTGTATTTGAAATGTGGGGTGCATTTGGTACTGTGAATATGGAATAATTGCACAAACTGTGGACACAAGAAACCATACGAGAGTTCTGCAATTAAAAAAAAAAAAAAAAATGTTTCAGACCAATCTGCAGATTGTCAACCGTTGAAAAAAGGAAGATAAAATAAAATAATAATAAAAAATAAAAAGAGAGAGAGAGAGAGAGAGAGAAACTTCTCCTAGGGACTAGGAAGCAATAGGTAAATAGGATGAATGGATGCTTTTCAGCATCAGGAGCTATATCACCTCTAAGTGATTGGTAGACATAGGTCAGGTAAGAACAGTACACAGGGGAGAGAGGAAACATTGAAAACACCCTTTTCTCATCTCTGCATGGCTACAAAGATGGCAGCAAACAAAGCTTAATAAAGAAACTACCAAAACTACCTCTGAGATCAACAGAAGAGCATCCATTAAGCAATATATCTCAAGGAAATCAATTTGTTCCACCACTTTATCTAGAATCCTGTAGGTCAGCTTACCAGGATACAGCAGACTCTAAGGTCAAAATGTTGTAGGCAGAGCTGCCGTGGACAGGTAGTAGTCAATTGTCCCTGTGGTGCATTTTCCATCCTCTCTCCATGGAGTCCTGGGGATGGCTGTATAAAGAACTGTCATAAGGAAAGCAAAAGAAAGTCTGAAGATGGGGAGCATTGCCAAGAGCAAAACAGTAGGAGTGTTTTCTATGCAAATAGGCATGCACGTAAACACACTCCTACCTTTCTTAGATTTGCTTACCTTTTTTCACTTTCCTACTAAAAATGGTGAAAAGAAGAAAAAATACACAATGGAGACAAACAAGCATGAAAGCAGACACAAAAATAGAAAACTTAAATGAAAAACAATGCTCATTAAAATTTAGTTTAACTTTTTAAGTTAAGTTTAGCTTAACTTAAAAAAAAATATAAATAGTTTATTTAGCAGCTTTAAAGTGGAAGAAAATGAAAAATGGTATGAAAAACAAAAGACCAGAAGATATTGATGTGCTTTTTGGCAGCAAAATTTTCCTATGGTCACTTCTAAATTGTAAGTTATTTTGTGAGATTTCACAATAATACTTCCTTTTGTAACTTCTATAGATATATATTATATATATATATATATTATAGATATATTTTCAATTTCAATGTGTTTTTATTAATTAATTAATTAATTTGTTTGTTTAATTTGACATAGTGAACTCCCATCTGAGGTAGCTCATTGTTCTTTATATAACTGAAATACCTAACACACTTCTAATGATAGCACTCCCCTTTGCTATGCCTCTGGCTAATGTTTCTGTAGAAATATTTATCTTGTAATCATTCTAGTCTTTTGACCAAAAGAAGTGACTGAAAATCAAAGAAGAATGTGTTGTATTTTACAGCGTAAGCACAATCAATTTATGTATATTGGTGCATCGATGTAAAACGGCATTAATTATACTAGCTAAAATCCAGAGAGAGCTCTTCCTTTTATAGCAAAGTAGCTTCTAAATTAAACAAATGTGAAAGCCTGGTAAAGCAAAAGTATACCCCTCATTATTAGTTATGGCACATTATAAATATAAAAGCTTTTCATGACATAAATTGTAGGTTCTTAAACATGAAGTATTAGCTTAAAACTAAATGTGGAGAATATCCTTTTAAGGTAAAATATAAAAAGGGAAATACTTCTTGATTGGTGAACTATATATATCATTCACGTTATTTTCCATTTTACTTTTTTTTTTTTTTTGAGCTTTCTCAAAAATTTACATCAATCCATCCATCAATATTATTGCAGGTGGAATGGCACTATTTTCTGCAGAGTGACAAAATCCCCAGCTTGCAAAACTTCATGCTTGTGGTTGGTTTTAATGGCATTCATCACGGCAGCCCACAACTAAGTCCTGGGCATGAGCAGCCCTCCCAGAGGGCTGTTCTTTCTTGATAGTCTGTAGAAATTTACACATCCCCAAGCATACACTGGCTGCTGAACATAACCCAGCAGCTTTACTCTTTGAGAATAACAGAGCTGCTCCTTAGTAATGAGTACTCTGAAACCAGAGGACATCCTTCAGCATCACCCACTTCTTCCTAGGGTCACAGCTAGTATAAAAGAGTTTTTACTCGTAAGGAAAGAGGGAGCTCAGAGGAACACAAGAAAAATAAATGATTTGGTGACAGAACTGTGATAGAAAAACTGTAGGAACAGTCACAATAATTAGTGAATAATAAAAATTAATAAAAAGGTAGCTTGGTGAATATTAAGCACAATGCATTAGTTATTTTAATGTTACTGGAAGCGAGGATTTTTCTGTTTCCTTCTGTCCCTCATTTATCGTGAACCAAGAGAAATGATTCCTATAGCATCTTATTGTCATATCAAAAGACTTATGAGCATTTTATAATTCTCACATTTAGAGCACAACTTGAGCTATGACTTCACGCTGGGACAAGAATTTGATGCAGTCCTTGAAAAACAACCCAAATACATACATGGGGAGAGTACATACTTTACATCCACTACACTCATAGCCATAGACAGGGAAGCAGAATGGGGTAATTTACAATGGAGAGCAATTCTGACACAGTTTGTAGTGTCTGTTCACAAATAATATGCAGAGCTCCCTCTTGCAAGAGCCCCAGTAACATTCCTTTGTGCTTTTAGTTTCACAAGGCTGCAACCTGTTTTCTCAAATGTTGTCCAAAGAATCATTATCACAATTACAGTTGTATAAACATCACAAAAATTTACCTGATTACATTCAATTACCCATTCGTGTAATTCAAAGGCAGCTGAAAGCTTCAATTTAGACACGTTACTGTTTGTTATGTGCCATGCAATCTATGTCATGACTTAATTGAAGGACGCTAAGTGACTTCCAAGAGAGCTGGATTCAGTCCACTGTCAACGCTTATTAAGCAGTGCTTATTAAACTCCCATTGCTGGAATGATATTTATATGTGTATGCTAATACAGTATTATTTACCAGACACACCTGATTAGTCTGGATACAGCCATTTTGAGGCATTATGTTCCATCAGCCTCTCTAAATACCTTTCCTTCTAGGCTCTTCCTGTTGAAAGGTCTGTTGAAGGGAACTGTGGAAGGTCACTCTCATTAAATTTCCTGGCTCCTCAGTCTTCTCTGTGTAGAGGTCCAAACAGAATTAGTTCTTGATGTTAAGAGACTAACTTTTTTTTTTCTGTTGTCCTTAGTTCTAATCAGTCTGAGCAGCAGCATCTGCACTGCACACTTAGGATTTATATACCTGATTAGAAAATAAGATGAGACAAAAGCATTCAAAATCATATCGTTTTATTGCCAACTTCACTAAGTTTTTTTAAGATGAAGTATAATGTCAGATGTGGTTTCTTGCAGAGAAAAGCAGTTGGAGTTTAAATTCTTGCTGTGTTTTAAGCTACATATTTTTCTATGGATTTTATTCTGGAGAGAAATAAAATGCAGATATATACATATTAAAATTTCTTTGTTCTTGAGCCAAAATGAAACAAATTATTTTCTCGCCTGTATAGAACACATTAACAGAATGCAAAAACATCGATGTTTTTATGACACTGCTTAAAAATAATCCTGTTACTTAGTTTAGTGGTTGATTTTATTTTTTTGTATGTTCCTTTTTGCATTTTCCTTTTTACTGTAGAAAACAATAATGCTTATTATTATAAGCTTATGGCTTAGTTTCCATTATGCTTAATTTCCTAAAAATCATGTTTAAAAATAAATGCAGTGCCTGTAAAGGAAGAAGAATCCACTGCTTTTAAAGATGTTAGCTGCTGGCTTGTATGCAGAAATCTCCAGCAACATATATAAAATATGCAGCTACTGCTTTCTTTAACTTTATACATCAGGAAATAAACTAGAGTATAAATAAATAAATAAATAAAATAAAATCTGCTCTGGTGTAAGGAGAAAGACCTGAACAAGTAGAGGAAAAGGATTTTGCAGGTCCCTAGTTTGGAAAACCTACTAGCACTTTCTGTGGTCATGAGGATTTGGATCTGGCCTTGGCCAAGGGAAACACATCCAAAATTATTTTGCCCGTGGCCTCACATGGAGCAAGGATTTTTTGTATGGAGAAGAATGGAAGTACTGAATTGTTCCACACACAGCAGTGCTCCGATTGACGATCCATTTAGAGCAGAAGGTATGCTTACTATGAAGTTGTTGGGGAGGAACCAACTTTGTTTTAATGGGTTTTCAGTAGAAGCCCAGTTTTTCACATGAAATATTTGCCCAGCCACAGTCAGACTTGTAAAAGTTGGTGATTAGTCACAGAAGAGGTTATCTGAGCACTGATTTTGCTTTGAAGAATATCATGCTGTAAAGCATCCAGTTAGAACCAAAACATATTTATTAAGGCCTGGAGGCAGGGACTTCTTCCCGTTTGCTTTTATCAAATGTTTATCCTTTTTATCCATGCCCGTTGCCATAGCAGCAGCTCGCAGACAGCGACCAGGTTTTCACATGAATTCTTTTGCACTCCCAGCTAATAATGGTGACAGCTACAGCCTGCTTATGGTGCTGGAGAAATGCTTCCCTGCACCTGGATCTTCCCCTTCTTCCAAGCCAGCCACGATGCCGGAGGGGCACAGACAGTCACTCTGGGTGGATGCATTGGGTCTCTAAATCCTGGTTTTGTTTGTCATCATTTAGGCGTTACGATAATTACAAAATCGGCACCTTCCTTTTGTGCCAGAGCACATCGCGGGCGTTCGAAGTGCACGTTCGGCAGTGGGACTGTGGAGGCCTCCGATCCGCCACGGCCTGCAACTGTGGGGTGGCTGCACGAGAGGGGGACGACGTCGTCATGCTGGACTCCTGCAATGGCCATTCTCAGGAAACTAGGCCACAGCTCGCCATCCGCAGCACTGGGGCATCGCCACAGGTCAAAATCCTAAAGGCCTACGGAGGGAGAAAAATCACAGTATGTGGATGTTTGAGTACTCTTGTTGCTGTTCTTAAAAATGCCAGTTTAATATTTCTGAATTATTAATAAAGTTGCTGCAAAAATATCTATCTGAAGGCATGAGAAGTGCCTGCAGCAAAATATACCAAAAAAATGAGATGCAGGGAAGAAGCGGGTTGAAGTTTTGGTTTAACCAACTGCAAGAGAAAACAAAACAAATATCTCTGGAAATTTCTTAGAGGCATATCCAAGTGCCAATATTGTTGCTTACTTATTGGTGAGCCACTCTCAGTTCACTTGTGCTGGGTACTACCTAACCACATCACATAAAGCAAATTTCTTTGCAGATCTTTCTGATATAAATATTCAAGGAAAGATCACAGGTAGCAGAATAATGTAGTTTTACAGTGTAAGAAAAATACAATGTTAGCCAGATACAGATAGCCCCCAGAAGCCATGGAAATGGGCTGCAAATGTGCAACATTTGCTGTAATTTAAAGTATTTGCCTAAAAAATTATATGGCCATTACAAATTTTGCATGGATATCATTTATCCACACTAATCCAGTGAAATCACTGGAAGAATAAGAGCAGGCTGCACCAGTGGGGTTGGTGAGAAGAAGAGGCACAAAATACATCCAAGAAGATAATTTTATCCTAAACTTTTGTCATCGAGATTTATTGCCAGGAGACATTTTGGGTGAAGATAGGTCCACAGCAGAGCCAGAACAATGCCAGGGAGTGCCTGTGTTTGGCTGTCCTTGTGATCTCACTTGGAAAAGATCTTGATGAGGTAGTAATTGAAAATTTGTTAATTATAGAATAGAGAAAAAGCAGGAAGCAAGCTGTCATTTCATTTTGCAACTGAATGCAATATAATTACTGTTTTATTACTAGCATAATTGTAGCAAGGAATCCCTATCCTCATTTACACCTTGTGTAAATTTCACTGATTTCCTTTGTGTTTAAAATAAAATAGGACACCTCCAGGCCATGAATAAGAATCCTTACCTGATCTGAATGGGAATCTGTAGGAATTGTAGGCAATGAATATGGTCCCTGATGGCACCACTGTGAGCAGTGCACCTCAATTTGCTCAGCATTTGTCCTTCATCAGCCTTGCACAGGATAGGAGCAGGTTCTCCTGCATCATGCAAGGCTGCTGCTTGGAATGAGGCTGTTACACCTTTCTGTAGCAGCTTTCAGCAGCCTGTTACTACCTATCGCTCTAAGCTTAGGTCTCAAAAAAATCTTCTTCACCGTCCCAATCAGCAATGTTACATCCATGTGATTTAGGAAAACATGGGCTGTTGGTAGGTCCTTTGTGGCAGATGGCTTGCCTTCCAGGAGCAGCAGGAAAGGAAGGGTTGCAGCCCTCTGAAAAGAAATCCACACCTGGAAATATCCATCCATGCAGTACAGAAGGCTGAAACAGCTCATTCAGTCCTGACAGCAAGGATTTTATAGACAGCCTTGTGGGAGATGCTCCTCCTGGTAGTAAAGCATTTAATTAGAAGGCACATGTTTATCTGAAGGAGGAAACCAAATGCTACCCAGCACTATGTCAACTGCAGTCCTCCTGATCTATTTATTAAACAACCACAATAAATAAATAAATAAAAGTAATCAAATCATCAAGTCATTGGAGTTTTCTCCTCATCCCCTTAAAAAAATAAGAAAAAATGTTACTTATAAATGAGACTTATAGCCAAGGTGGAGGTACAACCAAGACCTTCTGATGTACTCTGAGAGCTGGTTTTACCTGATGATTTTCATTATTCACCAAAGCTAATGCTTTGATTGCCCCAGTCAAAACACAGAGGGATTGTGTTGACTGTACAGTGTCCACAGCTCTTTTTGTCAGCAGAACTCTACTGCTTGTCTCAACTGAACCAGGAGGGCATGCACAGGCTTCCACAAAAAGTATTCTCCTTGTTGAAATGAGGACTGTGAAACTAAAATGGACAAGAGTGTTATTTATTGCAAAATGCAAAAGTTGGATTCCAAAACAGAAATACAAATTTAAGTTAAACACTTCTCACAAGCATGAATAGATTTGGTTTGGAAGAGATTATAAGGGACCTAAAAAACAATTGGAAAGAAAGCAATGGGCATTAGTAGGTTGAATCAATTATTCTCAGCCAGGGGTGACTTAAAAAAAGTAAGATAATTATTTTGAAATTACTGTAATGAGAAGTTTCCAACAAGTTTTGGATCAAACAAACTAGTAAGATTACTTATCAGGATAGAGTGCTCTCGCTCCCACTCTTGGCATGGATCAGTTTCACAATCATTTTCTTTTTACCTAGAAAAATAAAACAAACAAACAAAAATACATTTCAGTTGAACAGATTTATTCTTTTTTTTTTTTTTTTTTTTTTTTGGTTGGACCACCAATCTGAAAAATCCATTATCCACACAGCTAGTTCTTTGTCTTACCCTCAAGATTTTTTTTCTTTTAAAGGTCAGTGTAAGCCTACCAGAAGTTCTTTAATGAGAAAATTGCTTTATCCACTTTAAAACACAATCATTTTCTGGGTAATCCAGCCTTGGAAAATGAAACGATTTTTCAGAGGGAAGAAAGCTGTTTTTCAGACTTGGCAGTTTATCTAAAAGAAATGATTTCCCAGGCAAAGACACAAGGGTAGTCTTATTGTCATGGAAGTTGCTTCAAAAATTAGCTGGTAACTTACCAGTGGGAAAACTTCAATGAATGTAATTATTAATTTAAAAAGAAAGTACTCGTGCAGTTTTATATTTATGTAACATTGTCAGACAGTAGCACCGTAAAATTTGAAAGCAAGCTAAATAATAGCACATATAAATATTTATAGTGCATCTAAGTGATCTTAAATTACCACCGGCATTGCCAATGTCTTACCTTGATATCTTTGTTTATAAAAAGGGACATTTTTTATTGCATAAAAAGCCTGGTAATGGCTTCAATTCACTGTGTTTTTTTTTCTGCCTCTTCAGATCCTGTTCCCTTCAGGAGCATTTGTTCGAGCTGATGTGAGCGAGTGGGGAATGGGCTTGACAGTAAGGACGCCGAGCAGTGACTTCAACAGCACCAGAGGTTTGTGTGGCCTCTTTGATGGGATCAGTCACAACGACTTGAGCAATGTGCCTGAGGAAGACTTCGTAGAAGAGTGGAGGTACAAAGTGAGAGAGGATCCCAGACCGGGAGATGTTTCTCTAGCACTAAATCCAGGGATGTTGATACGTTAATTTCATTATGTACTCCCCTAATGACCTGGCAGAGAGACCTGCTTCATCAAGCAAAGGAAGCCTGGAGGCCCATTACCATTCGAACAGCATGGTGGCTTATTTTTCAGTCAGCACAATGCACATAAGCAGTTACTGAGGAGAAGTTTATATTCACAAGTGATGTCAACTTAACAGCTGTGTTAAGATCCCACTCAGCTGTTAAAAAAAGATGCAGTTCTCACCCGCACTGGAAAATGTAGATAACTGACAATAGGGATTAATTAAGGGTTTGGTATTTCCCTTGTTCTTTTATTCCTGAACACTAATTGCAATATGTGAGTATAGATTAAATGTTACATTTTGACAAAGTGTGGTAATATATGTACCATGCTAAAAGTTAATATCTACTCTGTTAATGATGATGGTGAGCTCAAAAAAAATTCCATGGTCTGGAACTAAAGCCAGGAGCCTGGCACTCTGACATGTCCCTGTCCCTGTCCCTGTCCCTGTCCCTGTCCCTGTCCCTGTCCCTGTCCCTGTCCCTGTCCCTGTCCCTGTCCCTGTCCCCAGCAGCAGCTCACATTTTAATTCTGTGTTCTCTAAACATACCTAAAAGGCATTCCCAAAAGTGAACTGGGCTGTTTTGACTGTGTAGGTTTGCTTGTGAATTATGTCTTACAGATAGGGAGAAAATAAGGTGAACACTGCTGTGCAGATTTCTCAAGATCAGCTCATGCCATGATATTTTCTTCTTTAATGTGTGAAGAGCAAGTGCATGAAAATTTAGCACAGCTGGATCAAACCCAAACCACAGTTAGATGGGTCAACACGCAGCTTAATTTATCACCTAATCTGTACATGGAAACTTAGTACACAATAAATGCAATACTTTTTAGACCTAGTGCATTTTAGAAAATAAATAAACACTTCTCCCATATTCTAGTTACATTCAACCAGCCTACATAATTGCTATCTAATGGCAATTTTGACCTGTAGCTACAAATTGTGCTATTTAGAAGTCAACAGCCTTCTCTAACATCTTAAAATTGTGAGGTTGAGTCAGAACTTGCTTCTGGGAAGGCAACTAGAGAAATAGTTTGGTACAACAACCAACTTCTGCCTACCCAAAGAGAGGCTAACAAGAACATTGGGAGCAGATGGTCAGACATGTTTGTTGAAAGATCAGAAGCCAAGGCAGAACATACAGGAATTCACTTATAAAACAGTAAAGAGTTTTCTAGTACTTGTCACATATGATGGAGCTACTTCAGGAAAGGAATGGAAAGTTCGTGCTGTGTGAGAAGAGCAAGATGGGTGACAAGTTCAACTTCACAGTACTCTCAAGGATGGAGTCTCAAGCACCCTTCAGAAGCCTGATTCAAAAACCAGCAATGCCAATGGAAAGACTAATGTTACCTCCAGAAGAGACTGGATCAGTCTCTGATCCACTAACGGAGAAATGGTGCAATAAAAAACACAACCTGGAGATTGATTTTACGTCCACAGCTATTAATTTCATTTTAAATAACACTTAAAGCATGCTATGCTTTCTGCAGCACCTGAAGCTAGTCTGAGTGCTCACCATCTGGCAGTTCAGCTCTGTCCCTGGCTCCGTCTACTCTCAAGCAGCTGAAAATCTGTTTAAAACAGCAGGTTTCCAATGTATCTTTTAAACAATAAAGCAACATCAGATCCTCCCAGTCCTTAAATAGCATCTGGACAAGGCAGACGTGAATTCCAAAACATGTATTTTAAGTAGCTAAAAGAAGTTTTCTGTACCTTTTGCAATTATTGAGAAATCAGGAGCACGGCTATTCCTTTTGGTCTCTCTGTAATAGTATTCAACTCAGTCTGAAATACTTGTTTTTAGCTTTTCCTTGGTTGTAATGGGCAACCAAGAGGAGTGGTAATCTAGTTATCTTGTGCAAAGGACAGGAGGCCTTTCCTTGCTCACCGAGGTATGTGCCCATGAGGAAGAACAGGGTTTTCCAGTGGTTTCCAAATGATTCACATAGAAATAGTGAAACAATTCATTTCAATAAAATACCAAGGTAAAAGTGTTTCATTTTGTTGAAATTTTCATTTGTGTTTTAAGTTTCTGTCCCAATTTGGGATTACTTTATGTGATTTTTATTTATTTATTATCTAATATTTACCTAGTCTTCAGTTTATCTGGTGTCCCCTTAAAGAAAAAAAAATACTTTTGCTGCCTTAGGTTTATTGTTAATTTGTGATGCAAGCCTGAGCCACCTCTGTTTCAGGTAGCACCACCAGTCAGGGCTGGATAAACACTGTGTGCAGGATGCCCACTGGAAATTAAAGCTGTGTTGTCCAAAGGACAAGAAGTCACTTCAATACTTCCTCAATCAGCAAAACATGTTTTATTGACCAAGACTGAAGGAAAGCCAGTGCTGAGCACGGAACAGCTTGTGCATTTCTGTGAGCACAAAAGGCATCCTGTTTTACCACACTGTATTCTGCTGTGTCCGCACATTGGAAAAATCGGATAAAGTCAATTCTTCTTTCCACAGTAGTGTTTGGCTCTGAAATGTTGACAAATGCTTTCACCTTCCTGAACCCTCTGGCTGAAAGACAAAACTGGTGCCAAAATAATTTAAATTTTTGGTGGTATTTCGTATTTGTCTGGAAATAAAGAGTTGCCAGCTATTGACACAAGAAACATCATTTTCTGTGAAACTCCAGGCCTCTTGCACTGCACATATAAGATCAATAAGAGATCTTGTGCTCATGAAATTTCCAGGGAAACTTCAGTCATTGCTGTTTATTCAAACTGAAGTTCATTTATCATTAAAGTTGGAGTAAATTGAAAAGGGAGACAAAAAATCATCATACCTTACATGATAGCCTAACCCCATGATCATTAGAAAACTGCTTTGTGTCCAAAGAAAAGCTCCAAGAAAGCTCCATTAAAGGCCAGAAATTAAATTAAGTATGTATTTTAAAAAGGAAAAACTAAAAAAAAAAAAAAAAAAAAAAAAAAAAAAAAAAAAAGAGTGTGATCCAAGTCTTAGAGGAAACAGCTGGTAGAAAATCCAGGCAAATGGTTAAAGATGATTTTCATAATGAAGTATTTGAAACAGATATATCTTTTTTGTAATTCTCCAAGCTGTATCTGAGTCACACCAGGGACAAATCCAAGGCCTTATTTCATGTGTAATATGCAAAGGGCAACCTGCACCTAAGAAAAAGTTCTGCAAAGTGACATCCCACACTTAGGCACCGCTCCAGCAAAGCACTTAAGCATCTGTTACCAAAAAGTCCCAATATAGTGCTAAAAAACCTACAGGACATCTCAAGAAGGGCAGCACAGAAATGACTAAAGAAAACAGAGATTAAACTTAAGCATTTTCTTAAGTACATTGTTAGACTGGGAATTTATACATCCCCCAGCCTGAGGGAAAGGAAGTTTACTTAGCAGTGTAGACCAATTTGTTGAAAGTTTCCTCTCTCTAATCTCCCTCTATTTTTAAACCAGAATACCTCCGGGAAAGAGTTTATTTGACAAGACTCCAGCACCTTCTGAGGGGAAGCAAAGGAAAAATTACTGCGGATGTCAGAAGGAGAGCACTAAGTCTGTGTCCTTGGTAAACACACCGAATGCCTTTCAGACTCAATCTCCTGGTTGCCATTATGATAATGTAGATTACACTTCTGCAATCCCGTATCTAGATGTTACATCAGAGTTTGTCACTCACTCAGGCAAAGAGTCTGCTTTAAGAAATGATGGGAAACTGTCAGCCAAGTCTTTTGATCAAAGATATCTGCCTAAATCAGTCAAAAAGCGAGGTAGCCCCGAGGAGCGATTAAAAGCCCTTGCACATAATGTTTCCATGAAAAACAACGGTTTCCTTAACTTTACCAAGCCAACAGAACAACTACAGAGAGCAAAAAGGCAAGAAGACTACTATGAGTACTCATCCTTTTACCCACTGCATAGCCCAAGCCAGACAGACTCAGACAGCTTTGCCTATTTTTTCCCAGAGGATTATTTTGAAGGGATTCGGACAAAACTTCCACTGGGATGGCCTACTCCCAACGGTCTAACCTCAGCCAAAGCTCGTGAGATTTGCCACCGAATTCTTGCAAATTCCACCATTGGCTTGGTGTGTAAGACTCTCCTTGGAGAGCAAATAGATGAGGCCATTGATATATGCGTTTTAGATCTGCAGCTCAAGGATGACATGGCCTGGGTGAGGGCACTGATAGCACTTTTGGAAAATGAATGTGAAAGACTAGTGCTAAGAAGCAGAGGTAAAGTGTTTCATGTCAGAAACCAGACATCTGCTACCCAGGAGGAAATCCTCACCATTCTCCGGTGTCCTGCTTTCTGTAACGGCAATGGACAATGCACGAACTTGGGCTGCCAATGCTTTGAAGACCACAGCTCCTATGATTGTAGCATTGCCAAGAGTAAGTAAAAAATTCTGTTTGTTCCTACCCTACCCATCTTTCCATGGTATTAAAGTTATTAGGTAGAACATCTGCACAGAGTTGTTTGCTCTTCAAACAGTGCTACCAGTAAGATATTTGATGAATTAGTAATCAGTTTTTGACCTTGAAGAGCTGATCAAAATGTCTGGTTGGCTGGTCCTTCACTTTTTTTTTGCCTCAGTAACTTTTTAAAAATGGATTTTACAAGCCCCTTAGCAAATTGGTTTTGCAGAAGTGATTTTCTTTACATCTGATCTATCACCAGCATGCTGACAAGCAAGCTTCTGACAAAAAAGAGGGTCCTGCTCACCTTGTGGTCAATATTCATGTTAACACTGTACAGATACTTCTTTTATTTTTCTCCCTCATCAACAGAGAATAAAATTTGAAATGTATTTCAAACTCCATATTATATATGTATATATATATATATATATGACAAAATGAACAGATAACATTGTCAAAGCCATAAAATAGTTACAGAATATACTTTAACCTGCAGACCTGATTCTGCAAATATTTCTGAATTGCCTTACGTTTACACAGGTGACTATCCTACTAGATTTGTTTCTTCTTTACAGTTCAGCCCCTCAGTGGATAAATCCAAGTCCAGTGTGAGTACTCAAAGTGCTTGAAACTAAGCACACACATAAATGTTCGCATTAATTTCAAAACGTAAGCCCTGCCTCAGCAAACCACATAAGCTTAAACTCAAAGTTACAAAAAGGTACTTAAGGCTCAGCCACACAGTTGGGTTCCTGCAGCTTAAGAAGCAACATTTCAGCTAAGCTGAAATAACAAGGCGTGCTCCTTCATCCATCCCAAATGTGGGGGAAAGCCTCTTGCTACAATGCTTAGGCTACTGGACAATATCCTGTATTTAGGACAGGCAAAGCTCCTATCCAGGGTCAGTCTCTTATGGCTTAGCTGAGGCACCCAAATCTCAGACAGCCATGGAACTCAGCAGTACATCTGATACACCCAAGGCATTTACTAGCTGGGACAGGATTATCCACATTCTTCACAATAAACATGTTGTCAGTGCACTGATTTGAAGTGGTAAAATATATCCTGACATTTGCTTCTTTTTAATAGCAGGCTAAAATTTATAGGATCATTTTCTACATTTCCTAAATTTTTGAAAAATTCATTCTCATTCACACAGAGAACAACTGACATCAGGGACTGAGAAGCAGTTTGAGCAATTCTGCAGTATTTGTTCAATATATAACTCAATGTTTAACTTCATTTCTCTGTGAAAAATGTCAAGTCAGGGTAGAGGAGTTGCTTAGACTGGATGTTTAAATTTTATTTTGCTTTTCTACGGCTGAAGTCCCTAAGATTAGTGGAAAATAACTTCAGTATGACCTTTCAACTAAAAAGTAATGGCACCTTGTCTTTTTGTTGTTACATAAACTATAAACAGGGCCAGAACCCAGAACATGGCCTGAGACTGCATGGTGAGTGAGGAATGGGAAATGATACATCAGCTTTGGCAAATGACCTGTTATTGCTCACTGGTCTGACTGCTTCATGTCTCTCACTGCTTTTACTTCACTTTTCTCCCATTGAAGACAATGACGTGGTTGGTCTTTGCTTCAAAACTCTTCTCTCTTGGGAGTATGGTTTATTGGAGTTCAAAATAAATCTAACTATTGACTCCAGTTTTCCAAAGAGTTCCTAGTTCTGCCTTGGTCAAGATACAGACTCCCAGCACCCTCCTCCCCTCTCCAGCACTACTTCCCTGGAAAGATTTATTCTCCACTTCTCCTGGCCTCCAATTTGGTTTCCACAGAGTGAGAGCTGCCATGAGGATGTTGAGATTTTTCGTTGCATGCTCCCTGCCATAGCAGCCTCAGGCTTAGCCTGGTCCCCAGGGAAGTGATCTTGGCTTTGGACCAAGAAGAGCCACGTCACATCAATTCATAAAGTATTTGCTGGGCATGCCTTTGTTAGTGTTTCAATAAAATTAGCATTCCCTGCTGCTGCAGTTTTCTTAACAAAATACAGGAGACCCTTTTCCAAAATTACCACACACTTTTCCCGACATTTCAAGGCAATATTTAATGTAAAAATCAACAGACCACTGTGCTCTCTCGCACACTCTATAGACCTCATATTACATCGACTTTAATAGTGTCTGCATCCATAACCTGACAACTGCCTCACTTTGGGTCCATGTCCAATAGGCATGGGATTGCAGAAACACTCAGCTATTGCATGGCAAGGAAGTTCTGAGGTATAACGCTGCCTTTGCAGAGGGCACTTCACCCAAACCATTTACCAAGTCAAAAAGTAGACTCAAATAGGTAAAATGATCCATGTCTGTTGTGTATTATAGCTTATTATAATTTTCTATATTGTGGCTTAAAGTCACCTTCCCAAAGCCCTCTCTGAGCTGCAGTGCACATTTTCTAGCTGCAACTAAGAATTTGTATTTGTTTGTTTGTTTGTTTGTTTTTAACTAAAACTTGTGAAACATTTTCTACCGACTTAAAGTACAAATATTATTTTGTATTCAATAAAACCAATGAAACAAATTAATAATTAGTACCCAAGAGGAAAAGAATGCTTTCTAGATAAGTAAAGAGAGCTCAGAAGAGAAACCATGAATTCAAAATGTAGTAGAAATCACCATGTTGAGCCACCAGTATTCATTTTGCTCCGAAGGAACAGGTAGTGGGATAACTCTGATGTGCAGACATGTCTTCCCAAGGGTGCACCTGACCTGGTGCATATTTACCATTCATTTTTCTTTTCTCCTACCATACTAATGAGATTATATGCTGCCCTCTCATCAACAGCAGTCCACCTCCAGAGAGATGACAACAATCACTCATGCTGTATTCCACATCCTGGGTATACATGGGAACTTACACACTTGTATGGAAGAAAAGCAAAACCAAAAATCAAAATGTCATAACAGACTTTTATAAAGGCTGGTAAAATTCACTTCAATTGCTAAAATCTTCTCTGCTAAATACAGATATATATTTTTTCTGTTTGTAGTCTCTCTACCAACTTGTACTGGGTAAAGCCCTGAACATGCAGCACAGTCCATGGGATATACCCTATAACCTGTGGAAAACTCTGAGCTGTTTTAGGTATGAAAATAAGGGTGTTCAAGAGGAGCTGCTGTTTCCCAAATGTTCATGCAGACAATAAATTTACTTAGCAATTCACTGTGTGTTCCACTTCGTAAAGAAAATATTTATTCAAAATACTTTGCAATCTGTTTCTCATTAAAATGGGAAAGTTGGGATTAAAAATCAGCTGTTTAAGTAAATACAGCTTTTAAGTTTTTCTTTTTTTGCCCACAGACCACTGAAAAAAATACATCAACATCTGGAAAACAGTTGGCAACATTTTTGACAGTTTGTTTGGTAAAGAAGGGATCCTCTTTAGTAAAAAAATCTGGGTTTTGTTTGGCTGGATTTCACTGGGTTTGTTGTTATTTTCCCCCAAAATGAAGACACTAGAAATGAAGAAGATCATTTACTGACCAAATTTACCTAAGATATCACAATATTTACAAATGGGAGCAGCAGTGATCAAGAGAGTTGCAAATATCTTCTGCAACATGGCTTCCACAAATAGAAAACACTTTGAAAAATATTTACCTTTGAATCTGTAAATTGCTCTTGCTCCACTCTTCCCAAAGCATGTTGCCCAAGCAGTTCTCAGCTCTTCCAAATGATGGATGAGTAGGAGGCAGTGCAAATTTCCCCTAATGTCAGTAGTAACAGTTTGGAGATTGTCATCCTGTTTAATGAGGTTGCCTTCATCTGGGGAACAGAGCTCTGAAAATTAACTTAGGATGTTCAGTGGATGCTCACCAAGATTTTAGTGAATACCAGTGATTAAAACTATCTTTTCTCTTTTACTGACTTCTGAGTATTTGATCTTGTGTCTGTGCAACAATCTTTGAATGTTATTTCTGCATATATTGCATGTATTTGTGACCTCAATGTTAGAGAACATCTCTTCACACAAGTAATGACAGAGGCCCATTAAAAATGTCTGAGTCCAAATTACTCCACAGCTTCTCATTTACCTCAGAAGTTTTATGCTTACCTTATGACAGCCCTAAGTCAGAGCTTTGGACCCTGGAAACTGAGCTGGCTGCAATGTTTTTGGAAATCAATGATCTGCAAGGAGGTCCAAAACATAGTCAGAATTCAGCCCCCTTAAGTAACCTTCTCCAGCATTAGGAGTCTCTGGGACAAGCATTTGAAATGCTGTTATGTCCTTACAGAAGGGTCAATAATTTAATTTAGATAATTTAGTTTTAATTCTTTATACTAGATTCCAAAAGCATATTTGATAAAGAAGAAAATGAGAACAGGATGTGTCTTTTGGTACTCTTTGAGCAAAACTGGGGAGAAAAATATTCCCAGAAAATTAAAAGAAAACTAGGTAACAGCTGGCAAACTGGATTTGCAGAACTTTCTCCTTTGTCTTTGGCTTAGGGAAATGCAAATCTCTAGAGAGGGGACTCTGCAAGAGAAGTTGGTTTCAGCATTAACAAAGGAGAGGGAAAAGTACTGCCATGTTCTAGAGTGAGTCAGTGTGATGAACTGTACTGAGCTTCATGTATTACAGTCTATTTATGATTTCATTTCTGAGTGATGTAGAATATATATTTTCAATTTCTCTATGTAACAATACAGAAACTGTGTATCTATAAAAGTACCTGATCTTAGAAATACAATGCAAAGCAATGCATCCAGAGTTCAGATACCCTACAAGGAGAAACAAAATCTTAGCTCAGGCACTCCGATCACTTGGACTTTATAATACTTAAGAAAGGTCAGCTAGCTAATTCAGTATAGACAAGAAACACATAAGTGTGAGCTTCACCTTTAGCTGTTCTTGATTTTAGAGTTTTATCAGCAACAATCTTTTAAGATATCTGCTTGTTTTTACATTTCACTGGCAGAAATGTCCTCCACAGACAGCGTGTGATGTAACACCAATTTGTAAGCAAAAGTACTATGGTATCATAGAATAATGATGTGTTTCTTAAACAACAGTTCAAAAGACTGGATGTCCTCAGAGCTGAAGTCCTGCTGGCGTCACTAAAGCCAGGATTTCACACCAGAAAATGCTATTAGAGATAAAGAATTAAGATTAATCTCAGAAATAAAGCCGCATCTTCTAACAGGAACAGCTTGAGCTTCCTAACTGACAGCTCGGGCATCCTGACCTGTCCGGCAGTGTGCAGGCAGTCATCACTGTGCAAGCACAAGCAGGATAAGCCTTTAGGCTTTTTTGCTAATAAGCACACATTCTGTAGGAAGGGAAGAAAAGGAGTAGAAATTAAGACCCAAATTAGGTTTCTGCAGGACATATAAAACTGCTGCTTCTCTTGATTTCTTTTAAAAAGACAGGACCTAAGAAACAGAAAAAAAAAAAAAAATGAATATTGATTTTGGAATGTTAATATTTGAATTCCACTATTAGGAAATAGTTACTATCCAGGAAAAGCTACATGAATAATGAATGAGAAGGCAACTCCCTTTTCTGGCCATATATTTTCCCATTAGCTCCAAAACAAATCTTCATCTAATGTTCTTAGGCTGGATTTTTATACATGAATTAAACCTCCCCCAAGATCAAGGAGGCCATCAATATAATTCAAGTATCTTTTCCAAGGTCACCCAATCTCAGCTACACTGCCAATACATAACAATGTGTTCTACCACTGGTTTTGACAACCTCACACACACATACACAGAAAACATGGCAATGCAGTATTTTTAGGGATCAGAATACAACCCATAGCACATTTGGAATATTTTACAAGGAAAAAATGGAGAAAGAAAGAAGAGAGCTGTACTCCCCCTCTCTGCCTGCCTCCAGCAGGAGCGGTCCAGGTGGCCAGAGCTATAATTATCCTCCCATGAAAACTGCAATTTGGAGTTGAAAGGCACCTCTGAAATTTGGCAATGCTCCAGAAGCTTAGACTTTCTTAATGTTGCTTAACATTTCATAAAACCCCCCAACACCTGTATAAGGTGCTTAAAATGTCATTACCACCTGTAATTAAATGCAGAATCCAATTACTGTGGATAGCAAATCAGGTTGGTGCTTACCATTTGTATATATTGACCATGTTGATTATAAAAAAAAAAATAAATCAGGACTAGTAAAGCACACATAGAGGAATGTAATATGCAGATTGTATGAAGCTCTAAAGAGCAATTACAAGATAAAAGGTAATGAGGAATAATAAGGACAAATTAGTTTCAGTGAAGTAATGACACTTGAAGTTTAAATTTCTATGTGAAAAGTTCAGCAAAGAAAAAAGTGAGCAAAAAGTATAGCGAGAAGATGGGAAGTTAATGCTTACCTATCATGCTTACAGGTATACCACTATCATATCAAAATAGGTATCTGCCTATTAGGGTATTTTTACTAGGAAGTTCTGTGAATCCAAGAGCATTTTCAGAGCTGTGAACCACAACCAAGCAGGTGCCTTATACCTATCCAAAACAGCCGATACATGAATTTTTTATCCTGTTATTTTTAGGATGATTGTATAGCCCTGTCTGGATTTCTTCGTATGTTGTAATTAAAGCACAAAATACTTTAAAATAAAATTATATTGAGTAGCAGCACAAGGTCTGCTATTACTGTCCTAAGACAGGGACTTCATGAGATAAGTACTATACATGTAGAAATCTTGATGTTTATACAATTGTGTTTGATTTCTAAGAATAATTCCTATTTTTTGAGGATGAAACATACGGGAGCCATTTAAAGATAGGATTTAAATTGTTTTGAGATCCTCAGATGAAAGGGGACAGAGTATTTGAGTCCTCTAAGTCAAACATCTGCTTTTGAGGTTTTGCATGGGAACATATTGACTTTGTAATAAATATGTTTCTTCCACTTCTATCAGTTCAGCAGTCTTTAAACTCCAGATCATGGTGCCATAATGATTATTTAAGGGCTGTTAGTCTGTCAGGTAAATGGTTACTTCTCAACACATGTAATATGTGCTTTGTCAGCATGATACATCACAACAGTGCAGAAGGAGCCATTAGGATGTTTTGGGTCAATATAAGTTTTCCATGCATAAATTAGACTATACATAGAATAAAACGCATACTAGACTTTTCAAAGCAGTTAATTTTTTAAATCACTAAGATAGCTACAGAGTAACATACTACTTGGTGTATGTAGAGGTGGTAGCCTCTGTCTCTACTCACCGGCCTGCAGTGCTGGCATGAGATCTTCAGGGAAGAACTACAGCAATTGATATCACCATATGCACCTCAGAAATAGAAACATACCTGAAACTATGGAATTTCTATCTGATCCTCTTTACAGGCATTGAATGATTAGTTTCGTTTGTTTGTATTGTTGTTTTCCTAAATTTGTCTTTAGATTAGTAAATAAGCAAATATCCACAAACAAGCTCTTGGCTGATTTGGCAAATCACGTTATATGGCAGTGAGAATGCAATACATGTATGTTTTAACAACTAATTGTGTCAATTTTTCAAAATTATATTTCAAAAGATGCATCAAACATGCTTGTAAGAGAAGTGAACACTATAGTTACTACTATTAAACTTTTCTGGCCAAAAGAAAGTACTTTTACTACAAAAAGATGGAAATTTTAAAACGTTATTATTTTATTATTCTTTTAAAAGCTTTTTTCTTTTCAAATAATAAGGGGGGGGAGGGGGGTTCTTAAATCACAGGGCTTAAGTTGTAGTCCTTAATTGTCTAAATATCTTAATTAATTATAATAATTCCATTGACTTCTATGGATGAAGTGTTGGCAAAGTCACCATTACTATTAGTTTTGATTACTTATATTATCAAGAAAAAGATATCAAGGAAAAGGGTCTCTTTTCATAAATGTGCCTTTTCTCTTTTTGCTCATATTGATTATTGCCTTATCTGTCCCACAATTCTGAGTTTTCTTATCTAGCCAACTGAAGGAGGAGGTCTGAAAATTTCCTATGTCCATGCCTACCATGTTCCCCTGAATATATGCTTGTTAATTTGGTAACAGCTGGACAGTAAGTGAGGCAGTGGTTTTAGATTCTAGTTTAGAAGTTGATACAACTGTTTCTGTCAAATACACTTTTCTTCAGTAATAATTTCTGTAAAGCACTTCATGCAGATCTATCACATGAAACGGTTAGTACACTGCTTCCATGTCACTGGGATTGAATTCTTTACCTAGATATTAGGGACATTATGATAAAATTCTTACTTCCTTCAAGATGACATTAAAAAAGTGAAGGAATTTTCACTGAGATGTCAATGCTTTGCAAAAAAAAAGTTTCTATATAACTTGAAAATTGAAACCATGATTTTGAGAGTTATTATCTCCACATAGTATCATTTTTTCCTCAGCTTGCCTGATCATCTTGGAAAATAGATAAAGAATAAATATGAAAACACATATTAAATAATTCAAAATATAATTGGCTTCAGTTATCCAGCTTTTTCCTAGGTGAACCTAGGGACGAGGGAAACAAAAAAAATATACATTTAAAATGTTTATTTAGAAAACACACCATTTCTTTCTCCCAGACATCTACAGAGGCATGATCTTCATCTTTTAACCACTACTACTACGTAAATTACTAAGTTAATTATGAACAAGCTATGAACTAATGCTAATAATAGCATGCTATATAAATTAAGTTATTTAAACAACTAGTTCCTGTATATTTGGACTCTAAAAATTAACTCCAATATATTCTTTTCAGGCTAGAAACAAAGGTAGTATTTGTGGGCATAATTATAAAGGCAAAATGAATAAACAACAAAGTTGTGAAGTGACTCACTATGAAATTTTCAAACATAATATTTTGAATGTAGGACTTACCTGTGTTTGAAAATACCATTGACATATTTTAAGAACATTGTTGTATTTTAAGAACATATTTTATGAATCTCTGAACAAAATGTTTTGTTACGACGTAATAATATAAAGGGTTGCTGTTTAAAAAATACAAGCTTTATAAAAGAAGCATAATTAAAAACTAAAAGAAAAAAAGATTTGAACCTAGCCCAACCTATCATTGATATCCCCTGATTGACACCCCTGTACTCTATTTTATATGGATGGAGACAGGCTTTTCCTCTCACATAAAACATATTTCTGCCTAGAGTTTTGTGGGTAATTCTCAGGAATTGACAAGCTTCATGATAGTTTTGAAGCTTTTCTTCTTTTCATAGCCATTTTAGTTCACTTTTTGATAGTGCAGATGTGATGAACACATCTGAAAAAAAAAAACAAACATCAATATCAGCCTTAATATACTGGTTTAGCTCCCAGTTCTTTCCATTCAAAGCACAGACCTGGCTGAGCTGGAAGAGTGCTATTAGCTTGATAGCTACAAAGTCAATAGAAACAGCATTTTAAAAGGATACCAAATCCTCATGATAAGGGACATGGAAGGTTGCATGCTCAGTGATCCATACCATTTCCTGCAAATCAGATCAAGAAGATTAGTCTTTTCTGGTGATTAGTTTATTTGCTTTAATGCAAAGCAGTGAGAGCAGTTCAGTGAAACATGTAGCAAAACAAAACCGTTTTCTGAAATATATAGAATTAAATGCTAGAAAAGTTTACAAAATTATAGGTTTAATTTAAACTGACCAAAGCCAGGCAATCCAGATGCATGTGTATAACTTCTTTACACCATGCTGTTTTCAGGCACTGCAGGAAATTTCAGCCTTAAATCTTGTTAAATCCAAAACAAAACAAAAAGCTCTGAACAAACAACCTCTTTCTTCAAATACTCACACACACGTACACACAATAAATAACAAATTTAAGTCTGTTTATGAGCTATAGAGGTAAAACCTACTAAATGTTAAAAGGTATGATTTAAATTGACCTAAAGCAAAAATTCAGTAGAAACTTCTTTATACTGTGCTTTATTTTGTATAAACAACCCACAATCTACCAGCGCAGAATATTCAAGCAACCGTGGATAAAAAACTGTTCGTAACAACCAGCTCTCCCTCTGATTCAGTAAATGTAAAGATGGACAAATTACTAAAAACAACCAGTTGGGTGCTAGCATGGGCATAAGGACCATGATGACACCTGCCCAAATCCCTTGGAGTTCCATCACTGCAGCTATTACGTGGAGCACTGCTGCCCGGGGTCCTGCTCTGAAGTGTCTTCAAGTGACTGACAATGAGATCTGTTTTAGGTAGGACAGTAAGCACTGTGAATGTGCAATCCAATCTTATATTTTACCACCCGTCAGGGCTATCTAGAAAAGAGGCAATATTCTATAGTTAACTTCTCTTCCCCTTCTATTGCTGAAGTAAATTGCTAGTAAGCCTTTTAAAAATAGAAGATATCAAATAGACATAAAATGTCATAGTGAGCTTTCTAAAGCAAAAATAATCTACCATATTGTTGCAGCACAGTGATGCTTTCAGTGTGAAATTGAGCCTGTCCATTTCTTGCAAGCAGTGAGTTAAAGTACTTGCAAAACACCTTTGCCATACTCTGCCAGGGTTTACTCTTGCTCTCACTGAGGTGTCTGACACTGATTGCTGATTTGACATGGGAAAACCAGAAGATTTTAAGGTTAGCTTGGTTAGTTGAAAGATTGGCAGGTAAATGGAGATTTAGTCAAATGTTACATTTACAAGAGAATGACTTTCAGAATGGACTCACTTTTCTTTTCAGATCACAGGTCTTGGCTACCTTTCATTGCCATCCAGCACGACCCAAAATATCATCATGCTGAGAACTGGTTTTGGAAGCAGGGACAAACACCTCATCTGGAAGCCAGAGAGGTCACTGATGTGCTAAAAGCCTTCAAAAAAGCATAAAATTGCTAGCCCTTTTTTCTTAGGGAGGCATTTCAAATGAGCTTTGGTTTAGGGACACCATGAATTCCAGAGTAATGCATTCAGTAGTTGTGGATATGATTGCTGTCATAACCCTACACAGTAAATAAATGCAATATTTATTCATGTATTTGAAAGGAAGCAGATTCAGACTCTGTCCAAGCTGCGAGATAACTGAACATCAGTCAGCCCTGACCCAGAACCCTCAGGGCTGCAATAGCCAGGTGTCCACAGCCACTCCAGCAATCTCTGGCACAGAGCCTGCTCAGACAGCAAGATGATTTCTAGCACTGGGCTGGCTTGCAACCAGCCACATCAGGACCAAGCAAAGTGAGCTTGGTCTGTCTGCACTCACATGTTTCTAAAAACCATATCCTGCTTTATAAATATTGTATTGGACTATTAACACAGACAATTTTTTTTTTTTTTTTTTTTTTTCACACAGCCATACCAAGTGCTTATTATGATCTGGTGCTTGATTTGCTTTTCATGACCTTGGTTGCTTATTTACCACCCCAACCAAGAAAAGCAAGGCAGTCCATTCCCTTCTCTTTATCTGAACAAATTTCTTGCCAGTTTTCATTTCAGTTTTGCTGGTCCAGCCCAAAGTTACACAAACACTGCAGAAGAATGTTTATTTGTGCTAGGATATATTTCTATTCAAAAGTGGAAACCAGACATAAACTATACCTATCCATCACTAAGACTTCAGTAAGTGTAGTTTTACAAAATTCTCGATTTTGTGTCAGATGTCTGCATTTTGCTTCCATGCTTGTGCATACATATTATTGATATAAGACGCTATAACAAATACCTATAAAACAAATTGTGTATTTATGCATTGTTTTTTTTTTGTTTTGTTTTGTTTTGTTTTTTTTTTTAAGTCTATTATGTAGCCTGTGCTCCTTCTCAAGTTTGACTCATGTAAATGCTTCCAGAAAGAATGTGCTTTGTCAGCACTGCCAGCAGCTCTGAACTTACTGATCCTTCCTGCAAACTCCTTCTGTGGGTGAAGCAGTGGGACTGGGTGGGCTCCCTGCTTCATGAGGGAGGCATGCAGCAAACATTACAAACCAACTGGGATTGAACCTGTACCTCTCTTTAATTACCCAAGATATCGGAGACCTATTAGATGAAACATTTAAGCACAAAGTCCTCTCTCCTTCTTGTTCCATGGCAGTTTAATTAAAAACTGGTATTTTCTTTTACATTTCTCCAACATCTCCAGCTGTTTTTCACAGTGTCCTAATGTCTCTACCAGGCAAGAGCTGCATTTCAGGGGTGGTTACTCTGTGTGTGCACACCAGGCATTAGAAATACTTCAAGGTACCCATGTCTGAGCTAGTGAATGTGAACACACAGCTTCTTAAAATCTCCTTTGTAACATGACTGTGCTTTTTTAAATCCATCCCAGTCCCAGTGCTACCCTTAGCTTTGTTTCTTTATTTAGCAGTAATATTCAAAGCACATTTTTGGCCTATAGGCCATACAGAGAAAACAAGGAGGAGTATCTCTTCCAGATTATATTTCAGCATTCATACCTCTAAAGATAAATTATTTATGTTCAAACAGGTCATACTTTGCACTAACTTGCTCTATACACCACCTGATTTCCTGCAGATCTGTCTCCTACCTCTTTAGCTTGCCCCACCACAGAAATCACACATCAGTTCCCATGTCTCCATGACCTCCTGTTTCTCTGAGCACCTGCACTTTTGCCCTTACTCTCACCTTTGTGAGCTCTCCCAGCTCTCTCCTCTGCTTCCGTCTTCCTCCTCATCATTTTTTTCTGAACTACTTGCAGCTCTTTTTCTACTTTTTTTTTTTTTTTTTTTTTTTTTTTTTAGGTTCTCTAATATTTCCTTTCACACGCCTACCTCTGTTTCCCTCAAGCATATGTCATGCATAAGCTTAATAGTTTCCCCTCCCTAACAC
This sequence comes from Aythya ferina, assembly GCF_964211825.1. Taxonomy (NCBI): domain Eukaryota; kingdom Metazoa; phylum Chordata; class Aves; order Anseriformes; family Anatidae; genus Aythya; species Aythya ferina. The sequence continues at coordinate 36,199,023 of NC_140303.1, read as the reverse complement.
TGGAAGCAAGGAGCAACAGCAGAGCTCTGGCTGTGCTTCCCCCAGCAACAGCAGGAATATATGGGTGAGTACCCAGCAACCGACTGCCAGAGTTTTCCAAAGTTAATGCCATTGATGTTTCCTCTTTCACATGTGGATGAAATGGTTTCATACATGCCAAAAACGGATAACAGAGTGAAAGACAGACAGAAAACCATGTTAAAATAAACGCTTAAAATCCCTACATCCCTTAAATGTTATCTCATTTTCAAAAAAGAGTTAGATTATGAATCTAATGAACATTTTTTTAAAAGTGGAGTACTGCCTATACCAAGGTCTGAAGTCTGAACTTTAGTAACCATTTGTTTTAAAATGAGCCATAAAATTTCCCTTTCCATCAGATTTTCTCCCTCTCCTTCCTCTCTTTCCAGCACTCTCCACACAAACCCTTTGTAAAAATCCCCATGGGGACTCCACCAGCTTCTCACCACCACATCAGAAATAAAGGAATAAAGAATTAGCATAAATGTGGTCTCCTACACCACCGCACTGCTTATTACCCCTTTTAGAGCACTCCCAGATGAAGATGTCTGGAAACAGATGGCTGAGGGAACAGAAAAAAGCCCACTCAAAGAAAAGATCACCTTTATCAAACCACAGAAATACACAGTGATTTTTTTCTTCCATGAACTTCTCACCCCTTCCACCAGAAAAAAATAATCTAGTTTTCATCCTGATTGACCCACAATACAGCCAATCTTGAGAGAAGATACCCACAGCATATAAGGGAATGTATTTTGTCCAGATTTAGATCAATTTAAAGATGCTGCACACAAGTGTGTACGGCACAGTTTGAGTGAAGAAAATATGAAATGTGCTGATACTGTAAGTCATTGCAAAGAGCATTGAAGTTGGGTAATTTTGCCTTGGCCTCAACACAGCAGTGTCACAGTAGTGCCAGGATGCACATAAAGATGTAAGAAACCCTGTGGGCAGCATGCAGGGCTCATCAAGGAGAAACCAGCCTGAAAGCATGGCCCTGGAAGAGGAATGGCTGCAGGAAGCTGCTCCTGTGCCTCGCTTGCTCCCAAGTTACGGGATTTTACTTCACCCACGGAAGCTTGAAAATCTGCAATGATAATGAAAATGTTAATGCAATCTGAGCTACCTCAATACTAGTGGGGGGAGCTATTAAAATCTCATGAAAAACATAATGAAGCTTTTTTTATTATTATTTTTATGCACTAACCACAGAAGAAGGCGATTTATCAAAACTATTCACTACATCTGACTAATATTTTTGTACATTACAGGAATCCACAACTAACTGATGAATGCTGGTAAGCTGTAAACCATTTCTCTTCTTGTAAATATTGCAAAGTGTTCAGCAGTGCTGCTAATACTGCTGCAATAAAATCTTTAACCAAAATAAATAAATAAATAAATAAAAGCAATTCAACATTTCAGACATACAGAAAAAAATCTTTTCACTATTTTTCACATTTATGTTGCTTTCCTTCCTTTCTCTGGAAAAATGGGAGTCATGCAGCGATGTTGTTATGGGTTGCAATCTGGCAATGTTTAAACAGCATTCATCCTAATTACAGCTTAAATGGCAGAGCCCTAAAGGAACAGCGAGGTACTGGGGAAGGTTTTCAACTCAGCTAAGGGCACTTTGCCCCTTGAATCAGAGCTGAGCCAATGTACCATTAAAATAATAGGTGACACAGAGCTTCTGGTTTAGATAAGCTACAGATCAGAGAAAATTGATGGGTACTATTGCTTTTCCAGAGCAATGGTGATGGGACAGGGAACTGGAAAAACTTTGCAGCTTCTCCTCATCATGGAGTAGGAAAAATAGATTGCAGTACACAGTGCTGGTGCATAAAATGCCTCCCAGGGCTCCTGGTTATGTCCTTGCTATTAAGTATTTTCAGGAAAGAAAGAGGAAATGTTCTGTTTTGCATTATTTGTCACCATAGTGGCTTCTCCTGACCGTTACAGCTACAAATATTACCATGGACAATATGAAACCATGATCCTGACTGGCTGTTGGAGGATGTTAGAGACCTTCTGAGTGTTGTGCTATCCAAGTATCTGTGCTGATGCAAACATCTGCTCAATCACATTTTTGCTGAAGATGTGAATTCTGCCATTCAATTAACTTGCATTTTGACTCTGCAAAAATTACCCCAACATGAAAGCAATGAGCAATTTTAAATGATGAATACCCGAAGCACAACAGAACAGAAATGAAAATTTACCTGATAATCTTAAAACATTTTAAAAACAGTAATGGGTGAGATTCAGCCTTGTAAGGGGGACAGCACAGGCTGTACATCACTTAAGGCCTACTTAAAGCCTCAAAAATAGGATCTAAGTGAAACTTAGGTGGTGCACAATCCTCATGCTGACACTGCACAGAGCTGAGTGTCACACATTAAAGACTTAACCCTCAAAGCAAGCATTCTTTTGAGGACCATTAATTTTATTACATCCACAGCTTTTGAAAAAAGGAATGTCTTTTACACAGCTCTTCCACCTTATGAGGAGTCTGGTGGCACAGCTGTCTTCAGACACTTCCACTGCCCACCTTCATGTTCTTGCAACCTATGTCATGACACCCTGTCCTCCCAGCTGCGCTCCTCCTGCTCACCTGTTAGCAAATGCATTACCACTGTAGGCATTTTATCATGAAGCCACAGCTTTGTAATTGATCCCACAAGCTGTATAATGCCCAGCTTGCAGTATTTGGTGCACGGTGCAATTGCTTAATGGAGGTTTGCTGCTTTCCAGTTTGACAACTGCTGTTCCTCTTCCCAAGAGAAATTTGCAGGAGAACAACCCAACAAAAAGAAATGAAACAAACCCAGGAACAGTGACAACCATGCCATCTCTGATAAAGCAGAAGGGAATTGCATGTGTTAGTTTCTAAAGCATTATATCTATCTCCCCTTTTCAGAGCAAGCTTTGGAAATCACGGGCTTGGAGAATGGGGGCCTCTGCGACATCCGTACCTCGGACTGCACCAGGACCCGGGTATTCGGCTTCGGCTTCACAGATTCCCCCAACCTGCACTGTGAGGTTACCAGGCTAATTGTAAGCATCTTCCCATGGACTCATCAATTATTGGTGCTATGGTCAGACTTTGACATGTTTATATTAAACCCTGAACGGTGCTGAGTGCCAGTCACTGCTGCAGCAGGATGTGAATACCTAGAGATCCCATTGCCAATGTGTTTGCCATGAGCTGGGGGGAGATGAAGCAGTTCTGCCCTTTCCAGGACTGATTCCTTAGAAATTCAAAGCTGTGTCTTCCTGCCAATTTGTTCCGTGGGGTTTTGTTTAACTCTTGTTTGGTTCAGCTGCACTGTAGTCCAGTGAAGCTTGAAATCACAATATTATTTCTCATTTTGTGCATCTGCAATGGGTATGCTTGGTTGTTTCCCTAAACTCATCTGAATGCTAAGTGTTGCGGTTAAATACAAGGCTTCCTCAATACAGTTAGAGGTTCCTATGTGAATTTTCTTATTCATGGTTCAATACCAAGTCAGAAGTTCTAATAACTACTAAACCCATCTCTTCTGTTCATACTATAATTTTGTTATAAACAACTACACACAGGCAATTCTTGGACCGAATTATTTGGAGTATCCACACACACAGACATAAGATGTTGGATTCATCTCATAAATCCACCTCATAAAAGATATTCAGCCTGATTGCCATTCATTACTAACAAGACACAGCTGAGATTTGCCTACCTTGCCCACTTATGACTGTGTAGGCTCTAAAAAAGCAGTGATGTTTTATGTGGCCAACCTTGCTAAGTAGCAGACATTACCTGAAGGAGCCAGAAGGTGCACAAGCTGGCTGCAGAGCCCTAGGAGCAAAGACAGTGCTGCTCCAGGACATTCACCTGTCTCGTCCCAGCTGCTCATCCAAAACACAAGCTGCAGCCCTTCCTAAATCAACAGGCCACTTGCATGCATAGAGGAGCATGGCTTGCTTTTTACTGTGGTTACAGGAACATCACTTCTTTTAATAAACCATCTATAAATTCCTTATATTAATAATTAGAAATATAAACATATGTTGACAACTGGAATTGCTTTATATGAGCCTTCAGTTTCTGCACTCTCCTTCTGTTTTACTGTAGCATCTCAATGGCGAATGGATATCAAGAGAGCAAGAAACAACACGAGCAGATTTTCTCAGCTCTGAGGCTGTTGACTGCCAAATTCCTCTCCTGAACATCACAGAGACAGAGGCTGTGCACTTTGTGGCCGGTGACGAGCCGTTCGCAAGATGGCAAGTGAAAGTAGGAATTTCGTATGTTTCTAAGAAATGATTTAGAAGAAGGAAATCAGTTGTCTTGGTAAATCAAAATGCAAAGTGCAATTTGCATCCCCTCAGAACCGAAGACGCCTGTAGAAATTCTCACATTAGTATTGAGGGGGGCAGGGGGAACGTCATGACACAACCAAAACAATGGGAGTTAAAAACAGGTGTCTTCGTAAGCAATCCAAAAGTGCAAATTGCAATCACTTCTCCACGTAATCACCTGAGATTGATGCAGTTGTACTAATCAATTGTTAATCATTAGTATTTCATTTCTGGAAACCCCAGCTCAAACTCATGATTAGGAAGCAAATGCAAGGCAGTTCTGACCCCCAGGTTTCAAGGCAGATGCTTGCACAGCGCAGGAGTGAGCAGGGATGGGACAACCATGGACTTAAATTGCAGCCTCTGCAGTACCCACACATCCTGGATCAGCTCTGCTGTAGTTTTAGCCCCTTTTGTTCCCAAGGTGATACTTAAATTCTAAACATTTACAGGAGACCAGTGTCTTGTTGACCTTGTGCATGCTAACCTTGGTCTTGTGCTCAGTCTGGCTGGTTATTTTCTGCAGACTGGTTGCTTTGCTAAGACTGAGCTCATTTAAATGCACCATAGCTGAGAAAAAATATGTTGCAATTGAAGAAAGACTGCAGATGTGTATTGAAAATTTCCACATGTAAAAATGAAACACGTGAAACGGTCTCTTCACTGTGTTGTCACTGCCTGTCCTGTGCCTTATAGCTGTCTCTAATGTGGATCAGACTGGGGACACATGTGGCCATGGAGTTAAGGGCAAGGGAAAGATGTTTGCTAGAACATATTTTCTATCCAGTAAGTTATTTTTAAAATGTGGGGATCTGTGATTAAGAGATGTGTGTAAAATTTCTGGATGAACAGAGTCTGACCATCAGCCAGGGCAGATCCTGCACCTTCAGGAGAAGGTGCCATTCAGACTCTGAGGGCAGTTCTTGTGCTTAGGATTCCTAAATTTCTCATAGTGGATGCTGAACTCTCCCAGTTGTGAAATGAAATGTGATGGAAGGACATGAACGGACTGGGATGTAGCCCAGAAGGAATGCTTACATGTTTGCATGGGTATGGGGCCATTCCTGCAGCACAATCGGGTTAGCTACCATGCACCTCAGACATATCATGATTCAGTTTGCTTTCAATTGCTGCCTTCCAGCCATGAGAAGGTCTGTGTCATTTTTCGATTTTTTTCCTTCCAAAATACATGTTTTTGCATTTCAGTTCAAGGAAATCTCCACACCTGTGAGCCTGCTGCCCTTTCCCTTGCCTCTGAATCTTGCAGGAAAAAAAAAAAAAAAAAAAAAAAAAAAACAGCTTCATGGCTAGGCAGTGAGTGCACAATTAAATTGCCTCAGCCCGATCCAGCCACTGGCATGCTAATCCCGGCTCTCCTGTGGATCTTTTTGCTGAATAAATTGCGAAGGCAGAGCTCAAAGCTCGGTTTCAAAGGCAGTGAGCCCTATGTGGCAGCACAGAGAACAAAATGATGGAACTTTTCAAGATAAAAAATGATTTGAAATGATTTCCATGAGTACTCAAAATTTTGCACTCCAGAAAATTCCTGGTAAGACTTCAACATTTATCTTCATGGTTATATTAATATATACCTTTTAAAATGGAAATGAAAGTTTTTCCAAAACCCCAAAACAATTCTTTCTGGAAACACCAGTGCCAAACTTTCAGAATCTCACCTGCCCTGAAATCAAATTTTAGGGGAATCAGCAAGGTTTCACATAAGCTTTTTTCATTACCAAGGTTAGGGAAGTGGGTGCCTCCCGAGCTCTTCTCAGGGCCTTTTCCTGTTATCCGTTCCTGTATTCTTGTTTCAGATTTTGCTCTTTCCTTCCATGACATGCTGCTGCATGTTAATAAAGTACACAGTCTATATCAGGGTGTTTGGGATAGTTCATTTAGATATCAAAGTACATGCTCCATCTACTTGGACAGCAGATGACTTAGGTTGTCCACGCAGATGTCTGGGTGAAGAGGTGGCAGAGCTTGGCAGGCACTTATCTAATTTGGGAAGCAGGTCTCTGGTTTATCTTCAATTTGTTATCGTTGCCTGTATATGTCAAGAGTAGCAAAAATATTTGCTTGGAAGTCAGTGAGGCAGGAACTGAATTTGAATTCAGCAAGTCTTCACAGCTTTCATTTTTCACTTATAAAACATTCATGAGGGTCAAATTTTATTTCAATGATGAGGGGCACAAATAACTACAATGAATGAAATGCACTTGTCCAGAAGCAGAGGTTCTTCCTTTCCAGATGACACAGACATAAAAACAGCCAAGGCACAGCTCTCAGCAAGTCTCTGGCTTTTAAGGGCCAACTGAATCTGAATGGAGGTTTGCCCAGCTTAGGTCTCATCAGTGCTTTTGGAGCATTTGTTTCACGTCACTAAGGTGACTAATGGAAAAGCAATTGAAATAACTATAAAAGAACCCAATTCCAAAAAGACACCAAGATGGAAGTTCATAATAATCTGTAGATAAAATAAAACCAATAGGAAAGAGTTACATTTCATTCACAATGGTCACTTCAGACAGAGGAATTAGTGCAATTTTAGAGCTCTTTATATTTTCCCTGTCTACTCATTTCACCCATTATTACTACATTAGTACTGAGACAAGACTAGATGCTTTGGTTAAAGGATGAAATGAAATGTAAACTGCATTAAGAATAATATATTCTTAATGGAAGTCCTGCTGCCAATGAGCACTGCAGTTTTGTGAAGAGCAGGTCTTTGGGGTTGCCTGTTTTGTTAGTTCCTCATTTCCCTCTGCAGAATAAGTTCTTTACTTCTTCAGAAAGGGGTTTACGTTTAGTAAAATACACCATACTCTAGCATCTTGACTGAGTATGACACTAAAGAAAGAATTTTATTTTCTTCCTTAAGCTATACCAATGAATTTTATTTCAATTTAAGTTAGCCCATAGTTGTCTCTCTTCCAGAATTTCATACTCTGAATACCCATGAATACTGTCTGTTTACCTACTTGTACTGCATTCTGCAGAAACAAATGCTCTTAGCTAGCAGTGCATTTTGAGCTGAGAACAATCATGTGTGACATTGTGGGAGTATCAACTGTGTTATGTTCCACGAGCATTCAGATTATCCTTAGTGAATTTATAATCATTGATGCTTTTTATGGAATTTATTAAAGTAATTCTTTATTCTCTGCACCTCCAGTTATCTTTTTTCGATTTAACATACATTGCAAACCGAAATAATTTGTTAACTGATCAACTTTGTATTCTTGGCCCTGTTACTGATGAGGGGATGTGGAGCTCAGGCTGTGCCAACCAGCCCTTTGGTCTGAGTGAGCTTCTGAAGTGCTCTGTATCCGCTTTCTCCCCTGTGGCTGCAGTTCCTCTGCTCTGCCTGCTTTGAGTCACTGAGGGAGACAGAGGTCACAGAGATATTCATTTCTCACAAATGTCATGAAAATCAAAACAGCAGAAGTGCAAAGAGGCTTGTAGTGTCTGCACAGTGGGAAACAGCAGCCCTTCTCTGCCTGGGGAATGCACACGAGCAGGATGGTCAGTGCTTGGCTGAGGTGCAAGAAGTAAAAACTATAAAATACCTGACAGAGAGGGCTTTGCTTTCCTGCTGGTGTTTATCAGTGTTTTCTGCAAGGCTTACACAAGTATTTTCACATTCAAGTACTCTTTAATATTCACCTGTCTCAAAGGGTGTTACAATGGTTTGTCAAAAGTTAGCTCTCCACATTAGTCTGGCATCTTTTCATTTTTATCGTGGAAAAAATTAAATTAAAATGTAAACTCACATCACTCTTTTTTATGCAGTCATATGAAAACTGCCATTCTACATTAAGGCTTTCTAAGCTACCCACATGTACAGGAATGTCCTTCTAACGTACTTTCCTATGGAAATAGGACTGTTGCTGTCTGGTATTAACCACCCTAGCACTTTTTAGAGATTAATATAGAGCCACCTAAAGAATATGTATTCCTTTGGTTTGTTTTGTTTTCCTCAAGATTACTTACTAATTTACCATATAGTAAGAAAGTGGTCCAAAATTTCAGCCAAATATCTTAATTTTATTTCACAACTCCTTGAAAGGCATCCTTGTAGTACTTTAGTACATATGCAGTCTCTGTAAAGGTATTGAAAAAAAAGTGCTCAGAAAAAAAAAAGAAAGAAAAAAAAAAAAAAAACAAAAAAAAACACAGCAATCAGAAAGGTTGAATGCCAGCTGTACCAAAATATCTTTTGGTTATTAATGAATAGTTTCCATTTTGGAACATTAAGCAATTTGTTCGCTTGCAGTAGAGCAACTCACAAGTGCTTTAATTTATCTTGCTGGCAGGCATCCAGTTCAAGGGTGCAACAGTATATGCTCCAAAATGAGCAGACAGTCTCCATATGGAACATTATTACTTATAAGGATGATTTTTGTATCATTTAGATCACTAATGATGGCTTCCAGTACAGTAATTCCAGAGTGCTGACCCTGTATGACACAGTCTGCCAGGCCTGTGAATCCCATCCAACCGGACTTTGTAAATTAAAGGTAATTTAAAGAGCATAAAGGTTTAATATGGATCATTCATCTCCTCCCTAGCCCTCTCCCTCCTTTTGATGTACTGTGTGTAATAACTGTTTTAGAAGAGGAAAATCTATTTCACAGGTCAGTTGCACAGTCTGATACTTTTCTGTCTTTCACAACCTCTTGTCCATGTGTGTTTTCTTTAAACCACACGTATATATATATATATATATATATATATATATATATTATAAATGTATGGTATGAATACCTGATAGAGCATGCTTTATGGTGGGCCTTTCTTAGGATGGCTCTTCCCAAAGAGCATGGCTGACAACACACATACTTTTTTGCTATAATTTTTAATGGAAGTAAATAAGACTGTGCAGTCTCCCCTGCCAGGCAGCTTGCCTTCACTGTTGAAGTGCCTCTCCTAGGAAGATCTTTTACCTCTCCCATGCTGCTTGGCAGGGGTACTGTAACTGTAACGTATATCATTTCTATACCCATTTTCTGCTGTTGCAAGAGGTATACTATGATGCATGTTACACGGTTTTTGTTGTGTGAAAACACCCGTGAGAGAACATAAAACATTCTTGCTTACATTAAATACCGCTAAGTACAAACATATAGTGCTTTGACAGTTTTAAAATCGTAATCAAAAACCTAGTGCTACGTTTTAAACTGCCAGAATGCTAGGAACTGCCTGGAGAATGCTATATCCCTCTGATTATTATTAGTGTAGCATCCCCCGTCCCTTAAAAAAGAGCCTTCTTGCTCTTATTTTTAGAGGACTGCATGAGACACCTTTTCTGTTTTTCAGAGGGACTTTAAAAGATACTTTGGGAGGGTGTAGGGTAAGGAATACTTAAATGTGCTAATCCTGCTTTCCTACTACCCTGAGGCAAGCACAAATGAATAGGAGACCACCAGTCTTCATTCCTATAAAATGAAGATTAATCAGGTATATCTTAACCCATTTGCCTCACTGTTCTCATTAACGCTAATGGGAAAATATAGTTTTCAAAGTTGCACTGATTGCAATAAAGAACCAGTTACCAAAATAAAATGAAAGTTCACATTTTTCAAGTAAATCAGTGAATAGAAACTAGTTTATATGCCCCAATGAGGGCAAAGTCACTTAAATTTCAGATTAAAATAATTATGTCAGAACCATTTCAATTAAAGCTAGGTGGTTTGTTGATTTGTTGTTTTTTGTTGTTGTTGTTGTTTTGTTTTGTTGTTTTTTTCAAGGGCTTTCCTCATTCTTACACTTTAGGAATTCAGAAGTATATACGTTTTTTCAATATGCTGGTGTTCTCGTTCTATTATAATAATTTCTATCCTACGACGCTTCAAGGGACTATTTGAACTAGGCTTCCAATTACATCAAACCACATTCTAATTACCCCTATTACAACATTACTTTGTAATACCTAAATTGCTTTCAGAAAAGGTGTTTCAATTAGGGGACAGTTTATGTCAGGCCATTTCGCATTTTGTGTTCCACTTTTATGGAGCCCATTCTCTAACACATTATCACATCAGAAAAAGCAGCTTTTTCATCAGAACTTCAAGCCTTTGAAAACAACAATGTAATAAAATCTAATTAACACCCAAATTTTAATGTTGGAGGTTTGTCATGTTGGGGCAATTATGAGTTGGTTTTTTTTTTTTTTTTTTTTTTTTTTAGCTTACTCATTATTAGTAACTATTATTTTAAAATACAAGTTGAGAAAGAAGAAAAGCAGTAAATAGCAAACACAAGGCCAGTAACAGGGCACACACCAGTCTCAGCCCCATCTTTTGGGGCTGGTGGGACTATGTGCTGTGCCAGGGAGGTGGAAGGCCAGGAGCCCGTGAATATGTACACTCTGAAGTCAGATGTTTGATTACAGCACAAACAGGTAGATTTGCACTGCTTTGAGTTTACCTCTTTTACCTACCAGTGCTAGAGAAAGCCAAGCAATCTGATCTTTCTAAGGGGCTGTGCAAACCCTCCAATGGTCATGGGATTTCTTTTCAGAGCAATGTGTATTCAAGGAAGGGAAAAAGAAAAATATCTTTGGGCCCTTATAGCTTCTCCCTCCTGCTATAGCCAGGGCATTCTGCCAACTTCGGCCCCGTCGCTGTGTTCAGCCATTTCTTTACAATCATCTTGCAGAACCCGAAACTCTAATAAAGATCTTTATTTTGTTTTTACATCATTGCTTTTTCATATTTTTATGAAGAACCTCCAGAAATAATTCATATACCAGAAAAGGGTTCCAAAATTTCAAATTTTTTTCAAGTATTTTTTGTTGATCTCATGCAACTCTCTTCTGAGTGTTACCAAATAGTCATCATGTTAGTAGTCACAGCTAGGAATAATGATCACATACAGTACATACTGATAAAATGAAAAAAATAAAAAATAAAAAAATAAAAATAGAAATCATGCTCTCGTTCATCTATGGCAAGCAGCATCACATGCTGCCTAAGATAAAGGATTTACAGCTACAAGGATCTCACATGGAAACTGGAAAACCTCCATGTCTTGTTTTCTTCGTGTCAGTAGAAAGTACTAGCATTTAAATTGATAATTTATTCCTTCAAAAGATAAGCAAGCTCCTGCTTATCTCCAGAAAATATTAACTGCTAATTTTTTATCTTTCTTACTCTTTCTTACTTCTTTTTTCCTTGCCTCCACCTCCCACCCATTTTTATTTCCTTTTTTGGCAGGAAAATACTTGTAATATAGATGGACTTTGCTATGGTGAAGGAGAGTCAAGCCCTACCAGTCCTTGTCTTCTCTGTGAACCTGATATTTCTAAGTTCACCTGGTCTATTAATGAAAGTAAGACCATTTTTTCTAAGATTTAGAAGTGCTTAGCTGGGAATTTAGTACTAAGTCTATGAAATGCACAGTTCATTTAGCTAACATGGGCCTATCCTGAATAGGACTTTATGTGGTGGGAATAACTGGGTGCACAGGAAGTCCAGGCTGATCAGCAGCAGGAAGAAATCCTCTGTGTGCACTAGGCATCTGGACGCTTATCTTGTTCTGGGTGAAACCTGATAAATTAGTAATTAATAAAACCAATGTAACACCTGGAAAAAAAAGAAATTTTGACATGCCCAACGAAGGGCCCAAGTCTGTCAGCTAAAAGTGATGGACCCTAAAAATGCCTGTGATCATCTCACAGGTACAAATCTTTAAGGGAACAATTTGAGGAAAACACTGTTTTTAAAACACTAATGTATATTTTTGGTATCTTTCCCTGAGCCAAATGCTATGAAATGCCACACGAAAGACCTTGGCCTGGCAGGGAGTCTAAGTGGTAGGGAACAGCCACTCATTGCCTTCACTGCCACGAAACCTAATGGCTCATTCTTCAGCCATTCATGGCAGGGGTCATGGAGAAGGCTGCCTTTTGAAGCACCTCCTGAATGCTAAGGATTTAATAACAGCTTTTTCATGACTGCATCTCCAGTGTAAAAAAACACCACTGCTTAACGTTTGCTTTACAGATAATCCATAATTCTAGAAACATTGATCCCTTGATGCATCTTCACATTTACATGAACATATCTACGTCTGCTCGATATAAAGATTATAATAACACTTTTGTGTAGATTCATGTGTTGCTTCTAGAGTTTCTCTGTAATTTTAGGTTCAGTAAGGAGAAGCAATTACAGAGAGGTATGTAAATGAGAGGACATGTTTGATTTGCTTGTTCACAGTTTTATATTCCTGAAGTGACTGAAGGAATTCGTTCCTCTAAAAGATTGATCTTTTCCTTGGGGAGAAACCGGGGATGTTCATGGACAGAGGCTTCTACAGAGTGCAAGTCATGGAAGCAGAAACAACGAAGTGCAACGCAGTGGCCAGAGTCCACAGCTCAATAACCAGGGAGAGAAGTGAGTTGGTACTCCCTTCTCAGAGGTGATAGAAAGGCACTTGAGAAGGACTCAACAAGTTCCAGCAATACAAGACAACAATAAGTTGTCCAAAACCAAGCTTAGAAGCAGGAACACAATTGGAAGGGAAGGAGCTATTCATGAGCCCTTGGAATTTCTGTTCCAGACTAGCCACTTTGAATTCTCTCTATTTAGAAACACAGAGCTCTTGTTTATGTCCTAAAAAATTAATTTCCTGTTAATAAAAGGCATAGGGAGATCCATCTCAAGTGTTGTCCAATGAAGAATCCCATTACATGTTACTTGAAAGAGTAGTTAGAATGCCTAATGGTAAGCCAGGCCTGAAGAAAAACTTGTGTGCCTGAAAGAAAGCCTTTTTTCTCCAAAGATACGATTTAGTTTAATGAGAGGCGTTAACTATGACACACAAATCTTGTGCCTCCGTTCTGTCCTTCCACTGTATTGGCCACACCTATTCTGTCTTCAGGGGTAAGCAGATTATGACTGTCATATAAAATTATCATTACTGGTACTAAGACATTTTAATTTTAAAAATTAGGAAATGGCTTAAAAAGAAAAAAAAAAAAAAAAAAAAAAAACAAACAAACAAACAAAAAAAAACATTTATTTCAGAATTTATAAAACTAGGAGTGATATATGAAATCTGAAACAGATCATGGTTCACTTTTCAATAATTTAAAAATCTAAAAATACTGAGAAGGTACTTCTCAAGCTTGTTTTCAAATATATGAGTACCTTTTAAAAAGTATTGCAATAACTAGGAGTGTATATATGTTCACTGGATAGCAAGGAGGCTTCTGTGGAATTAAAAACACTCTTGTTCACAGACTGCCTTCAGAATATCTGATATTATCTTATTTCATGGTATACAACATCTTGTAACCCTCCATCCAGTTAACACCTTTGTGTTTATCTCTAAATGCATACCAGCATCAATATTTCATTCATTACTTTGGGCACAACTTTTATGGGCTCCATGGTTTGAGTGTTTCTGAAGTAAAAGGTAATTAATGGATGGAAGCTTTCAACAGTTTTGCCAGGACAATCTGCTGGCCAAGCAGTTTAGAAAGCTCTGATAGCACAGCAGCAGTGAGTGCAGAGGCATTTAAATAATTGTATAATGTGAGACATGCTACAGAAAGCAGAACTTGATAAAAGGATATGCACACACAAAGAATCCCTGATGATGACTTCCCACAAGCATTATGCAAAGACACATGCTGTCTTTATGAGAACACATGTATAGCTCATAGTTTTAGAGTGTGACTTGAAATTAATCCTCAGTATTAGAGATGTTCTCTAAGTTAAAAACAACTATGCACAAGTTGCATTGTGAGAAGATTCCTTTAAATATCAGTATACATCAATTTGTACTGCTGGTTAGAAAGAAAAGATGGCTTGAGACTGAGGAGGTTTAGGACACTGAGACAAAATTCCCAGCCCTGCACAGTGCTGCTGTCACCTAAGGGTATTCATCTGATCTTCCTTTTCCTTGGTTTCCAATATTAAAATGTAATACTTTTCTCTACCTTGTCCTTCTTACATATTTATATTGGACATATCTTCAGGCAGCATTTGTCTTTTACTGTAAAATAGCCCAGTATAATTAGGCTTTTATCTTCATTAAGGAAAGACTGAAAGTAAACATCACTAAAAATAACAATGCCAATGTTGACATGATATGCACTACTGTCTCTAGGGATAGAGAATTTCAGTATCACTGATGTGCCTCTCCCAGCACTGAGAAGATCTTTATTCCAGAAATGTCCAACTGAATTCAATCACATTGCTCAGGCTTAATTACCACTCATGTGTAAAGGCAGTAGATAGAATCTACTCAACAGAAGAGTTACACAACTTCCTCACCCCTGCCCCATCTTCCCGAAGTTGTACACCCAATTTGTCATTCATCATTTTGAGAATTAGTTTGCTTATATTTAGGTAGATTGATAGATACATAGATAGATAGAATAATTAATATATACATGTATTAGAGATAAAATTGTTTTAGTAAGAACTGAGGGAGTTGGATCAGTGGGAGGTTATAAAAGTCTTGTCCAATCTCCTCCCATGTATCAGATAGACATCAAAAGTAATCAAAGTTCAGTATGGGATGTGAGAAAAATAGAAGTTAAAAAGTATACTATTTGGCAAAGCCATTTGCTGCCTCTAACATCCACATTGTTTCCTCCATCAGTCTCAGGATGCTTTCTCCACCCTCGTGACTGAGAGCACCCCTAAGAAGACCCACAGTCTGAATCTTCACATGGGAGAAACAGGAATTTATGTAATCGTGGTTTCATTTTTTGCTGTTTAGACAACCTGCCTCCTGTGTTCCAGGCCCCCTCCAGCCAGCTGCTGACATTTATTGGTGAGAATTTTGTTTACCAGTTAATAGCAGTGGATCCGGAAGGGTCAGCTGTGCTATTCATCCTAGAGGCTGGGCCGCAGGATGCCAGGCTCTCTCCTGCTGGCCTTCTTATCTGGAAAGTGGATTCAGAAGACAGGCAGACCTTTGAATTCACGGTGTCGGATGAATGCAATGCACAGAGCAGATACTCTATTGAGGTAAGGAAATGAATGCTTTAAAAGGAAAACAAAACAAACCTGTTTATCATGTCATCACTTTGGTGCAATTGTTGTTATAGCTAATAATTTGTTACTGTCTTAAAAACTCAGACTTCAGCTATTTCCTCATAAGGGTATATTATCCAGCATAGCAATAATGATCAATTAATGGAATAAATATATCTGAGAACATAGAAACTACATATACAATGAACAAGAGAGAGTGCTATTGATTGCTGTTTGAAAGAACTCTCTTGCAGAGCCTGTTAATGGTTCATTAATCTGCTTTAAAATTCACATTCTGCATTTGGATTGCAGAAGAACAACAACAAAAAAAAAAAGCATATAACATAAAAGACCAAGTTTTAGCTATAAAAGGGAGATTATAACTCACTCTCAATGATATTTTTAGAGGGTGTCTTGCTCTTATGTCATTACTCCACACTTTAAGTTTCTTGGCAGAGCTTGTGCATTGCTTTGTCTTTATTGTGTAGCCTAGCATTAATCCCATGATAGGATGAGCTAATAAAGTGGGATGCAGACTCTTGCCACAAGAGCAGTTTTGTGAAGAAAATAAAAGATTTTTTTCCTAAAGATTCCAATTTTTACTCATTCAAACCACTGTCATCAAAAATACCAGTCTGCTGAACACACATAGCAAAGAGGAAGCATTTCAAACTAGATCTGTGCTTAACTAGATGAGATAGTGCAAAGGTTCAAATCTATTGAAATGCTGTTCTCATCAATATATAACATGACCTGTACCTCTCTTCCTTGCAATAGAGACTGGCTAAAGAATGCCACAATCCTGTTCCTGCCTGGGAGACATTTGTAATGTAAAACAGTAAGGAAGGTACGTGGGCAGGCAAAGAGAAAAGATTTTTTTTCAGTTCTTTGAAGAATGAGGAACGAATCCTGCCCTCAGATATCATGTAAAAACTGCTGTTATAGCAAATAGGACTTTTTTTTCTTGTAAGAAATTAGAATGTGCCCTTAAGTGATGAAGAAAAATCCCTTTAATGTCACACTTTCAGCCAAATAAATAAGTATGCTGAGTATGAGACCATCTATCCAGACAAAGGAAATTGGTTAGAAATAAGTCTTCATAATACTAGAAAATGTGTTTGCACTGCAAATCCATCCCTTCCTGAAGGGTACCAATACACCTCTCAGTGGTGATTATTTGGAAGATCATTATCACAATTCCCTTTTGCCTTCCTCAGGTTCGAGTGAAGCCCTGCAGCTGCCTCAATGGTGGAACGTGTGTTACCAATATTAAATTCCCTCCAGGCCTTGGCGAATATCTGTGCTTATGTCCAAATGGTTTTGATGGGGAGTTTTGCCAGGAAGATATTAATGAGTGCAAGTCAAACCCATGCGGCAGCGGAACGTGTGTGGACAGCGTGGACCGCTACATCTGTAAATGTCCCCCTGGTTTGGGAGGTAAGGCATCACTGTTCCCATCTCTGATTTAACTAGAGACATATTGCATTTCAGGGTATTTTGAGCATGCACAACCACAACAATCTGTCAAATGAACTGCATTTGCTTCCTCTTCTGCTCCCATGACTCAGCTGTAGACAGATAGAAAGTGTGTAAAGGCAGCTATCTAATTATCCATGCTCAAGGAAAGAGAAAAGACCTAAAGGTCTGTAGTTATGAAATGACCATTCAAGGAGGCTGCGAATCACTCTGATCTCAGCTTCCACTGGCTTATTTCCCAGCTGTCCATCTGTGAGAAGAGCCAGAGGAAGACTGAGTGAAAAAGGTGAGGATCCAGGACCCTCTCACACTCCTAAGGATTATAGTAAATGAAGCCAATGAAAGAACTCTGAATGAATTTATTTATTTATTAGGTCTATGAAGAAGTAGATATGCAAAACATGCAGAAATAAATTCATTTAGTCCTAGCTGAAATTTCCTCAAGTTTAAGCCTTAGAAAACTGCAAGCCCATTGGGTTGTCAGACAGGTGGAACAAAAGCTAATCTTTTAAGCTGTTCAGGGCTGAACAAAATAGGTTTTTAAGAGATGCAGGGAAGAGCAATGATCAGTACCCCCCAAAAGAAAGATCTTAGAAAGGCAGAATGTAAAGCATGAAGAGGAGAAGTGGAAGAATTAAATGCAGTGAAGACAAAAGAGGTGGATGCAAGACATATGGTACAAACAGGAATAGAGAGAGTGAAAACCTGACATGTCAGGAGGAAGAGAAGCATCTAATAGATGATGGAGGTGAGGAGAGAACATGATGGTACCCGTCATGCCATTTATATTGTCAGCTTTGGTGCATTTGGGACATCTGTGAATGATTCCCACGCAGTAGAAAACACTTGTGACAGCACGTGGGGATGACTCCCCTGTGCTCTGCAGGCTGGAGCCAGCCACTCGAGGTTCTGCTGCTTGAAGCTTCTGGCATTTGGCTGTGCTGAGTCACTGCTGGGTCTCATAGAGCATCCAGCACCTCCTCCAAGCCAGGACCCACACTCCAGCTGCTCAGAGCATGACTCACTGCCAACACAACAGATTTTAATTTGGCCCAAGCATGCCTTCTCCTGTAATTTCACTGAAATTGTGGCCTTTTCATTCGCAGTGTAGCCTTTCTGGAGGTACAAGGCAATATTGAACATACAGGTTTTGTCCAGCATTTCTAAATTTGGCCCTTGCTTAACTTTGCAGACAAAGGGCTGCTAACACCGGTGCTGTTTAAAACAGCCAGTCACTCACCTGGGTCACTAAGCAGTCATTGGAATGTGAATATTTTTGTTACTATCCAGTCATGTCAGTGTTAAATTAGCCTCTCAAAAGTGAGGGGTACTAACTGAAACTGTGTTAAAATGTCTCTTGGATCAGCACTGTTTCAAAAGAAATGAAAAAAAAAAAATCAACCTTAAGCTGAACTCAGCTTTCAGTACTCGAACTTGTCAAAAAAAAAAAAAAAAACCCTATTCTGCTCACATATGAAAGCATGAACAGATTCATGATACCTCTAATGTTGGCTACTGTACAGTGCCATAGCTTTGAAAATACCAAGTAAAGGTAACATCAAAGGCCCAGGGTCTATAATCAAAAACCTCTATTTTAAACAAAAACAGATAGATTTGCCTCAGTGGGCTTATACAGGCAGAAAGGTACCCCTTCTCTTTCAGCAGGTCATGGCACTTTCACTGTTTTAGTCATGTGGGATTGCAAGTCCAGATTTCGTTACCTATAAAATTCCACTGGAAATAAAAAAAAAAAAAATCAGAGTTGAGAGTTCAGAAAATGGCCTGAAAGATCCACATAATACCTAGATGGTTGATCTTGTTGATCTAGTCAATCTGGTAGTGACTCCAGGTAATGCTATAGCACAGCCAAAGCCTGCTGCTCTCCGAAGGGTTTATGCTGGAAAAGACTACTCGTAGAGGGGGACACAAACCTAAGAACAACATTAGAAAATGAAATTTTGATCAAAATATAAAAGTCCCCAAACAAATTAGCACATGTAGAATGGCATGGTGCTCAATTCTGCTGTAAATGTTATTATGAGCACAGGGAAATTTAGGATCATTTTTGGCTAGATTTGGCTAAACACCTTAAAAATACCATGAGGACCAATTCTTCATTGCCTTCAATGAGGTGGATTAACTGAATAAAAATCAATATAATTCCATGAGTTAATGATGTCAGTGTATCTGCTCCCATTGTTTGATCTTCTCTACCAGTTTCACACCACTGCCTTTACTCACTTTATGTGTTATTGCACATAAACTGAGTGAAATCGAGCTCTATTATTCCACTTAAAATAGTCTGCCATGATTGCAATGCATTGTTTATAAATTCATGGTAATTGTATTATGAAAAGTGGTTTTCATTCTTTTATTTCTATAGTGAAATATCCAACACTTCAAAATAGCATGTTTGAAAATAACATACAGGCTGCTCTGAAAACAAAGACACAGGACACCTTGATGGCCAGAGAAACACTCAGTTTTCTGGAACCCTTAAGTCCTGTCAGTTGAAATAAATGTGTTGCTTTTGTTGTACTTCCTTGGCCCAAAAAGCTAAAACAAAAGCAATAGCAAAATACAAATATAATTGAGTAAAACAGGAATACAACTCAAAATTTTAATAGCAGGTAAGAAATTATATGCAAGTGGAGCTGAAAGCCAGCTGGGAAATAGATGATTTTACTTCAGGGCAGGTTCTGTGACAACAATAAAAGCTCATCCTTGATGCTGTGTTTATGTCTCAATTCCCCAGAAAACCATCAATAATCTAATGAGAAGGCAATGCTATACTGCTCAAGTGACAGCACCATTTCACCATCAAATCTTTACAAATGATAGGGAACAGGTAGTAGAAAGAAAATGTTTAACTCTTTTGAGAGCTTCCCAAACATCACTGCAAGAGACGAAGGATAAGGAACGAAGTGCCTTGCTAAATGGTAGCAATTAAAGTGCATCTGTGTATCTCAGGCAAAGTAACTGCATAATTTAAGAATGGTAACAAGGCAGGAGAGAAGCCAAAGGAAAATATGAGAGGAGGATAACTCCAGAATTATTAATACTTTGAATTTCTGCAGAGACTTATACATGCTTATCTCATTGTGTGTTCAAAGCACATTCATTTACCTTCACCCTTCACCGGTGGTAAAAATAATTCCTATTGTTTCTTCCCTGGGCTACTGAAAGCAAGAATATCATCTGCTTGAGAACAGAAACCCTTCTTGGAAAAATTAAAAAAAAAAAGTATCTAAATCTCTAAATCAGAAAACCATTTTTTCCTTATGTATCCAGTTAATATATAAAGGGGAGAGAGGGGGGACGGAACAAGCTATAATTTCATTTTATTTTTCAGGCATCTGAAAAAAAAATTGTTCATGTTGTATAATAACCATAGAATTCATCAATGAGATTGCTTCATCATTTATAATCAACATAACATGAACACAGTCAAAAAGACTCTCTCTGCATCTGTAGGTGGTCCGCTCTTCTCGGGGTATAAAAAGACTTCATCTTCTCAACCAATTTCTCATGCAGGGATGGAGAAATAGAGGTGGCATGGAAACAGATGTTTCAACCTTGCAACCTGAGGATCTTTTATTCCTAATATTTTTATTTGTATGGTAACAGTGCCAACAGAATTGAGACTCTCTTGTGTTGCAGTGTACTGGAGGTCATGCAAGCATAATAACTGACATTTCTTGTTGCAGACAGTTTTCTGTCCATTGCTACTGATTCTTTAGCAACCTTCAGTCAAAATTCAGACTTTCTAAATATTTGTCATCAGACTCTGTGGGATTAACATTATGCCAAGATTGATCAGATATTGTTTAAAATCATATCTGTTTGAGTCAAAGTGCTTGCATAGTTCCACCTTTAAGTTACGAAATTCAGTCAAGTGGGTTTTAAAATTAAGCTTGCTATTTATGTTCTTCCTTGGCTTTTTGTAATTCTCTCATCTTTGAGATTTTTAAGTCAGACTTTTGCAAAACAGACTATATAGAAGGGAGGAGAAGGGACTGAGCGGGAAGAAGTTTTTGTTTCTCAAAACCGTGAAATTCATTCCTATTTTGATTGTCTGTGGTATCATGTTTAGTCTTTAAACTCCACCCAGTGAAAGAAAATAATCACTAGTCTAACCGGTAATCCAAAATATAACAATGGAGGGAAAAAAGTAAATTAATACCTGCAACACCAGGTATTTAAATGAAACAAGGAGAGCTTTCCTAGTGCAAGAAACATGCAAAACCAGAACAATCTAGATTCAAATGGCACCAGAAAAGGGACATGCCTTTTGTTCTTCTTTTCTTTCCCCCTCCCCCCCCCCCCCCCCCAAGACAAAGCAGCCATGAATCAGTAGCTTCTTGAGACAGCTCAATCAAGAGAGACTTCAATTAGATTTTCTTACATGGAGATACTATTTTAACTTGAAAGGAGCTGTGCAAGCTATCTGAAATGCTGAAGCAATGAGAGATTATGTTGTAGAAGATGAATAATGATGTTCTGTTCTTATCATTCTGTATTTCATTCCTCTGTGACAAAATTCTATTTTGAAGAAAAAATATTCTTTTATCCTTAAATCTTCTGCCATGATAGAGCTGAACAGCTAATATGGAATATGCCATTCTGTACCTTATGGTATGTCATGAAACAGGTACTTGGACTATTCAGACAGCATCCCAGTCTGCTTGGGTATTCCTACAATTAACAAAGGGCATGCCTTAACAGAAATTATATGGGATAGTTTAAGACTGGACTGTCAGGACTTAATATTCTGGTAGCCAAGAATATTCTTAATAAGAATATTACAAGACTTAATATTCTGGTAGCCATATTATTTCTCAAGAGAGAGCATCATGCATATCTGAAGCCAGAGGGAGTTTTTAAACAACGCTGTATATGCTTATTCTGTATCATTTAATGTTCAGATAGTTATTTTAGCTTTTGGGTCAGCTTCCCCTGCAGATACCTATTAAATCATTCAGTGTTGTGAATTTGAATATCAGTTACATCAAGGGATTTTTTTAAATGACTATTTCCAAAATCAGCAATAGCCAAGATCCATTGTTTTGGATTCAGATCCTACAGCAGCTTATCTTCTGAACACCAGCACTGTGGCTTAGAGACAATTTCAGAGAGTTTCTTCAAATTTTAAATAGAAAAACCTCTAGGTTTTTTGTTTGTTTGTTGTATTTATTTATTTATTTATTAAGAATTTCATCATTTTGTCTGATTTACCTTTAGCCAGACTGTGCTGTTGTACAATAAGCTGTTAATAGTGTGAGGTTCACATAGAAATGAAGAGTGTAATATGTCAGTACATGGCATATCCTAAAGTCAAAGCGGTGAGACTGGCTTCTTCAGTGTATGACAAAGATCGCACATAAACATGACAACAAAAGCAGCAGCAAAGGTGTGAAATGTAGGGGCAATCATTTATTTAATATGCATAGTTTTCTAGGAGCAGTAGTCTCAGGTTCAGCACTTCTGGTGCCAATAACAACAGTAATAAACAGTGTGATAAAAGCAGGTTTAAGTGAGACAGTGGGGAATTTGGCACTATGTGAGTGATGCACCTTGTAATGAGTTTACAGCTGAGAAGTAAGCCTTAGTCTGCTTGAACATTTGAGCTGAGGAATAAACAGGGAATCTTTCCCAATTATTAACCTCCACTTTGTTTTGCCACAGGGCTTACTTGTCAGGAGGACAGGAATGAATGTGAAGAGAGTCTTTGTTTTCCTGGAGTGTCCTGTATGAATACCTTTGGTTCATATATATGTGGAATTTGCCCCAGTGGGATGGAGGGAAATGGTAAAACTTGCAAACGTAAGTGCTTGATTTGTTTTAATAGAAGGGTAAATATGAATCCACTTCTACTATGATTATCCTTAATCAAGTACTTTGCCACTTGTTTCAAGGACAGACCTCTAAATATATAAACCAGACTATTGTCATGTTGTATTAATATGGATAATTGCAAATTGGTCTTGGTTTGCAATTTTTCACTGCAGTTTAGTTTCATTTTGATTAGAACGAACACCATAGCATACAAAAGAAAAAAAAAAAAGAAAAAAAAAAAAAAGGATTTTCCAGATGCCAGCTAGATAGTTTGCCAAGGACATTCCCCAAGTTCTCCACTGTTTCACTCCTAAATATATCATATACTAACAAGTACTCAGGGAGCACCTCCAGGATTACTCCTGTTCTGAGTGAATGCAGGAAGGATATAGAGTAGGAGAAAGAAGGTCTCAGATAGTTTCATGACACAAAGGAGTCCATACCTGCTGAGCTCACATTTGGCATAAAGTCATGCCACAGTTCCCAACTAGCAAAAGTCCAGGAACAATTTTATACCTGCTCAGTATTTGTTGTTGGGGCAGTCCTCAGCAAATTCTTTAGTAGGGAGTTGCACTGACTTTGTACCATGCTGAGACCTTTCCATCACAATGGGATGTGACCTAGTCTGCATTTTTTCAGTCACACACACACAGGTCTTCTCCAGAAATAACATTTGGTGGGAAGGGAGGAGAAAACTCAACATTTGATGTATTTTGCATTTATTTGTTAGGGTTTCCAAATAAACACAAAAGTAAAATAGAACAACAAAAAAAAAAAAGATTAAAAAAAAAAAAAAAAAAAAGAGCTGTAATTGCAGGATCCTGGCATCAGCAGGATTGCTCTTGGTGGGTTTACCAAATATACCTTTAATGATATTGCCTAATGTCTGCATAGAAATGTTTTCTTTAATGTATTGTTTGGCCATAATGATCATTTCAAAGTGATTTTATGTCTGTCTCACCAAAGTGTAGGTAATTTGACTAATGAATTGATGACTAATGAGCATATACAAAATTATGCACTTTTTCAAAATATATCAGAATCATAATTTCTTCCTATGCATTTTTAATTACAAAGATATTTCTAAAATGCACATTTATTAGAACAAGTAAACATGAGGTCTTCCTTGCCTACCCAAAACAAGATAGAAATCATCCTTCATGTGTGTAACATACAGACTGCAATATGTCCACGCATGCTTCCCTTGCTGAAGCAAGTGTAAGGGCTTGCCAGAGGAAGGAAAAGAAAACTGAAGTAATTTTATAACTGCTACAGTGCTATAAATTATGTAGAAATTAGTATTTTCAAAATTTTTCAGTATTCAGCTTTCTTATTTACATCCATATATAATTAGTGCAAATATCTTGAAGAGTAAAAAGTTTGCAGCTAAACTAACCAAAGCTAACAAACACACACACTATAGATTCAAGCAGAAGCTTTTGAGGAGAGTCAGGAATCAGGCTGACCTCAGGTCCCAGGGATTAGCATAGCATCTTCATCCAAGTAACAACGCTGCATAATGCATAGGGACCTGAGGCCTCCTTACTGCCCTGAGCTCAATAAAAGATCACTGTGCATAAAAAGTATATCTCTCAGATAAGCAAGGTTTAGTGAATTTGTGTACTGTAATTTTTTCTATGCTCATACAGAAGCTTTACTGTATGTCAGCAGCTGACTCACCTGATTTGCCTTTATTTGCTTGATGGTTGGCTCCCAGAACAAACTTCTGTCAAGTTATCTGATTTGTTGTTACTGCTGCTTTTTATCATCAATCACAGTTAAGCTCTTAAAACCTTGTTTCCTCATCTCCATGCTTTCTTTTTACAGCTGTGCTTGCTGCTGACATTACACAGGTTTTTGTCATTGACAACAGCAATGGCAAAGGTGACTTGAACAAGACTACGGTCGAGTGGCCACTGCAACCCTTAGAGGCAAAGAACTCTCCTGTAATTAAGAATTTTAACAGAAGTGATACACATGGTAGGTATACAAGGATATGAAATGTTTTTGGGGTGTTGCGTATTCAGAAATCATGCATTTTACCATTTTAATAGCAAACATAAACTGTTTATAATGCATCACAGAAAGATGGAGTTAAAAATCAAAATCCCCTCAATAAATCAGACTGCAGGTTGCTGCTAATCGATTTTGCAAGGGGAAAGAGCCCTTAGTAATCAGAGTGGTCAAGCTTAAGTAGAATTCACGTCACTTTTGAGATAGAACAAAATCATTCAAAATCTTAGTGATCAATGAAAAGCAAGACAATAAGAATGACAGCTTACACAAACTTGCCATAGCCAAGTGATGCTGAATTTTATTCCTGCATTTGACTGGCAGTCAGTGCATTAAGACCAAGCTTTGAACATAAATGAAGTATTGACATGACTTCAGCAGGTGCTTTCCCCAGAATATTTGTGCCTGCATTCAGTGCAACAGGACCCTGAGCACTGCAGCAACCTCTCAGAGGTGTGTGTGTCTGCACATTGCTTATGTTGACCCACTTCTAATCAGTATTTCAGTTTTGTACTGAAGTTGTTGGATTTTTTTCAGTTTTGTACTGAAGTTTTTGTACAGATACCATACAGACACTATACAGATATACAAAGGTTTTTATACTTTTGTATATCTGTACTTGGCCATCCAACAGCTAACCAGAACATACCTCAAACAGGTGATCTGTCATAATGTCATAGGCAAGGTGCAAAGATAATGCTGAAATACTTGAGAATCACGATAGAGACCTCACTGGAGGCAATTAAAAAAGATCTACAACCATCATTTAGATTTTATTCATCATCTGTTCTCTGTCGACACTATTAAACACTTCACAGGGAGTTCATTATTCAGTGACATCATAAGTGATAAAATACTATACAGTACCAGAGTGTTTAATTTTTCATATATTTCTAAGGTAATTAAAATAGTCTCTTGTCATACAAGGTTCAACAAGTTGAGGATTTCTAGATCAGAAACATATGCACTTGACTGTGAATTTTTAAAAGTAAGGTATATGTGCTGAAAGGTTTGATGATTACTTTCCAATTATAGAAGACCAGAAGGATGTCAGAATAATACTATTTCTTACTCAGATAATCTCTCACTTATGCTGAAAATTACAGTTTCTATATTATCTTTGAAAAATGCCAAAGAACCTTGAGTAATAAACTTGAAAACATGCAATTAGAGGACTAATAAATCTTACTTTAATGAGAAACAGCTGTTCTGTTATGCTGTGCCTACAGGACATTCTCATGTTTGGCACAAGGTTTGGGAACATTCTGCATCAATTATTCTTCAAAAGAATAAAAGCAGTTATAAAACTTTAGCCAGGCTTTGACGGTCACACTTAATTTTATATATTCATTTCATTTGAGAAATTATAAATAAATGTGCTTGAAATTCCTTTTTCCCTAGGTCATGCAGCGCCTCTGTCCCATGTTACTACCTGTGCCAATAGGCCGTGTTTTCCTGGAGTATTGTGTTTTGATCGGAAACCCCCTTACATTGGATATGTCTGTGGCCGATGTCCACCAGGATTTTTTGGAAATGGTCGAATCTGTAGCAAGGTCCCCAGACCAGGTACTTACTCATTTTTGGAATTTTTAAAAAAAGTTTTGCACACAAAGGCTGTAAGCAAATATGAACTAGTATGGCATTACACTACAATGTGCTTTATAGTCAAACCCTGAAGTCTTTTTTCTGACTGTGAACACTCTTACCTGACAAGCAGCTAGCAGGTCTTATTTCAGGAATCTCTGTCTCTCAAGAATGAGATTCACCTTCTCATTTGCCACTAGGGAGAATTCTTCGCAACGGGACTTACTAGATGGTATGAATCACCACATCTGTGTTTCTGCCACAGCACTGGCATATGATTTCAAAACAGGTTTCCTCTTCAGTAAGATGGGAACATGACACATGACAGTACCACTCTGTTTTCCTTGTCTCCTAATTCGTTTGCTGCAAGGCATCTGTTCTCCAAGGTGACCTGTGAAGATGACGATAAACAAAGTGCCATGTACGAACAACTCTACCAACAACAGAACACAACAGATAATTAAAACCTTTCAATAGTATCCTTCGTAGCCTGAGCAGCATTCTTCCTTCGGGAGTTCTGAAACTCAGATGGTCCCATTAATCTCTGAGGACTGATCATTAGAAGAGGTCTTCTGCTGCGATAAAAGAAAAGCTGGGTCCTGACCTCAGGCAGAAAATGGCAATAGCATAGCAACCACTCATCAGTCATCCAATCTTGCATTCTCTCAGTGAAATTCTCATAATTCAATGCATAGTTCTCTAGGGACAGTCTGGATGGTTGTCCCATTTTCACTGCACAGAGCGATTTGCCAAGAGAACTTATGTTTACTCCTTAATAAGAGTAGTTATTACGTCAGGTTCCCTGGTTTCCCTCTAAATCTTTTTCTTAAGCATTCAAGACAGACTCACTGAAAACCCATCAAATTGTTCCCCAGCTTCCTACACTGACGAACCTACCTTCATTACCCATTCTGTATCCAAATCAATGGCTGTTGCCTTGGTGTTATATTTTAATGCACACTATTAAAGCAGAACTGATTTCACTGTTTAGAGTAGGTATTGTCCAGACTTTTTGAACTACAAATTGATTTGAGCTAGTTCTCAAAATCTAAAGGTCACAAAAAATAAAACTAACATTTTTCTTCCTCTGACTAGCAATGAGTATGTACAATGTATTAGTTTGTCAGAGTCACAAAGTCAGCTATTGACTGTTCTATAACTTGGTAAGCTGTAAAAGCAGTTGAGCAAAAAAATATAAATCACTGTGCATATAAATAAATGAACATTTCTGTTATTGCCCAAAGCTGCACCTTGTCATTAATGGGATAACAAGATATACATTGTATACCCAAAGGTCATTTAAATGTTGTTGAGTAGAACAGATATTCTACAGATATAGATATTGGTATAGTAAATCAGACACACATGGTACTGATATAAACATTAACCATTAAATTTGTGCATGTTCTAAAAAGGAAACACAGTCAGTAGTTGCCATTTACTGTGATTTATTCCTGTCATATACAGCTCCAGGCAAGACTTAAGAAATACCCCAAGTACAACGATCTGAAACAAATACACACTTCTTTCAAAAGGGAGCTGGATATCAGAGGCTGTGAAGTTCCTCTTTTTCCTCTTGAATATGTAAACTAAATCAAGGACTTCATGCTACTAATACAGCCATGCAACCTGTGGAGGGGTGAAAAGGATTTTTTTTGTTCCATAAGAGCCTTATATTCACTCACGTGAATTATATCATAATATAAACGATGAGAATCTTTACCTCTCTTCTCAGTCTTAAAAATAGTTTTCATTTGTCAGGACTTCAGGAACTGTAATTGCCTTATTTTCTATCTTTCTTGCCTTATGCAAGATGTCTGTATGGGCAAGATCAGCCTTTAAAATAATCATGCGCCTCAAGGTTAAATGAGAATAGTCATTCATTTTCATATTTAGAAATGAAAGTAATTGCTGCAGCTGTATGAGAGTCCTAATTTATAACCAAAATGATCGGTTTAACTCTCTTTCACGTGTGCTTTGCTAGTTCAAGCAGAAATATTGTATAACATTGATGATTAAAAGATATCAGACAAAAAGGAATGAACTTTCAATTAATTTTATGTACAGTTCTGGATTATGAATATTGTGAAATCCTCCCTGTTAGAATAATAGCTTCTCTCCCTTGTAACTTATGCTATCAGTCTTCAAACAAAACAGAACAAATCCTCTTCAGCTTGTTACAGTGCTTGTTAAGGCATTGAGATTACATACTAACTTCAATGTAAAAATTCTCTTGTTAATTCATTTTTTGTACTTTATTGGCTGTTTTTGACATAAAGTTGTACTCAGTTGTTACTATTTAATGACTAAGGTATGTGTGTTTTCATACAGAAATCATAAAAATTACCCAACTTCCCTTTGTAGACTACAGAGGAGAAAAAAAATGCCATAAGAAATTTCTTTCCTAAGTCCTTGTTTGATGAGAATATGCACCAAAAGTCCTTGATATGTGATAGGTTTTAATCTTTTGATATACTTGGCATACTGCAAATTATATAAATTCCAGAAATAAGTTTCTAAGCTCCATTTGCCTGCTCTGCCAATAGTGCAGGGCCTCATTTTCTTCTCACTTACATGTTTTACCCACTTTATATCAGGAGTCTGTATCAGTTTAAATCAACCAGACTTCATTGAAATTATTTGTGAGGTACATCTGATTAGTCTTAAGGTGATGTTACTGGAAACATCACCAGTACCAAAGCCTGTATGGACTTTCATACATAAAGGGAAATGTCTAATTTTAAAAATGCATTCTCATATATAATGTTTTCAGGCAAGCCAAAGAAAGTAAGCATTTTTCTCCCTTCAAAGTCCATAAAGCAGGTAGCCTACACTTTAAAAAAATAATAATTAAAAAAAAAAAGTAGCATCAACAGTCCCTTAAGTTTTCTAGTAGACAATAAGGAAGAAAGTCTAAGCAACTTAAATCTGCTCAAGCTTCACTGGGCATGCTTCACAGTTGTATAAAATATCTGTTACCTTTTTGTTGGTAGAGCCACATCTACTAAATCAAACCATGCAGTATCATAGGTTATATTCTTGGCATAAAGATAATGAATATATCTTAATGGGGGATGCTGGTGATGTGACTGCACGTTGCAATATTAGCAATATGCTACTGGTATTTCTCTAGACTGGTTTCATCACTCATGGTCTCAGAGATACCCATCTGTTTGCACTTTCTTTTGCAGGTTAGAGAGGTAGGTGTCATCACAAAAGATTTATTTTTTTTTCCTATTAGTAAACCAGCAATTTTACTGGACAAAGCAGTGCCACATCCGTCACCAATAAAAGATTGTTCAGAGCCAGCTTGTTCTGCCTCTTCTGGTTTAGGGAACTGAAGATCAGGGGAGAGGATTATTTTATGATCTCTGTAATCGAGTTCTGCTCTTTTCATTCTGAACTGCTAGCACTCCTGCCCTAGCAGTTAATTTGAAGTACAGTAGACATTTGGCATTTGATATACGTGTGGATTTGCCATTTGTTATGTTTATGTACTGCATTTTACACTATTCCAGTACCTGCAGCATGCTTCTGAACTCACTTTGATTTCACATCAGAGAGACCTCTGTGACCTTCTCATTTGCACTACTGTCAGATCTACATCAAGGTGTGGATTTAAAAACTACATAAAATATTTTGAATAACAAGGATAGGTGTGTTTGAATACATAGTGTTCCTGAAGAGCACTAACGCCAGAAGAATATATTATTATCAACTTTTATATTAACTTTTGACCTTGAGATTACTGCTGTTATTATTAGCACTCATCATCGATCACTGTCCATGAAGAATAAATAACTCCTGAAAAACAAGACAGTAAGTGCTTCGGTCACCAACCCAAGGTTTCAGCTTTGGAGCTAACTCCAGAAGTGGGGACCTCTTGCTGCCTGGAACCAATTAAATGATTTTTCTTCAAAAAGTGACTGGTGAACATAGTTGAACCCTTTCATCAAACAGAATTGATGAATTTGCATTAAAAAGATCAAGGCCCAGATTCCAGTCTCGTTTACACCAGTGTAAATCAGAAGCGATCCCATTAAATGAAGAGCACTGCCCTAACAGTGTGAGCTGAGCATTGTTCCTGGAAGGCAGGCTGAAAAATATTGAAAAGTAGGCACATCACAGGCTGAAACTTCAGCTACAAAATCTGTATGTATTGGCAGGTATAGACAGAACACACACACTTCCCAGCACTCAGAGGATGCTTTGTGATGAGGAACCAACCGGCCATGACACTGTTTATGCAATGAGTTACAAGGCTCAATTGAAGGCAGGAATCTTTTGATGCTGCAGTCATTAGCTGCAAAGTTAACTGAGGTCCTTGCAGAGAAGACATAAAAGAAATACAAAATAAGTGGTACATATTACTTTGGTCCGTCTCTGTGTGGTAACAGCTCTCAGTGGCTGATTCTTGTGGGCTCAGAAACTGGGAAGCATTGCTTCCCAAGGCCAGGGCTTCCAGCTCCTAGTGCTGACTCAGGCCATTGAAACTGGCCACAATTCATCTTTGGAATTTGTGTTGGAAGTTGCTGATCCCTTTCCTAAACTATGTTTCAGCATTTCTATTTTTTAGTATTTCAGGCCAAAATGTACATTTTTGCAAACTGACCAGTTATGTTGTGATGACATCTCCTTCAAGGGCATTTGATGAAAAGGCAGCTGAAGTGTGGTTAGAAATGACACACAAAGACATTTCATACAAATCTGGATTCATGAAAAACATATTTTTTGCAAATGGTATGCCAGTAATCTTCACAAGGCCAGGATCACCCAGGCATTTTGGACATAATCTATGACCCTTCCCTGCCCCCTGAGTACGTAATTGCCTCCAAAACCCCACTCCTTTACTTGTCAGGCTAGAAAGGGAATCAGAGAGCCTTTCTGATGGTTCTTTCCTCCGTAGGGATACCTAATAAAATATTAAGTATTTTCAGAGAAACCTCAACAGTGGCCTGCACAGTATGTGCTATGACCCAAACATAATAAATAAAGAAGGCATGGTAAGAATAATATGTTTTGATAATTTAAAAGATAAATGGTTTCCAGCTTCACTGATCCTTATACTCTGTCAATCCCGAATTTGTTAAGTGCTTCCAATCCAGATGATGTATTTAGGAAATGATGTCGCTCAGCAATAGAAGTCCAATGAAGCCCAAGCCATAAAACCAGTAGGAAAGAGGACTAAGCTGTATGCCATGAATAATATTTACATTCAATCAGAGCATCAAGTACAGATTACATTTCTCTCCTACCAAGAATGTGCCACTTTTTGCTTAAGCAATCACCATGCCATCATGACTTTTAAGTGATAACAACAGCTCAGTCTGCAACAAATAATCTATGGAAGATATAGACCCAGTAGGCTTCTTTGTTTTTTTGTTTGTTTGTTTTAAGTTGACAGAACAGAGTAAGATCATCTCCTCTTAAACTTTCCAAGCCCATTTTATCATCTAGCTCTAATAGCACATAGCTTCTAAAGTGAGCCAACCCTATTTCCATAAATCTGATAACGTTGTTTTGTTAAAAAACAAGTGGCACAACAGTTTTGACACTAAACACAAAAGCAGAGCAAAAGATGGAGCAAAAGGGTTCATAAACAATACAAGGCAGAGTACAGTACCATGTCTGAAAAGATGGTGTGAAATTCATAGATTCATTATTGCCCATGACAAATTTGGGATTCTCATCATCTTGCTGTTGTTGGTAAGCAGGGACCTACAGAGGTAGGACACTCACTTCACTGAATTTATTTGCAGCAGCAGGTGATATTCACTGCCAATCCATATGAATTTTGCCCAAATAATTACACATCACATGTGTAGAGCTAGATCATTTCTGAAGGGACACAACAACAGTCTGTAGCTAAAACAGCATTGTTGATACTCTAGAATTCAGGACAGAATAATCTTTCATACCAATAATTTGTCACAGTGAGAGTTTATCTCATATTATGACAAAAATACAAAATACATTTGTTTGATTATTTGTTTGTCTTGTTTTAAGTTCTATAGGACACAGAGAGGTACAACTGCAAAGCAAAGAGTATCAGCAAAGCTCCCTAGTTTTATAAATGGTGGAACAGCTGATAAATCTTATACCTTACTAAAAAATAACAGCTCTCAACAAGAGTTTCTCCATGCTAGCACATGCTGCTTATAGTATTTATAGAATGTTGTCTTAAAAATCTTAGATTTGAATTGTTATAATTGTTATTATATTGTTGGATCACGATATTTTAAAGTCTTCTTCAGTTAATGCCTCATGGGATAGATAGTCCTTAAACCTCTTTCTTTTGTTGTCCCCCAGATGCCTCTGGTCAGCTCATAACTTCCTCTTTGCAGGTGTCTGAATACAAAGAGGAGACCTTTCATCTTCTTGATGTCACAGTGTTAAATACCTACATGGCCTAGGGAGTTTGGTTAGACTAGATGCTGATTAGCAGAACTGCCACGGGAATTCTGCAGCACACAATGTGAAAATTTATTATCAAAATTTCTTCTTTTTGCCTTTTTAAAATATATATTAGGAAAAAAATAACACTATATATAATTTTCAACCAAATCAGTTGTAGCTGTGGAGAACTTATAAAAGCATGAGTATTTATATGTGCTTTTATGGTATTAAAATAGATTCATTATTGGTCTCCAGCAAAGTATAGTTCAGATTGTTTCTTGGCTTTCATATGTAAAGTAGCTCATTTTTATGTGTTTACAGCCCCAAACAATATAATTATAATTTTACAGCATTTATTTCTTGAATCAAATAAAAAGAGAATTTCTGTAAAATATTCAAATTTAAGCTACTTTTTCTTTGAAGAAATATTATGGATTTTCTTTTGAAGAAATGTTAAGAACTTTCTTTATAAGCTATTATTACAGTTCTAAGGGATTCTGCATAGATGTTTCAGAGAACTAGGCAGGGATGCTTCATTGAAGATCTGTCTTGATCTGTCTATTTTGTGTATATCTACCAACCTGTTCAAGTCATGAGAGAGTCTGAAGGCCCACAAGGCATCATCAGATAAGATAAGAGTTTTTATTAATTTTTCCATCTTTCTCAGTGCTGAGCTAAAGTAAAATATACTGCCAATTCCTGAATAGAAAGTATAATTTAGTTTTATGGAATCTATCTTAATTTTCTCTTTATAGCTGCTGAAATAGTGCAGTTGTAGACTGAAATAATTGGAGAAGGTAGAACACAAAGATGAGAGGTAAAAGCCTCTGGTTTTTCAGTCTTAGGTCTGAGAAGTGGACAAGGGATAACAAAAGAATGAGCAATAAAATGGTTATGAGGGAGTTAAGAGGGTGAACCAAGGTGTTTTCAAACACAACTATTCTTCTTTGCTTCCTGTTTTGTTAGCTGGATATTCAGAGAAAAATACAGGAAGAACACTTCTAAAAGCTGCAGAAGGGAATGGTTTAGAGCCAATGAACAGAAGGAGCAGTGAAGGAGATAGAGTAACAAAGGAACAGAGAGCAGCAGGTCTCCCATGCAAGGGGTAAGAGCACATGGAGCATGTTGAGATTACCCACCCCTAGGAGAGAACTTTTCAATTAAGCCCTGAAATAAACTGCCAGGTTGGAGAGGTGTTTGAGAAAACACAGTTTGTTTGTAAAAAACAAACAAACATACAAACAAACAAAAATTAGTTTATCATATACATGTACAATCTGAAAATGATATCAATAAAAAATAAATATTTTGATAAAGACAAAAAAAATAAATCCTTTTTGGGGAGCATGCTCATATTTCTGCATTCAATAATGCTCACACCATTTTTTAAAAACACAATTTCTGGTGACACTGACTTTAAAAATTCTATTGAAAATGTATAGAAAACATAACAAAAGGAAATCAAACCAAACCAAACCAACCAAACAAAACCCACCAGCAACAAGCAAACAAACAAAATCAGCCCCAAACAAACAGAGTTTACAAAGGAACAGACTACTTTATTTTCTTCACTTTTTCCATACAGCTTTGTAGTCATTGATGTCTTGCAACGTTCTGGCACTTTGCCTACATGTGATCCCTTGTGTCCAGAATTGTACTAACTACACATCAGGTAGTTGCATCAGGTATCTTGATTGCAGTTTTAGAAGTTCTGGGTGACATCAAAATTATAAAAAATATCTCAAAACAGTTGAATAAGAGTTTCACTTCCTGTCCATGCTGAAGACATTTTAAGAATTAACTTTGTCAGGCTGCACTACTTCAAGAAATCTGAGACTATCTGCCAAACTTCCCTGCTGTGTGAAGTTCTCTAAGCCCTTCTGGTCCTCTCTGTACTGATAATAATTATTAATAATGTAGCATCATAACGTAGCCTCTATATTGAGGTAAGCAGAATCCTTTGAATTTACTTAAAATGCAGCAATACTAAAACAAACAAACAGTAGTTTAAAGTTCACTATTTAGGAAATTTGAATATGCATGCTTACAAGTATATGTAAATTATAATCAATTAAATACTTACAAAGCAGCAGACGCAGCCATAGATTCATTTGCTAACATTTGTGGGCATTATTTACTCCAAAAAAAGGGAGATTCTTAAAGAAAGTTTGGTGGCTGAACTGGCTTCAGATCCCAGGTTTTCTCCACAAAAAGCATTATGATAGAGTAGTACGATTTTGTGTTTTATACACACAAAACAAATTTGCATTGCAGATTTCTAAATTATGAATGGTTTTACAGAATTGTGTACGTACAGCTGCAGCCACATTTGACAAACAAAAGAGTCTGCAACAGAGGAAGGAATTGCTTTTATGCCAGCTCCATAGAATACTCCCTACTGCTCATGGCACGGGTAGGTGAAGGGGAAGAGAATTGCTCAGGTAGAAACACCAGCAACACAGCCTCATTTTCGACCAGGCTGAAACATAGCTCAGGGACAGTGAACTAGATGTTCACCTTTTAATTTTATTATTAAAGCAATGAGTGAATGAATTAACCTGGCACAGAAATGATGCTTTGAAAACATGGATTTTACTGAGGCTGAATATGCCTGTACAGATGGATGCAGAGCAGTGCAATTGCTTTGCTCATGTGTTGACCTGTCTGGATGTAGGGCACGTTAGGTCCACAAGCTGTCGAGCTGCATTAGCCCAGCATGAACCAAATAGCCTGGCTGGTTTATTCTGTCTGCCTATGCACAGCTAGTGGCTCACACACAGAGCTTCACATCTTTCTGATTTGTGAATTCGAGATCTGGACACTTCTTACAGAAAAGTTATTACTGGTATCCTCTACTTCCACATTTTTCAAAGAGGGGATTAACTTTTCTCTGTGCTTATTTTGTGTGTGATATGTGTTCCTAAAATCTTTTACAACACCTCTGACTTTTCAATTTTTGCATAAAAAATAGGTAAAGCATCATGATTTCTAAACTGAAGCTACTGTCAAAATTTATAATAATATTCCAATCTTAGCCTTTAAAGCTCTTTTGTTCCTACAAAAATAATCCTGGGATTACAACTTCTGTAAAATTTGGGACATCAAAGCTGTACCTCTGTTAAGGGAGTTGAGGGATATTTCCAGTTGGGTATTCTGGGAGTTACTGTTCGTGATTGTAAGTGAAGGGACTTCAGTGATTGGGGAAATTCAACCAGCATCTAAGCATAGGGAAATTAAGGATACTTCAAAGCAAGGACGGGAGAATCAAAGTTTCATTTCTAAACAGTTGTGAGTGGGAAGATTTTAGGGTATGCTTGGATGGCTAAAGAGAAGATGTAGGAATTAAATGGATTCAGAATAGAGAAAGAAGTTATGCCAGAACTTAATCAAATAAAACAGCAGATTAAGAGTTGATGGAAAAACAGAATCTCCCTAGAGCTTCCTATTGACAACTGCTCCGTTTTCCCTTTCTCACCAAGTAAATACAGAGAAAAAAAAATATTAAAGCAAAAAAAATAGAGAGATAAATGGGATGATCCCTAATACTCTGGTAACAAGGCTTCTTAGACCAGTGTAATTTTTCTGTTCTATCTTGACATTTTAAATAAGATATATGTGCTGGTAGATGTTTCAAATTTTAAATGATGACCCACATAGCGCAATATGTCAGAAGAGCATTTCTGCGTCGACATTCTTCTGAATGAGAAATGTGCTACACAGCATGTACTACTAAATGTTAATAGCTCTAAAACTACACAAATTGTAAATTTATTGAATTGTGTTAATAATGAGATGAATTCTTAAACTACTCACAGAATTCTGAAAGGGTTGCAACCTGATCAGAATTAAAGGTACCCATAACACTCTGAACTGAGAGGGGGAATAAACCATCAACAGATGATCTTGTTAAGGAGAGGGAACCAGTCTCCAGATGAAGAGTAGGCTGTCTGGGGACTTTTTAGTAGAAAATAAGGACAGAGCAACACCTGGATTACAACACAGAGATTGCATATGCTGATAGTGTCTGCTACTTGTTAATGCATGAAAAAGTTACACTTACATTTAAAAAAATAAATAAATTTAAATTTCTTACTCTAATAGCTGTAGAAGAGAAGCACAGCAATGAAGAGGAAGCAACTAGTCATGTCTACAAGAAATTTACAGCAAGAGCTTGAGGTGTCAGCTGCTAGTTGTGGCTCAGAGTGGGGCTGTTTCCAAGGCAAATTGCTTGGGAAGGAAGGTACGGAGGTGCTTGAGGCTAAGTGAAGGCTTGGCTGAATGACACTTGGGTCACTGACTTAGTCCACCATGTCCCAGGCAAAGTATGAAATGCTGGCTCTCTGGAAACAGAAATGATTGGTGTCAGGAGGGGATGT
The DNA here is from genome assembly GCF_964211825.1 of Aythya ferina. Classification (NCBI taxonomy): domain Eukaryota; kingdom Metazoa; phylum Chordata; class Aves; order Anseriformes; family Anatidae; genus Aythya; species Aythya ferina. The sequence goes on along the minus strand of NC_140303.1, from coordinate 36,161,987 downwards.
GATTTCTCTTAATCCAAGTCTAGATGTAGCCTGTTTCTGAAAGCTTGAAAATGCAAAAAAGAAGAGACAGAAACTCAAAAGAGAGAAAATATATTAGATTTCTTTACTGTGTTTCAGTGGTGATAACTTACTCTGGGTTTAAGATACTGTCGAGTGTCTGCTCTGTTTATGAACTCCTATTTTCACTAGGTTATATAGCTGTTTTATTATCTCCAGAATGAACATAATCCTCTTCATATACAGTAATCTAGTAGGTCACTACAAAATGCAATTCAGGCGAGAGAAGAAATCAGAATTTGCTGTGCCTTAACAATGCCATTATGGCATTGGCAAGCACGAGCCAGATACTGGTTATGATGATTCTGATTTCTAATCTTAGCACAAGCAGTACGAGGTACTTCAAACACCAGGCAAAACAATGGCTGAGGGGTTCTCATGTAGGGGAATTCCTAAACAGATGGAAAGTGTCCTGGTGTTGAGCTGGATTAGGTATTTAAACTTCTGTCTCTGAAATCTGGTCTCTGTCACCCTTGTTCTAATCTTCCACAGATGGGAGAAAACAAAGGCATCTATCTTTGCAGGGCCTGATCCTTCCTGGTGTTACATTGTGCTTACAGTGGTGTAATTCTTGATAGGAATGGAGCCCCTTCTATGCACAGCTGGAACAAAGCATCAAATTCTCAGTCTCTTTTCCAAGTCCATGGAAAATAAACTCAGTTGTTCCCACTGCTGCACATTTCCCTGTTAGTATAGGCAGAAATACCAACGGTAGTGAAAATGTATTTTTGTACTGTCACATAACCTTGAGCACTTTGCCTTGTCATTTTTTATGTTATTTTCATCCAGTCCAATATGTAATCATACTGTGGCATCACAGAGAAAACCAGATTCACACAATCACACTTCTGCATTGATAATGGGTTATACATTTGAAAATATTGATCGACTGTGAGGAAAATAAATTGAAGTAATACAGAATTTGAGAAAGTTGCTGACTACAGACAACTAGGTCTGCAATCTTTTGCTATATTTCTTTGTTTTGGTGTATTTGGATATCTAGAAAACTACAGAAATAAATTTTCAGGAATTTCAGAAAAATATTGTCAGATTCTAATCCTAACTAAATTGCACAGTATCTTTTTAAGTAAAACTATGATAAAATGCAAGCTGAAAGGACACTGATGTAGCCACATTTGACTAATACCAAAGTTCCTGTGACAGTATCTTATGAAGTTTGGTGGCCTGTACAAAGTGGATGAGGGACCTTAATCCGTACATGTGATGAACAAACAACCAAAATATTTACTCTTCATTGGAAGTTTTATTTGAGGTGGAAAAAAAAAAAAAAGGAAAAAAAAAAAAAGGAAAAAAAAAAAAGCATTGCTATAGGTGCACTCCAAAAACATCATGCTTCCCCTAAAAATGGGAAGACAGAAGCTTATTTGCAGGATGGGCATATCAGTTATCATCTAATAAGGAAATAAAAGACTTTCATTTCTCAGATATACAGCCTGACCCCCTCAGCAGTCACTAAAATTCAGCTAGGAGGATTACATTTGATTACAATACAGTGGAAGGAGCTCAAAGCTATAATCAGTGCTCATTTAAGAAATTTGTTAGAAAGGTCATTTGGCCCCTCATTGTCATTCCTGTTGATTTCTGGTCCCTGAATCAAGCTTTCTAAGGGCAGCAATAATCACCTGTTGCTGATAACTTTCTGTGGAGACGTTTCTTTCATCTTTCTTTCTTAGGTTCATTTTAAAAAATTGTTTGACTTCTCCTATCTTCTTATGCTCATCACTGATGTCCTCTCCTCCTCACCATCTCCTTTCTTCCATTCTGTGCATCTCATCATTCATCAGCCTTGCCTTGGACAGTAAAATCCACGTATTTACCTACTATTGATGCCCATAACTTGATCTACTACCATACACCACTCCAAAACGTGATGCTTCAGGGCAACAAAAACTCATCAGCCAGAAGAATGACACTGTTTATCGGCCAAATAAGCACAGCTTTGGATGCCAGGTTTTCCTTTGATCTAGTCAATGCTCTAAATTTATTTTTGACCTTTGCCAAGTGTCTTTATCTCTTTTTCTTGCTAACTATGACTAATTTCTACATCAGTAGGAGTTTTATGAAAGTGATTAATATTTATATTTAAAAAGTAGAGCTACATCCCACGTGGGGTTAACCCTAGAACCAAGTGAGTTTTTTTTTGTTCAGGATCCAATACATTCCATTTCCTATGGAGTGAGTATGCCAGAAGTGGTTAAAAATAGCTTCTTCCATTCATTAGAGTCAGCAGATAGCCATTAATCTTCCTGAAAGTATTGATTCAAACTACTTGTCTCCACTTTCAAGGCCCTTCACAGACTAGCCTCTCCCCATCTATCATCTCTCCTTACACTACTGAAAAGGTAGCTGGCTTTGTAACAAGTGGGTGACAGTTACAAACCAGCAGCCTTTCTTACATGCTGCCCCTCACGTCTGGAGGGAGCTGTACACAGTACTAACAAAGGTTTTCCATTTGTCTCCTTTACATGCTTTCCTCAAACTTTCCTTTGCCATAAGGACTACAAAAGCATTGCATCGTTATACACTGATGTGATTGGACTAGAATCTGGCTAGCAAGTTATCTTGCCAAGTATGGTCTTATCATTTCTTTATTTCTCCATCTCTGATATCTATCTGTCCCAAACTGCAATGTCTTGTCTTACTCCTAGACTGAAAGAACTTGAAAATCTCTGCACACGGTACTGTATAGCAGAACATTTCCCAGTACGCTACTGAAAAATATACAGTTAGTCGGAAATAAATGCTAGATCAGGTGGTCAACAACTGTAGGGAGCATGAGAGAATGGCACACAGTGCCAAAACCTCATGGACTAGCATAGGTTGAAACTAGTAAAACAGCATGGCAAGTGTTTTTGCCTGGCTGCAATTATCCCTTGTAAGCTCAGTGCTGATCCTTAAAAAATAATGCCTGGCTACCACTGAGAGTCACTACCTTAGTCTTAATATTAAACCAGCACAATTATATTTCATCTAGCTCATAAACTTATTCTGTAATTTTCTGTATTGTAGTTCCCCATGCATCCAGTGCTATTGTCATCTATAGGAGACAATACTGTGACATTTCTACACCAGCCAGCATAGATAAGTCCTTAGCACAGATGGCAGATTATTGCATTTACTTCTAGAATTGATATTCTGTTGTTTGCTCATAATCTAAATGGTCATAGTGGTTTCTTTAAACACTAAACTGGCAAATTTGACTGGTATATATCTTCCTTCTGCCCTAGATTCAAGATCTTCCCAAAGCCGTGTGGATGTTGCTGAGAGAAATAATGAAGATGCTAGAGGCTCTCACCATGAAGGCAAGACATTAAGAAACATATATTCCCTTCTTTCCCAAACCCAAATTCCAAGACAACAAACTACGTACTTTATGGAAAGAAACCACACAGTCATTAACACTCCATTTCTTACAATGAAAAGGAAGATTTCCGAGGCTCAGACATTGTCAGAAAAAAAATATGTTATGGAGTCCACAGCACCTGAGAAACAGACTTTTCTTGACAAAAGAAGTGATGCACACACTTTCCTTCTGCACGAGGAACCAGACCCCAGAACAGCAGCTGTCACTGTGACAACTCCTACTGCTGTGCATTTTAAGCAGTACAAACCAGGTCCAACACGGTCGGCTCCTTCTCATCGCAACACAAATGAAAGCTCATTCTTTGCAAGGCAACATGCTGCTCAGCAAGCTTGTTCCAGATACAGCTATTTTCCCAGGAAATGGCCCAGTCGAGTCACAGTCTCAAAGACCAAACCCTCCCCAAATTTCCTGACAGAGCAGCAAAGAGCATCTTCTTTGGAAACACACCTCACACCCTCTTTTCATTCATTAGGTCATTCCCTTGACACAGCCCCCCAGGGTGCTAGCATCCCACCTGTTCCCCCAGCAAGGCTCCCAGCACAGACTGCAGCGCTCAGGCAGGCATACAAGGCAGCAATGGACTATGTGGAACTGCCAAAAACCATCAGTAGGACACGTCAGGATGTCATCTGTGCTAACATGCCGTGCTTCAGTGGTGTGCAGTGTGAGCCAGACGAAGATGGAGGGTTTAAATGTGGGTCTTGTCCCATGGGATACAGCGGTAATGGAATTACGTGTGAAGGTAAGGAGGAAAATCCTCTTCCAAATTCCTTTGTGCCTTTAAATATATTTATAAGTATAAATAAATTCATTCTAAAAAATTATAAATAGTTTTGATTATAAATTTACAGACGTTGCCAACTGAGATCACACTGGTTTTCAAAGCCAATTACATTTTAAAATAATAGAAAAACTTATTCTATTACTCAGAAGTTCTTTCTGTTTACAAAAATGACATATTTACTTGATAATATCTAATCTACTGAAACCAGGACTAGATTGTGATCTTGCTTGCCCTTGCTTAAGGCCAGATTCATTTTACTGAAATCATTACATTTGAAAACATATAAAACTTTGTGGGAAAGAGTAAAATTTACTCTATTTGTCTATAGAACACATATTCTATGAAAAACTAATTGTTCTGCTATCTTAAAAATTATTTTTAAATATCTATCTGATACCCCAAATACAAAACTGAACCTGTCATCTGAAATGTATAGCACCAGAAGAGTTTTCACAATATATTGACTTATTTATTAGGCATTTTAGAATACCTCAGTAAAGCAATAGCATTACACACATTTCTAAAACAATGAGTTCTCTGACTTGGCTCTCGTTAATTATACCTTTTGTTGAAATCCTTCTGATAAGTTGATGTCTTAATTGGCCTTTCATTACACAAAGCAAAAATGTAGTGAGTCTATTCAATTTGTAGTAATCTATTTAATTTTCTTTTGCCAGTGGTTTCTCACATCCTGTGCCTGCAGCAGACAGGCGTGGCAGGGTCTCAGCAGGGCTTAGCACCCCTGGGGTTCCCTGCTGCTCCCGAGTCTTTTTGGGAGTGTAAAGCCCCTAGCAGCATTGCAGCCCTCTGAGCTTAGAGCAGTCCTGGAGACTTGCTGCAAAATGTATAAGGAAAAATTACTATAATCCTGCGTGCTGTAATTTTCACCTATTTGCACATTTCTGAAATGACCCTTATAAAGAGCTGAAGGTTTTTTTAGCCCATCAAGAAAGACCCCATCTTTTATGCCTGGAGCTGGAAACACACCAAGGGAAGCTCAAAGCAAGCTGGAGTGCAGGATGGCCTCCCCTCAAAGACAAGGCCTAGGTACAGATGAATATTTACAAATACAGATATTCAGCTGCCAGTGTATAAATAAATTTAGTATGCCCATCAGTACAGTCCTTAAAACATAAATCTACCTGTGCCTTTTACTGTCTCACAAGGCGAGATGTTTTCTTCAATTACTGGAATTACAGAAAACCTCTCTAGAGAGTCCTTAAGTTGAAATAGCTTATTGCCAACATCATTCTCCGTCTCGGGGCTTGATGACATGGTACACAAACATCCTTTATTTGTCTCCTGTCACTGACCACATCACCTGACTCAATAATAAGCCTGTCTGCTTCACCCTGAGCTGCTATGCGCACCTGCGACTGCTGTCCTGGAGTAGGGCCAGGAATGCCTCTGCCGCCGGCTCTGTGTGAAGAGCATCCATTGTACCTCCAGCTGCTGGTGTCTCTTTGCATGTCAGATGCAGCTGGCTGATCATGACAGATGAAGGAGAAAGATGACAACAGTTCCTTGCATTAAGGCCTTGCCAGAATGTCTGCTATCAGCACCTGACGATGCAGCCACGATCGTACTGATTTCCCACAAAACAGCAGTACCCTCTTAGAGCAGGCAGAGGCAAAAATGAGCAAGTGATCAAAGCTTAGATGAGACAAAACTTTGTGAAATCTTCAGACTTTGATGCAGCATGCATGGCAAGCGAGCAAAAATGCCCAGCCTTAGATACTGTTGAGAACTGTCACCACCTCATTTGATGCCGAAATTCACCGAGATAAAAGGAACAGCCCATCGCTAGCAAGGTTTAATACATGTGGAGCTTGAGGGGATGTGACCTTTGTTTAATAAGAGTTCCTGAAAATACTCTGAGATGATAAATGCTTTACTGAGTGGTATTTATCTTGTGACAGAATGTATATTTATTTATCTATTTAATTTCTGTTGTGTGGATTCAAAATTAAGCTTGGAGGGACTGGTAGAGAAAAAATAAGCAGCATCCTGAAAATGAATTTGTCTTCTAAAATAAATCATGCAAGATTTTGATTCTTTAATATTCTTATCCCTTTGGACAAGCCCCTCATGTTGCCCCGTTTTAGTCACACGTCCTCTCCCCCCATTTTGTTTTTCTGCTTTGGGCCACGGGAGTCCAGGCTGGAGGAGACCCCATGGATCACTAGGTCCGATCTTCTGCCTTATTTTGCAGGAGCAGAACTAGATCTCAATGTGTTTGGCTTACCCTCAAGTATCTAAAACTAAAATGAGATATTTTCACATGCTCTTAGCACTGTCTGTTTTGATCACTCCCTTCAGTACCAACAACTTTGTCATCTGTAAGAAGTAGGACCTTGCTTTTACCCAGCTTGCTTTGACATAAAAAGCAGTAGGGACTGAATTCTCTTACTTCTGTCAGCAGCTAATTACTCCGAGGATGAGCCAAAGTGAAATAGTTCCTCGAGGATCTAATCCCTACTCCCGTACCCCTTCCTACAGCTGGCCAGGTTCTCAGCTTGCAGAGCTTTTTCATCTTCCTGAACAAAGGCAGCATTATGATTTATCTGCGGCCTAATGTCAAGGCAAGCCTGCTAAATAGGCAAGGCCTTGACACACATCATTTCAGAGGAGCATTTTGGAGAAAGCTGACATCACCTATGCTATAATAAAAAATAAGCAGGAGAAATAAGGCCTACAGTTGTCCACTGCATTCCTCTGCATATTCACTTGCAGAACATGCTTGCTTTTCTTTGTGGAGTAAACTTAGCCAAGAGTTCCTCTGGTGATGAGGGAGGTTTTGAAATAGGTAATTTCCACTCTACATGTCCTTTTCAAAGATACGTACCAAAACCCCAACACACTATTATGGTACACTCTTAGCAGTGTTACAGGACAGTCCCTATCACCAGCCAAAGTGCACTGCAGAAGTGTCCTAACACCTACAGAGCTTTGGACATTTCAGCTCACTATAGCAGTAACTAAACAAAATAGTCCTTTACTAATGCGTAACTAGTTCAAACATTGTTTTGAACACCTCACTGTGACATTAGAGGCTAATACTCTAAAATATTTGTTAGTGTTAGCCACACGAGAGCCATTACTGGCCGGCCTGCCTCTGTTCTCCCCACAGCAGTGGGGAGGCCTGCACTTCCAAAGACACGATATCCACTAGACAAGGAAACAAATGCTGGTTTTTCCCTGGGCTCATTTTATTCACCAGGGTCTGTGCATATGGCACTGTCTGAGAGCAGCTGTTATGTTTCTTGAGCTCCTTAGGGTGCCCTAAGGTGGAACATGTCCTTTCCACTCGATAACAGGGTTGAAGCAAACAAAAAATTCTGCTCAGGGCGTTTTTGTTGTGCTTCTTTCTGAGCGACCTAAACCTGAACGCTGAAGAAAAACACAAATTTATGCCACTTTCCTGGTCATCCTTATTTTTATTTCTCTAACCCCAACTTTGTTCAATAGGGAGTGGCTGGTTACTAAAACTACAGCTAAAAAATCAGACAGTTCTGTAAAATAAAGTCAATAACTTAAAACCATTTAAGATTAGGTGATGGTTAAGGACTATTATATTTCTAGTTTTTAGTAGTCATAAAAGTTCCTCAGACTTCCTGTGGAGAATAAAGTCGTGCTACTTTAGATACAAAATGTTTTCTGAAAAATGTTAAATCAGTAAAACTCTTGGGTTATTTTACAAGCATTGCTCAGTATTTTCAGAGGGAAGGGAAATTTTTGAACAGCAGCAGTCACACTTTCTGCTCAGGAGTTAAAAATACACCATTGCCTTGACATTACAAAACCAAATAATTTTCACAATAATGGGAAAGATAAAGTAGTTGGGAATGTATTCCAACCTCAGGATACAACCTTAGGCTAAAACATCAGTTAGCTGACATTTGTTTGGTCTGACATTTTTACACCCAAAAAGCTCTACCATATCAAACCAAAAGTCCTTCCTCTGTCTCCAACAGCTGCTAACAGCAGATGTCCAGAATTATTTGGGAAAAAAAAAAAATATATATATATATATATATATATATATATATGTAGGAATACTGTCCAGAATAGTCTCCCAGCAAGTTATGGATGTGTTTAAAAAAAAAAAAAAAAAAGGTGATGTCTTTGTAATTGGTATCTCCTTCCAGTATATACTTCTGTGAGTTTACCCAAATGCTTTTAGAACCCCTGCAAAGTTGCTGTCCACAGTCCTACCGATGAGCTTCAAAGAGGAACTGTGAGCTTCCTTCAAACTAGCTGCCTGCTAGCTTTACATCTGTCTGTCTTGCACAGCAAGAAACAGTAAGCAACCATATCCTGTTCAACCTTTCCAGCCCCCACATAATTTTGTAGTTTTACACTCTATTCCCCCTAAGCTTTGTTTTTCCCGAAGACTTAATCTACTGTTTTTTGTACAAAAGCTCTTCTGTAACTCTGGTTATCCTCGTCACCTTTTTTCTGTATCTTTTCCACTTTTACTATAGCTTTTCCAAGCCAGGGGGATCAGAACAGCACATGGTATTTAAGATGCAGCTCACCATGGATACAGGCCATAATAAAGTCTGGCATTTTGTGCTCTGCTCATTTCCTAACAATTCCTAACATTTTATTTGCTTTTTTGACTGCAGATGAGCACTCAGCTGACATTTCACAAAACAAAATCCATTAGTACAGCCTAACCAGAACTGTTGTCTGCATATGTACTCCCAATTTAGTCAGTCAAGTTAATCTTGTTAATTTTCTATTTGCTATGATGGGTATTTATTTCATAAATGGACTCTGGGCTGCTGGACTATTTAAGTATGCATATGAGTTATTTTAATTGGACTAATACATGATTTAACCCTACGCTTTATTGCCTTTCTCTGTTAAAGTCATGCAAAAGAGAGGCTTTACTCCATGTCTGTTAAAGAGCAAAATCAATAATCTGGATAGCTTACAATTTATTTATTTATTTATTTATTTATTTATTTCCCTCCCTTGTGCTGCACATATTAAAACTTCATCTGCACATCTAGGAAAGTAGGTTAGCACATCTTTGAAAGAAAATAATTGTAGCTCAGTAATTACAGGAAACTGGGTAGTCTACACTCCTGACCTGATTGTTTTTCACATTTTAAACTGAAACTGCAGGTAACCTCACACCTCTGAGCCTTGCCTTAGTAGTGCAAGTCCAGGACCTGCCAGGCTGAGCTGCACAGGCGGTAATTTGCTGCTGAGATGTCAAGCAATAACTCTGCCCTGGAAGCTATTTGCTGATTAGGGTATCAGAAATGGAGGAACCAACACATCTTCTAGTATTTCTGAGTTTCCCCAAAGTTATCATAGAGAAACCCATAAAAAGTGCATGATCTCATTTTAATGGAAAAAAAAAAAAAAAAAAAAAAAAAGTAGTTTGAGGACATTTTCCAAAAAGCCCTTTCAAATAAAACAATAATGGACTTCTCCATTTTCACCTCCAGACTTTAAATTATGAACAAAAACATATACATTTGACAGCAAGATTGACCATTTGCAACAATGTTTTTCTCTTTACTGTTATCTTATACCATCCAAAAATGTTTAGTATAAAAACACTGCAATACCTTTGTACAATTTAGCAAATGTTATGGGAAAAAAAAAAAAAAATGTTCATTCTAGAAGATGAAAGATAAAAGTCTTGGAAAAGAATTTGACATAAACAGTATATTTCTATTACTGAGGAAAATGTTTTTTTAGGTGAACGTTGCTCTCCCACTGCCATTGCAGCCAGTGTTCAGTTTTTATCTTCTGCTATTCACCAATAATAGAATAGTTTTAAGTGTTTTACTATTAAGCGTCACAATAAGATCTAATTATTTGAATATATAAAATACTATGTTCTTTTCTGACAGTTCAGATGCATCTCAAAATGTGTAAAGGCCAGATGGAAAGCAGTCTATTCAAATGGACACATTTACTTTAAGTGCTATACACAAAACACGCTGAAATAAAGCATAATACATTTGAATGTCACTGCGCTTGGTATAGCACTTAGAGACCTAGAGGCTTTATGCAACCATCATACTACAGGAAAGGAAACATATTTCATGTACTTCAAAAAGTACATTTTTCCCAGGTTTTGTGTTTCCCAGTCTCTATGCATAGAAAGTCATTCAGTTCAACTTGCTGTAATTTCTACCTGCACAGCAATCCCTTGTAAGCAAGTCCTGTGCTTACCCAAGCACGCAGGAATTAAGATGTTTCAAGTGCACACAGGTCAGGCTGGCACCCCTGTTTCAAAGCAAGAAGGTGTCATTGACTTCAGCGAGATCTATGGCAAGCCCCTGAACACGAGAGGTGGCTTACAAATATAGAGCTGCAATTTAAAAAGTTTAACAAATTTCTTTGAAAACAGCTTCCATTTCTTTCACCTTTCTTCCCCTTGCCATTTCATCACGGACCACTGCCTGCTGTTTGCCCTAAGGGCATGAGACCCTGAGCTGCCTGAGCCTCTGACCTGCTCTGAGCTGCTGCCAGTGGCTGGATCAGAAGAACTTTGGAGAAGTGTGATGCTAACTGCTTTAGTGGGTCTAAACCAAATCTATTTAGCTGTCCAGAAAATGTCGATTTTTTAAATTATTTTTTTCCCCCGATGTACACTTCAAATTTCAGCTAAACACATGCTGAATTGGAAATGTCTAAACCTTATAGCCCATCAAATCAAAACTAAATTTAGCTTAATGACATTCCCAGCATGAGTAGTATGGATCTAAACTATATCAAGTTGCCTCTGCTCAAGCATGTCAAATCCTGAAGTTATATTAATACAGCGCTGAAAATTTCACCCTTATAACCGAATGGTAACAGGAAATGTAAATACTGAAGTACCTGAAGAGCAGATCTAATAACAAATATATTTCTTTAATGTTATTTGTGTGAAAGGATTTATTTAAAGGTACTTTCTTGGAGTTTGTCTTTATAAGTGCAATTAAAATATGTGTAGTGGCTTTTATAATGTTTTGGATGGCAAAGTTCAGATGCAATGGCTTTCTGTGAAGGCTTGGTGATAGCCAAGAGGTGAGGACTTCACAGCATGAGCTTCATTTAAATTCTGTTGTGCCACAAGTATTTGTCCTTTAGTGTTCCAATTACACAGTCCATTTTACATTTGTAAGAACTTTTTTTTTTTTTTTTTTTTGTATCAATACTTAAAATGAAAGATGCTTTCTTTCAGATCTCTGTAGCTTCTTTCACTACCATGCATTTTTCCTTGGAATAACCTTGCTTAGCTTCATACCCATTATAGAAGATACAACCCTGCCAGTAAAGTGTGCCAAAGTACAACATTTTTCTCTGTGTTCATTTCCCAAGCCCGTGGATAGATATTTTTCATTCTGTTATGCACTGTGGTATTTTTTCTGAAGGCATAAGTGAGAGACAGCAGACAAACACACCTTGCTCTGCTCCTGCACCCTGGGCTCCTTAGGATAATTTTCAGTGCATTTCCTACAGCAGTGCCTTCTCCCTCCCTCTCTGGAATCTGGTGTACCAGAGTACCTCTTGTTAGAGGGTTACAAACACAAGTATTCATGATACCAAATGTTAGGTGATTACCTTTGTCATTAGGATTAGGAAGGTAAACTTTTCTTGCCCATGAACAATTAAAGGCATTAGGAATGTGCCTAAATAAGACTCTAGCTGGGAATTAGCTTTTGTCTCTCCACTGCGTATATGAAAAGCTCAGAATAAGCAGCTCATTAGGCAGATAAGATAAGCAATGTGAAATCCCCTCAACAGTCCCTGACATTCAGATCTTTTCTGGAATCAATGAGTTCATTGCTTGACTCATAATGACCAGCATTCTAAAAACAAATAAGTGTCTTCAGCAAATAACCTGTTTCCAGAGCTGCAATAATCTCCAGCTTTATGCCATACACCTGCACATGCTCCCTTCCACAGAATGACACTGCATACTGCAATATATCAAGAAATCATTATCTAACTTTCTGCTTTGTCTGCAGACCTCAAACAACCCATTAAACATTTAAATTGTTGCTTAAATGTTTGTCATTTTGCTGACAAATCTCCTTATAACACTTCTGACCAGAGGAAACACTTCACCTCTGCTCTGGGGTAACTTTTGACACCTGTTAAGGCTTACTGAACATCCATGAGGCTAATTTGTACAGAGGGAAGGGCAAGGTGTTTCGTATTGTGAGCTACATTTGTATTCAGTCCATTTTAGACTTCAAAAATATGTACTTACAGATGAGCATGCACAGAAGTTAAGCACGACTATGTTAGCACCACCACATTACAAATGTGATACCTGTTTTTATCCTGCAGTTTTCCCAGTAACCAAATTTCTTCTTGGATTAATAAAATGGTGAAAAGTAGTAACAAGTACTGTGCTCATAGCCTCACAGAATGTAGTACTTGAGGTGTTTTCTTCTTTTCATGCTTTATTCTGCCTGTGTTTCTTGCAGTGCAGTGTGATCCACCATGTGAGAATGGAGGCACTTGTGTAGCTCGAAATACCTGTTCTTGTGCCTATGGATTTGTTGGTCCTCGATGTGAAACAAGTATGTACATTTTTTCCCCATTACACGTTTGAATTTGCAGAAATGATAAGAAAAAAAAAAAAAAAAAAAAAAAAAAAAAAAAAAAAAAACCTTTTTAATTTTCTCTATTTCTCCTTAAAATTATGATTGAATATAACAAGGAAAGTATACTATATAGAAGTTACTATAGAAGTAACACAGTAGCTGAACTATTTCAGTGCATATATTCACTAGCAACATAGTTGTATTATGTAAAAATATGCACATCTATATCAACATATTCTACACAAAAGTGCTTCTGGAAAAAAAAAAAAAAAAAAAAAAAAACCTCCATGTTATTTATAGTAACATTTATGAAATTCAAGGTAGTGTGAGTGAATGCAGTAACACTAATTTTGAGAACACAAAAAGGCTATGCCTATTAGGAGTTGTGTTACTGTGCAAAATAAGTTGCAAAAGAGGCTCAATATATAGAACATCTGGGAAAAAAATCAGCCTTCAAACCCTTCTATATTAGCTGAATGGCGAAATATATGCACTTGCATTATTACAGTCCTTGCTGCTGATTTAAGTATCAGGCTGCCCTTGACAGGAATATAATTTTATCTGTGAAACAGGGTAGCTTGAATACTTAAAGACCAAAGAATTTTAGATACAAGATTTCTGATGGAAATAGTGGGTCGAATAGAGAAAGAAAAGCATGGGAAGAGACAGATTCATTCCTCAGTTTACCTCTTGGACTAAAACCATAATTTATTTGCTGTAATAGAGCATCTCTAAGATCCACACTGGTATTACTGATAACAGATTTAGATCCTTTGTGCTTTTCCTAGTGGTGTGTAACAGACACTGCCATAATGGTGGGGTCTGTGTGTCACCAGATGAGTGCAAATGCAAAAGTGGATGGAGCAGCCCGTCTTGCGAAATCGGTAAGTGGTTAGAAATAACTGGTCCCTCATTTCTTTTGCTGCCTGAAATCCACATGGTTTGTGCAATTCAGCAGTCAGAGCGGGAATTGCTTGAAAAATTAAAATGTAAGAAGAGCAGGAGACCTAGAAAAGGGCAAAACCTCAGAAGGCTTTGAGATTGTATAAGTATTCATAAGTTTAGCTGTTTATGTGAATCTCAGGGTCACTTACAGGAAACCCACAAGCAGAATCTTTTTACAGCTTTTATAAGCTCACGCGATTCTGGAGTTTATTCTTAGTGTGCACAGAAATGAAAATAAAGTTATTCACCACATCAGCAGTTACAACCTCGGGAGGTGCTTGTTAGCTTCTGCCAACGAGAATGGTCCTCACTGGAGATTTTGGAGTTATGTTGATTTACAGTCTCAGTGGAAATGCTCAAAAATTGCCATGGCCACAGATATAAAATCACTCTTTTTTGGCCTTGTCCACGGAGAGCTCAAAGGAGCCCTGCCCTGCAGCCCTACTGTCTCTGTGGTGGAGATGAGGGCAATGCATTGCTCATGATCTATGCAATTTCCATGCTTTGTTCCTTTTAACCCTATACATTTGTCTCAAGGTGGGAGAGAAAGAAAAATGGTTTAGCTTTTGGTGATTTTTACCAGTATACAGTCAAATCAGAACTTAAACATTATGGGACAAGAACAGAAGAAGGGCTGGTTAAACTAGGAAAGGAATGCAAGAAATTATATGTGGCTTCTGCTGCTAAGTTAGCAACTACACATGGAGTTCTAATATGTAGTCGAAGGCAGAAAAATAAACCAAAAAATGTAAGTTATCAAAAGCTTACCTATTAACTACTGAGTTGTTTTGGTCCATCTTTGGACTGTCTTGCCATTCCAGAAGATGGCTTTTAACTGTATAAGACAGAACAAAAGTAGGTTCAGAAGAACTTTTCTCCCCCTGCTGTTAACTATAGGATATTTAGCTATTCCTGGCTGCACTTAATAATGGCAGAGTACCTACGAAAGCTGTGCTCAGGGAAAGAACACCTCCATCAGTCAGTGAGAGTGAGGTGGGGACTGGAATTAGGTACCTATTTCTAGTCAGGACTCATGGTTTTGAACCCTATTTGAATAGCTATAGCTCAGACTTTCCTCTCAGGGCTGAAGTGCAAAAGATGGAGTGCATACTCTTTCCTCCCAAGGCACAACTATAGCACTCACCTGGGACAAGACATGCAAAACAGTGAAATATGAAAAGGAGCAAGCATGAGGAGTACCTTAATCAGTTCCAGACCTCAAGGCTACAGAGGCAGTCTGCCTCTGCCATGGCAAATATTAAATGACTCAGACACCTTCAGCCTACATTACCTCTCCTGGAAGGTGAGCGATGTCATTTTAACCTCCTCCCTGAGACTGCTGTAAATGACAGACCTATTGAGGACACATAAATTAACCTAGCTAAGATCCAGCATAAATGACTGAGACTACTGCTCGCTATTCTGGTTCCCCCTATCTCCTTTTCCAGCCAGAGATTACTCTCCTTGAGTTTTGCAATTTTATTTTGGTGGGAGATTTAAATGGGATTATTCTAACAGAGACAGTAATTTCCAACCCAGAACAGCAGATGCAGGATTTGTTTGTCTGACAATACCTTGGGTGAAAGAATATCAGCCTCAGTTCTCCAGCACTGTTTTGCGTGTGCTAGACAGAGGTTTTTGTGGAGACTGTTCGGGTTTCCTTCCTAAAGTGATGTTAGAGGAATATCTGGATATATGCAGATATCAAAGGGAAAAAAAAAAAAAAAAAAAGGAAAAAAAAAAAAAAGAAACTTAGGGTACTTTATCGATGGAAATATAATCACTGACAGAGCATGGACATCTGTGAACTAGCTGGGACAATGAGGGAACTAATCCAAATCTACCATTAGCAATGAATGAAGTCCATTTTGAGTTCATAAGTGATTGCTGCTTAGTCAGAAAAGCCTCTCATCGAGACTGCAATTTTGCTTTTTTCTCTTTCCAAATTGACATTTTATTTCTCCTTTAGTTCTTCTGAAATATTCTAGTGACCCTTAATTTATTTAAGCTTACATTTATTTAATTTATTTAATGGGCTATTCTGTAAGACAATGAAAGACGAAAGAGATGGAAGGAAAAAGACTGCTTTAAAGTGTCACTCTATAATGAAAACTCCATGAGCATCCTTATTCTTCACACAGTGATTTCCCAATTAAAGTAGATCACAATTCAAATACTTTTAATACTTTTTTTTTTCAACAGTCAGGTACTTGCCACATAGAAATATGCAAGACAGCTTTTAATTCCTAATGCCTGTTATATCATCTACAGTAATAACGGATAAATAAACAGGCAAAGTCAGTGATTTTGTTGATGACGCATAAGCCAATATGTCATGGTAGCTGGCATTTAAATGAGGCAGAACAAACAAAGGTTTTGTGGTGCATACCTATTCAGCTTCACCGAAATGCCACTATGCTCTGCTGCACTCAGACAAAGTAGCAAATGGTTAACATCCCATCCCCAGGTTACCCACGCTGTATGCAACATGACTGCATTTTGCTGCCCTGGGATCAGGTTTGGTCAGGTTACCAAAGTGAAAGCAAATGAGCTGTGCAAATCAAAGAAAGATATCAGAAATAAACTATTACATTATATTTTATTTCATCCTTTGAGCTATGCTAAAACACCACTGAAATGCTTACACCGTGATGACAATGAATAAATGCCCCTGCGCAACTGACCAGCAAGGATTGTGTGAAATTTATCACAATATTACTGGAAATATTTATTCTAATGACATGTGCAGTAGCAAAAGAGTATGTAATGTAAAAAAAAATAATCAGACTGATAACAGATTAATACATTTATCTTACCTTCACATACAGCTGTGTGCAATCCCCTGTGCTTAAATGGAGGAATCTGTGTACGGCCAAACACGTGTGCATGTCCTTATGGATTCTATGGGCCACAGTGCCAGAGAGGTAAGAGAGTCCTATTTATCATGTTGATAAAAGATCCAGGCTGAAAATATAAATATATCATTACCTACCCCTACATGCAGTATATCCAGAGATTTTCCTTGTCATAACTCCCTGTGCGCTTTTTGGATATTATGATCTGTCGTAAATCCACATTAAATTGTTCTTAATGGTACTGTGACGGAGTAAGCACTTGTTTATGATGGCATTAATGACAACTAAACAATTAATTTAAAACTCTTTGGAGTCAGTGATATCACCAATTCACATCTATTCAATTACTCTTTAAAGCATGGGTCAACTTTGTTCATTTTGCAGAGCCCATAGTGTGCACTACACTGCATTTCAGAGCCTGATGATTTTTTATCTTCACATGGGCCTCACCATAACACCTGCTTGACCATCCTAGTGTATAGTGGGTGGGAGACTTATATAGGACTTCCTTAGGTCCCTGCTCATATATTTGATCAAATATCTCTCCTTCCAGTGATAGGACCTTATTTTGAATCCATCTCCTAAAGGAGAGAGCTCTAAACTGAGGCTAATAGTGCCTTGGGCTTCTGGCTCAACTCATTTGTGCTGCAAAAATCAAACTAATGAATCCTTTAACTACCTATTAGCCCAAGCAGAACAGATGTGAGATAGGAACTTAAGTTTAGAGCTCAAAAAGCTGACAGACGCTTGTGTTAAGAATGGCTTTAAAAACCTCTCCTAATCTGGGAATATAAATACACTGTCATTACCAAAACAGACCTATTTCAATATTAGAAGTTTATTTCTCTTTCTTTCTCTCTCGTTTCCCTGGAAATATTTTTGCAAGTGAATGATTCATGAACAAAAATCTAATTGCAAGTAGAGCTTGCTGGAAGCTCTTTGTGATGCTGAGGGGGGAAGGAAAGAGTGAAAATTATACAGACTCTGTAGCTTGATGATCTTTCTCTTGGCATTCCACATAAAAGGTGGTTTTCAACAACTAGGTGATTTGGAATTTTTATCCTGAAGAGTTCTGGTTTAAACAAAACTAAAATTTGAAAATAAATCTCTACATTTGTGGAATATGGAAGTGGTACGGGGAGAGAGTGGATGGGTGCTAGAGAACAGCAAAATCTTTCCTCCACTTTCATTGAGAAAGGGGGAAGAAACAGTATCAAAACAAAGTTATCAAATATCAAACACTGTTCTATATTTCAAGGGCAGCAGACCTTGGAAAAGCCCTTTAGCTAGAGTTAAAAACCAGAGATTCTCTGCGATATTCCTACCACTTAACTGCAGGTATCTAAAAAAGACCCTCAGGTGCGAGGAGTCACATCCCACAGTCCTTCCAGAAACAAGGGAGAATCAAGTTTTTCAGCTTGGTGTCTGACCGAATCACCCTTTGGAGAAACACCTTATTTACTCTGACTGAACAAAAAGCCTCTGCAGGTGTTTCTCCCAGCACAGACAACTAAATAGAGGCTATATATAGGTAACACTGATACCTGGCATGGTTTCAGTGCACTAAACTTTTCCTTTCCTTCCTCTAGCTGTTTGCATTCCTCCTTGTAAGAATGGTGGGCACTGTGTTCGAACCAACGTGTGCTCCTGTACCGAGGGCTACACTGGAAGAAGGTGTCAGAAAAGTAAGTTACAAACTTCCCTTTGCTTTCCAATCTGACTCATAAACAGTTTTTATCCCTTTTGTGCAAGTTCAATGGAATATTTAGTATTGATTTATGCCCTGTTCATCTACATCTCTATCACAGCACATAGAGGACTATGTTGGGTCTAGAACCAGCCTGTCAGTTAGAATAGCATTATGTCAGATCAACGTGGGGAATGGAATGTTTTGCTGGAGTCCTCCTTAAATATTACATGCATTCAGAATGAGTGATGTTCATTGTATTTGGACATAAATTAATTATTTTGCATGAAATATTTTGTGGAGAAAAAAATAAAGCCAAAGGCAAAGGAGCTGATCAAGATCCTTAGAAATATCAGAATATCGTACTTCTAGCTTAATTAAGACAGTTGGCTAATAATGTCAAAGCCTTGCCTTTGTTTTTGTTACTGAAAATTCCCTCTTCACCTTAGCATCAGTATTCATATTTGATTCTTCTATTCTTATGGGGGAATAGTTTTTTTTGGCACTTTTACCAATTCTATTGCTCAACAATATCTGTCACCCAGGGAGTTTAGGATATGTATGTGAAAACTTTTTTTTATTATTATTATTTCTTAACTGGTTTGAAATTGGCAAAAGGGGAGCTGTGAAAACAACCGTTCTTGGCAGGAAGAATCTGTACATTTCCAGAGCACTTTATGTTTCTCGCACACAGAGAAAAAAGCTAGTAAAAAAATTCCTTCCAGCAACAAAAGCCCTCTCAATCCCCATACTGCAGCTCTCCTCTCCTTCAGTGGAGGGAATCACGATGCACAGTTCTGCCTGGCTGCAAAACACATGACTGAATAGTCTGTTCTGGCAGGAACAAGCTGGAGGGAAGAAAGGACAAAAAAAAAAGAAAAAAAGAAAGAAAAAAAAAAAAACACCTCATGTTTGGCATCTTGTTTTTGAGGTTAGAGAACATTAGAAAAGTGCTGTTTCCAGCTTTAAACATACTACCCCATCTCAAGAAAGATCAAAGAAAAAGAGTTGACCATGACTGGAGTCTAGCAAAGCTCTCCCCTAAATGTTCCAGCTGCTACCAAACCCACGGCAAACTTCTCCACCCCTTCCAGAGTTTATGAAGTTTTGTAGCCCATCTTGGATAACCTTTTGCAACAGGTCTTCCAAAGAGGATGAAAATATGTTTGTTCTGATTAATCTGAACATCTGTTCCACTCCCACTACTATATAGTCTGGGATATAGTCTGCTTTATTTAGCTTAATGTTATAAAAACTTTAAAAAAGGACCTGCATCTGTGATGAATGAGGAGAAACATGACTAAGTGGGAGGAAAAGGTTAATATTTGCTTCCTCTTACTGCCCACTGGCTTAGTAGGTAAAAACTGCTGTGTAATGTTTTAGTTTTTCCTGTTTACAATCAATGACACCTGGGACTGGTTTCATGCTCCATAGAAACAAATAGGTTGTTTGCAAGCTCTTCATAGCAAGCAGTTTTTGTTAGAGCTGTATGTCTTAGCACTGCTGGCAGAGGAACTGGTTTCTCTCTCCTCTACCAGAGGTTCTTCTCCCATTCCCATGAAGGACTGGAGGCCACATCCAGGACTGAGTCTCAGCTCACCTCTGGAAACACTCCCCACAAACGCTGTGAGAAAACAAATGGTCACACTGGTCAGAGGCGGCCCTCGGTCACATTTCAAAATTCAGATGACAGAAGCATTTTGTGCCTTTTTTTTCCTGTGAGGTTTTAGATACCATTTAGGCATTGACATAATTGGTCAGCTGGTGTACTTGGGGCACATTTAAGGAATTATAGACATAGCCATGCATGACGAAGTTATTCACCCAGACAAATTAAAAAGCAGAAAATAAATTCCTAGAATGAATACACTCCACAACACAGCCCTGTTTTCTTTAACACAATGGGAAAAAGTACCACAATACTCATTTTATGTAGATCATTAGTGGTATCACTAGCTGTACACGTATTTATACATTTTCACAGTTATCAAGCAGCAATGAAGCATAGTGGCAACATAAGAATAAGTCCAATCAGGTTTTTGAGCACTTACCCCTCAGATATATTGGCACTGTTTCCACTGCTTTTAAACATTTCTCTTTCCTTCATAAAATCTCTGGACAGAGATACAAAAGTTTCGGTTTGGTTTTGGCAGCTTCACATTCTCAACCGAAGGAGGTAAGTAAAATTAAACACCATGGCAGCCAACCAGAGATGGGTTATCCCTAAACCGAGCCCAAATTTGCCTCCGGTTTGCTTTATATGTAGAGCAACATGCCTTGGGATTTTCATGTCCATCCCTGTATGGTTTGGCATTTCTAATGCTCTTGGCCTGTGAACTAGCAGGGCACAGTGGGAGCACCATGCCTTCGCCATTCAGCCTTAATTGCTTATGCTTCCTTGGCATGAGGAGAAAGCCTTTCAGCCTGAAAATTCATGCTCGTTCTGCATGTAAACACACTGTTGCCTCAGAAAAGGTGTAAATCAACCAGGTCTGATTGGCTGCCAGCGGAAATATAAGGCTTTGCCTGGTGTGTTTACTGATAAATAACCGCCTGGTGATTATGCAAACCAGCCACCCACACCCAGAACAAGAGGGTGTCAGAGCTGACAATGAAATGTGCAGCTATGCATCACCGATTCTACAACCTTGCATCCTCGTTTGCTACGCATTGTTTTCAGTGTAATCAGTCTTGTTGAGCGTAAAGAGGCAAATGCTGACAGTATCTCAAAATGAAATATTTTTCCAGATCAACTTTGCATCAAAGAAGCACTCTCTGCTTTAATAATAAAGAAAAGCTATTTGTGTGTGGTTTTGAATTCCCTTTTGAAGAAAAAGCACAGCTGTAGCAGTCCTGGAATTTCACTCCTTTTCATGAGACTTCGGTATTCACACCGATTTCTATTACATCCTCACAAACATTAAAAGCAAAGAAAATAGATTAAATTTTATGTATTTACACACATTTTCATCAGACTGCTTTATAAACAACTTTTAAAAAAGGAAAGCTAATAAAAGCTGAAGAAAGCTAACAAAAGCTGAGCTCACTTTTTTTACAAAGGATTGCAGTGAAGAGAAAGGGAGGAAAAGAGGGATTCACAGGACCGCACGTTTATCCCTCCTCTGCTGCTCTCTACTTCTAGCAAGATCATCTCTGAGTAAAAAGGCAAGCCACAGCTCCCTCTGGAGCTCACGAGCAAGCAAAGGTCACAGGAGAACAAGGCTGAACATCCTTCTCCTCCCTCCTGCAGCATACCAAGCGAACTGCAGCCTGCCCTGCGGACCCTCAGCCCCCCTGCCCCTCACCCTGCAGCCAGCCGGGTGGATTTTACATGTGGTTTAAAGCAGAGGCTGCATTTCTGCACACAGCTGTTTTACAGTATCAGATCCAATCCTGCAGGCCGAGCGTCACAAAAAGCACCACACTGACACCAGGACTTTGCAGATTGCGCCTCGAAGTTAGTAGATAATTATTTCTCCATTTCTGTAAATGCTGCAAGCAGGATTTATAGGCAATACACAGCATGCAATATAACTCACACTCATTCTTCATGCTCTGCTTCCTTCCTTTCCCTCCCCTTCTCTCTTTCCTTCCCAGTACCGTGAGGACTTTGCTGGCATCAGAGCTAGAGGCAAACTAAATTGGAAATGTGAACACTGGGTTTCAATGACAACTTCTTGCTAAGCAATGTCATATTGTGAAAGTCACTGATTTCCTGCATTCCAGCCCTCCATGCTGTGTTTCTGTAGATTACTGCCTTGCGAGCTGCACACACAGGAAGTTTTACTGCTCAACGAATTACACTTCCACTGAGTTATCATCTTGACAACTGGTAATATATTCTCTGGAATATCTTCACAGAGTATGCAGATTGACTCAAGCCATCTGAAACCAGCTAGTTTGCAAACGAGCACCAGGATCCCCTCCCACACAACTGAGGAGGGCACAATCCATGTACCTAATCCAAATGGATGGAGTCATCTTTAGCGTGAGACCTGCTTTTCATATGTCAGGGATGTGCTCGGAAGCAACAGCTAATTGACCAAGATTGCTGGATGGCCAGTATCCTCAGAAAGTGGGTGTTTGGAAATAAGTAAACAGCTGCTCAAGCAGAGAGGTTCATAACTTGCTGCTAAAAGCATTAGTTCTGCTGACAGAGTAGGAAGATTGGCATCATTGCTTGTTGACTGGTTGACGTGTAGTCTGGGGACATGGGAAAAGGAAACACTGCTCTCAATTCCTACTTGATGCTGAAGCCCACATAAGAGAATACAAGGGTATCAGAATCACAGAATCACAGAATTTTCTAGGTTGGAAGAGACCTCAAGGTCATCGAGTCCAACCTCCAACCTAACGCTAACAGCCCTCCACTAAACCATATCCCTAAGCTCTACATCTAAACGTCTTTTGAAGACTTCCAGGGATGGTGACTCAGGTGTCATCCTCCTTCCTTGGGCAGGATATACAACAGAAGATGAAGAAAAAAAAAATATTCAGGGCTACCACTGTCTTTCTCATTCAGCTGAACACCAACTGATCTGTGCATCCTGCCTGGGGGAACGGGGACAGCTCTGACTTCCCAGAGACAGGGACAGAGCCAGAAGGGAGACAGCAGCTCAGGGGGCAGTCTGGGGTCTGCACTCAGAGCACTGCTCCTCTCAGCTCACTCTGAGTAAGGATGCGCGACAAAGCCATCAGCTGGTCTTTCGTCAAAGCTACGTTTTGTTTGTATGTATACAGATGGCGCATTTATTTTAATAGGGGTTTTGAGCACATGCAGTTGTCTCTAAATTTATTTATCAGTAAGAGAACAAGAATGTATCTGGGTAAGAAGTGAATATATATCCTAAATAAGAAGCAACGAAAACTTATTAAATTTTTATTCCTTCCATAAGAAAAACATTCACAGACTACAGAATGATTTTTGCCGAAGTAGAGAATCTGGGGTTTGGGCAAATATTTCTTCACTTGTGTCTTAAATGCACTAAAGAAATGTGTCTGATCTGCTGCTGTATGTAAACGCATACTTAAACTAAAATAGCAGGGATTCTTGAATTGCTGCATTTCTCTTTGCAGTGGCAAAAGAAATTATTTTTTTTCCACTAACTGATTTAGGTAACAATACTAGGTGGGGAGGAAGGGGTCTATTTTTAAGTAAAATATATATTTTTAAGTCTTCTCTTAAAATAGGGGGTGTAAGATCTACTGCTGGAAAAGCACAGGGAGCAGGAAATGCTGGAGATTACATTGTCTGCTTATCCACAAAAAGACCTTGGCGACACAATCCTCTCCAACATTGATTCCCAAGTAAGCCTCAGCCTACTTCCTAAGACAGATAATAACATGATGAATAACAGATTAGTGCAGTGCCAAAGCAGAGAGCAATCCTTTTCTGCAGTTCCTGCCAGGGCTCTCACCCAAGGCAGGTGCCTTCTGTGGAAGAGATCCTTGCTCCTCAGCCATGCCACAGTGATGTGCTGCTGTTCCACTTCTTAGCTTGAAACTGTGTCTCCCATTTTACTGCAGTGCTCTTGGATTCCCCTGCCCAAATCTCCCTTTTTTCTTTGTACAGATGGAAATACACCAAATTGCATCAAGCATAGGCAGTGGCTTAGCCCACTCAGAACAATGAAAACACGCCTAAATGGCAGGTCATAATGCAAGCACAGAAGCAGCAAAAACAATCAACAGAGGAAAACAATGTATATGAGAATCCTCTTTCACTTCTTATTCAGGCATGACAACGAAGCGGCTCTACAGAACAATTTATACACACACTGTAATGGTTCACTGACCTAATAAAACACAGAGCATTCTTCAATGAAGAGAAAATGTTGCCAAACCCAAGACCCTAACAAGATGGGAATATAAGTTGTGCTGAGAGTATACTTCACAATTCCCCACGTTAATTATATACTAACAGTCACAAAGATGAGGATAAAGTATAGCTAGACTCTTTTTCAGATTAATAGTATTGCAATCAGACTAAAACCAATTGGTAAATGAAAAAGAAGGTTTTGCTAATATTCTCAAAACCTGACATTTCCTAGCAGTATATTCCCCAAATATACTTCATGCACAGCTGCAGATGCTTATTTTGTTTATGGTGGCTTTCATTCTGAAAGATGCTGAAATATTTTGCACATATTCAACCATCTTACCATAGTACTTCTAGGAGTTTCTCCTGGTAAGAGACAATAGGAAAAGTGAAGATTGGGGTACCCAGAGGGAGAAATATTTCAGCCCAAATAGAGTGGAGAGTCCCCTCTCTGAATCAGAGTGGCAATTCTTTATTAGTTTCCACAATGTCCTGAGCTTTAAGAGTCTTGTCCACCACACGCTGGCAGGGAATCATTTGAAAATAAAGGCAGAGAGACCAGGATCCTCTGTTACTGGTAGAAAATTGTGTCATCTGATGGGAGCAACATAGCAGTGCAGACAGGACCCCAGTACATTGTGTACCGACACTCACAGTTTAGTATAGCATCTCAGCAGTTTGGCCATCCAGTGTCCATTATTTTTCCCATTTTCTTTTCTGATTTAATACCTGAATTAGATTTATTTCCTGCTTTAATAACTCTAAAGAACCCCATAGGTATATCAGCGTACCAGACGCAATTAAGCAAAGCACTGGCGTCATACTGCTGTCTATACGGCCTATAATTTTTCAGACCAATTTTTTCTTTTGAAATGTGTGCTAGGTCATGCAAACTAACTCATATTGCTATAGCTGTGTGGTAATGTGAATATATTATAAATGCAAACTGTCACGACACCCATCACAATTACATTTACAGCTCCCTCTGTGTCTTGTAGTAATTTGTTCTCCTGCACTGCATCCCTCCGAGGTTTCTACCAGATTATTTTTACTATTCAGAAAGGTAATTTATTGAAGAAGTGCTTTGCATCTCTGTCAGAGATACGTGAAGCAAGAAATGGGGATGAACAAACCTCAGAATGATTGGTGGCTTTATAAGGCTAAGGATCCAAATTTTAGAAGCATCTTGCACAAAAATTGCAAACTTTTATTACATGACAAAAGTTACTTCTTAAAATTTAATCTAAGGCTACAATTACTGATACTCATGTGATCACATATCTGAAGTCAGTTTGGCAGAGCTTGGACAGAAAGCTCATGATTTACAAATCCAAATCAACACAAATGGCGAATTTCAGAGAAAAGCAAGCTCTGGAAAAACATACATCCCTAAAACTTAACACATGCAAAACTAGATCCTGACTGCCCTTGGAACAGACAAAAAGGGACTAGAAATTGCTAGTGTCCCAAATCTATAACATGTTTTTCAGAGCCATGTGCATTCGGGACCTTCACAGCAGCAGATATATTGTTACATCCATCTCGCTAATGATCTGTTGAGCATCAGTTATACCCTCTAAAGTGCAGAATGACATTTTTTACCTTGACTAGTTTCTGGCTGCTGTCAGGGCAGTAGAATCCATGTAATGGTGCCCTGGGTTAGAAATCCCCTCTTTGGCCAGAACACACTGGTTTTGTGATTCATTTCTTCAAAGGACTAAAGATCATTCAGCAAGATCAAATCTTTATTCAGAGCCTGGAAGCATCCAGCCAATCCCTTCCTTACTGCACTCAGGATAATGTTTCATTTGAGCGGTGCTGCTGAGCTGCATGATGCATCCAGAGAGAAGTGGAACCTTTCTTCCAGCCGATCAGTTGAACTGTGTTATTTTGTGAAACTGCTGACCTGGCCCTCCAGTTCTCCTCCTATGAAGAAGTTCATCAACATCCCTCTACTACAAGGCTACATTTGCAAGCTTGTCGCATTCCTGGCACTGAGCTTGTCCCCCCTCTGGTGTTTTATCAATAGGTGATGTATATTACCTATAAACTTTAGAAAAGGACTAGAAGTGCCAGTTTTAACACAGAAACCAACTGCTTTCACATCTACTGGTTTCATTTTTGTTCTCAGCTTGACTTCTGTCATCTGTGTTTTCCTGACAAGACCAGTCGGTGTTAGTTTTAAATCTGTCCCTTGCTCTGTATCCTTCCTGTGTTGTATCTCCCCAGCTACAGCTCTATGTTTTTGAGAATGTCACACCACATCAAGATAACCACTGAGCAGAAAGCAGAAAACGAACATTAAAACAACATGTACACACACAAAAGCCAAAACTGTGACTGATCAAGCTTCCTACTCCTCAAAAGAGCCATTGAGAGAGCAAGTACAAATATGTGCTAGAGCCACAGAGTAGTCAGTCCAAAACCAACCCCAGCCAGAAATAAAAGCAGTGCCTATGAATCACGTACAAATGACAGCATAGGGATGGTGACAAAGGGTACATTGAAGTATATATCTACCAGTAGGTGTTCTTTT
This sequence comes from Aythya ferina, assembly GCF_964211825.1. Classification (NCBI taxonomy): domain Eukaryota; kingdom Metazoa; phylum Chordata; class Aves; order Anseriformes; family Anatidae; genus Aythya; species Aythya ferina. Next base: position 36,135,353 of record NC_140303.1, on the reverse strand, counting down.
GGCTACATTTCTGTGTTCTTTGTCAGTGAAGCTGTAGCCTGATGCATTACCTTAGCTGGCCCACACAGATGTTACCGCTTGAGGCTATTTTCTCTCTTCCATCCAAAGGCAGAATGCACCCAGAAGCAGGTCAATTTTATCAGCTTCTACAAGCAAGGGGAAAGGAAAAATAAATAATAAAAGATATATATAAAAATAAAAAAAAAAAAAAAAAAGAGAAAGAGAAAAGTTGTCTTGAAAACTACATCTTCTAATCATCACTGCAGTGTGACACACTGTCTCCTCATGAGCAGCATGACTTGGGATGCATGATGACAGGTAATTCTTGATTCAGAAAGAAATCATCAGTGCACTCTCATTGTCAGAGAAGGACATGGATGTTCAGCTGCAACACAACATATTACTGAAACATTGCATAAAATCCCTTTCTGCCAAGATTTTAGAAGCCTGATTTAATATTCCCTCTGCTTTGATGTTATAAGGGTGGTGATGAAGATT